>NC_081407.1:840395082-841007582 GCF_030272615.1 Cryptomeria japonica | reverse complement strand
GGCTTATGCAATCCGAGTCTTTGCAATCAATGAATTAAGGTCTGTACCTAATATGCTAGTTTCTTTAGATGCTACTATTGGTAAGCTACATGCATTTGAGTTAAGTAACTTTGATAACAGTGGGTCATCGGTAAATAAAGTTGAATCAACATTTAGTTCTTTTCATCTTGATGAATCTAATGATTACAATGAAAGAAAGTATAAGTACTCTGAAGGAGATCACAATGGAGCAAGTGAAAGATTTCACAAGAACATGGAGGAAGTACACAAACTGTATGAGGAAATCAAAAAGCAAGAAGAGTTTGAAGCACTATTAGCAAGAAGGTTACCGAGAAGCAAAGGTAAGTATAAAGGAAAACTACCTTTGAAATGTTTCAATTGTGATAAGATAGGACATATGGCTTCTAACTGTCCTGACAAAGATTCTACTGAAAAAAGAGATTACCGAGATGATAGACAGAAAGATAATCATTATAGAGGACACTGAGACTTCAGAAGAAGAGATGGAAAATCATGCTTAATAGCTGATGAGGAATCTAATGATGATAAATCAGATGAAACTGATTCAGAGGAAGTAGTTTATGTGGCTATCAAAGATGGATCAGATGAAGAAAGGTACGAAGAAAAAGCCTTAATATCTCACATAAATACTAATGATTCTTGGATCATAGATAGTGGATGCTCACATCACATGACAGGTGATAAACACAAGTTTGTTATGTTAGAAGACTATGATGGAGGCTATGTAAGATTTGGTAATGATGCACCATGTCCGGTAAGAGGTAAAGGATCCATAACACTTCTTGACAATGCAAGATGCAATGATGTTTATTGGGTTGAAGGTTTGAAATACAATTTGTTGAGTGTAGCACAACTAAACAATACAGGATACCGAATAGAATTTCAAAAAGGAATTGTCAAAGTTCATGACAAGCATGGAAAGTTAGGTGCTACCGGGACACAAAAAAAAGGTAACACATTTCACCTTGACTCAACTCAAAAAAAATGTCTGTATGCAAAGATAGATGATACCTGGTTATGGCATAAAAGGTTTTGTCATGTAAATTTTGATAATCTGATCAAAATAAGCAAGAAGCACCGAGTAAGATGTCTACCGAGTCTTGAAAAACCTGAAAATGCTATGTGCCAAGGATGCCAGATGGGTAAACTGACAAGATCAAGCTTTACAAGTAAGTCTTACACCTCTAAGGGAATTTTAGATCTTGTGCACACTGATCTTTGTGGTCCTATGAAAGTTCAAAGTTATTATGGTAACAAATATTTTATATTATTTGTGGATGATTACTCAAGGATGATGTCAGTAATGTTTTTAAAAGTAAAATCAGAAGCTTTTCAAATGTTTAAATGGTACAAGGCAAGAGTTGAAAATGAAACAGGAAGACAATTGAAATGTCTTAGATCAGATAGAGGAGGAGAGTTCACATCTGATGAGTTCAACTTATTCTGCAATGATCATGGTATTAAAAGACAAGTCTATGCACTGAGAACTCCACAACAAAATGGAATTGCTGAGACAAGAAACAGATCTATTGTGAATTGTGCTAGAACCCTGATGATTGAAAAGAAAGTGCCACAAACATTTTGGAGAGAAGCAATAAGCACAATAGTTTACACCCTGAACCGAGTACAACTGAAGAAAGGTACTTTGAAGACACCATATGAAATCTGATATGACAAGAAACCTAATGTAAGTTATTTTAAAATCTTTGGAAGTAGATCCTATGTACACAAGGATGATAGAAATGACAAGTTTGATCAGAAAAGTGAAGAAGGAACATTTCTTGGTTATTCTTCTAGAAGTAAAACATTTAAATGTCTAATCAAATCATCTAACAAAATAGTAGAAAGTGCAAATGTGAAAATTGATGAATTTGCAGAAAGAAATGATGAAGGAAATTCCAAGGAACCAGAAGATTATGATGAATTTGTCTATGTTCAACCGACAAGTCCTACCGAGAAAATTGCAGAAGGAAATGAAGAGAATATCCAGTTATCGAGTGATGAAGAAGATCATACAGAGCCTAATGAGCCTGTATTAGCCAAGTATGTCAGAAGACATCATGCACCAAGTCAGATTATAGGAGATAAGGATGATCCAGTGATGACAAGGAACAAACTGAGACAGAACACATGTTTGATATCTGAATTTGAACCAAGAATAGTGAAAGAGGCATTTAACAGTGAAGATTGGATAAATGCTATGACAGAAGAGATTGATCAAATCAAGAAGAATGACACATGGACACTAGTCCCAAGACCGAAGGACAAAAATGTAATCAGTACAAAATGGATTTTCAGAAACAAGCTGAATGAAAAAGGAGAGGTCATTCGAAATAAAGCAAGACTAGTTTGCAAAGGTTATGCCCAAGAAGAAGGAATTGATTATGGTGAGACTTTTGCACCTGTGGCCAGACTTGAAGGAGTAAGAACATTGTTGGCATATGTTGCTTACAAGAATTTCAAGGTATATCAAATGGATGTCAAAACTGCATTTTTGAATGGTATATTAGAAGAAGAAGTTTTTATTGAACAACCTGAAGGATTTGCTGAAGACAATAATAAAGATCAGGTATGTAAATTGAACAAAGCTTTATATGGTCTGAAACAAGCACCTAGAGCATGGTATGAAATATTGCACTCTTATTTGATTAAGATTGATTTTATAAGGACAAGTGAGAACAACAATATTTACATGAAGAATGATGAAAATGGAATACTGATCTCAGCCATATTTGTTGATGATATTATATTTTGTGGAAATGACTCTCTATGTAAGAACTTTGGAAATGAAATGAGCAAAGAATTTGAGATGTCATTAATTGGTGAGATAAAGTATTTTATAGGTTTACAGATACTGCAAATGAAAGATGAAATTTTCATTACTCAATCCAAGTACATAAAGGAAATCTTGAAGAAATTTGGAATGGAGGATTCAAAACCAGTAAGTACTCCTATGGCTACCAACTGTAAACTATCAAAGAATGATGAATCTGCATCTCTTGATGAGACACTTTACCGATCCATGATTGGAAAGTTGCATTATGTTGTTCACAGCAGGCCAGACATAGCACATGTAGTAGGTATAGTTGCAAGATTCTCTGCAGATCCTAAGGAAACACACATGACAACAATCAAGAGAATTTTTAGATACTTGAAAGGCACTGAAGATTATGGCTTAGTATATCAGAAAAGAAATGATTTTGATTTAAAAGTTTATACTGATGCTGATTGGGTAGGCAACATTGATGACAGAAAAAGTACAAGTGGAGGAGCTTTCTTTTTAGGAGAAAGACTAGTGAGTTGGCTTAGCAAAAAACAAGGATGTGTTTCACAGTCAACAGTAGAAGCTGAATACGTTGCTGCAGCATTTAATTGTACCAACATAGCATGGATCAAACAACTGTTGGAAGGTATACATGAGAAAGTTACCGAGCCAATAACTATATTCTGTGACAATACTAGTGCCATTAACATTTCAAAGAATCCTGTTATGCACTCTAAGACAAAGCACATCTCTATCAAATATCACTATCTTAGAGAAGAAGCTCAAGAGAAGAAAGTGGTGTTGGAGTATGTTAGCACAAAGGAACAAATAGCAGATATCTTCACCAAGCCACTGCCAAGGGACACTTTTGAGTATCTCAGAAGTAAGTTAGGGGTCCTACCCCTATCTTCTACTCACTGACCGAGTTCGGTGAAAGCATCAATTCGATGACTCTACCAAATATCTTTTAAGAGTTGATGTTGCTTTACACACTTTAGGATGTTTTCTAAAGGTGCGCAGGAAACAATACAGGAAATAATATAGGGAACATGAATTGAAAACAAAATGCTCTGACCGAGACTAAAGTTGACACATATTAGCAGGAAATCACTTCATACAGGAAGAAATTATGTCTTAGTTCTTTACTTTTTGGCATTGTTGTCAAAGGGGGACAAGACTGGGGGAGAAGACTGGAGAAGATTGGAGAAAAGCAGAAAAGAAAGACTAAGAAAAGAGGAGAAGACTAATTCTAATGACAGAAGGAAAGCATTTTAGCACAGCAATCCGAATCAATTAGGTCAAATCAATTGGTTTTGCCATCAATGCCAAAGGGGAAGATTGTTGGCATTTGGCATTATAACAGACAATGGGAGATTGTTGGCATTTCAATAAGGATATTGAGAAGGTTGTTGATGATTATGGATATAATTGACTAAGGATGTTTACTGTCTTAATATTATTATTTTGTCATTGATGTCAAGAAATTGATTTTCTAATTCAGTATGATGTTGCCATATCTTGAGAAGTATGATTTGATGAGTATAAAGATGTCGGTAAAAGACACAGAAAGAATATGATGGATAAGGGGAGAAATAAGTTATTCAATGGGCAACTATTACCGAGTTAGACAATGATGAGATCATGATGTTTAGATTGTTTTGATATCATACATATGCTATTTATTGTAAGGTTAATACTATACTATGTTACCGAGCAAAGAACCTAGTCGGTAAACCCTAAGGAACCTAGTCGGTAAACCCTAAGGTTATCGCTATCAGTTAATAAAGGTAGAATGTCTACCGAGTGAAGTTTAGTATTCACTGAGTTGTAACCGAGTTGTAACCGAGCTATAACAAAATGCATTAAATGATTACAAGTGTTATTTAATGAAGGAAGCTAATGAGCTGGCCATGATTAAATAATTGGTATGCTGTGAATGAAGTTTGTTAAAGAATCTATGGCAAAGGAAAATCAGCAAGAAGATCTACAGTTTAGATTGAACCGCAATACCCTAGCACAAGTTCCAAGAAATGTATGTAAGTTCCAAGGTAGGGTAAAACGTTTTCAGATTGAAGGATACATTGAACCTGGTCAAAGTTTGAAGATTTGATGGCTATGATTGATCATGGGAATTGTGATCAAGGAGATTAAGCGGTTGGCAAATTGTTTATAAATAGGGAACTATTGATAAACAATGTATGCGGGCAAGTGTATGCACAGGGATGCTACATAGTGATTACCGAGCACCGAAGCTTGAAGACCCGTTTTGAATAAATAGAGTATAGAGCTCAGCAGATGGACAAGATTAGTTTTATGTCTATATTGTATTGAGCAAATAAGAATCTTCTTTAGCATTTTAGACGTGAAGTTGCAGATAGATTTTTATTACTGTTATTTTGTGAAAGTGACAGAAAATCTCTTAACCGAGTGGACTTAACAGTCTTGTTTGTAAAACCCTCTAGCAAGGTGACATTCTGATTGAGTGTTTGAAATCCTTTAACAAGGTCACTTCTAACAAGGTGAAGATCCTAACAGATCTGAGGGAAATCCCTTAACCGGGTCACATCTAGCAATGTGTTTGTAATCTTTAACAGGATTTGCTTTTAACCGAGCATACTCTAGAAGAGTATATTTCTTAGTGGGTCCGAAATCCCACAGTGGTTTTTCCCTATTTGGGTTTCCACATTAAATCTGGTGTTATGAGTGTTATGATGTTCATATGCTTTTGAGTTTGCATGTTTAGCAGTTTTGGTTATATTACTGAAGTATATGTTACCGAGGTTGAATCTGATGTTTTTATGAAAGATTAAGTTTGTATGATTCACCCCCCCCCCCTCTCATCTTATTAGCTTGGCATCTGTACTTATCTTTAAGTATCAGAACTATCAATATATAGATACATACATACATATATACATGTATATATGTATATATACATGTATATATGTATATATATACACATGTATATATATATACACATGTATATATATATATACACACACACATATATATATATATATTATTCTCGTTTATAAAAATATTTATGTATACATATTTATTTAAAATATACATATATATATATATATATATTCTCGTTTATAAAAATATTTATGTATACATATTTATTTAATATATATATGTTGGTATTTAATTTGGTTTTTGCTTTTCTCTTTCTTTATTCTCTATGTTTTTTGTTTTTATTTTATTTCCTCTTTTGTCCTTTTGTTGAGGTTTGACCATCTTGGTTTCTCGTTCTTTGTGCACTCTTCTCCAATCCTTCCTATTTATTCCTAGTCTGCAACTTTTCATCTTATTTGACTCTCTTCATCTTGATGATGGATCACAGAGTGTGATCCGAAACATTGATGCAAAAATCTTTCACACAATCGAATCCAGAAATGCACTCTTGATAATTAGACTAATGCCTTTTGATCTGATGTCTCTTCTTTAAAACAAAGACAATGTTCTCATTTGCATCTTCCTCAGATTCCTCATCTGTAATTCCTCCATCCACTGCAATGAGACAATCTCTTTTACCTTTGCCTTTGTACTTCTTATACTTCTCACGTTTCTGCTCGTTATCTCCATTTGGACAATTATCTGCAATATGTCCAATCCGGTTACATGCAAAACACTTCAACAGTAATTTACTTTTGTACTTACCGGTACCTCTGGGTAACCGCTTGGCCAACGATTCTTCAAGCTCAATCAGACTGTCTTCATCATCAACTTTTCTATTGGATCTAGACTCATGACTGTAACTAGCTTCTCTGCTTTTCCTTATCGGTGGATTTGAAACTGAGGCTCTAAATGCAGATTCTGATCTTTGAACACTTCCATCAAAACCATTTAATTCAAATGCAGTTAATTTACCAATGATGGAGTCAAGAGTTACCTTTGATTTATCAATAGACTTGAGTTCTTGAATGGCTGCAACTTGGATAGTGTAGACCGATAGAAGGGTTCTCAACACCCTGCTAACCACTATGGTATCCTCCTTTGTACCACCAACACTTTTGATCTCATCAACTATCTCCTTGATCCTCTGACCATACTGTTGAATGTTTTCACCTTTAGTCATTCACATATCATCAAATTTACCTCTCAGACTCTCTTCTTTGGCAATCTTAACATGCTCATCACCGCTATAGATATCCTCCAGTTTCTTCCATACTTCAAATGCAGTCTCCAATCCATGGACATCAACATACTCTGAATCGGACAAGGAACTGATAATGGCCTCCAATGGTTGATTGTTCTCTTGTTGCTCCTTCTTTTGATCATCTGACAAGATCCCACTAGGTAGGTTATATTTAGTAACAACATGTTCCCAATATTGACTTCCTAAGCTCTTGATATAGATCTTCATCCTATCACTCTAGATTCTGTAGTTTTCCCTATTGAACTTTGGACGTTCTTTCTTCATCATGTTCTCCTAGATCTTTTCCTCAAGCTATTAGGATTAAACACAAGAGGCCTGAAATGCTCTGATACCAATTGATGATACGATGAATCAATAAGGATCCAGTCAACTACTGAGAGGGGGGGTGAATTAGTAGATAGAAAACAAACTAAACTTTCACCAATCTAAATCCCAACTCATAAACAACTTGCAAAACTAACTGGTTTAAATACTATGCCAAAACTGCAAGTGCACTGTCAAACTATACCGATTGACCAAAACATCAATGATACAATGTAACAGATCTGAAACTCACATACCATTTAACCAAAACATTAAACCACTTTACTAACATCAGTAATAACTCATTTCAGATCACTTCCGGTCATCTAATCATATCTAAGTGTCTTTACTAATTAATCATATCAACCATATCAAAATATAACCACAAAATCATTCACCACTTGACACAATGATTTTTGATGTGGAAACCCAAATGGGAAAAACCACGCTGGGGATGAATACCCACAAGTATTTTGAACTCTTCTGAAGTTCTCCCTGTTAGGATCCAAGCCTTGTTAGAAGCTTTACAAAAATGTCATGTTAGGAACAAATCCAGTTAAGGACCACCTGGTTAAGGGATTGACTACAATACCCTATTAAAGGCAATGCCCTGTTAGGAGTAACCTCGAAAGAGGATTTCAAATCCAAGCTAATGGATCACCTAGTTAGAGGATTTAGAAAGCACCAAGCCTGTTAAAGCTTACCTGGTTAGGGGATTTAACTGTTGTAATTGTTAGAGAACAACAAGGTTTTTGCTAATATGGTAATAGCACTATCTTGCTTAGTCAGATCCTTTTATGCTCCTATTTGCCTTCAAAACATTCTACAGATACTCCTTCTGGTTCAGTAATCAATCACACTACTACACTTAACCAAATTGCCAACACGATTACAAAATAACTCATCGAACTTAAAAATAAATACAATAGGTCAGTAACACATCACAAAACCTAAGATCTCATAGAGATTACAAACATATCGGTTCAAACATGACCGTTGGATTACGTAGAAATCAACTGCACATTGTTCAAGACAACGTTGATCGCTCCTGGATCATCGCACATTGGATCCTATAACTCATCATGTGTTATTCACTTCATGTTATGCATTTGTTCATTCCCAAGATAAAATAGTTATCTCTACGCGCCAAAACCACTTTGAAACTCATCAGGTGCATCATACATACGTGGCATCTCCATCTCCGATCATCATTCGATCATAGATCAACATAACCGATTCACCAAGCTCCATCGGTTAGGGTTTGGCATATCAACTGGTTGGGGTTACCGGTTGATAACTCTGCTTCAAATACCAATACTGATTTTCATCACTGCTCTACTACCGGTTGCATTACTGCATCACTACCAATTGCAATACAACTCCATTACCAGTTACTATTGACATCAATGGCAACACTATACTTCATCAATGCAATCTTCATGCAATGCCAACAACATAGTGCGTGGAATGCTTTGGAAAAGGTTTGGATTCCTTGGAGACACTCCTCTCATTAAAGCTTGAAGCCTTTTCACTTAGTCTTACCTAATTTTTCATGAATTTAAAACTTTTTACATTACATGCAAGGTGGAGTGAACTACTTTTTCCTCTTGAATTTCACGCCCTCCAAAATATACACAGAATAAAAACTTGACTTTGTTTGTGTGGAAGGAGTTTTTTTAAAAAATAAATAAAGAACTTTATTTTTTCTTTTGCATCTTTTAGGACCTTTAGTGAATAAATAAAAGATACAATTATCTTTTATTTATCTTGACAATATAAAGGATTTAAAAGTAATATATTTTTCGTTTTTAACACTTCAAAACTTGTCAAAACTTTGATATAGGACCTATAAGGGTATTTTAGTCAATTTTATCCTGAAAGTGTAAAATTGGTAACATTTTAGCAACCTCTCAGGGGTGCTTTCCTGTTAAGTGATGATAGACCAGTAGCCTTTGTATCCATTGGGTATAGGAGTCAATATATAGGCTTTTGAAACTCGGACCAAACCATTATTCATCTTTTAGAAGCCTTAAACAACATCTCACAACCTTCTAACAAGACTAGAAATGTGCATCAACACTTAGGGAATGGGAAAAACAAATCTAAAACACGTGCATCAACACTTAGAGGAATGGAAAGACTGAAAGAAAACCTACTCTACCCTACCCTAACCAAGAATGGACCTTGGTCACACAAAACCATTCATTGGTTTTTGGAAATACGACCCTTTTCTTCCCAATTTGGGATTTATCACATGCTGATGAACATTTTCAAGAATGAAATGGCAGTCACCTACCTCTTTATGTTGATTATTCATGCCAACTTTCTCTTGTGCATAGATGAATGAAGGCTGATTTCCTTCATTTATTTGTTCATATCCAGGTACTGGTTTGTTGCCTTCAACTCTTGACAGGAACCTGATTGGGCAGCCTCTTGAGATGCTAAACTTTGAAGTATTAATGTTGATATTTTCCTCATAGACTAACTCTTTGATATCAATTTGTTGGTTGGAAACAACTTCTTCATCTAGCTGATGATTTACTCCTTCAAAACATGTTGTCTTATCCTCCATGTTTGAACAAAATGTCTCTAAATCATTCCAAAACTTGTCCTCCTGAATGTCTTCTTTGGTTTTCTGCATAATAGGATTGATTTGGATTTGATTGCAACCCTTTTCAAGCTTTGCTGATACATCAATAATGTCTTTTTCACAAAATTTCGATCTATGGATTGAAGGCTTAGCATCAAGATTTGAGTAAAAATCTTCAATTATATTTAAGAACATGCTCTCATCACAATTATCTTCTTGATTGCTATCTTGAATATAAAATATATCAAAGATTTTACCTTGACCAACTAGCTCTTGTTCTTGAGAAATAAGATCTTGTATTTCAACCTTACCACCTTAATTGAAAACTTGCTCCATATCGATCTCTTCATCCTTCACAATCAAGCTATCTTCTTGTTGTCCCAAGCTTATCTTGTCATCTTCAACTTGAACATTGAAACAAGGAAGCTCATCAATTAAGAAAACAAAAACCTCATCATGTTTACCTTCCTTTACACCTTCATCTTGATGTCCCTGCTGATTTTTTGGCATTGAACATGGCACAACCTCCTCTTCTTCAATAAAAAATGGAAGTTCATTAAATAAATCATACAACACCTCATGTTGGTTGCCATCTTCTTGTTTTGAATTTCGTTGTTCCAGCATGCTCTGTTGAGTATGACAACTCTCTTGGGAAACAATGGGATCTATTAGATCAAATTGTGGTATTTTTTGAACTAATGGAAGGCAAATGGGTTCTTCAAGAGGTTTCTCTTGATTAGTCGCAGGTTGAGCATGAGGTGCATCTGGTATAAAGCATAATATGTTGAACATAGGAATGCCCATATCAAAAAATGGATTTGGAAAGACACTAGTAGGGCTAACCTTTTGCTTAGGTTCTTGGAATGAAGGAGAAAGAGTCGATGGTGTCTCTACCTTTGGTAATATAGCATGAAGAATGCTAATCAACTCTCATTTTGTATTTGTTAGTCTCTCTCTTCATACTTCTCTTTTGGTATAGCTAGCCCTCTCTTGATTTTCTTCATATTTTTCTTTTTGAACAACCAACTCCTTTTCAATATTTTCCTCATACAACCTATATTGAGCTACCAAATACTGCTTATGAAGTTGCTCTTGACAAGCCAACTCTTCTTGTTCATGAAGATATGCTTGATGAGCCCATTCATCCTGTTGCTCATTAAGATAAGCTTGGAAAGCTAAATGATTCTGCTCATGTTGGCTCTTGTTCTCCTCCATATGCTTTATGAAACCTTGCAATATAATTTTGATTTCATTAACCCCAAAACATTTATTTTGGAGTTAGTTGGGAGTGTGGCCTTGCTGATCTGGAAGAAAAGGGGCTTCTTGAGACTGGTTATAGGCTTGGTTAGGCTGCCAATAAGGTTGACAAGGGTTTGGTAGGTGGTAAGTAAGATATGTATGTTGATTGCTTGTTATTGTAGGGCTATTTAAATTAAAACCAACATTGTGGTTACCTGGATATGGTTAAAAGAAGGTATAGGAGATGCATTCTCATGATATGGAGGTGGTTATACATATTTGCCGAAAACAATTGACATGTTTATTCATGTAAGATCTAGAAATTGGAATAATAGATTGTTTGAAACATACCAACACTTAGACTGCTAAAACCAATAGATTTTGAGCTCAAAGTTTCTAGTGCATGTATGGATCTTGCCTCCAAAGGCTAGAATCATTACTGCTCACACCAAAACAATAGTAAAAATGGAACTTCTATGAACTAAAATAGTTCAATAGTCCCATTGGGTGTGCCAAAAATTGTTGTCATGAAGGATTCCACCCGTGATGCTCAAGCTGACTACTCGACAATCTTGTAAAACATGGGATGATTTCCAATCCTGTGGGTTGCTTATGATGGAAATCAACCTCTAGAGTGAGCTGTTCTCTTTGATGAATCTCCTACAAATGACTTTCTTATAGAAAAAAAAATAGAAGGAAACTTGATATTGGAATCCATCCTAGGAGGTGATGCACTAAAGATTTAAGAGGCCTGATCAGTTGTACTAACTCACAACACATCTTAACAAAAAAGAGCTTTGTTTATCACAGATCAACTAAGTATGTAATACATAAATATTTCATAGAAAAGGGTTGATTTCAGAGTTTGCTTGAATGAAAATAAATCATTATCACAACTTCAAACTACCAATACCTGCTGAACACAATCTATAACCTGTATTTACTATGCATCTTCTGGCATTAATACTATTTGGAAGAGACAAAATAAGAGGATTCTAACAATCAATCACAAAAACTTCATCAAATCTTTCATTCAACACAGCACATAAAGTATCAAGAAGGAAAATTGTCATCCTTTTATTTAAAATTGAAAGAGTTGTTGTGATAGATTTGAGAAATGCTTCTAATAAGCTACAATCTTCATGCCCAACTGAAAAGCAAAGGGTGAAGATAAAAGAACTAGAAAGAAAGAGAAATAAAAGAAGATTTATAGGAAAGACGTCCTAAAAATCAACTCAAGATGAACTAGATGTGTCTCTTTGAAGTTGGCTCCAACTGATGATCCTAACTCAGTCTTCTTTCTTGAAATCTCCACCAACTTGCATGAAATATCTTCTTTGGTCAAATTGAAAGGAAAAGCCTTGAAAAAAGGAATCAAAACTGCCTCAAAGTGAAGTTGGATTGCTACAAACTCAGTCTTAGGTGATGCAGCACCCATGTGGGGTCTCAAATTGAAGCCTAACTCTTGCAAACACTCTCCAAATCCCTATTTTATAGCCCCAACTACTGCATTAACTGAGAACTCCACCTTTTGACTTACAACTCACCCTTGAACTGATATTATGATGCCAATTTGTTTGCATTGAATTTGAAAGTGAAGACAGGTTATAAGGCGTAAGAGAAGCTTCATGATTGTTTTTAAAGTATGTCTATTATTAAAACACTACTCTTTTATCATGCCCTAAGGCTTATTTGACTCTTGGATTGAGCATCCTTCCTAATCTCATGACCCTGCCTTTACTTAGGTTCATGATTTTTCACTGTCATCAACTTAGGAATAGGTCTTGTCTATACCTTCTAGCATGTTCATGAAATACTTTAGGACTGATCTAGACTTAACCTTCTCTGTTACATTCTATCTTATTACAACAAATCACTTATGTCGCCAAAGTCCCGTACCTTTAATGAATGTGACAAAACCCTGCTCTTGATGCAACACCATCAGATTTCCAACCTTGTCATTCATCAACACTCTTTGGAGTTCTTGATGCTACATTGTTCTTATTCTTTTGGGGCTACATTGACTCTATGAATGGCTATATCTATGAACCTTTCATCATGCTTTGATTTAGATGATTGTGTCTTATTGGTATATATCTATGTTGTCCTCATCTATTTTTGATGGGACTGTGTTCTGCCTTAATCATATGAGGCTGCTTTGAGTTATCGCTATTGTGACATGGCACTTTTGATATTTTATTATGATCTTTTAGAGGTGTTAATGTCCTACTAATCTAACTGGTCTATGAGAAATCTCTGCTCATGTTCTGTGAGAAATCTCTACTCCTTGACAGGGACTGACCTTTCATCCTGTCATGGAGACTGTGATGATGGATTGTGCAGATGTGTTGATGCTTCTCACTGTATCTATTGACTGTGTTTTGATGAGTGTTATCCCAGGTGCATGTGATTGCAGAAAACCTTAAGAGAAATCTTTACATGTATTTGTAATTGTACTTAGACTATATTTACTTCTTTTGACACTTTACAAGGTATTCAATGTACTTTGTCACTTTTTTGAAAAGGTTATTTATGTTTATTTCTCTATAAGCTTCTATTCACGGTCATTGTTAATTTGATTCATTTCTAGAACTTGACTCATGATACCTTTGTCGCACATTGATTAGGGATATTTCTTTTACTATCACAATGACTACAATGACTATGTGTGCATTATCTTTGAGTTCCCGACCTTCCATAGAGGACTATTCTGGGACTTCTATAGGTCACTTTGACAGTGACAACCTTTGTTGATGTAGTGTTCATGACCGTTTTGTTTATCAACCTTTACAAGGCCTTCAATATGCTTCCCCTATGACTTCTAATCTAACTGTTTTTATATTGATGTCGTTTTGTTTATGGTTGTAGACATCATTTTTCTTGATAATTGTTGTAAGTATGATGTAAGCATTTGAGCTGAGATGTTGCAATATACACTCTTTACCCTCTCTGTGTAAGACTCTCAATCTCTTGGTCATTGGTAGAGCTTCTTTGGACTGTCATACTTTTGATTTTTAACTCCTTAGTAGAGGTTTTGCTTGCTTTAACAATGACTGCTTATGATAATTGTGGTCTTTGCTATATACCAGGGCTTAGTCTTTTTTGAAATGCCTAACCAATGTGAACCTCAAGACCGCTTTTCTTGCTCCTTAAAACTTCCATGACCTCTGTATACTACTATAGGATCAATGATTTCTCTACACTGTTTTTTGGCAATATTAAAACTCTATGACTGGAAGGCTTAAGGCTTCTCTAATATGTTTTGATTGTCACAAAGATTGTATCTGTCATTTTTATGTTGTCCTTAATTTGATTGATATAAATCACTGTGCAATGTGTTCTCTTGATTCCTTCATAGTGTTGATCCATTGTATTTTTTACAGTGATCTACATCTTTGATTGTTATCCTTGTGTTTGAGTGTCACAACCTTTATTGGTTGATTTGAAGGTCATTGTGACATTGCTCTTTTATCAAAATGACACTGTATGATCATGTCACCGCCCTCTGATTTTCCTTGATTGATTACTTACAGTATTTTCATAATGCTTTGTAACTGTTGCTATCACTGTCTCGAGAATGAAAGATCATCATGCCTACTATGACCATTCATGGATAATAATGCCTTATCCATTTGACTTACTCTTGATATTACCCTTTTGATGGATCATGACTACCATTTTTACTGTGATTGGCTGCTATGACTATCAAAATTATGCCCATATGCCTTTTTATTCCTTGAAAGACTGATCTTTATGAAATACCTTTATTTCTTCTGTGCTTTTAGATCTATTATGAGGCTACAAATTTTTCATGACTATCCCTCCAGTCAAGTCTAACTCTCTTCTCTATGAATACTTGTTCCGATCATTGTGCTCTTTTTCTTTGGAGGATGTGATATTATTGAATATCATCAACTTCTTTTGTTACTGCTACTATCATCAAAGGGTTAATGGTCTGAAACCTTTGTTCCAAATCTGCCTATCTTTTACATTTGTACCTTATTGGGACTGTTCTCATACCTATAGCCCTTATTTCTATGGCATGTTAGATATCTCTGCTATGAAATAATATGATGTATTTTGGGAAGGTCTTCCAATACAATAATAATAACGTAAACCTTTATTATTAATGTATTATAGCTTGAAGAGCTCATACTGTGAAACTACTCTTTAATAAGATAAGTTTTCCCTTTGAGAACTATATACAAAATCCTTTTATGATGCATGCTAATTAGCTCTATCTTTTCCCCATGAACAACAAGATATTATGAGGAGATAAGAAGATCTGAGAGTCAGAAGCGTGCTTACATGGTGTTTGGATGACTTTTCTTTTTTTCCATCTTGGATGTGATTTTTAATGTTGAATGCAACTCCAGTTATCTGAACTTTAACATTTAGAATTCTTGTTCTTTTCTCCTACATCTCTGCATGCTTAGAATGACCTGCATTATAATTTTTGCATGGAACCCCCCTTTTCCACTTGCCTGAAAAAAGCTGTGTGTGCTTGAGTTTGGGCATGATTAGGGCCAACAACACTCTTCTCCAGTTTATAATCACAGGAAAACTAACATAAATTGTAGTTAGACTATGGTTAGAAAGTCCCTCCAAGACTTATTTATGCCTTAACC
Organism: Cryptomeria japonica; assembly: GCF_030272615.1. Classification (NCBI taxonomy): domain Eukaryota; kingdom Viridiplantae; phylum Streptophyta; class Pinopsida; order Cupressales; family Cupressaceae; genus Cryptomeria; species Cryptomeria japonica. The sequence goes on along the minus strand of NC_081407.1, from coordinate 840,991,875 downwards.
TTCATCTGCATAATGCGTGGAATTCTTTGGATTCCTTGGAGATACTCCTCTCATTAAAGCTTGAAGCCTTTTCACTTAGTCTTACTTGATTTTTTACGACTTTTAAAACTTTTTACCTTACATGCAAGGTGGAGGGAACCACTTTTTCCTCTTGAATTTCACTCCCTCGAAAACATGCACAAAATTAAAACTTGACTTTGTTTGTGTGGAAGGAGCTTTTTTTGAAAATAAATAAAGAACTTTATTTTTTCTTTTGCATCTTTTAGGACCTTTAGTGAATAAATAAAAGATAAAATTCTTTTATTTATCTTGACAATATAAAGGGTTTAAAAGTAATATATTTTTCCTTTTTAACACCTCAAAACTTGCCAAAACTTTGATATAGGACCTATAAGGGCATTTTAGGCAATTTTATCTTGAAAGTGTAAAATTGGTAACAAACCCAGTTCCAAAAAATTATGTATTAATACAAGCTGTGATTAACCTCAAGAACAAATTTGAGGCAAAAGTGCAGGGACTCAGCCGCTCAACTTGGCCCACTCCCAGGACTCACCCGGGACTCAATCACCCAACTCAGCCCACTCTCATCAGTTTTGGCTTTGACGAATTGCACACTGTAGATCTCTGCTTGATTAGTCTGTACTTGTTTTTGTAGCTTTGCTACCTATTCCTACACATAGAAGAGAGAGAAAATTGTTGGGGGAAAGGGGTTTGCCTAAGTCAAACCCTTCTTTTGGAATTAACCTTAAAATAGAATTGAAATGAATTTGAAAGGAAAGTGTACCAATAAAACCTATTCCACACTTGCTTCCACCAAGGAACATTAATCTTCCCATATGTCAATCTATCCAACTCCATGTAACCTAAAGCCACCAAAAACATCCCCTTTGGATTTGGACTCTAGGCTAGAACATCCTTTCCCTTCAAGGAGTTACACATTCTTCTTGCCAAAATCTAGGCAAGTACCTCCCTAGCATTCGCTGCTCCTCTGGGAGGCCATTCATGCCACTCTTTCCATCTAGCCACTTCCACTTGCCCCAAATTCAAGGAAGTTTTAAAATCTTCAACTCTACTCCAACCTACTTCAAGGAAACTATCACATAAATATTATAGCTGTGGGAATTGCAAAATAATGGGTGGATGTCCATCCCAAGGGTCATAGAACAAATTTTCAACACCTTTATTACATATCCAAAAAATCCCTTGCTTAACTAACTATGCTACCCTTCTTAGAGTGTTCCAAATCATAGAACCTTTACCTTCCGTACTGACTTGAGGAACATCCTTAGTATCCACTCCCCATAAATACTTTATATTAAGTATTTTGGCCCAGTCCTTATCTTGATTGATGCACCATCTCTAAAATAACTTAGCAACCAAAAAATAACCATTCATGTCTACTTGACATAAAACAAGACCACAATCTTGTATTGGCCTACAAACAAAATCTTGCTTAACCAAACTCCACTTTGAATAAAGTAGATTACATGTCCACAAAAATTATCGAGAGAAGACATCAAATTTCTTTATAAAACTTGTTTCTGCACAAAAGCATCTATGAATAGGGAGAGCTTGAACTATAGACTTCAAGAGTGTCACTTTCTCAACAATTGAGAGACATCTAAAAGTCCAATGACTAACCTTCCTATGAAGATTCTCCAAAATATCTTGCCAAAACCCACTGGGCAAAGATCCAATTAAAAGAGGAACTCCAAGATAAACAAACGAAATAACACCTATTTGAAACCTCAAAACCTAAGCAATCTTAGCTTGAATGAGTGGAGTATTAAAGAAGATAAAAGGTTATTGTTAATATTTTTACTTGAAGATGCCAAGTAAATATCCAGAGTTTGTCATGTCATCCACAAATTGAAGATGAGAATAAGGAGGAAGTCCTTTACCTCAATTCCAACCTTGAATCAATCCGTGCCTTACTCAACATTTAATAAAACTTCCCAACCCTTCTACCATTAAAATAAATAGGTAGGGGGAAAGGGGATCTGCTTGCAAAAGACCCCTAGAAGCTCCTAAAAGCTATGTAGGCTCACTGTTGATGAGAACCATGAAATAAGAGTAAGAGATACAACTCATTACCCAAAAAATCCATTCATTTCCAAAACCAAAGGCTACAAGTGTAGACACCTAAAAATGTCTCATTGATCATGTACTAATTATTCATCCAATTAGTTAAATAATTTTTTAGTTCTTTAATTAAGTTAATTAATCTTATTCTTCTAAATTCACATTTCCTCATTTTACTAATTATTCTATGTCTATCTTCTAACCCTTTTCTAAATATTAATTAAATATTAATTATTTCATTAATTATAATTTTTTAATTTAAATAATCTTTATTATTTAATTAAATTTTATTTCTAAATAATTAAATTATTTAATTAGCTAATTAATTCTTCAAATTCCAATTCTAAATCCCCAAATTCTAATTTCTTCTAATTCATTAATTCTCCTAATTTCATTTAATTTCATATTCTTCTAATTTCATCTAATTTCATTTAATTCTCCAAATTCAAATTCACATTCTTCTAATTTCATTTAATTCTTCCAATTTCATTCAAATTCATATTTCTTCTAATTCTTCTAAATTCAAATACATGTGCATGATTTCAAAAATCAAATTGAAAATCAAAGTCAATTTCTAAATATATTCAAATAACAAAATTGAATTTAAAATAAATTCAATATTTGAATTAAATCTCATGCAAAGATTAAATTGAAAATCAAAGTCAAATTGCAAGCACATGCTAAATTAATTAATTCAATCAATCAATTAATTAAATCATTATCTTTTCAATCTCTATTTCTATCTTCCACTTTGTTTTTTTTCCAAAAAGCTTTCAATCAGTTAACTATTCAATCTATTTTAAATGATCATTTCAATTAATTGATTAATTGCATCATTCTTTTTCTATCTTTCAATCAACTTTTTTCTCAATCAATTAACTCAATTATCTATTCAATCTATTATGTTCCACCTCCAAATCAGCAGTTCAAATATAAATCTGCATGTGAGCTCACTTGAGTTCCACCTCTTGATAAATTTGTTCCACCTGTCAATCAATCCTCTCCAAAAATCTATAAATTGAGCATTCGATCTCAATTGTCAACAATCATGAAATTCGAATCTTTGTGTCAATTGCAGGTTGCCAACGCGATATCTGAGAGCCATCATACCACAAAGAAGAGAAGAACAATGGAAGCTACGATGCAAAATAGGGAGTTTTATATTGTTTAAATTTGATTCTTTTATGCATCTATTTCATTGGTTTATGTTTGAATTTCTAGAATAGAGATTCATGATTTCCTTATTATTTCTAGTTAAGCAATGATGATTTTAAGCATATACATTTTGGTGAACCTGACATGAACAACAACTAATGAACCCTCTATGTTTCTGTGTGATTTTTGTAGATCATACGAATTTTCAGATTTTTTTGTAGGTTTTGTACGGATTTCAAAACCGGAATCAAACATCAAGTAATCATGCAGACATCATCACGCAATTGCATAGACAAAATTATGCATTTGACCTGTCAGGGTCACACATTCGTTCTAATACCTTCACACATTCATTTAGATAATATTACGCATTCGTCGTTCGTATTTAGGCATTTTATTTCTTTCATTTTCCTGAATCCTTTGTTCTGTCTAAATTTTGTATTACATTTTGCAAATCTGAAGATTTTTTATCCTTGTATGATGCTTTCAATATAACATCTTATGGCACATAAGGTAAAATTTAAGATTTCAGGTGCTCGAAGAATAACATAACAAAGGAGGCAAACCAAACGCTATCAACGAATTCTAAAGGCAGAAAAAAAGATACAAGACCTAGAGGACCAACCAGCTATTGACAAATACAACAACCTAGTCCTATCATACAGAGTGAAATATGACTTGATTAATATAGAATGGTTGATGAGAGATCTGACTAGGGCCTCATAGTCTGTTTTGCAGGTTTCTGGTGAAGTTTAGGCTGTTTGTAGATTTTTTTTAATTCTATTTATCTGTCACGCATTCGCCTTGTCAGGGTCATGCATTCGATCTGTAAGTTTTACGCATTCACGTAGTTATCATAACATATTCACCTAGACATTATTACACATTCGCTTTGTTATAATCACACACTCGTTCAATAGGTAGTTTGGCTTTCTGTTTTCTAGTTTTTCTGTGTGTTTTCTAGTTACTGATTCCCTATTTGTAGCGTGTGGTGAAATTACATAGAAGGCTTGATCCTCCTAGATTATTTTGGAAACCACTAACATTTTGATTGCATGATCCTTTAGTGTTAAATCACTTTTGTATTTTGGGTTTAAAATTGACATGCATGCTTTCACACTTCAGGTTGGTGCTTAAAACAAATCTGGTTAAAATTGACATGCATGCTTTCACACTTCAGCTTGGTGCTTAAAACAAACCTATTTAAATTGACATGCATGCTTTCACACTTCAGCTTGGTGCTTAAAACAAATCTAGTTAAAATTGACATGCATGATCTCACACTTCACTTGGTGTTTTAAAATAGACATGCACATGCGTATCTCACACCTTAGTTTGGGCTTTAAAATTGACGTAAATCTGGCTTATGAATATAGAATAAATCACAAATTGTGATATTTAAGGGAAAAATAATTTTTTGTGTGTCTTGGATGGACCTATTGTTGCATTAAGTACCTTTCCACCCGCCTTTGGGGTCTTGGGAGAGAGGGAAAGGTAATAACGACACCGACTTTTTCTTTTCAGTAGTGAGGGGTATCTTTGACTGGGGATTTCATCACCCCACAAAGGTACTTCAAATTGAGATGCGCTGGGGATATCATCTCTCCCAACATACTCTTGAGCGGGTTTTTTGAGACGCTATATAAATGTATTGGTCAGGTGGCTAGAGTGTTGAGTGAATTTGACGTATGTGGGGGCCTTCCCTACACCGACAAGCTTAACTAAAGCCTTAAGTGGCTTGCTCTGAGAATCCATCGTTGGATCAGGATCCCTCAAAACTTACAATAAGAACCAACTTAGTAGCCCAAATCCCACGTTTATTGGTTCCGGGTGTGCAGATCGTACCCCATAGATACCCTCCATGCACCTTGCATGATGAGACAACAAATCATCGATGATAAGATCTTCAGATCTTCGGGGTAAGAGAGACTGGCATGCCCGAGAAGTGTGTGTCATGGAGTGGAGCTAGTGTTGCCATACTCTCTATCTATTCGTCTTGTTTTGGTATTTTTCTGCGAGGGCCCCATTAAACAGTTTCCACTTTCCAACCTAATATTGTCTTTAGTGTTTTTATGTGTATCGGTGTGCTAAACCAGTATTGAGTCAGTATTTGAGCTATTTCAGGTCCTACCTTGCGTATCTCTAAAATCTCAGAGTTTGTCAGAACATAGTTCATTTAGCTATACTTATCTTTAGACAATGTTCTCAGAATTGATAAAAAATAGACTTGTCTTACAAACAGAGTTATTTGAAATAGAGTCTACCTTGAAACAGTTGACAAATCCAATGAAGTCCAAAATTTTACATACGTGTGACTATAGGTGTTCTTAGAGTCCTTAGTCCTTGCATAGTCGTCATCATAGTACTCATTACCATCCTCATTTACATCCCTAGGGTTTGCATAAGTCCTTGCATAGTCCTTATTATCATCCTCATTATAATTTACGTCATCATAATCTTTGCATAGGTCCTTATTTGTGTCCCGTTAACCTCCTAGTTCATTTTAGTATCGTTATAATCTTCATATTAGTCCTTGTTTAGACCTCATATACATCTGTCTTAGTCCGTCATCATTTGCATACTCATCCTAGAATGTCATAGCATGTGTCCTAATGGGTCTACCAAGTGATGGTTTGCTCCCCTTCAAGCAACCTAATCTAGTGCCAAATGATGGTCAACAAGAAATCATTGATGACTTAGATAACTTGGCTTGGCAATTAAAGACAAGTGCACCTCAATACATAGGAGTCGAGTTTGAACTAGATAGAGAGTATAAGATTTCCCATGGAATTGATAGAGAAATTGTTGCAAAACTTGTTAAACAAGAACTTGAAAAACTTGCGTTGCAAAAATCTCAAAGTACTCAACAAGTTTTGCACCTGAATCCCCAACAGAGAGTTAGGTCTAGTGTTGCATACCTCACTTTTTGGTCTAGAGTCTTGCATTCATAATCAAGGTTTGTTATCATCTTTCATTAGGTCCTAAAGTGTTCTCATATAGAAGTCTTAAATACCCGTCACAAGGTCACAAAAGGCAAAGAGTAAAATGGACCCAAACAATGACCTGTCAATTAATCCTACTTGGAACATGGACATGTCAAGCCGTCAAAAATCTCAACAGTCAAATCCCTATGTCATGCTGACAATACACGAGCTACAACAAAACTTAACACATGAGTAAATTGAGTTAGCTCAATAGGACCCACATGTCCTTATGATTCTAAATGCTCTTATAAACAATGACAGGGATAGGTATCTTTCTTTGTTATTACAAAATGGTGCCAAGTTACCTCAAGGTTTTGATGTCACAACGATCTTCCCACCAGGGATTACTTTAGGTCAAAATAGCAGTCAACTACCAAATGTAACACAAACACAAGAAATAACTTCAAGTTCCTCCCAAAATGCATCAACACCATCAACCCAAGCAAATTTGGTGTCAAACATAAGTTCTCAAGCAAGTGCATTGTCCTCAACAATGAATGTTAGCGCACAAATGCAAGCTATCATAGCCTCTCAAACTACACCAGTAATGTCAAGTGTTTTGGCACCAAGTCAAACACAAGCCTCACATATTTCTCATACAACAAGTCCAACTCAACCTCTGGTTTCCTACTCAATAGGTTCTACATACAGTCATCAGAACATAAACCCAGGTTCCGCTAATACAAGGAGTACAACCCAATCAAACATGGGTTCACAATTCGCTTATTTCACAGTACCCAACGAAACCCATAACACACAGAATTATAGTTATGGTACCTTACAACCTCCTATTTATACTACCACAAATCCTTTTGTGGGAAATATACATGCGCAAAGAGTACCACTGAGTCAAACAAAATTTTTAACCCAACAAATACAAAATCTACAACAACAAATGACAACTATGCAAACCGGTAATGACAAAAAGAGCTATATGATGCAAGAATTGCATCCTTATCCCTTCGATCATACAATATACATGCCTGTGTTCCCTCCACATTTTGAAACGCCAAAAATTTGACCGATATCGAGGGAATGGTGATCTTAGAGATCACATCAGAGAATTTTTCACTGCATGTATAGAGGTTGCAACTAAAGACACTTATGTAATGAGATTGTTCCCAAAAATTCTTGGAGGTTCTTCCTTGGAGTGGTTTTCACATCTCCCTCCAATGATCACATCATGGGGTAAACCAATTGAACAATTCATTGCTAACTTCTCGCATAACATTGATACCCCAGTTACATTTATGGATCTATGTGCTGCAAAACAATATGAAAATGAAACATTCACGTCCTTCTTACAAAGATGAAGATCTCTATATAGAAGATGCAAGACTATTATTCCCAAAACTGAGCAAGTTGACATATTTTTAGAAAACTTAATCCCAAAGATTAAGTACCCGATACAAATGCAATGTTTGACCATATTTAAATAAATCACTGAAAAGGCCTTAAAGTGCGAGAAGGGATTTGTAGAACAAGGTATCATAAAATATGGAAATTCTACAAACATAACCAACAATGATAAATCTAAGTTCCGGTCAAGAAATAAGAATGTGACCAATGATGGTGTGGTAGATGCTCATACAATGAACAAAGCTCAACTGATTGTATCTTTACAAGGACAAATTCAATCATCTAGTCAGAATAAAAGTTCACATACAAAAAATAACACAATGTCAACAAACGCAAATGTTGCACAAGCTACAAACACAAGGTTCCCAAGGATGAATGCTCCAAGAAGGAACTACAAACCATTGGGTGAGCCTATTGAATCAGCGTTAAAGAAATTAATACAAACAAATATGATCACTTTGCTAGAGGTTAGAGTATATGAATCGGGTCCTTTCAAAGCTACATGGTGGAATGATAACAATTTATGTGACTATCATCGTACAAAAGGTCATAAGACTGCAAGTTGCTATAAGTTGAAGAACTTAATTCAAGACTTGATAGATCAAGGTGACATCACAGTTGATACCAATAAAACTTCAACAAACACAAATCACACCATCTTTAAGGATCCTTTTGTCAAACATGACAAAGGTAAGGCATCAACATTAGAAACACAAGACAACACTGCCAACTACACAAAAGTCTCATATGACTATACCATTCATGCTATTAGTTCAGGGGATGTAGTAAATGTTGATTCACAAGAAGAACTTGATGATGATGAGAAAAATCAAGGGACTGATAACTATGATAACCACGTTTGCATAATGCTAGAAGTACAAAAATATGATAAAGATGAAAATCTTTGTCTTATGGACTAGGGGCAGGAAGAAACACCTTATTCAAGATGGGTTGAAGATGAAATTTTAGCACAAATCATGAATGTCAGACTTGCACATGATGAATATAGGATGGGATATGAAATAAACCCTGATAACACAACACATGTTGCAGAAATCTCCCTCACAAGAGATAATACTGTGGCTACTATCACAATAAATCTAAGAGACAGAGACTGTGCAGTAGTTACCTGCAAATCAAAAGTAACCTTGCAAGGAGTACCCTCAAATTAGTCATCAGCAATAGGGAACTATAATGTGGTTGAGCAACTAAAGAAAATCCCAGCACAAATATCACTCTTTGAGTTGTTGCATATATCACCAAATCATAGAGCTATCATGGATAAAGCACTTCAAGATTCAGTAGTTGACAGAGATATGCATGAAAATGCTTTCCAATCCATGGTAGGGAATCTGGCTGATGTTACCCATATTGCTTTCACGGAACGAGATGTTCCTAATGATAGAATTTTCCATAATGATCCACTACATCTAGAAGCTTATATAAATAAGAAGAAAGTTAGAAGAGTACTTATAGATGGAGGAGTCAGTCTTAACATCTGTACACTAAAGCTGGTCAAGGCATTGGGTTATTCTGAACTTCACATTGATCCTTCCAAGAGAAAAAACATCAAAGCATATGATAATGAAGAACACCCTTCAAAAGGTGTAGTTACACTACTAGTACAAATAGGACCTATCACAACAAAGGTTACCTTTCAAGTGTTGGATAGAGAACTAGGGTATAACATGCTCTTAGGCTGCCCATAGATTCATGCCATGCAGGCCGTACCTTCAACATTCCACCAATGTGTTAAGTTTCCACACAATGGCATTGAAATAGCCATCCATGGTGATCCAAAACCATTTCAACACTGTAATCACTTAAAGGCAAGTGTGGATAACCAGGTACCCATTAATCAAGCAACACTGCTCACTACACAAATGGATTCATTGACAATCACAAAAATACAGAAAAATACACCTACAACATCTTCTTTACAGATTAAGGATGTCGATTGTAGGGAATACTCCATTTCAAGTACCTCGAATGTCAGACAATTATCTCTTTCTCCTAGGTCTTTTGGGAAACCTCAAAACACTGTAATGAAACAAGATAAAGGAAAAGAGATAGTAAAGTCCTTAGATTCATGCTCATTCATTAGATGGGGAGACTTATAGGAAGAATACTTAAATGAATATGTCAATCAATGGATATATAAAGAAGAAGATGGCATGACGATATCTTGGTTACCTTTAGATTAGTATGGCAACAGTTTCAAGATGCTACTAAAACATGGGTACGATGGTACCATAGGCTTGGGACTACAGAAGCAAGGAAGATTGGAACCTGTTTTACCTCACGAAAACCCAAAGAATCAAGGGTTAGGATATAAACATGTACCAAAGATACCAGAGGCAAGACAACATACAATATAGTACCTGAAATATGTGCACAAGCAAATGTGGTAACATAAATAGTCTTAGCACCGACAAATGAGACTAATCCTTGGATTCTATCAATACTTTTACCAAGAGAAACAACACAAGCTCTACCAACTAGGTTAGATGAAGAAATACTGCAACGACTTATACCAAGCTTGAGAAGGGTATCCACCACACAAAGGAGGTCTACAAATCAAGAACAAATTCAGTTACAAGAACAAGAGGAGATAAGTGACACAACCTTAGAAAGTGGAACATACATAGAAAGTGTGATAGATTATCATGACTATGAATTCCTATCTAACCATGATGGTAGCCCACAAGCAATAGACACGAAAAATGACAACCAATCACCCATTGATGATGACATTGCCTATGAGCATACACCAGATCATCCAAATTGAGTAAAACATGTTCAAAATAACCAGGTATGAATGTTGTCAGAGTCTTTTATAACAGAAGGAAGCAATGAATTACCCCTTATACATTCACATTTAATTGATTGGGGGCAAGAAGAAAAACCAACTCTAGACTAGTTTGAGAATGATGAAGCTATTGCGGAATTCCTTGGTGTCAGAGAAGGGTTTTTATAGGGTGATCATAAGGCTGGATTTGCTATAGACTTGGATAGAACATCATACTTTGGAGAGGCAAGTGCTTCTATGTTAGAAGATACTAATGAAAGTGATTACAATGGCAAAAGCAAGTTAGACAACCTCCCTATTGAACAAGATAATTCAGCATTACTTATGGAAAAGACTGAAGAAGTCAATATAGCAAAAGGAGAAATTATACATAATATCCACTTAGCAAAATCATTAAATCAGGAAGAAAAGGACAAGTTCATACAGTTCTTCAAACAATGTCTGATCAATTTTGCTTGGTCCTATGCAGATATGCCAGGTCTAGATCCAAAATTGGTATTACATCACTTACCCTTGCTACTAGGAATCAAAACGTACAAAGAAAAGCTTAGAAGGATGCATCCACATATTGCATTACTGGTAAAAGTGGAACTACAAAATTTTTTGGATGTGGGCTTCATTAGACCTATTGACTATGTAGAGTGGTTATCCAATCTGGTACCTATGACTAAGCCCACTAGGGGCATAAGAATCTACACAAACTTCCGAGATCTAAACAAGGCATGCCCTAAGGATTATTTACCATTACCTAGCATAGACATGATAGTTGACTTAACTTTTGGGAATGAAATGCTTTCATTAATGGACGGTTTCTCAGGATACAACCAAATCAGGATTGCACTAAAATATCAACACAAGACGATGTTCACCTGCCCATGGGGAACATACTGCTAGAACGTCATGCCATTTGGTCTTAAGAATGCTGGGGAAACATATCAAAAGGCTATGACAATATTATTTCATGACATGATCCATAATATCATGGAAGACTATGTTGATGATCTATTGGCTAAATCACAAATGAGAGAAGGTCACCTTGAAGTCCTTGCTAAGATATTTGATCAATTAGAACAATACAATGTCAGATTAAACCCCAAAAAGTGTGTGTTCAGTGTAACAACGGGAAAAATTCTAGGCTTTATTGTTTCTAACAGAGGAATTGAGGTAGATCCAACAAAGGTCAAAGCGATCATGGATATGCAACCTTCATCAACACTCAAGCAGTTAAGAGGGTTGCAAGGAAGATTACAGTCTATTAGAAGGTTCATAGCACAACTAGCAGATAAAAATCATCCATTTCAACATTTACTCAGAAAAGGAGTCACCTTCAAATGGACAGAACAGTGCCAAGAATATTTTCAAGCTTTAAAAGATTATCTTCTGAATACTCCAATATTAGTTCCACCTACTCAAAGAAAGCCCTTATTACTATATATATCAGAAACAAACTCATCTTTGGGAGCCCTTTTGGCACAACATGATGAACAAGGAAAGGAAAGAGCAATCTACTATATAAGTATAACCCTAATTGGATATGAGCTTAATTACACTCCTATAGAATGAGCATGTCTAGCAGTGATCTTCGCATCTCAGAAGCTTAGACATTATATGCTGAGTCACAAAGTTTAACTCATAGCACGTTTTGATCCACTAAAATATTTGTTGAGTAGAGCAACATTAACTGGAAGATTGGCCAAGTGGGTCATGATTTTAAGTGAGTTTGACATAGAATATGTGGACAAAAGGGCAATCAAAGGGAAGATTATAGCAGATCAATTAGCAGAAGCTCCCTTGCATGATAGTCACCCTCTACTAGTGGATTTTCTCGATGAATCTGTGTTTACATTGACAACATCCACCACTTGGAAATTATACTTTGGTGGAACTTACACAAATCATGGGGTAGGAGCCGAGATTCTTTTAATCACCCCTCAAGGTGATTCTATCTCGAAGTCATTCAAAATCAATTTTCCCTGTACAAACAATATAGCTGAATATGAAGCTCTCATCATAGGACTTCATATTGATATACAGTGGAGGATAAAAGAACTACAAGTGTATGGTGACTCACAACTGATTGTCAACCAAGTCAATAATGACTATAATACAAAAGATGATAAACTGATGTCTTATAAACAAATGGCCGAAGATTACAAAGAACACTTCAGTAACATCACTTTTGAACAGATTCCAAGAATGCAAAACAAGGCAAAAAATGCCATGGCTACAGTAGGGTCTCTCCTAGACATGCCTAATAATGAAACTCGGTTTGAGTTTATTGTAGAACAATTGATGGTACCATCATATGAGATTCCCTCATTAGAATATGTATATGTACTTGTGGGTCTCGAATCCCCATGGTGTAATGAGATATACACATACTTACATAATTAGTATATGTCTCCTGATCGGTCAAGAAATCAAAATAAGACTCTTATTTGTCAGGCATCCAGACACACTATTATTGCTGACATATTGTACAAAAAAGAGCCTTGATGGAACACTTCTCCGATGTCTTGATGAAGAAGCACAACTTGCCTTAAAATAGGCACAAGATGGAATTTGTGGTGCACATCCAAGTGGCCCAACACAATCAAAGCAATTCTTAAGAACTGGATACTATTGTCCTACTATGGAAAAGGGTGCCTATAAATATTTACAAAAGTGTAGACAATGTCAAGTGCATGGAGACCTCATTCATGCGCTAGCACAGGATTTCCAACCTATCACATCACCTTGGCCATTTTCACAATGGGGGTTAGATCTTGTTGGTAAAGTTAATCCTACTTCTTCCAATGGGCACAAATTCATCTTAACGACTACTGAGTATTTTACTAAATGGGTAGAGGCAATCCCTCTAACATACACCACGGGTAAGAAAATAGCAAAATTCATGCTTAACTAAAACATCTGTCGGTATGGGATTCCAATGTGCATAGTTATTGACAATGGAAGTCTGTTCAAGAATCAATAAATGAGAGAATTGTGTGAACAATTCCAAATACAATAGAGATTTGCATCACCCTATTATCCGCAAAGTAATGGACAAGCAGAGACAACACACAAGAAAATATTAAAGATCCTCAAGAAAGTTGTCACTGATGCAGGACGAGACTAACATCTCTAGTTAAATCCCGCTCTTTGGGCTTATAGAAAAGGGGTACGCACACCTACAGAAGCAACACCCTATTCACTAGTCTATGGTACATAAGCAATATTACCTATTGAAATAGAACTGCCATCTTTAAGAGTCTCCTTAAAACACATCATATCAGAGGAAGACTATCAAGTTGCAAGGTTACAAGAGCTTGAAATTCTTGATGAAAAGAGACAAATTGCTTTAAATCACTTCCAAGGTTACCATAATACACTGAGAAGGAGCTACAATAAATGAGTACGACCAAGAAATTTTGAAGTGGGAGATCTAGTTCTCAAGGAGAACCAAAGGAACCTAGCAGAACGTGAAAAACCAAGGAAGTTTGAACCTAACTAGCTAGGTCCTTTTATCATAACAAGGGTCATAGGAAATGGAGCATATAATTTGGTTACCATGGAGGGAGATACACTCCCTGACCCTATGAACAACATGCACCTTAAACGATATTATATCTAAGGGTTGGGTTAGTTTAGGTTTTTCTTTCCGCATTGCATCTCATTTTATTCAAAGCACTGCATCACATATAGTTTCTTTCCAAGAACACCACATTCACAAATTTCATGGCATATAGTTTATGCATTTACATATAGAAACATTAATAAAACAAGGCAACTGTCCAAGTTTATCATGCATTTGCATTCAAGAGAAACAAGGGTTGTCTCCTTTCTTAGATATTTAGACATGAAGTCTTTGAGGTCCTAAGGTCATCCATTTTCAACATTACCCTGTGACGACGCTTTTCTTATGGTTGGGTAGTGATTTCACTATTTGAAACTTGTTAACCCAAAATCTATTAATTGCTATATCTCAAACACATTAACAAAATCAAGAACTGGAAAAATGGAAAAGTTATGATTGGATCACATATGATGAATGTAGACGAAGAGGTTATCGCTGAGGCCACGGGGATGACTACCAAGGGTATGAAATTTTACAGGGACAGAGGGATATCAGATAAAGCTGCAAACAAGTTTCCTGTTACGGATGGTGAGAGAAGAAAGATGATCAAAATTGACAACTCCTACCACTCCCCGAAGAGAATTTGTAGGCCATGGAGGTTTGTATTATTTGCTTCTATTGAGTATATTACCTTAGATGGTAGGTTTACCAGGGCTTATGGGCATCACTTCATCCTTCTTAACCATTTGCGTCATGGAGAAAAGGATAGCCTTCCCTATTACCTGGCCTGTTCAATGGATCATACTATAAAGGAGATCCAGAAGGACCCTAAAGGTGATCATGCCCTCCACCAGGGGCTTATGGTCATGGTTTATAAAATGCTTAAGGGGAAGTGCATTGAAAAGCCTATTAAAGGCAAACATGCCAGAGATGAGACTAGGGAAAGTAAGGATAGTGGTTTCAACTTTGATTTTGAGACCGAGGGAGAGTCGGAAGAAACTAGAAAAAAAGGGAGGATTAGGGCCAAGAAGAGGAGGATTATTGTGGAATCTGAAATGTCGGACTTTGAAACTGATTCCCTTGAGGAAAAACATGTTAAAAAGAGGAAAGGGAAAGCCTCTGGAAAGAAGGCTCAGAAAAAGAACACTAAAAAGGGTAGCAATTATGATCTCAATTATGTTCTAGTTGAGTCTGAGGAGGAGGATGATGATAATAAGAGGATTGATAGTCAGGACAAAGAAGGGGAGGGTAACCTGGTTAAGGATAATTTGGATACCGTGGAGACCGTGAATACCACTAGTCTGCATAACGAGGAAAAAGGGGGTCAAAGTGATAGTGGTGATAAAGATACCATTAAGGCTTTTTGTGATACCATTACTACTTTGGTGAAGGATATTAATAGTTTGAAAACTGATACACAGGCCATGGCAAAAATTACAGTTGGTGACAAGCCCTTGGCGGAGCATGTTAAAGAGTTAGTGGCTGTTCTGCATAATGCGCAAGCTATTGAATGTATGGTTGGAAAAATCTTAGCCATGGAGAAAAAGGTCAATGAGATGGGAGATAGAAAGGAAATGGACAACAAACTAAAAGATTTTGGTAGCAGAATTGACAAGCTGGAGCACAATGTCAAGCAACTTGCTGATCAAAATTTCCATGTCCTTAAATCTTCGGTGGACAACATGAACATCTTTATCAACAGGTTCGAGAATAATGCAGAGAAGGATGGTGATAAAGAACAGGTGAACAAGAAGGGTCATGAAAGGAGGACCAGAGCCAACACAAAGAATAAGGTCGACATCGATGGTCGTGAGTTGGAGGATATGAAGACCTCAGCGAACAATATGAAACAAATAGTTATTCACGATGAGGAGATTCTGAATAGTATTTAGTTCCAGTTGCTGTCCTTGGTTCTGTCTCTTTGCTGTCTTTTGTTTTCCTTTTACTATCTGTTACGAGTTTTATGTAATGATGTTTTAAGCTGAGCCCTTCTGGTGGGTTCATTTTGACTTTTTGAAGTGATCATGCACTTTTTTTAGCTTTTTTGTTTTCCTGGCTTGTAAAAGGTTCGGGTACCTTTCAAATACCTATTTTTACTTAATCAAAACAAAATCTCTAATTCATTCTAGACACCTCGTTGATCATATGACTAGTGAAAAATTTAAAATTCCACTTTAGCACCATTGTAATTGTCACACCCAAGGAGGTTTCATTACTTACAAGTCAAGGCAAGAAAATAAAAAAGAAAAAGTGCTATGCCAAATATTCATCTCAAGGAAAAAGAGCTATGATATATAATTGAAATATCACGCATGCAAGTATGACAAAAATCTTGACTATGGGAACATGCGAGTAACTCCATCAGGGCTATGGACGCCTGCTGGAAATGGAGCAATATTTAAGAAATTACAATCTATAACCTCGTCGGAGCTCTAAAAGATTACTGGGAACAAGGCTCTATTTGGGATGTTTTTGAAGTTAGAATAATCCACATAGCTAGTCATATAGGATGCTAAGGATCTTTAGTGAACACAAGAGAGAGAATTAACTCATTTGCACACACATGGGAAAAAGAAGATCAATTTTTCAAGAACCAATGGGGAAGTTTTCTGTATCTCCATTTGTAAATCCTAGTCACTAAGTGTGTTAATTTGGATGTTCCAAGGGACCTTAAGGATCGATTGACCGCTTATCTATGAAATGTTTTGAACCTCTTCTTCAATTGGTATATTACGAAATGCTAAACAAAAACACTCATCCTTGTTCGAATAGGAAATGCATCTTCATCATGCATATTGCATTAACATAGGTCATGTCAAAAATTCATTGTCTCCACATGCATTCTGCAAATCATCATGTCATATAGGTCTGTATACTGGGGGCATAGTTGAAAAAATCCTAAAAATCATATATAATCCAAAAATAGTGAAAACACACAAAAATTCCAAAACATTGAAAAAACAAAAAATCAACCAAAAACATTCAAATAAAGTCTTGAAAAAATTCAAAAACATTGAAAAAACAAAAAATCAACCAAAAACAATCAAAATCAATCGAAAAAATTACAATAAAATGTTTTGCAAGAATCAAACACCCTAGTAGATATCCAACAAACACTTCGCACAAAGTTAACAAAGGATACAACTATCTAGTCAAACATCTGCAATCAATTGATCAAACTGTCTTTTCAATCGTATCAATATCCATATCAAGTGATCATTATCTTGTCTTAAACATAGATGGATACACTCGAAATTAGACAGATCAGTCTTAAACGAGGTCCGCAACTTTTTGGGATCAAACATTATTGACCATCACATCAAGCAACTGAGAACGAAGGCACAAATCAGTATAACTGCTGAATTTTGTCTGGGCCAGTCTTTATCTTTTATCATTTGGCGATAGATCATGTTCCTATGCTACTCTAGGATGTCCACAAGTGACTAGAGGAGCCATGATGGGAATTATCTTTTTCTTTGTTTGTTGTTTGTGGTGTGAACCAATGAAGTTCTGAGGCAATTTCTCTAGTGGGTGTCTGTGATAGGAGCATTCAGCTTGTGAATGCCACACATACCTCGACCCCTAGCATAATTCCCAGAATGGAGGGTTCACTCCTTGTCTGCTACGTGTTTGTTTCTCCAATGAGATATCTTTACATCTTGGTTCCTTATAGCCTGATGTGCTAAGCTCCATTGTTCCGTAATAAGGCTTAGTGATGAATATATATTATACAATAAATAATGACACAAGTTTGTCAATCAATCATTCTCATTTCATCTCATTTGCTTATTTTTTTTAGTCTGTCGATTCTTTTCTTATCATCTCTTTCTAAAATCATTTTCTATCATCTAACATTATTCTTTCATCAATCTATTCTCTCCTTCATCTTACTAACATTTATTCAAGATATATTTGAGTTAAAAGACATAAAGCAATATTTTGACATTATCAAACAAAAACAAATTGTATTCATTTGGTCATTCAAATCATATTCATATAGTTTAAATTACATTCATTACATTCAAATCACATTACATAGAATATAGATTGCATTCATTGCATTCATTTTAGGACATTTGCTAAAATATAGATTGCATTCATCATATAGTCTAAATTACATTGCATTAATCATTACATCCAAAACATATAGAAAGCATTGTATTCCTAGAAATCATTCATAAATCATATAGACATGGATCACATAACACAAAGAATCATACATCATACATAAACACAAAGCATAATAGATCGCCACCAAAAAACTACATATCATATATATAACTCAAAAATGGTAATGTGTCATAATGCAATCATCATAAAAGGCCCAAAGGCTCAGATAACATGATCTCAATGTCTCAACCCGCACTGCCTCTGTCTCCAAGTGGATCCTACCTGCTAGATCTTGCTCCGGGATGTCCCAAAGATTTCTGAGGTGGACCCATGACACCACCACTGTTGGTCCTCTACGAAGTAGACCTACTAGAACCTGAATGGCATCTAAACTCACTAGAGCTAGGACATCTTTGTGCCTTATGTACAATACCATGATAGAGTTGTCTATAATATAAGGCCTCTTGTGCATCATAGTAAAGTCTATCAGACTGTGAGCGTGCATCTGTACCTGAAGAAAAATGTTGGTCATAAGTAGCCTGAACCAACTGCATCATCTCTCTCCCTTTGGAGACGATCCCTCTCACCAGCAATTTGGTGCCTCTCTCTCTCTCTGGTGCACCATAATCCCTACAGAATAAATCCCACTCAGCACCTTGTCGCTCCCTCAGTCTCGTCACCTCATCCTATAGACTTTGAATTCACACTCTGAGAATCTACAGATCATCATCATCTCCATCACCATCCTATCTGTTGGCAATATTGCATTATAACAGACAATGAAAGATTGTTGGCATTTCTTAAGGATATTGAGAAGGTTGTTGATGATGATGGATATAACTGGTTAAAGATGTTTTACTATCTGATATTATAATTTTGTCATTGATGTCAAGAAATTGATTTTCTAATTCAGTATGATGTTGCCATATCTTGAGAAGTATGATATGAAGATTATAAAGAAGTCGGTGAAAGACAAAGGAAAGAATATGATGAATAAAGGGATGAATAAGGTATTCAATGGGCAACTACTACGAAGTCAGAAAATGATGAGATCATGATGTTTTAGATTGTTTTAACATCATACATATGTTGTAAAATGTAAAGGTTAATACTATACTATGTTATCAACCAAAGAACCTGGTTGGTAAATCCTAAGGAACCTAGTCGGTAAACCCTAAGGTTATCGCTATCGGTTAATGAAGGCGGAATGTCTACCGAGTGAAGTTTAGTATTCACCAAGTTGTTACCAAGTTGTAACCAAGCTATAATAGAATGCATTAAATGTTTACATGCGTTATTTAATGAAAGAAGCTGATGAGCTGGAGCAGATCAATGATTGGTAAGCCGTGGAAGAAGTTTGTTAACGAATCTAAGGCAATGGAAAGTCGGCATGAAGATCTATAGCTCAGATTGAACCGCAATACCCTGGCACAAGTTCCAAGGTAGGGTAAAACATTTTCAGATCGAAAGATGCATTGAACCTAGACAAGATTGAAGATCTGATGGCTATGATTGATCATGGGAAATGTGATCAAGGAGATTAAGCGGTTACCTAATTGTTTATAAATAGGAAACTATTGATAAACAATGTATGCGGGCAAGTGTATGCACGGGGATGCTACATAGTGATTACTGAGCACAGAAGCTTGAAGACCTGTTAGAATAACAGAGTATAGAAGCCCAACAGATAGACAAGATTAGTTCTATGTCTAAATTGTATTGAGCAAATAAGAATCTGCTTTAGCATTTTAGATGTGAAGTTGCAGATAGATTTTTATTACTGTTATTTTGTGAAAGTGACAGAAAATCTCTTAACTGAGTGGACTTAACAGTCTTATATGTAAATCCTCTAGCAAGGTGACACTCTGATTGAGTGTTTGAAATCCTTTGACAAGGTCACTTCTAACAAAGTGAAGATCCTAACAGATCTGAGGGAAATCCCTTAACCGGGTCACATCTAGCAATGTGTTTGTAATCTTTAACAGGATTTGCTTTTAACCAAGCATACTCTAGAAGAGTATATTTCTTAGTGGGTCTGAAATCCCATAGTGGTTTTTCCCTATTTGGGTTTCCACGTTAAATCTGGTGTTATGAGGTTTATATTGTTCATATGCTTTTAAGTTTGCCTGTTTGACAATTTTGGATATATGACTGATATATATGTTACCGAGGTTGAATCTGATGTTTTTATGAATGACTAAGTTTGTATGATTCACCCCCCCCTCTCATCTTGTTGGCTATTGGATCTGTACTTATATTAAGTATCAGAACTATCACTATCCTCCATCCCCACCCTCCTCTGTAGCTGGTGCATCCTCTAACTTAGGCATGTCATCATCGTCCCCATCCTCGCTACTCAATGATCTTGATGTAGAATCATCATCGTCTCCACTGCTGCTAGACTCGGTGTCTCCATCGATGTATATATCCTCATCACCCTCCTCATCAAGATCACCCTCCTCATCTCCTCCTCTGCCCTCATCTCCTATGTCATCTACCACGCTCTCCTCCCTATCAAACCTCCTCTACTGTCTTGGATGACGTATCTCCCAAGGTCAGATCAGTCAGTGGAACAGTCCTATGTCTGGCCCCCCATGCATCATACTAAGGTGTAGTCCCTAGATCTGCGACACTTGCTCTCCAACTCCACTATAATGCCTGAAGTGTATCAAAATTTGCAACAACCACATGCGACTGTATACAAGAACCCAAATCTAAAACCTCACGAGTAACACGAGAAAAGTAAGTTGTGACAGTAGGTACTCCCTCTACCTCTCCAAATTTCCTAAGTACCCATCCCAGTAGGTATATCTCAATAATCCTCTACGTCTCCACAGTCCTCCCAATGAGATATCTCTGCTATCTGCAGAATGGTAAGTGTTGAGCATCATCTGCCCAACCAGAGCAATCCAAATAAGGTCTCCAAATGAAATGCTGCAAGATGTCAAGCTGATGAAGCCAATACAATGTGCTACCCAAACCCCTGTGTCTAATCTTAGGTGTATATCTATAAGCATATGGCTCCTCAGGCTGCAAGTCAACATGAATAACTGGCCTCGAGATAGAAATGCGCTCCCAAGCCCAAGTCTGGAGCAATGTAACACCACAATTGACAGATCGATATCTCAAGTAAACAATGTTGTGCATCTGGTAATAAACCATTGCTAACAGACAAAGACCCCAAGCATACACTCGCCGATAAACAATCATATCATGGAGTACTCTTCCCCATCCAACTGGAAATCCGTGACCTCTCCTATCAAGGATAAGAAACTACCTACAATATTGCACAAAACTATAGTGAGATCATCATAATCTAAACGAGCCCATGGGATATCATAATGACCACTGATTTGTAAATCCTGCTTGTCACACTCAAAAAGGGCACACAGTCCTACGATACCATCATTGTGATCATATACAACTCTATCTCCATGGATGGAAATATGAAGTATTCGTCAAACATCCTCTAAAGTAATGGATGCCTCACCAGTAGGAAGATGAAATGTACACATCTCAGAATGCCACCACTCAACTAATGCAGTGATCAAGGCCCTGTTGGCCGTAATCTCTGGCAAATGTAATACATGATACAATCCTAGATGTCAGATGTGAGCAACCTCCTCATCAAGTAATTGATCTCGAAGATCAAGACCACTAGGTCTACTCTGTCGGTAGTATAGCATTCCAATATTCTCCTGCATAGTAAAAATGATGAAAATGTCTGATACCGTACAACGCGATAAAAATTCATTAAACACATAACAAGAAAACATCTATTTACAATGGATGCATAATATTTGCAGAGTATGCGATACACTTAACGTGAATGCATAACATTTACAATGCATGTGTAAAGACATACAACAATGCGTAAAACAATAATCTATTGCGTAACAATTAAACCCTATGCGTAACACTTACATTATTGCGGTACATTTATGGCCAAGGCGTAACAGTTAAGGGTAGTGTGTGAAAATCGACATGCATATGCGTAATGATTAAGAAATCAGGGCTCTGAATTTTTTTGGAAAAAATAACAAAAACAGGCAGAACATTGAGCAAAAAGTCGGATACATACCATGTCGCCCGTCCTAGGTGGTCTTTGATAGGAACGTAATCGCTCAGACAAGTGTTGTCATGCCCTAATGCTAGCCATGATGATCAAACACTCACAGGAAAGCACTCGACTCACAATGATCTCCAAGAACTCAAAACAATGCAAACGAGCAAATGAAAGGGCAAAATCACTATTTATAGCTCAAAATTAGGGTTTTCTCACTCCAACGGCTGTGGTCCCCTTGAAATTTGACGCACTTGTAGGCTAGTCAAACGGACTCAAAATCACACGAAACTTCCCACGATTGCTTACTACCATGATATAAAAAATATGGTCTCAGCTTCAGAATTTTTCGACCACTTTTTCTGAGGGGGCATATTTATACCCTAAGCATCATCGAGGCATACTGAAGCATAAATTTTTCATTTTCTTTGAAACAACTTCATTCCGACATTGTCTCAAAGAGGGGAAAATGTAGACACCTAAAAATGTCTCATTGATCATGTACTAATTATTCATCCAATTAGTTAAATAATTCTTTAAATATTTAATTAATCTTATTCTTCTAAATTCACATTTCCTCATTTTACTAATTATTCTATGTCTATCTTCTAACCCTTTTCTAAATATTAATTATTTAATTAATTGTGATTTTTTAATTTAAATAATCTTTATTATTTAATTAAATTCAATTTCTAAATAATTAAATAGTTTCTTTACATTATTTAATTAGCTAATTAATTCTTTAAATTCCAATTCCAAATCGCCAAATTCTAATTTCATTTAATTCATTAATTATTCTAATTCCATTTAATTTCATATTCTTCTAATTTCATCTAATTTCATTTAATTTCATATTCTTCTAATTTCATCTAATTTCATTAATTCTCCAAATTCAAATTCATACTCTTCTAATTTCATTTAATTCTTCTAATTTCATTCAAATTCATATTTCTTCTAATTCTTCTAAATTCAAATACATGTGCATGATTTCAAAAATCAAATTGAAAATCAAAGTCAAGTTCTAAATATATTCAAATAACAAAATTGAATTTAAAATAAATTCAATTTTTGAATTAAATCTCATGCAAAGATTAAATTGAAAATCAAAGTCAAAGTGCAAGCATATGCTAAATTAATTAATTAATTAAATCTTTATCTTTTCAATCTCTATTTCTATCTTCCACTTTGCTTTTTTCCAAAAAGCTTTCAATCAGTTAACCATTCAATCTATTTTAAATGATCATTTCAATTAATTGATTAATTGCATCATTCTTCAATTATCCTCCAATCATTCTTTTTCTATCTTTCAATCAACTTTTTTCTCAATCAGTTAACTCAATTATCTATTCAATAGATTATGTTCCACCTCCAAATCAACAGTTCAAATATAAATCAGCATGTGAGCTCACTTGAGTTCCACCTCTTGATCAATCGGTTCCACCTCTAAATCAATCCTCTCCAAAAATCTATAAATTGAGCATTTGATCTCCATTTTCAACAATCACAAACTTTGAATATTTGTGTCAATTGTAGGTTGCCAGCGCGATGTATGAGAGCCATTATACCACAAAGAAGAGAAGAACAATGAAAGCTATGATGCAGAATAGGGAGTTTTATATTGTTTAAATTTGATTCTATTATGCATCTATTTCATTGGTTTATGTTTGAATTGCTAAAATAGGGATTCGTGATTTCCTTATTATTTCTAGTTAAGCAATGATGATTTTAAGCATATACAACAAGCACTTTTTGCAAAAATGTCCATTTGACTCTATCATAGGCTTTGGCCATATCCAATTTTATAAACATATATTTCTCCTTAGAAGTCGCCATAGAGTGAATAACTTCTAACACTATGATAATCCATCAATAATTTATTTTTCAGTAGCAAAACCTCGTTGCTCTTCAGTGATTTATTTACTAAGTCATGGCTTGAGCCTTTACGCAATCAACTTTGTGATAAATTTATAAATCACATTACACAGAGTTGTAGGATTAAATGAGTCTAGAGAGTTAGCTCCTTCCTTTTTAGGAATAAGGGCAAAGAATGTAGTATTTATAGCCCTTAACTTCTACTTGTTTCCATGAGACTCCTACACCACCTACAAGAGGTCAAACTAAATAATCTCCCAAAAATATTGATAAAATTCTATGGGAAAGCCATCAAGGTGAGGAGATTTACTCGTCTTCATTCCAAACATAACTTCTTTAACTTTAGATAAAGAGATGGGTCTTAGAAGGTACTCATTTATCACATTAGAAACAATAGAGGAAATACATTCAAGCACAAGACCCTCTGCCACACTAGTAGGTGGAGAGTCCTTAGCAAACAATATCACAAAGAATCTATCAACAACCTGAGAAAATTTTTTAAAGGAAGAGAGATGAACTCCCTTTGAGGATATGAGATTCCTAGTAATAGGATTCCCATATCTTTTATCCTTCACTGAGTTGTGGAAGAACTTTGTGTTCATATTGCTGGCAACAACAAGGAAGGAAAACTGAGAGGTGGGGGGGGGCGTGAATCAGTTTTTACCGAATTAAAT
Source organism: Cryptomeria japonica (assembly GCF_030272615.1). NCBI lineage: Eukaryota > Viridiplantae > Streptophyta > Pinopsida > Cupressales > Cupressaceae > Cryptomeria > Cryptomeria japonica. The sequence goes on along the minus strand of NC_081407.1, from coordinate 840,967,211 downwards.
TAATTAAACACAATCTTAGATCCGATCAACTACAACAAAAAGAAAAATAACAACAACAAAAACACACATAACACCAATATTTTTGACGTGGAAAACCCGGTTAAGGGAAAAACCACAGCGAGAACCTACCCACAATGAGATGATACTCTGCAGTAGTATGTGTAAATATTATAATGTGGAATGCACATGCATTCAGGCACACTGCCTAGAGCTCACTACTCAAATTACAATGACCCAGAAGGTTCCAACCCTCAGGGAAGGTTCCATACCTTACAAAAATATTTAGACTACAATCCGAAAAGAATGAATTGCAAAAATAACATCTGCCAATGCTTGATGACAGTTCTGATTAAGCTCAAATGTTTGCCCTTCACCAATCTTAGGTCAACACACCACATCGAAAGATGAATTCACTTTCTCATACATACACCACTCTCTGATAATACAGACTCAATCATCGACACCAAATTACATGAATATTACACCCATTTATACAAATCATCAACCTTGGCTACAAGGTTGACCAAATCCATAACACCTAATTACAAAATTACATCACACGATACATAAATCAACCACCAAACCAATACAATGTCATAGCATGGACCTAAATCAACTCCTCAAATACTCACCACCACTGGAAATCTTGCCAAGATCAACCGCAACACGTTACACCACCAAAATACCGCATAACACAAAGAATGCCACTAGACCAAGAAGATCATCAAGAATTCGCACAATAATAAATGTGAACAACCAAAACAAATAGGACATGATTAGGAAACACCAATAAGCATGTTAGAATCATCCACAATAGTTGCACCAACACCACTTATGCAAATCTCCATCGATCAACCCGGTAACATTCAAGAACAATTAATAGTAGAAACTCGGATAAGAAAGATAGCTTCCAGAGAACCAAATCACAAATCATCTGAAATGAAGATACACACAAACATCCCAAACACTCTCACAAATCCATAGCACAAGATATGATCATATCGAAGCACAACAGATCAAACACCAGAACATTGCAACACTAAACTTTGAAAACCGGTCTCCATACCGGAATCCACCAGTCGACCAAATCATCACATAGCATCATGGAATCAATAAAGAATGAGGTATCTCTAGTTGATTCAACATCCCAAATAGATAAACCAACCAAATCAACTCACTGCAATTACCGAATCATTAAGAATGTCACTAGACCAAGAAGATCATCAAGAACTCACACAATAATCAATACAGACCACCAAAACAAATAGGACATGATTAAGAAACACCAAAAAGCATGTTACAATCATCCACAATAGTTGCACCAATACCACTTATGCAAATCTCCATTGATCAACATGCTAACATTCAAGAACACTCAATAGTAGAAACTCAGATAAGAAAGATAGCTTCTGGAGCACCAAATCATGAACCATCTGAAATGAAGATAAACACAAACATCCCAAAAACTCTCACAAATCTGTAGCACAAGATATGATCATACCAGAGCACAACAGATCAAACATCAGAACACTACAACACTGAACACTGAAAACCAGTCTCCATACTAGAATCCACCAATTGACCAAATCATCACATAGCATATGGAATCAATAAAGAATGTGGTATCTCTAGTTGATTTAGCATCCCAAATAGATAAATCAACTAGATCAACTCACTGCAATCACTGAATCACTAAAGCATTTCTCTGCAACACCAAATCACAAGAATATGTCAACATCAATGACAACGACATATCCTAGCAGCAACAATATCCAACAATCTCCCCCTTTGGCATTGATGGCAACATATGAATGTGAAAAAAACAATCAATGCAAAGGAATAAATCAATACCAACAAAACTTCAACATTCCCCCTAAGATGACGCACACAAAGTTTCAAAGATAAGGCAGTTTTTCACATGCTTCTATCCCCTTTTAATAGCAATGCCAAAGATGTAAATTGATCAATCTTCTCTCCCTCGAATGACATAATCATAGCTCTGAACAACACACTAACAACTTTAGCTGAGTAGCAACATCACCTCATCAACCCCGATAAAAGAATAAGACCATGAAGTCCACTAGATTTATGCATCTCAATGCACCTAGTTCTCATCAGGAGGGGCAAAGACCCCTAACTTGTCTCTCAAATACACAAATGTATCTACAGGCAAAGGCTTAGTGAAAATAACTACAATTTGATCTTTTGTAGATACATACTCTAGTTTTACTTCTTCATCACTAACTTTGTCCCTCAACAAATGATACTTAATTGATATATGCTTTGTTTTAGAGTGCAGTACCAGATTCTTGGACATGTTAATAGCACTTGAATTGTCACATTAAATTAAAATTGGCTCATCATACACAATTCTAATGTATTTCATCATTTGTTTAATCTAAACTACCCGAGTACAGTTGCTGGCAGCAACAATGTATTCAACTTTAGCAGTAGATAGAGATATAACATCTTGTTTCTTACTTGCCCATGCAACCAACTTCTTCCCCCAAAATAAATCTCCATCGATAGTGCTCTTCCTGTCATCTAAATCACCTGTCCAATCAACATCAGTATAGGCACATCGCATGAAATCATCATTCTTCAGATACCACAGTCCATAATTAACAGTTCCCTTCAAATATCTGAAAATCCTCTTCACAACAGTAGCATGAGTCTCTTTAGGATCAACATGAAATCTGGCACAAAGACATAAAAAATGCATAATATTCGGTCTAGTCTGAGTCAGGTACAACAATCCACCAACCATAGATCTGCACAAGGTCTGATTCACTTTTTGAGATTCATCATTCTTAGACAACTTGCATCCAGTCACCATAGGAGTTCCAATAGGTTTAGAATTAGCTAACCCAAATTTCTTCATCGGTTCCTTGACATATTTAGATTGTGAAATGAAAATACCTTTACTGGTCTGAGTAATCTACAATCCTAAGAAGAATTTCATCTCACCTATCATAGACATCTCAAATTCCTTTTACATATCATCAACAAACTTCATACTCAAATCATCATCTCCTCCAAAGATAATTTCATCCACAAATACTTCAACAACCAAAATAATATCATTCTCAACCTTAAAGTATAAGTTATTGTCAGCAGTACCTTTACAAAATCCCAACTTCATCAAATATTTATCTAATCTTGCATATCAGGCTCTAGTGGCTTGCTTTAATCCACATAGTGCTTTCTTCAATTTGCATACCATGTTTCCTTCATCTGATAAAGGAAATCCTTCTGGTTGTTCAATGTATACTTCCTCTTCAAGATCACCATTGAAAAAAACCGACTTGATATCCATCTAATAAACTTTAAAATTCTTGTAAGCAGCATATGCAAGCAACAATCTAACAACTTCAATTCTAGCTATAGGAGCAAAAGTTTCTTCATAATCAATACCTTCCATATGAGAGCATCCCTTGCATAACAATCTCGCTTTGTTTCTTACCACTTCACTGACTTCATTCAGTTTATTCTGGAACACCCATTTATTACCAATAACATTCTTGTCTTTAAAACACAGAACAAGCTCCCAAGTGTTATTCTTCTCAATCCGATTCAACTCTTCCTCCATATCTTTTATCAAAATCTCATCCTTACATGCTTCAACAACATCTTTAGGTTCAATCTTAGAAATTGGGCATATCTCTTCAGCAACAAGTCTTATCCTAGTCATCACACCCTTGTTCTTATCACCAATAATATGATTCTTAGAATGATTCAATTTCACATACCTCAGAGTCTTCAGATTATTCTGATTCACAGGCTCTTAAACTTCTTCACCGACAACAACAATATTTGGATTTTCTGTCTCTACCAGATTAATTTGCTTCAGGATCTCAGTCTGTGCAGGCTTTGAAACAATATCCTGTTCAATAATCTCATATCCGCATGCTCTGATCTACTTTTTAAAAGATTCATCAACCTTCATATTTGCACTTTCCACTATCTTCTTCAACCTCTTATTGTAACACTGATAGGCCTTTCTCTTAGTAAAATATCCCAAGAAGATTCCTTCATCACATCTTGCATCAAACTTCCCTATATCCTCATCTCTTTTGATATAACATTTGCTTCCAAAAAATCTGAAGTATCTAACTGAAGGAACATGACCAAACCATAGCTCATAAGGAGTCTTATCAGAATCACCTTTTATATGCACCTAGTTGATTGTGTAAACAATAGTGCTAACAACTTCCTTCCAAAAGGTTTGCACAACATTTCCTTCAATCAACATCGTTCTAGCAACATCCAAGATTGTTCTATTCTTCCTTTCAACAACTCCATTCTGTTGAGGGGTTCTAGGAGCAGATAACTGTCTTCTAATTTCATTCCTCTCACAGAATGTATCAAACTCACCAGACGTGAATTCTCCTCCTCTGTCATATCTCAAACACTTCACCTTCAACCCTGTCTCAGTTTCCACCTTTGCTTTGAATATCTTTAATTTCTCCAATGCTTCTGATTTCTCCCTTGGAAAAGTCACCCACATCATTCTAGAGTAGTCATCAATCAACAACATGAAATACCTATCACCCTGCATGATTCTCACTCTTGCAGGACCACACAAGTCAGTATGCACAAGATATAATAGTCTATTAGATGCATACGACTTGCTTTTAAATGATGTTCTTGTTTGCTTTCCCAACTGCCATTGTTTACATACCGGATTAGAGGGCTTCACAATCTTGGGCAAATCTCTAACAACTTGAGTAGAACTTATCCTTATCATACGATCAAAAGTAACATGACACATCCTCCTATGCCACAACCAACTTTCATCTATCTAAGCAATCAAACAACTTTTCTCATCGACATTCAAGTGAAAGATATTACCTTTAGTTTTAGTCCCTGTTGCAATCTCTATACCGGAGGCATTCAGGATCTTGAATTTACCACTTTAATTGCAAATCATATCCCTTGTCAACCATCTGTCCAACACTCAAAAGATTATGCTTTAAACCTTCAACATATAAGACATCATCAATATTATTCTTACCATCAAAAGATATAGAACCTCTACCACAAATCACACAAGCTTTAACATCACCAAATCTTACTATACTACCATCATACCTTTCCATATTCACAAATTTACTTTTATCACCTGTCATATGATGTCAAAAACCGCTGTCAACTACCCATTCATCTTTCTCTTCAATCTTAGCAACCAAAGCTTTCTCCTAAAAAATGCACCTTGTAGGATCCACTGGCATCACATCATCTTCCCTGATAGCAATAAATACAAATTCATCTCTTGAATTCCCATTGTCTTATTCCTCATCTGTCACACCTTCATAAAAACATAATAGCATCTCTTTTGATTTATGTACTTCCGGTAGGACTTGTCATGCTTATCATGCTTCTCATATCTATCATGCTTATCAAATCTATCATGCCTTTCATGCTTAGCATACCTAGACATTATTTCAGGACACCTAGAAGCAAAAAGTCCTATCTTATTACAAGAGAAAAATTTCAAAGGTAACTTTCCATCATACTTACCGGCTCCCTTAGGCAATCTCTGAGCAATAAGTGCTTCAAGCTCATCCAACTCTTTCTCCCACTCTTCCATCTCTCTCATCTCTCTTTCATATCTTGAAATCCTAGATGAACTCTCTCTCGGATCATACAGTTGCTTCTCAGATAGTCTCAGATTTACCATGTGATTCTCCAAATTTGCTCAACTCAAATGCAACTAGCTTACCAACCAACATATCTCTTGTCATAGTAGTCACACTCCGGATCTCATCAATAGAAGCAACTTTATCTTTATAAGTATAAGGCAAGGATCTCAACACTTAAGCAACAATCACATCTTCCTCAAGAGTTCTACTGGTACATTTGATATTCATAACAAGTTCATTCACTTTTTCCATAAAGGAAAGTTATATTCTCATCTTCTCCCATCTGCAATGTCTCATACTTTGCCTTCAAACTCTGCAACTTAGAAACTATAACTTGTGCATCTCACCTCTAGCTTTTTCCATATCTCATGTGCAATCTAAAGTACCATCACATTAGTCATCTCTGAATCAGTCAAAGAACTCAACAATGCTTCCTTATCCCTTTTGTTATGTTCAACTTCCTTGAATTCATCAACGATAACCAATCCATTCAAAGGAACATTGTAGACATTCTTTGTAATCTTCGAATAATCTTCTCCAAGACATTTCAAATGAAATTCCATCCAGTCCTTCTAAACAGTATAATTATTTCCATCAAACCTAGGACTCTCCTTCTTGAACACATAAGCTGCCATCTGGATCTCCTCAAGCGGTTAAGCTTCTTCTAAAGGATATAGCTCTAATACCACTTGCTAGCAACAACAAGGAAGGAAAACTGAGAGGGGGGGTGAATAAGTTTTCATCGGATTAAACCAATTAAGTACAATCTCAAATTTGATCAACCGCAGCAAAAAGAAAGATAACAACAACATCAACAACACACATAACACCAATATTTTTGACGTGGAAAACTTGATTAAGGAAAAAACCACGGCGAGAACCAACCCAAAATGAGATGATACTTTGCAGTAGTATGTGTAAATATTACAATGAGGAATGCACATGCATTCAAGCACACTGCCTAGAGCTCACTACTCAAATTACAATGACCCAGAGGGCTCCGACCCTCAAGGAACATTCACTACCTTACAAAAAGATTCAGACTATAATCCAGAAAGAATAAATTGCAAAAATAGCATCTGCTAATGCCCAATGATAGTTCCGGTTAAACTCAAATGCTTGCCCTTCACCAATCTCGGGTCAACACACCACATTGAAAGATGAATTCACTTGATCACACATACACCACTCTTTGATAATATAGACTCAACCATCGACACCAAATTACATGAATATTACACCCATTTATACAAAACATCAACCTTGACTATAAGGTCGGCCAAACCCATAACACCTAATTACAAAATTACATCACACGATACACAAATCAATCACTTGGTCAATACAATGTCATAGCATGGACCTAAATCAACCCCTCAAACACACACCACCATTGAAAATCTCGCCAAGATCAATCGCAACATGTTACACCACCAAAATACTGTATAGCATGAAGAATGTCACCGAACCAAGAAGATCATCAAAAACTCGCATAATAATCAATGTGGACCACCAAAATAAATAGGACATGATTAGGAAACACCAACAAGCATGTTATAACCATCCACAATAGCTGCACCAACATCACTTATGCAATTCTCCATCGATCAACACACTTACATTCAAGAACACTTAACAACAACAACTCAGATAAGAAAGATAGCTTCTGGAGCACCAAATCATGAATCATCTAAAATGAAGATACACACAAACATCCCAAGCACTCTCACAAATCCGTAGCACAAGATATGATCATATTGGAGCACAACGGACCAAACACTAGAACATTGAACACTCAAAACCAATCTCCATACCAAAATCCACAAGTCGACCAAGTAATAACATAGCATCATGAAATCAATAAAGAATGAGGTATCTCTAGTTGATTCAACATCCCAAATAGATAAACCAACCAGATCAACTCACTGCAATCATCAAATCACTAAAACATTTCTCTACAACACCCTTGCACATGAATTTGTTGATATCAATGACAACAACATATCCTAGTAGCAACAATATCCAACACCCATCACCTTCTTGAAGCTAATCGACTCACAAATTCTACTTCCAATAAATCTCCTCATGTAGCTCCCATTTCTCTAACTACTTCATTGCAACAAACTTCTCTCTATATAAATCCTTTGATAAGTCTTGATCTCTGATTTGATGAGTAGTGCAATCCACCCAATATTGAGCATTCACCTTCTCTAAGAAGATATTACCAAAACACACCTTAATCCACCTTTTGGTCTTCTATTTGAAAAATTGGAGTTGCTTGACAAAGGAGTACATTGTAGTTCCGTAAGTAGGCTTCCCATCATTTCACCATTCTAGTATAAGGTCTTAAAGAGAAAGATCCCAAAGCCACATAAGCTAAAACTTAAAGGAAGGATTTTTTGAGGGCTAAAAATGAGTGGTCAATTCAATACAAACACGAAAATAAGTAATTACCTTTTTGTCCATAGTTTGTTGTGATAGACCCACAAGTTTACCAAGCAATAATGCAACCAAATGAAAAATGTCATGTTTCCAGAATTCAAGCAAAAACCATGGAAGTCACACCCAAACTAAAACTCTTGATGGAAAATCCTCCATACGATTGAACCCAACATGCCATAGCTTAATGAAAAGCTTGACTTGATTGTAAAAAAAATGTTCTTCTTCAAAAGCTTTATTTCTATTTGAAATACTCAATAAGACACACAAAAAATAATTGTTCATAGCCAATGTCATCTCCATTTTGCCCTTCGGGTTCCATGTGCGATGCTCACCCACGACTCTAAAAAAGAAAAGGAGACCTAAATACTCATTAATTTGTAGATCAAGGCATGATTTATGAGATAGTTAACATCCTCGTCCATAGTAGCAAGTTGATTCACAAGCATAGATCTTTGTTCACTTCTTGCAAGACATCCATTCACTGAGAAGCACTTACCTCAAAATCCAAATTATTCAACTCCAAGCTAGAATTTTCTTTCATGATAGGAGAGGAAATTCCTCCGATTAGCGCATTCTTGAAGGGGAGACTTTGTTGAAAAGAAGGACCTCCAGGTAGGGCCATTCAAGCCCCATAGAGGCAAAAATCACAACACCCAAAACCCCACATGTAATCACCAAATATTAATCAACCTTACTCAAAAAACCTCCCCCTAAATAATTTATCATTTAAATAAGATAATACCATTTCCTAATTCATAACTAAAATTAAAACTTTCCCTCCATTTTCAATTTAATTAAATGATTTTTAATTATTTCATTAATTATTAATTTATTTCTTTTAATATTAATTAAATAATTTTAATTATGTAATTAATTTATTAAATTTGCACCCTTTCACATTAATTAAATAATTTTAATTATTTTAATTGAATAGTTAATTCATTTTCACTTATTCTTTAGTTCACTATAATTAAATAATTATTTTTTAATTATTTAATTAGCTAATTCTTCTTCTATAATTAAATATATAGTTAAATAATTATTATTTTTGATTGATAATGTCTTTTTTATACTGGAGTTTCTAACCAATGAGAGTTACATTTGGGGGATTCCCTCCCCATGGTTACATTACTTTCTTTATTGGTCTAAGGTATTAACACCTCCCTAATTTGTCACATGTTTGGGCTCAATACTTTTTTCTTCTTCCTCTCCTTATTGCTCCATATTACTCCATCCCTTATCACTCCTTATCTCTTCGTACACTCCTTGTCTCTCCAGGATCTTTGTCTTATCACTCCATACGAGGCTCAATCACTATCAAGCGACGACGTACGAAGGTGTCATGGGGACCACCGATGAATGTGGGGGGCTTGGTCAACCATCCATCAACAACCAATGATCCTCGACCTGTTGAAGCTGTGGCATGAACACCAACATGTGAGTCAATCTGTGTTGTTAGGGCATACACCTTGTCCATCACACCTTGAAATATCTTTCACACACACCAGACGAAGGAAACAGTTCGACCAAGCATATGAACATGCCAAGACTCGAACCGTGAATGTGGTATGAACACCACTTGCAACATTGTTGTTGCACTGCGAGGTCATCCCCAATTGTCAAATAATTTTCTGATTATTTATTTCCTCTAAAAATAAACAAAATCATTATTTTTATTTTTATTTCCACCATGCACATGGAATTAAATAGTTTGATTATTTAATTCTATTTTTATATTTCATTCACATCCATTTCTTCAGTTCAACTAGCAATAACTTCTAGTCTTTTGATCAATCAAATCTTGTTCACTAAAATTAAATACATCCAGTTCACTAAAATAATCAATCAATTAACTCCTATTTTTAGCTTTTAATTCCTCTCATCAATTCTCGATCATAGATCTTCTAGTCAATCTCAAACGCCCCCCATTGATTAATATCAAAATAATCTATAAATTCAACCTTCATCCATCATCATTCTCTAATCACAATCTTTGAGCTTTTGTGCGATCATATTGTGACTTGTGCTTGTGCAAAAGTACATCCATTCAAAGAGAGCTTCAAAGAACAATGGAGATAAGATAAATATTTGTATTAAGGTAACTTTAGTGGTTGATTCATTTTTCATGCTTTCATTTTACATGCCCTATTGGTAGATTAGAATTGTTTTATAAATTTGAGGGTTCCGTGGTTGAATTCTTTGATTATTTGCATTGTTTTATTTCTAATGCACAACAACCATTAATCATAATGAAAGGTATTTGACAGATCAATACTAAAATTATTCTTGTGAGACAGTTTAAATAATTGTTGTAGGAATTAAGAAACATGAAACTATGTAACTAGAGCTATCAAACTAAATCATGAAAATACTGAGTAAATTAATTATCAAACTAATTTGTAGAAATACTAAGTAAACTCTTGAGTAGCACCTTACCTCAAGTGGCTGCTAGTCTAGGTACGTGTACTCTTATGCTAAATACTAAATAAAGTTGATGCACCAAATATCTTCTCATATACTCATTCATGTATGACAAAAATTACACCCACACATGTGCACACACACACACACACACACACACACACACACACACACACACACACACACACACACACACACACACACACACACACACACACACACACACACATTACAAACTTATCTAACAAACTAATCCCAAGCTATCACTCATTCCTAATATATAGGAAGAGGATTCTTAGATCTAGGAAACATAACAAAAAACAAAGATCTGATTGAACTGTATATCTAGTCATAAAGGACTTAAATGACCAATATGAAAATGTAACAAAAAATAATGATTACATTTATGATGGTTGAATCCAATGAGATGAAGATGTTTGATATAGATAGGAGTCTTATGATGCTATTGGATAGCCATCTCAACACTTAAATGTCCATACTCTACTTTGTGCCCCTCAGTTGTAGGAACATTTAATATTTTAATAGTTGCCCAACTATATGAAATTTACATGATGTTTTGACCACTTTTGCTACAATAACATGTCAATTCCTGAAAGCACTCTCCATAACAATAATTCCATCATTCCATCATATTTTCATTAATAATTTTGTACATGTATCATATCTAACATTCCCAAGTAAATATGCTTAGTACTTATAAAATAGTCTTAACACTTAGGAAAATATCATAGTGTTTATGTAAAAATCTGCAATTCTTAGGAAATAAAGGTTTATCAAGCTATTGAAAAAGACATTAAAATAGGCCCATCAAAATCCATAAGTACATATGATGAAAATTGGAGAAAATTGGATAAAAAAGCTATTAGTTTTATTAAATTATGCCTTTAAAATTACATTAGTAAATACATTAAATCCTTGTACTTATTTTATTAGTCCAAGAATCATGTTAACAATATTTTCTTAACAAGGAAGTTGTGTTCCCTAAAGATGAAATGAGACTTAGTGAATGATCATCTTTAACACCTTTAATTTTTATTATGAGTTAGTTTTAATATTAGTCATGTTAAAGTTATCTTGTATTAGCTAATAATTATTTATTTAATTATTAGTCTATTATACTCTACGCTTAAGCTAAACTTAGGCATTTAATAATATTGTAGGTTAATTCTAATTATTAAATACACTTTATCCCTTTAGGGTTTCTTTAGGGTTGCACACCTTTAGGGTTGCTATCATTCTTTTATAAGGATTGTATTGTACTTTTTCATTAAATTGATTCCCTCTCTAAATGATAATTTTTTTCTTCAGAGCCATTATTGCTTTTTGCCTCCATTCTTCTCTTGTGACAAGTATTTTGCTTGTAGGTGTTCTTGGGATCTTTAAAGTTGTATTTTCTCAACTTCTTCATGACATAAGGTTGGAAACATAGAAAAAACAGCCAAAGACGAGACATCCTACTCAAAGAAAGAGATCCCAGGACCTGAAACATCCAAAATATTCACCAGAGTGCTGAAAAACAAAAAAAAACTGAATAAAATGTACTTGGAGCATAATATGGAAAGAAAACTCATATGACTAGAAAGTGCATAGAACAAACTTTCCAACGATATAATTTTTTCAAAAAACGGAGTTCGGATGCTCAAGTTATGTCTCCCAGAGTGCAAAAAAGAACTTCTGTCTTTGACAAAGAAAAACACCATCAAAAAAGAAATCAGAAAATCAAACCTCCAGATTTGAATAGAGCTCGAAAAGAGCTTTTCGACAATATAAAGTTTTCGATAAAACGCCTCTGTATAACCAAGTTATGGCCAAAAGAAAAAAATCCCTCTTTTAAGGCATAAAGAGGGTTAAATTTTTATTTTATTTTTTGATGAAATTTTTTTGACGCATTTGCAGGTATAGCCGTACAGATTTTTGTGCCTCGTAAAGCGTTCCAATGAAAAATCATGACACAGATGCCCTTGTCACCGAAATAGGTCGAATTATAAATCAAAATTCGTCCAATCAACCTCCTGAGTCCAATCGTGAGGTTTGTTTGAGCCCAAAATGCCCAAAAACAAAGAAGCACCCCAGATCCAAAAAAAGGCGCTAAATTTTTTGAAACCCTAGCCTCCAAAAAATTCTTCTTAAAAAATCAGGAACAAGTAGCAACAGATATAGGCTCTGATACCATGAAGAAGTTGAGAAAATACAACTTCAGAGATCCCAAGAACACCTGTTAGCAAAATACCTGTCACAAGAGAAGATTGGAGGCAAAAACACAATAATGGCTCTGAAGAAAAAAATAATCATCAAGAGAGAGAATCAGTTTAATGAAAAAGTAAAATACAATCCTTATAAAAGGATAATAGCAACCATAAAGGTGTGCAACCCTAAAGAAACCCTAAAGAGATAAAGTGAATTTAATAATTAGTACCTACAATATTATTAAATGCCTAAGTTTAGCTTAAGCGTAGAGTATAATAGACTAATAATTAAATAAATAATTATTAGCTAATACATGATAACTCTAACAAGTCAAAAGGATACATTTTTTTTAATTATTGTTGTGTTTTTTAAGAAGAAGATAAATAGGTTTTGTCATTATGTTCTTTACCTACTTTTTTTTAGACTGCAAGAATTAGGTAGCCCCCTATAAACAATAGAGCACTTGGTAAACATTTTAATGTGACTAGCGACGTTAGTGCGAAACGTCGTCTAATACCACATGGATTGGGGGAGACCAAACCTTATACTGTTAGTTTGCTTGCCATTGAATGTGATCCCAATCTACCTATGGCGGATGCCAGTGGAATGATACACCACCAGCTTCGACCTCCTGATGAAGCAATGGATGACATGCCAGAATTCTCGCCCACGCACGAAAACCACCAAGTTGTCTCTTTGCTTGCTCCTAAGTTTGAAAATTATGAATTTGATTATGGAAATCTAGGAAGAAGGACTTGTTTATGGATTGATCATGGTCTCGATGAGTTGCCACAGTTGATAATCTTTCCTAAAGTCTTGCTTGAGTTTGAGATTTGTATTGTTAAAGATTACTTTTCTGAGTTTAAAGATGAATTTGCAAGGCTTCGAACCATGACTAATGCCCTGTTGCTCCTACACATCTCGAGAAATCATGTTAGGAGTTGTATATATTTAGGTCTTGTGAGTATTGTCCATTCGAAATTTTTTTGTTTTTATTGGATTAGGTTTCCTTTTTGTTTGCTTTGTTTGTTTTCCCGTTGGTTTTTGGGGTTTTGGCTTGTTTTGTTTTTCTTTCCTGTTTGTTTCCCCGTTGGTTTTGTTTCGGTTTTGGTTTTTCAACCTTTGGTGTTGGTTTCCCTTGAGCTTGTCCGTTCAAGTGGTTTTGCTTGGGTTTGGGGTTTTGGAGTGGCCTAAATTGTTTGGAGTTCTTGTTTGTGGGTGGGGTGATGATGTTGTTTTCCATGCCTAGTTAATTGCTCTAAGTCATTCAGATCTCTTAGGAGAAGTTATGGTTGGTAAAAACTTTACATCTTGCTTCAGCACCACTGGAATCTCCAAACCCATAGTAGGTTTCATTGCCTACGAGCCAAAGGAATTGACGGAAATGAAATGAAATAGCAAAAGAAAAGAAAGATGAAAAATGAAAAATGAAAAGAATTATCAAATTATTGGCTTTGGGAGCATACAGATAACTCCACCGGGGCTATGGACGCCCGACTGGTAGTGGAGCAATACTCGTGGGAATTCCAGAGACAACCTCGTCGGAGCTATAGACACTTGATTGGCAGCGAGGCAATGTCCTAGATGCTTTTGAAGTATAGATACCTATAGCTTGCCATGACTAATTCTAGAAGTCTGGATGGTCTAGTGAGATTGGATTAATGGATATGCACACACATAATCAGATGAACATGCTTTAATTTGGGTTCTCGTTCTGAAGTGTTTTTCAACACTTTCCTTGTGGATTGGATTTGATCTTTGAGAACTTGTAATGTTCAAGAACATTTATTCGGGTGGGGGCTAGATGTTGTGACGTTTTCACACATCGCCCCATTGCAAATGGGGACCCCTTCTTTTTAGGCCCTCCCGGTTTTTTGGCTTGCATTTTTGTGGTCTTTTCGCAGCAGTCTTGTCAGTCTCTTTGCTTTGCAGGTGTTCGAGGATCATATTGGTCAAATCTGCTTTTTGTTTGAGCGAATTCAGCTAAGTCTAGGACTCGTTTTGTGAATTTTAGGGTTTTTGCCTTCTGTCCTAGATTTTAGGGGTCCCTGTTAGGGTTTTGGAAAAACTGAATATATGACTGGAATTAAGACCCTTCAAGGAACCTCCTAGTAAAATTTGAGCCAAAACGGAGCAACTTTCTATTTTTAGAAAGTTCCTATTTTTTAGGGATTTTACTGAGTCTCGGATTGGTCTAATTTTGCCAAAAATCAAACTTACTATTTTTAGTAAGTTCTATTTTTAGTAAGTTTCTATTTTTAGTAAGTGCTTTTCTGACCTATTTTGCCCAAACCTTGACATTTTGAAACACTTACTATTTGAGAAAATCTATTTTTGGTAGGATCTTCACAAGAAAACACTGAAAGATGAATATCTTTGAAGACGCTGAAGACTGAACGTTCTTGAAGACCATTTTTAAATCCGGAAGAGTCAGAAGGTAGACAATTTGGGTCAAAAAATGGTTAAGTTTGGAACTCCTATTCCAGAAGAAGAAAGCATGCAAAATCATCCAAGTCCAGAAATTCACATCAATCCACCAATGTCATCCTGGTCCGAAAATGGCCTGAAATTTGACTAAGTCTGGAAATTTGGAAGATCTTCCAAAATCTAGAATTTGCATTATGATTCCTATGGACCTGAAACCACTCTCAAACATCCTGACAATATATATGAAATAAAATGCGCCCAAGACTAGGCTAGGGCGCTAATTTCAAAAATGCATTCACAAGTGGAAAAATCCACTAGTCCATGGACAGGGCCAAAATGCGCCCAAGACTGGGCTGGGGTGCTAATTTCAAAAATGCATTCACAAGTGGAAAAATCCACTAGTCCATGGACAGGGCCAAAATGCGCCCAAGACTGGGCTGGGGCGCTAATTTCAAAAATGCATTCACAAGTGGAAAAATCCACTAGTCCATGGACAGGGCCAAAATGTGCCCAAGACTGGGCTGGGGCGCTGAAACCAAGAATGCATTCACAGGAGGAAAATTCCATGTATCCATGGATAGGGCTAAAATGCGCTCAAGACTGGGCTGGGGCGCTGAATTCAAGAAGGCATTCACAGGAGGGAAATCCATGAATCCTTGGCATGGTGAAAATTTCACCCAAGCTAAAAATTGAAATTTTACCTAAGGCACGTAATCCAAGGAGTCAAGGAGGAATAAAAAGAAGAATTCCCCTCGGGCGAATTTTCGATTATCCTATTTTTAGACACCAAATCCCGACCAAATGTGGAAAATTTTATAGATTCAAAATCGAGGTGAAATTCTTCATCCAATGAACCTGGCTTCTAAATTTTAGGAGGATCCCTAAAAATAGGGATATTGAAAAAGAGACATCGACAATTCATAAAGTAATGGAAATTCCTTCCTTCAGGACATAATTCCAGGAAAGGCGAAAAATTGACTAAGTGTTGGAAGTTCCTTCCTTCATGACAGAGTTCTTGAAAAACGTGAAAATTTGGCTAGGTGTTGGACAGGACATAATTCCAGGAAAGGTGAAAAATTGACTAAGTGTTGGAAGTTCCTTCCTTCATGACAGAGTTCCTGAAAAACGTGAAAATTTGGCTAAGTGTTGGAAATTCCTTCCTTCACGACGAAATTCTTGGAAATGTGAAAATTTGGCTAAGTGTTGGAAGTTCCCTTCCTTCATGACAGAGTTCCTGAAAAACGTGAAAATTTGGCTAAGTGTTGGAAATTCCTTCCTTCACGACAGAATTCTTGGAAATGTGAAAATTTGGCTAAGTGTTGGAAATTCCTTCCTTCGGGATAGAATTCCAGGAAAGATGAAAATTTGGCTAAGTATTGGAAATTCCTTCCTTCGGGACAAAATTCCAAGCAAGGAAGAAATACACCCAAGGATGAATTGAACATAAAATTTCTAAGGCAAGGAAGGAATCAGGGATGAACTGAACAAGAAATTTCCCCTCCAGGAAAAAAATTGAAAAATCCATTCTCGGGCATCAAATCACATCCAAATTTCAAAAGTTTTACAGATTTGGATTCGTAGGAAAATTTTCTCTCTCCTGGACCGCTTATCCCTAATTTGGAAAATTTCCTAAAAAATAGGAAATGTGCAGAATTGATAAAAAACCTTCTCTGAGCAAGGAAAGTTGAAGAGACTTCAAGAAAATTCTTCATGAATCAAATTTTCCCTCTCCAACAATTCCAAATGTGCAGGAGCGGATATACAACGACGGGGTCCACTTGCATGGCGAGGATCTATTGAACACATGGCAGTAGAGTGGTATTCATTGCCGGAATATTTGACCAAATGGCAACCCGGTCATTGCATGTTGAATTTATGGCAGATTCCTTTTGCATGCAACCGCTGCATGTGGAAATGATGGATTATTTAAGACATAATGGGGTGATTTTTGCATGGATGAATATTCAACGCGTATTGGACGAATTTGAAGGAGGTGGTGCATTTAATGCGCAATGGATGCTATTTTAGGCTCTTTAAATTAATTGTAAATGGGCATAATGGGTTATTAATTGCCGATTCCCACCTTGTTGCATCATGTGTGGAGAATCTTTTGGGCAAACCCTAATTAGGGTTTTGCATGTAGCTAGGGCTTGAAGCCTATATAAGGGATGGCCCCCCTTCATTTGTAAAGGAGGGAGCTTTGTATGAAATTGTTGCGATAAGTTTTTGAGAAAATAATAGTGAAACATTGTTCTCTGATGGTGTCCACTTGAGTTATTTTTTCAAAACTTGCATGGTTTCACCTTCCTCACTTAGATTAGAAGTAGTAAAGTGCTTTGATTTCAATGGAGAATGTAATGGTGTTTGATGAATTTCCATGGTTCATACTTTTTGTATCTTGCTGATTGTAAGTTGCAGTGTAAAATTAGCCTAAGCCACTAAACTTGTGCTAAGTTCGGTTGTGGATAGTCGTTTGGATTGCGCTGTTTTGGGTATTCAAATGCACTTTCCCGATTTGAAAATCCTTCAATATCCTCAGAAGATTGCACCAGTTCTTGCGGAGTTGTAGTTGAACTTGGTGAAGCAGAGCTTGGTTTATTTGAAATTTGTCCACCAGAGCACTATTCATTGTTATCACTGCCCTTAGGAGTAGATTTAGATCCTTCTAACCCTTTCCCCTTTACTTTCAGTTCATTTTATTCCGTTCGAAGCAATAGCATTGTAGAATTGCCATATCCGATGATGGAGTTCCAGCCACAACAAAGAGGTGAAGGAATGATGCAAACGTAAGGCCCCTTGGATTACCAGCAATCACATCAGCCGACTGAGTCATGTCCGTAGCATAAAGGAACCTTGGAGTCGATTGTTTGAACTTCTTGCAATCTTAGCATGCAATCGTACGTTGATCAAGAGAGAGTGAAGTGACCGTTAGGCAACTTTATTCTGTGTTCGACGTTGTCATAAAAAACATGTCAACAGTACTTAGGTTATAAATGGGATGGAGGACAAGTTTTCCTCTGTGGTAAAAAAAACCTATAAATTGTTAAGCTGTTCATGTCACTTTTCATGAAAAATGGCTTAGATAGCAAGGATAAATTTGGTGTTGGATAAAGGTGTAGGGCAACTTTTTGAGGCATTCTACCGAACACTTTGCACGCTCTGTAGATTTTGCAGTCAGGTATGCTATGAGATCATACTTCAGCGAGGCGTATTGTTGAACAAATGGGGTGCTTTGTCTATGATTTCGCATTCTACGCGCATGTCTAACCTGGCATATGCAATTACAACATCTGATAAAACTTTCCTTATGCTTTGGTGAATGTCCTTTCATTTTTGTATGCTGTGCATCATTGTAGCACAATGTTATTTTTCTGATGGGATAAAACTCCCAAACACATTCAAAATGTAATACACAGAGTAGTTGTTCTGTCTATTCATAGCCATTCATTTTTTAGCATTTTTGGATCATAATTGGTCTATGGGACATTTGTGTACGACTGCTAAGACATTTGTGCATAAATATAGATAATTTTGGATGCAAGGTTATTAGGGCACTTTTCAATAGGTATCAGACGACACTTCATTACTACATAGAAGCGAGAACAATAGCTATAAGCAATTAAGTCACATATAAAGAACCTAAAATAAATGTCAAAATTGAATGTACTATTTTAAATCTGTAGATGCTAAAAATTAATTATAATGGTGCGCTTTCCTCCAGAGAAAAAGGGATATAAATTTCAAGATCTTCACATAGTCTGTGATAGGTAGGTGGCTGGAAACAGAGTCAGAGACAATAAATCTCCAACATCATTTAGCATCACCAGTAATCTCTACATGAAAAACAAACCAAATGCACTTGCTACCTAAGTTTTCACTACGATGATGGATAAAATAGTTCTTTTCCCTCTTCTACAACATTAAGATGACTTGAATTTGAAATGTCCTGCTGTTTTCATTTGATAGACCAATTTCTCAAACTTTTGCACAGATTTCCGGTGACCAAGTTCCCATTTTTGCGCAGGCGGGAAGAATGGTGTCCTGCCGTTTGCAATTGTTTGAAAGTTTTTAAAGCCTTTTCAGCAAACTTGTACTGTGCATGTCTTGTAATCATAACATGCCATAAGATGATGTCTCTTTAAAGAATTCCTTCAAATAGCTCACTTGCATCGCCTATGCTTCCATATTATACTTGCAATAAAAACGTCTGACATAATTCCTCTATCCTTCGTGCTTAGATGGAGTTCCATACACTTTTTTAAAATCCTTATCATTGGCGCAGGTATAACAACTCCCGTCTTAGCGCAGGCTTTATGCCTGCCAATACACTTGCTTGAAAGTTTCTAAAACCTTTCCGAACAAATCTATATTGTGTATACATGATATTTCGTTTGAGGCATTTTGTAAAACAGTTGACAGGCTGGCCGCGCGTTGAGGGTAGAATAGGATTTGGCTTTACGCCTGCCAATTGCATTTACTCGAAAGTTTGTAAAGTGTATTTAACAAATGCATTTTGTGCAATCCTGCAGTCATAGCATACCACACGATGATATCTCTTTGAGGCGTTTTGTTAAACAGTTCACTTGCCTTCTGGACATTTCTGCACATAACTAAGCTTTGAATGACGTCCAAATCTTGTTTTTAAATCAATAAAACCATTTTGTGCATACCTTGCAATTACCTTATGCTGTGATGGATGCTCATAATCTTTTCAAAAACTTCCATATTGGATGCAGCTGGAGGTCCTATAATGGCAGAGGTTGTAGAGTTTTGGCACGGCTGGGCTATCTGGCACATTCTAAGCCTTGACTGTTTGGGGTTCTCTTAACTCGTCCTTTCCTTTTTATCGCAGCGTTTCTTCAAATCCAACCAAATCTCTCCGCATTCTACAGTTCTTGTTCACATTTGTCATCACCGTTAACATAGAAGTTCGCGGTTTCTGTTCCCACCGTTGAAAGGATTCCAGTGTTTGCGTTTAATTATGCTCTGGCATCGCTGAATAGGCCGCATTAATTTTAATCCCACATTCGTAAAACTCATAGATTGGGATAAGTAGTTCTCTACATTAACAAACCGTGTTCTTTTTTTCATGGTGAGTTTAACTTTGCTATTTTTTCTTTTCAGTGGATTAAATTTGTGCAATATCATGAGCTTCCTCTCGCAGTTGGAAGGAAGCAGTTTTGGGTTTCGGTTTGTCTAAAATCATTATTGCAGATTCAATGTGGCAAACCATTTTGCTTAATATTTAGAAAAATAAATGTTGAGCTGTTTTTTGGTGAGGAGGTTGAAATGTTATAGTTTTACTGTAATTTTCTGTTACAATTTGTTTGTTTTATTATCACAGTTGGAGAAGGCGGCTACCTACACCAAGCTTTTGGAAGGGATTAAGTATAAGTTCGTGCAAATGCATGCTTCTGATGTTCAATGCTCAAGACAACATCATAAACTCTTCATAAACTCTTCAAGTTTCAGATGTAATGATTGATCAGCTTATGGTTTGTTATTTTGAGCTACTTGGCCTATATGTAAGGTCCCAATTCAGTCGTTGCTTTTGTTGTGATTGTAACTCTTTTGGTTGTAGTTGTAGGTTGTAGTTTGTGCTTTTGTAAACAACATCCATGCTATTTGAGATCTTTTATTTCATTTGTTTTGAGCTGCTTATTCTTTTTGTAATACTTGTATTATGCTTTGATCATTTAAACAAAATAAAAAGGTAATAGGCTTACCATGGAAGTCCAAAACATTAGAAATGCTAATAAATTAAATTAAGTTAAAAATTTCATATGGTTTGTTTACAATTTTTTATATTTTTAATGATATTATTTAACTTATTATTTGTTAATTATTATTATTTATATACATTTAAAATATATGTGTAAAGATTGAAGTTATTAAATCATAAGGTTGGAGTTATATAATTTAAAAAAAGAAATAGTCAATGCAATTAAACATGATCTAACTAAAATAATATTATTAATTTATATTTTTATGCTATGTGTGTGTGTAAAGTTTCAAAGATTTAGATTAAATTTAATCTTTTAAATTGATTTAATGTATTATTATAATTAAGTTGCTTGTGTGAAGTTTTAAAATGGAATGTTTTAAAAGATTTAGATTAAATTTAATCGTTTAAATTTATTTAATATAATATTAATAACATAATTATATTTATTTAATTCTCACAACAATTATGATAGGAAATATTGCATTCAGATAGTGGATTTGTGAAATCCGACGATAAGATGTAAATTTTTTGAGTCAACTAGATTTGAGAAAAATATTTTTTATTAATTGAAACTTAAAAATCATGCATCTTAACATTTAAAAAAGTTTTGGTAAGAAATTGGGTGTCGACACGTGTAATATTACTGAGGCCTATGCTACTTGGAAATGTCTTAATAGATTAAGAGAACACAACTTCACAAATATATTCCTAGAGGGTGATTCAAAGCTGATTATAGACATCCTAGAAAGGAAAAGCTAGTTGCTCATGGAACATCAAGAATATTATGGATGAACACAAACTTATTTTAAGTTGCTTTTCAAAGGTTAAAGTCGCCCATATGTTTAGATAGTCTAATAATTTGAGGAAGCTAAGAGATTTAATGTTGATGAAAGCTAATGTCACGTAAGAGACACAACAAAAAGGGATGGGAAACAGGGTATTGCGTAAAGAGCACAAACGACTTGACTAGCAACTTGGAGGCCGTGAAAACCAATTGGTAGATCCTTGGAAACAAGGAAAATTAGTTTCTCCTTTGTCTTTTGATGTTATGTTATTTACTATGCTTTTGTTTAATGATACTTTGCTGAACTATATGGCTTGCACGCCAACTATTTATGGTTTGAATTGCTTTAGACATTATTAGAAGACCATGTCAAGCACTACTAGATGGTTATTCATGTTTTTTGCTTGTTTGTTATGATTAGGTACATGTTAGTTGTGTTGTCTTTGCCCCTGGTTACTGCTAGTGGTTGTTTTGTGCTATTCTACTTAATGTTCAGGTTTAGAGCTCTCTCCCTCCTAACCTAATAAAAACATTTAAAAAATAAAAATAAAATATTAAAAGATAACAATTCTTATTGGTGAAGAAACAATTGATGAGTTAAGAAAAATCGACTGCAATAGTATTAGGCTAACATTAAGTATTAATAACATACTGTCAATACTTGGTGATTATGATTAAAAAAATGTTAGGAAGTCTAAGTGTAAAAAATGTTAGGAAGTGTAATACTATTTTGTTATATTCGGATAATTAATTTTGTTTAGAAGTGAAATAATTTATTGAGATAATTTTTTTTTTTGAATTGGAAACTGAAGAGTTATAGTTGTATAATTTTAAATTTAATTAAATATAAAATATCATTAAGATCAGTAATATTTTTTCATTAAGCAATTTAGGTTTAATGTTAATTAAACTAAATTTGAAAAATAAGAATTGCATTGAAATCACATGTTGAGATTTCAATATTTAGGATTATGAAATGAAATAATTGAAAAATGGATAAGTAATTTATTCAAATTTTAGTGTGAAGTTAATTTTGACTTTTTATAATAGATTTATATATTGTTATGAAAAGTTGGATATTGAATCTTGTTAATGGGCTCCCGAGGTTTGATCCTCCTAAACAATCAAATCTTCAAGTTAATTGGTCCCCTCCAGAAGATGGTTGGATAAAGATTAATTTTGATGGTGCAACAAGAGGGAATTTGGACCCCTTGGATCAGGATGCATTGCGAGAGACTGTCATGGTAGAACCACTACCATTGCACGCCAGAGACTAGGTGCAGGTTCTAACAATAAGACAGAGGTGAATGTTGCACTCCTAGCAGTGCAATTGGTAAAGAGCTTGAGGGTAGAGAGACTTGACCTTGAGGGAGATTCCCAAATAATTGTGCATGCAATACTTAAGGGTAAGGCAAAAGACAACTGGAAGCTTGATAAGGATGTTCAATGCATTAAGAACACTCTAGCCACCTTACGAGAATTCAAAAATCTCATGTCAAGGCAGAAGACAATCAAGAGGCAGATAGGTCTGCAAAACAGGCATTCGATCTTAGTGAAGGTGAAATAGATTTGAAAAAAGATCATTGACCTGCCAATACATACACACAACTTGAATTTCCACTAGCTGTTAGTTTGGCTCTTTAGTGGTAGTGGTTGAGGTGGCTTTTCTTATGAGCCAGCATGGTGCGAGTCCATCAATGTAGTATTGTGGGAGAAGACTTGAATGTATGTCAAGTGAGTTAATGCTGAAGGAAGGCGAACAATTATCGAAAGATCTAAATCTTTCTAAGATGGGTGTATTGCATCATACTTCCTTAGCTAAGCGTTGCGAATGCGTCTATTCTGGTTCCAAAATGACAGTTGGATTGACTAACACACGTGTTAGTCGTGCGTTTTACGCCGTTGATTTTGCAATTAACGGCTGTGATTGACTAACCTGTCGCTAACACGCTGTACGAAAGGTCCGTTTTGGAACCAGAATAGATGCAACCGCAAGCGTTGCTTGATGGGGGTGGCGGCAGATATCTCAAACCTCGTACTCGTACAAAGAGTACTTGAGGTGGTAGGGAATTTTTTTTCAGCTTTTGAAGTGCCAGGAATACTAATGAGACCGAATATTTGGTAGTTTGAAGCGTGTTTGCTTGGCGTGTGGAGCAAGACTGATTAAACTTGGAGTTATTGTCTTGGGTTGTCGAACCCACTTTTGCGTTCTTTTATAGAAGATGTGCTTTTGGTCTCCGCATAGTGTTCGAAGGAGAAAACTATAGATCAAACGTAGTGCATAATGGAAGCAAATTTCTCACTACGAGAAGCGAGACCAATGGTGGCATTTTGGGGCCTTGTGTCAGGTGAACGTTTGACAAATGTTAAAATTGCAGAGAAGACTTTCCTAACGCGAGTTAAAATTGTCTTTGGGGTCGAGTTCATGAGGGAAAGCTTTTGGTATAGAAGAAATGCAAACATCACGTCCCTATTCCTGGCATGGTGTCTGGAGTTGGAGCCCAAAGAGGTGGCGATGTGGATTTTTACCAATTGTGTGTATGAAGAATTGAGTGGGGGGTTTGAGATATTCTTGGGGATGACAAGAGATCGTAAGGGCTTTGTATGGCTGGGTGGAGAATGGCTACAGGGTAGTGAGCTCACCCCTCCCCTACAACCTTACTTCTTATGGAGCACAAACAGTAATAAGGAAGTGAGAAGAGCCACTACAAGAATTGGCATGGATGGGGTAAAGGCCTTTTTGAAATCTTTGGAAGTGCAGACCATTCAGGATGAATTGTTGAAATGGGGATCCTATGAGATGCGGACAACATCAAAAACTTCTGCTCATTCATTGAAGCGAAAAAAGAGGAAGACCAAGGGGCTCAAAAAAGAAGAGGCGAGGGTGAATAATGCGAATTGGGGCTCAAAAAAGAAGAGGCGAGGGTGAATAATGCGAATTGGTGAATTATTGAAAACAAGGTGAAGAGGTTGGTGCCATGGTTGTCGTAGTTGAATGGGAGCCACCTTCAAAAGATAAAGGGATAAAGGAAAAGCCATTTTTTGGTATGTAAACAATATGGTCTAGTTGTTTCATTGTTTTGGTCTGGGACAATTGCACAATATGTTTTTGTATGGGTGTTACAGAGGGTATATCAGACTTCTATGCTAGGAACTCTGAAATTTGATGCAAAAGATGTAACTGTTTATTATATCTACAAAAATCAACTCGCAAAAAAATGATGCTTAGAATTTAGCTGTCTTGATCTTCTAATATCAAAACCTCAACATAGATTGATGGTATTTAATAATACTTTTCAAGAATATCTTCAATTGTGAGGCTCCCCAATTCTAAAACCCCTAATCAAACCAATTTATGCCTTACAAATAATGGTTAAAGACAATGATGATACAAGAACATTATTATAAAGTTCTATTACATTCTTCTCAATAAAAATTCTCCATTAATAAATATCCTAATAGTCTTTAATAATTTTAAATGGTTGAGTGAATGTCTTTAAATGTAATATAGCATGCAAATTAAAACAAACATGCAGTAGGTAAGATCACAATGACTAGAGGAAGTGTGCTACAAATATTTATTTAAATTGAATTTGAAATTTTAAAAGTGTAATATTTAAAATCATGATTGTGGATGATCTAGGATAAGTTTTTACTAGTAGATTTTGTACAAAACAGGGTCATTTCATGAGATGAATTCATCCAAGAATATGTCATTTGAAGACTTTTTATTGCACAAAAGACAATATAGTCAAAATGAGTCAAAAAAATAATAGAAAAAGGGCATGAATATTAATTTTTTCTCTCACTTTGATGTGCATGTGAACTTCTATGATGGCGCATGTCAAAGTAAACATGATATCAACAAACACATCATTTAAATATTTTTAATAAAAAATATAGATTTAAATAAAACATGTATAGTCCACAATTATATTCTCCTTCTAATAATGACTCCACCCATACAAAATTAAAAATTATGTAATGATTAACGCCTATCAAATGTTTAAAATATATATGAGGATTTAATTTATATGCTAATTTGCTACATAACACAAAGGTTGCACTTCATAGTTCTAAAAGATATTTCATATTTATATTTATTAGTTGACATTTGAATTTTACAATTAAAAATATATAAACAAAGTTGGAGTTTCTTTAGTATTAATGTGATTGTAGGATACTTTAGGGTCCTTTTTCACTTAACAAATGAAATTAGTTTATGAATTTAAAAATTGTGTTAACTTTTTTTTTTCTTTGGCTAGACAATTCTTCTTCTTATACAATATATTTCTCTTTGTCTTTGTTGGGTAATTTTAAAGTAAGCTGGTTAAATAATCGTATTATATTCTTTTTGATTAGATAGTAATAAAAAAAAAAAAATTATGGAATCTATTAAGATTTATAAAGTATTATTCTTTATGGTGTTTCTTTCACATTGAGTTTCTATCCCTAAGAAAAGTTAAAATTGGTATAGTCTTTATTATTTAAATTTTTTATTTAAGTAAGTTTGATATTAAGTTATTTGACTCTACTAATTTTTGATGAATTGTTAAAGATTGGTTATTTATTAAGGACTTCCAAAAGTTAGGAGGGCTTTAATTAGAGAGAATATAGTTTTTGAGTTTTTATTTATTTTGTTGGTAGTGAATGGTAAGAGTTATCTTCTCGCTTCTACTAGAATTGATCATCTAAAGCTAGGTCTTGTAAATCTATCAAATTTATTGACAATATTTTAGTTAATGGAAGCTTGAATCCTTGGGATACTTCTTGATTTAAGTTTGACAAATCTTTGAAGTAGAAAAGAGCTTATTCTACTATTAATTTTGCTAGTTTAGGGAAACTTTCATAGTTACGATTTGGGATTATAGTCTTTGGAATAATATATAGTTGTTTAGAGATAAATATTTTATGAGAATTCAACTAGAGCCAAAAAAAGCTACAAGATATTAAACACAAGATAATATGTGCTTCATTATTTTCAACCAAATACATCACATTTTTATAGGATTCTCATATCCTATTTGATAGGAAATTCACCAAACTTTCTCAAATATTTTGAGTTGTTTTAACTACTCAATATAGAAATATTCATACTACAATTATAATAACCTATTTAACAAACTATAACAAGCCTAATAAATAATTATTATATGCATCCTATGATGTAATACTTCCAACCTTCCATATTGCATCATTCTTCAACAGGGATAAGTAGACCAAAAATACTTCATGACCATATTTAGTAGTTCATCACAAGGTATGAGCAGGGACATACACATCTATTCGTGACAAGCAATAGTGGAACTAGCCTCTCTATGCTCACTATACTTTCATCCAAGGATAGGGACAAACACATCTACCCATGTAAGTTCTTTAGTTTATTTTCTTTTATTATCCTTAAAAGCCAAGATTTTCTAAAATTTCTTTCATCCTTTTCAGAATAGAAGTGCAATTGAGAAGTCAATTGGTTTGATATTTTATCTAGGAAAATAGTTAGCTCTTCACATTTTCATAATTCCTTTGACAAATTATTTATTGAGATTCCCAAGAATAATTTTGTCACCATCCTTTGGAGAAAGTCACAATTACTATGTTGGTTAGTAATGTGGGTTTATAATTGCATAAAATGAGGAAAGACATAACAAATGTTGCTGATAACCCTATATGGACTAAAATCTAGAATAGAGTTCTTATTCCTAAAGTTAACATGTTTTTTTGGCTTGCAGTTCATAACAGGATTTTGACTATTGACAACCTGACTCGTAGAGGCTTCATGCTTCCTAACAGATGTGAGTTATGTCAGAAAGAGGAAGAATCAGTGGATCATTTGTTCATCCATTGCTCCTTCACTTGGGAAATTTGGAATAAATTTTGGGAGAAATGGAAAGTTGATTGGGTTATGCATAATACTCTCAAGGAAGTTGTCTGACAATGGATCTTTCCAACCAAATACCCTCTCATCAAGATTCTTCGGTCCTTGATCCTTCCCATGACTTGTTGGTATATTTGGAAGGAGAGAAATACTAGAATTTTTAGGGAGGCTAAGTGCATGTCTCAGGTGGTTTTTGAAAAAATTTGCAGGGTGATAAAAGAAAACATTAATATTCCTCACAGAAATAATAAGCAATGGATTTCTTCTAACATGAATGACATTGATAAGGGTATCCTTACTGATTGGAATTTGATTAACAAGGTGTGCAAATCTGACAATAAGATTAGGAGAGAAAATATTGTCTGGAGATTTCCATGTTATGATTGGGTCAAGGTGAATTTTGATGGGGCTGCCAAGGGCAATCCTGGGAAGTCTGGAGGGGTAGGAGTTATCAGAAACTCTCATGGTGTTCGTATTGCTTCTATTGCTTCCCCCTTTGGAATTCAAAATAATCACGTTGTTGAAGCTCGGGCTATGTTGAAATGTCTCTAGCTTGCTCAGGGTTTTAAATTTAAAAAAAAATGGCTGGAAGGGGATTCCCTCAATATTATTTAGGCTATTAAAGGTTCTAACTCCCCCTCTTGGAATATATTCAACATTATTGAAAATGCCAAAAAGTTATTAAAAGACTATGATAGTGTCTTCATCTCCCATACGCTTAGGGAAGGTAATAAGGTTGCTGACCTTCTAGCTAATGAGGGGGTTTATTTAGAGGAGGATGCTAAATACATTGGAGAAGCCAACTGCAAAAAGGATGTCACGACGCAATTATTATATGATCGTGTCAATGGCTCAAGTTAATTTTATCATTACACCTTTTGGTTCGGATACCAAAGGTAGAGATTGGGGTTATGTGAAGCGTCGGTTAATGATTTTGTTAAGGCATCATTATTATGATCAATGGTGTGACAAGGCTAATCATAATAAGTGCTGGAGGTCATGACCATCATTAAATACTCCTTCAAAATCAAGGAAAGCACCCTATTTTTTGAACCCAACACTTTGTTCAAGAGCCCGTGTTTAAGTTTTGGTCTTCAGTTTGTGAGCATTTTGTGCACTATTGAAAACCTTGACCTGCATTTCAACATAGGAGGTAACCTTAACTGGACTAAGCCCTCTAGTTGCGAAAACTGGAAAAGTGAGCGAAAAGTTTGGAGGAGGCTCCATCGATATGGCTTCACAGACTACATGGAGAATTTGCATGGCAGCCAAAAGTCGGTTTCGTGCGGCTTTGCAAAGGGATGGAACAACAACAAAGTCACTCTATTTGGTGAGATTTGGAAGGTCGATGAAGACTTAGCGGCAGAAGTCACGAGATTACAGAAGGAAGGCACTAAGTTCTACAGAGACCAAAATTTTGCAGGTGAAGCTATTAAAAAATTCCCTAAAACTGATGATGAGAAGGTTTGGCTCGTCAAGAAAGATAATGTTTCGTACTACTTCCCTCACCAGGTAAAGTTCTTTTGGGAGAAGATGCTAAAGGTTTTGATGGAATTCTTAACTGTTGATGGTAGATTCATGAAGGTTTATAACTATCATTTTTCTATTCGTAACCATTTCCGCCATGGGGTTAAGATCTCTTTGCCTTTCTATTTAGCGTCTTCCCTGAATGAGAGTTTGGTTGACTATGCCAAAAAACCCAATTCCTACCCCATAGCACATCAAGGGCTCATTATTCTTATTTATGAACACTTGAAGAAAAAAGCTAGGGTTAGTAAGGATGACCATTTGGTGGCAAATGCACATATTTTAGATAGTTGCGGTGATTCTGAGTTTGATGGTGATTTGTCAAATGATCCTCTCCCTAAAAAAGGAAGAGTTGATGATGTTGATAAAGAAGACACAAATGATGAAGCTGGTATGGAGGAGGAACAGGGGAAGGAGGTTGATTATGAAGCGGAGAGTGAGAATAAAGAGGAAGTTGGAGAAGAGGAGGAGATGAAGAGAAAAGTCTCTATTGAAAAGCCAGCCTCAAACCCTATTACCTCGGATAGTAGGAATGTTGCCCAAAATTCCATGGAGGAAGCTAACCCTAATTCTGTGAGCTCTGAGCGGGGAAGGGAAACAATGGACTCCATTTCGAATGCAGCTAGAAACAACACGCTGGAATCTTTCAATTTCCAGAAATGGGTAATTGAAAATATTACTAGTATTCATAGTAAACAAAGGGATTTGGAGTATAAGATTCAGGATTTGATTAAGGATGCCAATACTGGGAAAAGAATGCGGAGGTGGATAACAGTGAGGTAGAGGATGAAATTGAAATGCAGGATTGGTCAGAAAAAGATTTGATAAAGGGAGACTTGAAACATCTGGAAGATGTTATCAGAATTGTCAAAGATAAAGCTGAGGTTGAAAATGAAGCCATCATCAACCGGGTTGCTAAAGCTGAGAAGGCTTTGAAGAATTTCGTGAATCACAGTCTTGAGGTCTTGAGGGTTTCGTCTCACAATATGAATGCCCTGGTGGATTGTCTGGAGAGGAACCAACAGAACAAAGAAATGGTGATCATTGAAGATATGCTGACCTCCAGCTGTACTCCCCAAATTTCCAAGCGTAGAACTAGGTAGATGGCTTGTGATGTGGAGATAAAGACTAAAGACATTCATCTGAAGCAGGAGAACAAAGACTTGAGAGAAGCCGCCAAGGCTATGATGATGCTGGTCAAGGATGCAGAAGAGTCCATAAAAGTTTTTATTTGAAATGTAATCTGGTCTTTGTCTGCCAGTCTCTCACTGGCTCTGTGCTGTCCTTTTTTCTAGCTGCTGTTTTTTCTGCTGGTCTTTTGTAGCTTTTCTGTCTTTGTGCTGTTTTCTCTTGGTTCCTTCATGCCTATCTTTTCATATTGTAAGCGGGTTTTGGGTCCTTTAAAACCTGATTTTCCTTAATCAAAAACAAAGGTTGCTGATAGTGATTCTATATTTGTTAGAAACCTCAACCCCACAAGGAAGGTATATTTAAAAAGTTATTCTTCGATAATGATAGTTGAGACAAATAGAAAGATGTTGTGATTATTGATTGTCGTTATCATAATATTTTGAATCTTGCTCTTTTTTTAGTACCAAGTGGATTCTTATATTTTGAAGGTTGCTTGGAAGAATAGTAGTTCTAGTATTCTTGTAGATGACATTGATGTTCTATCTTATTTTAATTCAAAATTCTAAAATTTGAGGCTAATAATGATGCTCTTCATCCTATATCTTGGTTTTATATTAACTTAGTCCCTTTTCATTCAATCTATATTGAAGTATAAATATCAAAAGATAAATATTAAATTCTAAAAAAAAGGCAGGGGAGGTAGAATCATCTTGGGTCATTTGCTACGTTCCATAATAGCATTCCAATTGGGAGTCACCCATGAAAGGATTTCCAACATAGTAACCCTAAAGATAAGTTTCCTTTTTGCTAAAAAAATAGCTATGCTTCTTGTATTTTCAATACACATTTTAAGGAAACATTCTAATCAAATCATTCCCTAGTAAAAAACTTGGGTTCTCAAGGAAGACTCCTTTCAACTATGGTGCTTGAATCAACTCTCACAACCAATATGTCTACAAGTTATTTTCATTGAAGTTCCCAAGGACTTGCTTTCTTCTCATGTATCAGATCTCAAGCAACATGTAGCCATCAATAAATTTTAAAACTTTTCTCTAAATATTTTAGCTTTGGAATCTTGATTTCATGAAAATTGGAAGGGAGTTTCTAAATTTTTTATATTCATGAAGACAAAGGTTATTTTGTAGCCAATGTTCACTTATCAAGTAGACCGTGATAAAATCTTTAAAATGAAATATTGGTTTTTGAATGGCTCTAGTTTGTATCTACAACCATGGAGCCTAACTTCAATCCAAATACATCTACAATAAGTTATATTACATTTTGGGTTCAAATGAATTTTTTTCCTTTGGAATAGAAAGATCTCCATATTATGGAGTCCTTTGGCAACAAAATAGGTATTTTCTAGAAGCATGATATGGATTTTTTTGAAAACCCTCACTTCATTATTTGCCTCTTTGTTCTTCTCAAGGCTAAAAAAAAACTTTTCCTAAATTCTAGTCCATTTGATCCAAATATGGGCTATGGAAACAAGAACTATAATTGGAAAGCCTAATTCAACATGCAAGTTGGAAATCTAGCTTCTACATGATTGTTTCTCTCTTTGGTCTATGAGGATCTGGAATCTCCCAGAGATCAAGATAGAGACAACGACCAAAATCTCCCTCGTGTTTTATAAATGCATTGCTTGGGTTAGTCCCCAAGTTAGATGTCTAAATCACACCCACAACAATTTTTGTCACCCCTTTCTAATAAGAAGGCTCAACTCAAGTCTCAAGAAGGTTTCTATATTGCTTCACATGAAAAAACTCAACATTCTACTCTAGAAGATCATGTCAAGCCATCATCTGCTTAGAATAGTAAGGATTTTGAGGATTCAATTTTTCAATTTTTTTTTATAGCCCTTGTCACAATGAAATGGAGATATATGAATATTGTTCCTCTAAATATAGAACAAAAAGATATGTCCACATCTATAATGTGCAATAATGATCAGTTATTTTCCCCTATTCAAGATCAACCCAATAATGAATATCAAGATCCACCATCAAATACAACTATTAATTGTCCCCTACCAATCATTTCAAAAAAAGAAATCTCAATAGAGTGCACAATCAAAGATTTAGGTTGTATGGAGTGTGTGAAAGGTAGATTTTATTATCAAAATTTGTTGGAATATAAGGGCAAAATGGATCCTAAAAATCCCTCCTTGGACAAGTTTAAGGAGAAATCTATAAAAAGATTCCTACATGAAATTCATGAGGCTTTGTCAAACAATTGAGATGATACATCAAATTTTATTGCAAGAAGATTCACATAGATGAAGAAGATCCAAACAAGAATCTGGATTATGATTTTGGTCAAACTCTTTCTGACGTAGGAGCATCTTGGAAGAACTCTGACCAAACCTAATTCTAGGAACATGTAGATATTTCCTGAACCTCATGGAGCTAAGGAAGCAAGTTGTGTGATTGATCTAGTGGTGAGTGATATCTAGATAGGTTCAGACCTATTTGCACCAGCATTGAGATTTGCTTCTAGAAGTCGTGACCTAACTACACGTTACACCAAATTTGGGACATGGGAGACCGACTCAAATCACTTCCAATGATTGGTATCGATATTTAAATACATCAGGAGGCATAAAAAAGAATCAATAACATTGGGGGGCGGGGGGGGGGGGGGGTAGTTAGGAAATAGTAGTTGTAATAAACCCATGACAGCTTGTGATCTTGAATGTGGGGCCAATGGGTTGAGTGTAAGGAGCATGTGAAGGCTTGCAAGCATGTTTTCATTCTATTTCTATCAATAAATGTTATTGTTTCATTTCAAATTTAATTATGCGTTGTCTTTTGGTATATGTTTGGTTGCAAGGTTGGGTAGTCTAAACCGTCTGACCTTGACTACATCAAGTAGTATCAAAGCAAGATTCAGACCTAAGGAAGCAAGAGTTTCAGAGGAGCCATGATGTGGTCAAATCACCAAATGGAGGTAGGTTGCAGGTGTTGTCAATAGATCACTAAAGTGAGGCAGTTACAACCCCAAACCAAATCGCCAAATTGAGGCAATCGCACCTAGAGTGGAAGGAAAGATGGCAAAAATGGCCAATGTCATTGGAAGGGTGGGAGAGATGGTTTGGGCATGATAAGAGTCTTGAATAATTTACTAGATGCCATTGAGAAAGATTAGAGAAAGGATATAAACCTAGGATTAGAAGAGGAGAGTGATGATAAAGAGCCGAGGATTCAAGAACATGATGAGGAAGGCTAGGAGGAAGAAAAGTCAGATAAGATCAAGATGATGAAGGCAATTGCCAAGATTGGAAAGAGGCCAAGGATCGAAATCCCTAGTTATGATGGAAGCTCAAGAATCTGAAAGAGTTGATTGATTGGATAAATGAAATAAATGAATACTTCAAATTTGAAGAGATTTAAGATCCAAAGAGAGTAAGGTTCACCAAAACCAAGCTAAAGGGACATACTGCCATCTAGTGAAAAGAGGCATAGTTGGACCAAAATTGGAGAGGGAAGGAGAGGATCATGAAATGTGATAGGATGCTAATTATGAAGCCGAAGGACCAATTCATACCAATCAACTATGAACTAGAGTTCCTAAAGAAGCTCCAAAATTTTTGGTAGAGAGAGAAAATGGTGAAGGAACTTACATTGAAGAATTCCACAAAATGATCATTAGGGGGCCAGTCATAGTGAATCTGAAAGCAAGAAAATGGTGAGATACATTAATGGTCTTCAAACTAACATCATGAAGAACTGAACCCGGTTCAAATGACCACCATGGATGAAGCCTACCAATTTACATAATGGGTAGAAAAAAAGTTGGCAAGGAGGGTAGAACGAATGCTGAGTAAGAGAAACCTGAGAGATCTAAAGAGATGGGTAAAACATATTGAGAGGAGGCCATACACATCTAGTGAACTAGAGGAAGGAGCTCTATTTAAAGGGAAGAAAGGAAGCCCATGGAGGATTCATACCACGACTAGATAGAAAAGGAGTACTATCATCAGGATAAGGAATATTGGAGGACAGACATAATGTTTGACTAGAGAGCATTTTGTGGGACATGCTTCAAATGCAGAGAGGTCACGTTGCATCATGCCTTTGAGCGCTGATAGGGAAGTGCTAGGAAGTTAAGAGATTCCAAAGAAAGGAACGCCTATGTTGAAGAAGAAAGGGATAAAATGTTTGGGTTCATAGGACATCTAGAAAGGGGGGATATTAGTCACGAGGAGAGCTCTATTATAGAGAGAAGTTAGAGATGAATTGATGCAAAGGAGGAGCCTATTTCAGACCAAGTGTAAGTCAAGAGACATGTGCTGTA
This sequence comes from Cryptomeria japonica, assembly GCF_030272615.1. Taxonomy (NCBI): domain Eukaryota; kingdom Viridiplantae; phylum Streptophyta; class Pinopsida; order Cupressales; family Cupressaceae; genus Cryptomeria; species Cryptomeria japonica. The sequence goes on along the minus strand of NC_081407.1, from coordinate 840,932,733 downwards.
AGGTTATTGATAGTGAAAGAACCAACAATTTGGTCTCTAAGGGAATAGTCCAGATACTAAACTTGAAGAGGATTAAACATGTGGACCCATACCAAATTGTTTGGAGACAAGGTGATCACAAAATTCCAGTAAGTGAACAATGCCTAGTTAGTTTACACATTGGATCATATAGAGATGAAGTATTGTGCAATATCATTACAATGGATGCTTGTCACCTATTGTTGGGGAGACCTTGGTGATATGACTAGAAGGGATATACATGATGAAAGAAAGAATACCTACACCATAACCAAGGAGGGAAAGAAACATATCCTAATTCCTATGGAGGAAGAACATAAGGAGGTGGTATATGGCACTTCCATAAGGAAGTTCCTTGATGGATTGAAGTATGAGAACACTTGTTTTGCACTCATTCTAAGGAATGAAACAATATGTATGCCAGAGTTGCTAGTGCAAAGGAGAATGGGGTACCACAAGAAGCAGCAAATTTACTCAAAGAGTTCCAAGATATTGTCTTTAAGAATGTTCTAGAGGGGTTGGTACCCGTCTAGAGTATTAGCCATCATATAGACCTAATATTAGGTGCAAGTTTACCTAACAAGATAGCACATTGGGTGACACCGACAAAGAATGCAAAGTTGAGCAGACAAGTTCATTAATTATTAGAGAAGGGAATTGATCTGGTTGAGCTTGAGTCCATGTACAAAACTTGCTATCTTAGCTCCAAAGAAAGATGGAGAATGGAGGATGTGTATCGACTCAAGAGCCATCAACATGATTACTGTAAAGTACAAGATTTCTTTGCTAAAGATAGATGACATAATGGATTGTTTGAGTGGCACAAGATACTTCACCAAGATATATCTCAAGAGCGGATTGTTAGGGTTTCAAGCAGATCCGAAGCAAATATGAACTAACAATTATATGCAGATTTAAATACAAAAGAAAAAGAAATAAAACAGGACACAGATAACACAGAGATTTACCGTGGTTCACCCAGAATGGGTTACGTCCACCATACACAATCATCCGATCTTTCTTATTATCTAGCGAAAAATAGTATATCAACCTTACAATGCCTTAAGCATCCCAGCCGCTTATAACATGCATTTTTAGGGCAAAAACAAAGTCGGCCTTTTTAGGGTTTTATTACAATGTCGGTTTTCATCAAAAAAATACCCAAAACTTTTTTTCTCAGGGGCTGTCGCCCCCGAACCCCCACTTTTCTCGGGGGCTGCCGCCCCCAAACCCTTGCCCAGGGCCCAGCCTAGCCCCGGACCCCAACAAGGATACATGCTAAGTGTACAGTACTTTTCTGATCAGTCGCCACATTTCAACAATCTCCCACTTGGAGACTGATCAGGCTCCACACTAAACAATCTCCCACTTGGAGACTGATACTACACGACACCACTGTACATGCAACATCCGCTAGATAAAACACTGGGACTCAACTGGTATAAATTCCACAATTATCAATCAAGAAGACCAATAGAAACTGATGAAGAAAACAGCTTCTCCTGTGGAACTACCTTCGTGAACATATCAATAGGATTCTCACTTGTGTGAATCTTCTCAAGCCGTAACTGATCCTCCTCCAAAATAGTCCGGATGAAGTGGTACCTGAGCTAAATGTGCTTTGTCCTTGAATGAAAAGCAAAGTTCTTCGCAAGATGAATGGCACTCTGGCTATCAGTATACAATGGGCGATCCTCCTATGTCTGACCGAATTCCTCTAGAAAACATTGTAACCAAATCATCTCCTTGCTGGCTTCTGTAGCAACAACATACTCAGCTTCAATGGTTGAAAGTGCAAGAACCTTTTGCAGCCTAGAAATCCAATTGACTGCAGTTCCCCCTATAGTAAAAACATACCCTGTAGTGCTCCTCCATGAATCAATATCACCTACCAGATCAGAGTCAACAAATCCACTCAGAGAAACATTAGATCCTTTGAAACATAATGCCTTCGTAGTGGTTCCTTTCAAATACCGAAGGATCCATTTCATAGCATTCCAATGTTCCATACCCGGATTACTCATAAACCTGCTCACAACTCCCACTGCATGTGCAATATCTGGCCTTGTGCATACCATTGCATACATCAGACTGCTAATAGCTGATGAATACGAGATGTTAGACATTTTCTTTACTTCTTCCTGTGCCTTTGGACACATCTCCTTAGTCAATTTGAAATGACTAGCCAAAGGTGTACTAACTACTTTTGCATCCTACATGTTAAATCTTTTCAACACCTTCTTTATATTTTCACTTTGGGACAAATTCAAGGTTCCATTTTTTCTTTCCCGTGTAATCCTCATACCCAGAATTTGCTTAGCTGCACCCAAATCCTTCATAGCAAATGACTTGGCTAATTTCTGTTTAAGATCATTTATGTGTTCCATGTAAGAACCAGCAACAAGCATACCATCAACATAAAGCAACATGATAATATAACTACCATTATCCAATCTCTTAAAATATACACAATGATCAGAATGACATCTATGATAACCGTGTTCAGCCATGAAACTATCAAATTTTAAATACCATTGTCGGGGTGCTTGCTTTAGGCCATACAAACTTTTCTTCAACCTACACACCAAGTTCTCCTTACCTTTGACCTCATATCCTTGTGGTTGCAGCATGTAAATTTCCTCCTCCAAATCTCCATGGAGAAAAGCTATTTTCACATCTAATTGTTCAAGATGTAAATCATTTGCAGCCACAAGACTAAGTACAGTTCTAATTGAAGTCATTTTTACAACTAGAGAAAATATTTCATCATAATCTATACCCTTTTTCTGTGCAAAACCTTTTACCTCAAGTCTGGCCTTATATCTTTTTTGACCTCCTTCCTCCTCCTTCAGCCGATAAACCCATTCGTTAGGCAATACTCTTTTTTCTGCAGGTAAAGGGACTAAGTCCCAAGTCTTATTTTTCATCAAGGAGTCCATCTCCTCTTTCATGCCTAGCTCCCATTGTTGTTTGGCATCCACCTGCATTGCTTCTTCATATTCTTCTGGTTCACTAGAATCAGTTAATAATATAGAATACAAATAAGGAGAAAATCTTTCAGGGGGTCTACTTGACCTCGTAGAACGTCTAACACTTGCAGGAGTTTGTGGAACATTCTGTTGTTGCTGAGCATCAGGTACCTGTGGCATTTCATTTTCAGGAATCTCATCCAACACCACATATTCTTGCTTGTCCTGTTCATGCTTCTTTTCCTGCATCTGTTCTTTATACATAACCTTCTCATTGAATATAACATCTCTACTTCTAGTTAATTTGTTATTTTCAAAATCTCATAACCGATAGCCATATTCATCTATCCCATATCCAATGAAGGTACATTTCTGAGATTTAGCATTAAGCTTGGTTCTATTTTCTTTATCAACATGGACAAAAGCTTCACAACCAAAGGTTTTTAGAAAAGAATAATTTACCTTTTTACTAGTCCATGCCTCCTCTAGAATACCACCATCCAAAGGGGTTGAAGGTCCTCTATTTATCAAATAGAGAGTAGTATGTACAACATCTGCCCAAAAATGTAAGGGCAATCCAACATGCAATCTCATGCTCCTCGCGCGTTCCATGATAGTCCTATTCAATCTCTCTGACACACCATTTTCTTGTGGAGTTCTTGGAACTGTCTTTTGCTTTCTAATCTCATTTAAGAAGCAGTAATCTTCAAATGCTTTGCTGCAATACTCACCTCCATTATCCGATCTGAGACACTTCAACTTTTTTCCTGTCTCATTCTCAACCAAAGCTTTCCATTTCTTAAAAGTTTCAAAAACATCTGATTTTTGTTTTAGGAAATATACCCATGTTTTTCTAGTTGAGTCATCAATAAAAATAACATAATAACAAGAGCCACCAAGAGATGATACCTGACCTGGTCCCCATACATCTGAATGCACAAGCTCTAACTTCTCACTCTTCTTCTCTTTCCAAACCTTGAGAAATCTGCCTCTTTTCTGTTTGCCATAAACACAGTTTTCACAAAAATCTAAATCAATCTTCTTTAGTCCTGGCAATAGATTTTTGGAGTGAAGGATTTTCATCCCTTTCTCACTCATGTGCCCAAGCCTATGGTGCCACATTATCGAATATGTTCTTGCAACATCTATTGTTGTTGTCCCTACAGTAACTTTATCTGTAGCAGCTAAGGTAGAGTAAGTGTTACCGGTACACAAATATAATGTGCCTACCTTCGCACCTTTAGCTACTACTAATGATCCTTTATTGACCTTCCAGATACTGTCTAAGAAGGTAACTATGCAACCTTCACTACCTAGTTGCCCTGCAGAAATTAAATTTCTTCTTAAGTTAGGAACATGTCTTACCTCCTGCAGAAACTAGTCATTTCCATTTTGCAACTTGATCTTTATCTTTCCTTTTCCAACAATTTGATAGGGCTCATCATCACCCAAATATACCTGTCCAAAATCACCTTAAACATAATCTAGAAAATATTTTCTATGGGGTGTAGCATGAAATGAAGCCCCAGAATCTATTACCCAGGAATCATTAACATTATCCAAACATAAGATTAAAGCATCTTGTAAAGTATTACTTGCAATATTAGCTTCCTTACTATCATTTTCATTTTTGTCTCCTTTGTTTTTCGGAGACCAACAGTCTTTCTTTAGATGACCAGGCTTTCCGCAGTACCATCAATCTTTCTTTCCTCTAGATTGAGAGCGTCCTTTCTTTGACTTCCCTCGTGACTTCTAATTCCCAAGGCCTTTCCCTCTTTCCTTTGATCTTCCGTTGTTCTCCACATTCAAAAAACTACCCGATGATGTTGGAGTCTCACCTGTGCTTTTCCTTTGCATTTCCTCGCTTAGGATAACACCAACAATATCATCAAATACCAAAGCATTTTTACCAGAGACAGAGTTACTTACAGCCATAACCAAGCTATTCCAGCTTTTTGGCAAAGAACATAAAATCAAGAGAGCCCTAACCTCTTCTGCAAAGGTAATTTTTACCAAAGACAATTGACTGGTAATTGTATTAAATTCATTTAAGTTCTCCGCGACAGATCCTCCCTCACTCATTTTCAAATTAAACAAACACTTCATAAGAAATACCTTATTCGAAGCCGAGGGTTTCTCATACAACTTAGCCAATGTTGCTATCAAATCTATAGTCGTTTTTGCTTTTGTTATATTGAATGCTACAAACGGCGCAAGGCACAATCGAATGGATTCCAGTGCCTTTCTATCTAAAATGTCCCACTCTTCATCTGACATTGTGGTCGCTTTCTTTGCCTTTCCTTCCAATGGCCGTCACAAATCCTTTTGATACAGGTAATCCTCCATCTGCATTTTCCATAACTGATAGTTCTGGTCGTTAAGCTTTTTGACCTTGAATTTGGAATCCTCCATTGCTCCCACTCAAATCTAAGAGTCCTGCCAATTTACAGAAAACCTCACTCTGATACCAATTGTTAGGGTTTCAAGAAGATCCAAAGCAAATATGAACTAACAATTATATGTAGATTTAAATACAAAAGATAAATAAATAAAATAGGACACAGATAACACAGAGATTTAACGTGGTTCACCCATAATGGGTTACGTCCACCATACACAGTCGTCTGATCTTTCTTATTATCCAACAAAAAATAGTACATCAACCTTACAATGCCTTAAGCATCCCAGCCACTTATAACATGTGTTTTTAGGGCAAAAACAAAGTCGACCTTTTTAGGGTTTTATTACAATGTCGGTTTTCATAAAAAAAATACCCCCAAATTTTTTTTCTCTAGCAAGGATACGTGCTGAGTGTATAATACTTTTCTGATCAGTTGCCACATTTCAACACGGATACCATTAGATTAGGACCTTGGAGGGATATGTGTGGAAGAGTACATTAAAGATAAATAAAGGATTGTATGAGTGGTTGGCCATACCTTTTGGACTCACTAATGCACCTAGCACCTTCATGCAGCTGATGAATGAAATACTAAAAAAGTTTCTTGGGTAAGTTCATGATTGTTTAGATGATATCTTGATTTTTAGTAAGACAAGGGAGGAACACATTTGACATATTAGACAAGTGTTCCAGTGGTTGAGTGAAGATAAACTATTGCTCAACCTCAAGAACTAAAGTTTCATGAAGAATGAGTTGGTCTACCTGGGATTTGTGAACTCTACAAAAGTGATGAAGATCGATCTAAACAAGGTGACAGCAATTGTGGAATTGATGACACTGATAGATGTTTGGGAGGTAACATCTTTTCATGGCTTAGAATTTTTTTAGTAGAAGTTCATCAGAATTTCAGTACTATTTTTTGCACCTATGATAGAGGCGATGAGGGGAGACATAAGGAGCTCAAATGGACATCCAAAGTACAAAATAATTTTGAATTCTTGAAAAAAAAAGTGATGGATTGGCCGTTATTAACTATATCAAATTTCAATAAGGTCTTTTAGTGGACTGTGATGCTAGTGGAAATGCTATAGGAGCCGTTCTAAGTCAAGAAGAAAGACCCATTGCCTATTTCAATGAGAAGTTGAATGATGCATGGAGGAGATATTCAATCTATGACCAATAATTCTACACCATAGTTCAATCACTAAAGAAATGGAGACACTATCTGCTGCCCAAGGGATTTTTATTATACACTAATCACCAAGCACTTTAATATTTGAACAATTTGGGTAAATTGAACCAGAGGAACATGTGGTGGGTGGAGTTCATATAGAGTTACACCTTTGTCCTAAAACATCAAAGTGGAAAATCAAACTAGGTTGTAGATGCACTTAGTAGAAGAAGAAACCTATTGATGCAAATGATGGTGACTATAACAAGATTTGGTGAGTTGAATGACTTGTACGAGGATGATCTGGACTTTGCAAAGGCATGGGAGGCATGTGGAGGACTGGTAATGATAGACATAAGCAAGTGGCTAGACTCTTTGATCCAAGATGGTATGCTCTTTAAGGGAAATACGTTATGCATTCCCAAGGGCTCAATGAGGGAGAACTTGATCAAGGAGAAACTTTTCAAAGGATTGGTAGGACACTTTGGTATTAACAAAATAGTGCAATTGGTGAAGGAAGGATTTTTCTGGCCTTAGATCTACAAAGATGTCTAGAAATATGTGCAAGAGTGCAAGACTTGTCAAGTACCAAAAGGGGTTAGCCAGAATACTGGATTGTATCCTATTTTAATTTTGGAAAGACATGAGTATGGAATTGTTTTTGGATTACCAAATATGTAGAGGGGACATGACTCTATCTTTGTGGCACTAGTAGATTGATTCTCTAAGCTGGTACACTTGATGCCTTGTAAGAAAACTCTTGATGTGGTTCATTTGTTTGACCTATTCTTATAAGAGGTGGTAAGGCTCCATGGAGTACCTAAGCGTATTGTCTCAAACCAAGATACCAAGTTTACCAGATACTTTTGGAGGATGTTGTAGAAGAAGATGCAAACAAACCTGATATTCAATTCAATATTTCATTCACAAGTTGATGGATAGATTGAGGTAACGAATCAGAACTTGGGGAATTTTCTTAGATGCTTGGTAGGAGATGAAACTAGAAATTGGGATCTAATATTGCCACAAGTAGAGTTCACATTCAACGATTAAGTGAATCAGAGCACCAAAATATGGGAGCTTCATTGGTTATGAAATATTATATCATGTGTATTCATATTGGGGGGTTTAATATCCCAAAAATGAGGGTACAATATATTTCCTATCGGTGAAAATAGGGGAGTTTTTAATTTGAGCTATGAAAAAATGCAATATTTGGCAAAAATAGGGGGGCTTTTAATTTAACCTATGTATTGGGAGGGGGTGACAAAAAAGGAGTTTAGGGCAATATTTTTTGAAAATAGGGGGATTCTTTAGTATGCCATGAATGCACGTGCTATAACCCAAGTTCACTAAGTGAAGCCCCTGTGCACCAAAAGGACACTGCTATATATTGTTACTTGAATTCACCCTAAGGAAGTGATCGAACTCTGAGACAATGACTCATGAGGTAAGAAGAGTACATAAGAAGAGGAGTTTGTAGAACACACATGGAGAATGTTCACAATGAAGCCAGACAACATAAATAGAAAGCATGAACAACCAGTATAAGGAGACAGCCCACAAGCGGAGACAAAGAATTTCAAGCCAAAGAGGAATTCATGGTGTATCTTTGAAAGGAGAGGTTTCCAGTGGGCATATGTAATAAGTTAAGGATGAAGAGGTTTGGAACCTACAAGATCATTTGAAAGTTTGACTTCAAAAATGCCTATAAGGTATAATTACTAGAAGGGGTGGATATTTCACCAATATTCAACATTGCGGATATCTACCAGTTTTATGGGGCACAAGGTGATGACAAAAAAATATTACATAAGTAGCAGTTGCCACATGTAACAACAAAGTAAATTGAGCATATCCTTTACATCCAAATTAGTCACGACACTTGAAATAAGGAGTATGGAGAAACAAGTCAGTGGAAGATGCAACTTGGATCTCAAAGGATAAATTGAATTATTTTTTAGCACACCTAGAAATTTATGAGGCACACTTTTCAAATAACCTCGGAGGTCTAACGTAGGAGCATCCCAAAAGAACCTAGATTGGACCTGATTCTAGGAACATGTAGACATTTATCGAACCTCACAGAGCTAAGGGAGTAGGTTGTGTGATTTATGGGGGTGAGCAATATCTGGATAGGTCTAGACCTATTTGCCTCTGCATTAACTTTTCCTTACAATAGTCGGGACATAACCACATGTTACACCAACTTTGGGACTTGGGAGGCTGATGCAGATCACTTCTATTGATTCAAATCAATATTTAAATACATCAAGTGGCATAAGAAAGAATCAACAATATTGGGGGAGGGAAGTTAAGGAATAGTAGGTAGGGGAAAGGTGATCTAGAAGACTTCTATTTAATGTTATCATTTTAATAAGCCCATAGCAGCCTGTGAGCTTGCATGTGGGGCCAATGGGCCGAGTGTAAGGAGAATGTGAAGGCTTATGGGCATGTTGTGATTTTATTTTCGTCAATAAATTTTGTTTCATTCTACATTCAATTGTGTGTTTTCTTTCAGTATATGTTTGCTTGCAAGGTTGGACAGTCCATTTCGGATCCTCTGACCTTGACTGCATTACTTTCTATTTCCCAAATAAAGAGGGATGATAAGAAGGAAAAATTTCCAACCGCTTCAACTAGAGGACATAAATCAAAAAGAGAAAATACTCGAGAAGAAATTGCAGCAGGTATTTGGGCCACATTGGATAAAAAATTTAGGCCAAGGAGAGCTTGTTGCTCTCCTCAAGGGAAATAAGGATCCTTTCATGGAATATTACAGATTGAGATTGATGGAGAGGCTAGAAAATTCATGGGAGAGGTTTATATTGTTGGTCCTAATCTAAAAGTTTAGAATATTGGAGATTGAGGTGATGGAAAGGCTAGCAAAGTCATGGTAGAGGTTGGTCATAGCTAGATCTTTATAGGGTTCATTAATAATTACATTGTCCAAATGTTTTTGACATCAAAGGGAACATTCCAAATGGTCTCAAGGAAGTTACTTGGATCAATGAGTAACTCATCTAAGGGTATATATCCTATTCCCCATGTTTTTGTGTATATACTAACTTGGATAGGTTTAGGTATCCTTTACTCATGTAGCCTAAAGCCCTTACCTTGATATTTCATTTTCTTGCACAAGGATTGTAATAGGATATTCACTATTATGAAAGCATGATGCTATCTCTTCCCTAGGAGCTAGAAACCACTGAATCTCTCAATGAGCTCATCTACTAGAAGAGCATAGATTGCACAAATTTCATGGATCTATATTAGATCCAAGCATACTTTATAATTTATTTCCTATTGAAAAAATTATATAAGATCATGGGGACAAGGGTAGTGTACCCACATGACAATCTTGCTAGCGTTTATATTTCCATAATTTATTGGTGATCATGAATTTAGCCATGGGAAGTGGATTCTTAGATAATGATGGAAGGTCATTAAAATTGATGAGAGATGAGTATTTTTTTCCTTCTACTACTAGCCATTTCTTTCTTATTACCTTACACCTCCTTACATATTTACCACATATTATTGTTATGATAATACTGAGCCTTCTTAATAGAATATTTATATTTCTTCTACTCCTAATTGGACATATGTATCTAATAAACTTAAGGAGCTATAGGTGAAAGTGTGGAACCTCACCTTCTTCTCCTCCTCATTCAATACCTTCACGGATAATATCACCCCTTTCATGTATAATCCTTATATAATAATTTCCTAGTGAAACAATCCAATTAAATTTACATAAATATAATAGCCAAAAAGACCTTATTCATCATGTCGTGACAATAATATGCCCTTTGTTCAACTATTACCTCTAAATACCACATTCTAGACAAAGAATTTCCTAGAATCTTAAAAAGTGATGCATTATATTGGTTCTACAACTTACCCACTAGATATATACAATCCTTTATTGATATTAAATGCATGCCTTACTCTTCATTTTCAATTCATCATATGTATTGTAAATAAGATGCTAAATTTCAACATAACTCATATATTGCACATACAATCCTACCCAATGGCTCTGTTCTACAACAAATATTATAAACAAGATCATATGAATACCATTCTAGGCTATCCTTCTTTCTTATTTTCTTCATTCACATGAAATTCCATCCTCCCAATTCTATACTTAGACCTGCCATTTTAAAAAATCTCTTACTTCATATCTAAGAGAAACTAATATTTACTCACGACATCTCTTTCAACTTTAACTTTGGAGGCCATTAAAGATGACCGAATACTTGCATAACTTAGGAGAACATTTTCTTCTCTCCTATTGATTCCACCCATGACAACTATCTTGATAATTACTCCATTATCTCATTAAATAAATTAGAGGAAATAAATTATATACTTGTTACTCCTCTTGAACACTTTCTACCATATCGTTTTGACAATAAATTAACCACTCCACCACATCTCACATTTCAAAAAATCCCTAATGAAAATTGAGAAATATTTCTCTCTTGATCCTACCACCACATGTTAGGCCACTCCAATCAAAGTCGAGCCTTAAAAAAGAAAATATAAGATCTTATTAATGTAATTATATGTCTCTTTTTTCTAATAATACCTCCTTCCCTTCTAATCATTTGATGACCTTGGCACAATACATGACATTTCATTCTCCCATAATCCTAATAATGATATTGACCCTAATCATCCTAATAATTTCTTCTTATTAACAATTAAGACACTTCTATAACTAAATCCACATATACTATAGACATAGAACTACCCTTCCCATTTCCAAACACCCTTTACCAAAAGTGCACATAATACTTATAAAAGTTTCCTTTATATGACTCTCCTTGTCTAAAAAGAATGACCCATGTGCTACTACCTATGCCACTCTATTATTGATTGATTTGTGACAATCCACCCTTCTCTCCTTGACTTTTCTTCCATTCCCTTCCTCTCCATGATCATTCTCACTCTCCAATCCCTTACCACTATGTCACTCTATTATTGATTGATTTTGTGATAGCCCAACCTTCTCTCCTTGACTTTTCTTCCATCCCCTTCCTCTCTATGATCATTATCATTCTTCAATCCCTTCCCATTAGAAGCATGATCATTCTCACTCCTCGATCCCTTACCACTAGAAATATACCATATCACTATAAACTCACATAATATCTTCCTACACTTATATACCTTAAATAACACATTATTTTATCAAATAATATCTTCTTATGTATACCTACCTCACCTCACTTCACTTTTATATAGCCCTCTAGCACTTTCCTACATACCTTCTCCTACTCCATGACAATACCACTACATTGTGACCCTTTAACCTTTTCTATTATAATTCATTATTCTAAATCATGCTAGTCTTAGATTTTTAAGCTCTTCACATATCCCACTATGGTATTACCATATCCTTATCCTTAGCTTATACACATTTCCTACCATGTTACATGTGGATTTGCGTAAGTCCGCGTTGGTTCTTCCTCTCTTATATGTTATGAATCTCAAGTTCGACGCTACGAAAGGCCTGTCCATTTCAATCATAATTACAACTGCATTAACGGAGGAAAATTCTCCAATTTTTAGGTCTGGTTGGTTGCCCATTTGTAAACTCTTTATTTGGCACTGGCAGAGAGGACGCTGGCAAACGTAGTGCAAATCTATCTTACTCTTGCCTATTGGTAGTTTCTTAAATCTTTTCAACAACACGGACCATAACAATACCAAACCCATTGTGAAGATAACGACGTAAAACTTCTTTTTCTGTGCAATTATGAATGGTTGTATAGGTAAAACAGGAATTCATGTGCTTGAGAAGATAGCTTAAAAGTTTCAGGGTATACCACAACATGAATGGCACTGTGTTCATATTGTTAGCCTTTTGTTTGATTGTAATATAAAGGATAAAAGAAGAATGAAAAGCTGCGTAAGTACTGCAGCCGCGCAGGATGAACCTTATTTGGGATTTTCCATTTGGCCGGTTACATGCCTCACCTACTTCTCTCCACTTCCCTGTCTTTAACTTAAACGAGGGACTATTAATGACGTTCCTTCAACGACCATTTTCTCTTTCTTATGTTCAACACCGTATTCCTTTGTAATAGAAGGGGGTGAAACAATTCAATGATATTAATATGCGACATTACTGTTATGGATTGGATCAGAGTTTCTTTAATTTAAATAATAATAAGGTTCAGAGGTTTTCGGTGTTTGTCAAGTCATTTGTTCTTATGGAATTGTTTATGAAGCTATGTATGTTAGCGCAATCTTCCAATGCAGCTTTTTCCTTGCTTTATGGAGCATGTCCATCCATCCTTTATGGATATTTATCACATGCTTTATTCTTGTGATTTGAAATCTGTTGCTGCTCAGTTTTATTGTAAGCTAACAAAGGATTTGCTGTTTCTTCAAAGCCTTTGTTTTTCCTCTGTTTTATATTTTGTAATTCATTTGTAGATCAATCAATGAAATGTTTTCTCTCATTCTTGCTCTCAAATTTTCTTTCTATTCTGCAAGTTTACTTCTTTCTTTTTGGCTAGATCTTATTGTGCTGTGCAGGTTTAGATAAAATTTGATATGGTATCAGAGCGCATGGTTGCTGGAAAGAATAAGCATTAACAATCTTTTGCACTTTTTGAAAATTAGAGTTGTTTTAGAATAGAATTTTTCATTGTCTTGGGGGTTGTTTGTTAATTTCATTTAATTACTCATGAACTGAAATAAAGTTCCAAAAGGGGGTAATTTAAGTCTAGAATGGGAATTAAAAATCATCCATCTGTCATCATTTTGGAAGAAGGAAACTACAAGTCCTAGCGTGATGGAATCCTAAAACATTGTCAATGGGTTCATCTATTGCCACATTTGAATGGGCTTATTCCTGAACCAAGTACTTGTTGACATAAATCTGCATGGGAAAGTAGAAATGATCATGGTTTAGGATTAATTGGTTAAGTGTTGGGGACCACACATCATGGGCTCTATCACAAATTGAGTGCCCTCACACTCTTTGGGCCACTTTATGGGAAATGTATGGAGATCTCACTGAACCTCCATTCCCAGATGACTTGACTATAGACATGCTTCTCTCCCTTGATAATGATGATGATGACACTGAAGAGGAAATTGCTTATTGGAAGGTTTTTGATTGTCTTGATTACATATAGGCATCTCCTCTCGATTCTCCTCTTTCTACATCTCTAGTATTGGCAGCTATTCAGTCACCTCCACCTACCAGTTTGACAGAGATTTTGGCTTCTCCGAATGCTACCTCATATTCTCTTCAGCAAGTTCATTCTTGTCCTCTTGATGAGTGAGATATCATCCTATCAGACATTTATCATTTGTTTGTTGAATCTCTCCTTGATCATGATGACAACATTGAGGAAACATGCCATCTCTCCGATGTCAGCTCACATCAAGATGCATATTCTTTTGGTTTGGATTTTCTTGTACTCTATCAGCCACACCATGATACTAGCTTGCCACATCTTGATTCACATATGAACAAATCTCACACTTCAATGGTCACTGTTCTTGAATCTTGTATGGCAAAGTCACAGTTCAGACTCAGATTGGAGAAATATGAGTATTTTCGAGAACCATTCATTTTGATTCCTTCATACACCTCACTTGAGTGGGAATTCAATAGTTTGACAGCTCGAGGTTTCTATCTTCCAAAAGGAAGAGGCATCAATTGTTGCTGAGGAACCTACTATAGCATTCACCAAGCTACATTCTATATTGACATTCTTTCTCTTCTTTGTGGAGGCACAAATAGACCCTATCTTTTCATTTTCACTTTCTGCAAGACCTTCTTGGGGTGAAGGACATTACAACATAGAAGTTACCATGCAGAGTTTGTTGGCATTTTGATGATTATGTTGTGATTGCCATTGATGGACACACACTTGCTATGAGATCACTTTGTGAATGTATGAATTATGCTCAACCGGTAATTGTTCCAAACCGATATCATGTTGTAGTCTTTAGACTATTGATGTTATGAAGAAAGTGATTACGAATCTCAAGCGGTATAAAGACCCAAGCAACATAGAGAGATCAAGCGGTTTAAGGATCTCAAGCGGAGCGGAGCAAAGGAGCCAGAAGCGACAGTTATCTTTTTCCCAGTCTTCAAATTTTGTCAACCAAAAATCTGTTTGAACCGGTATTACTCCGAGTTACCAACCGATAACTGGAAAAGTTGTATAAACTGGTAATACTCTGTGATGAGTTACCAACCGGTATATTTTTGTGATGAGTTACCATCCATTGACACTTTGATGGTGATTTTGTGTCGTGTTACCCAATATGTCTAGATACAAGGAACCTAGGAACTTGCAATGTAATCCTATTGGACCGACATGAAATCAGATTCCTTTTAAGGACATCATGTCTAAGGTTTTGAATGTGTATGTATGAGTGTAGCTGTTAGGTTTTGGGTGGTCATTGAAGCTCTTGTATGTACAATCTTAACTGAAAAGATCAAGTCTATGTACTGCAACAGAGTGTGGATTTACTGAAGACTAAAGTAATGCTGAAGAGCATTAGCTATGAGCTACAATGGATCTAATCAAGCAGGCTGTGCCATTTGCTAGATCATTGACTTGTTGATTACTCACATCTTTGACAAGTCAAAAACCCTTAACCGGGTAGGCCCAGAAAATCCTTTGTAAATCCTCTAACAAGGTGGTTCACATCTGTGGATCTAAAATCCTCTCACAAGGTAGTCTTTAATCGGACTTATCTCCTAACAGAGATTGAGATTCCTAACAGGATCTATTCTGGTAAAGAACATTGTATGACCTTAACCAGTTTGACCTTAACCGGTCTAGTTACTATTCTACAGATAGTTACTTGTGAGTTTCATCTCACCGTGGTTTTTCCCATTTGGGTTTCCACGTCTAAATCTCTTGTGTTATGGTGATTGTGCTTCTATGGGTGAATGCCTTATTTGCTATTTGGTTTGCATGTGTGTTAACCGGTTTGTTTGTTAAACTATTTTACCGGTTTACTGCTAGACCGTTAAAGTGTTTAAGTACATTATTTTTTGGTATACTAATTCAACCCCCCTCTTAGTATTCATCAGAGTTAGTGTTTATTTTGAGGTGGGGTTTTGTTTCCACTGATTTTTACCTCTTTCCTCTTTCTTTCTTTGGGTGTTTCTCTCCTTAGTTAGACTCAAGGGGGGGGTGTTAGCATAATCTTCCAATGCAACTTTTTCCTTGCTTTATGGAGCTTCTCTATCCATCTTTTATGGATGTTTATCGCATGATTTATTCTCGTGATTTGAAATTAGTTGTTGCTCAGTTTTATTGTAAGCTAACAAAGGATTTGGTGTTTCCTAAAAGCCCTTGCTTTTTCTCTATTTTATGCTTTCACAAAGGCTTTATATTTTGTAATTCATTTGTAGATCAACCAATGAAATAGTTTTACTCTCATTCTTACTCTCAAATTTTCTCTCTATTATGCAAGTTTACTTCTTTCTTTTTGGCTAGATGTTATTGTGTTGTGTAGGTTTAGATAAATTTTTACAATGTACTCCTTTGCAGTGCAACGTGTTTAAAGATTAGTTGTGGCTAGACAAGTCTTCATTTTCCTGTTTTTCCTTGAAGAAGATTTATCTCCAGATTCTTCCTTCTTTGAGTTTAAACCCAAGGCGTAATAACAAATGGAAAAGAAAATTTAGTGAGGGTAAATGGAAGAGTCTAACTGCTCAAGTTTGGAACTCTAAGGCTGAAGCAAATGCACAATTTTTTTGTCTTGGAAGGTTTTACATCAGAAGTTACCTATAGGGGATAAATTAAGACAATTGAAACTACAACCAACACAATGCTCTTTTTGTTATAAGGATGAAAATTTAAAACATATTTTTTGGGACTGTTTTAGAGCTAAAAAAAGTTGAATATTATGTTTAGTCAATTTCTAGCTGTCTTTGAGCATACTTTAAGATAGATAGAAGCAATTCTTGGCTTCGATCTTTATAAGAATGTGATTGCAAACTCTATATGACATTGTATTTTGCTACATATTTGGAAAAGTAGAAGCCTTGCATTATTTTCTAATCACATTTTGCATCAGGATATAGATAATTTAAGGTTTTACTTTGACATCATGTTTCAGTTTGTCTTTTGTGCTCTCAGCTGAAGAATGGTGACAAGGTTTGTACCCATGTTAGAAGACAATTGGATCAGATTAAGTACCAATTTTTGCAACTTCAGCAAGGAGATATCAAGTGTACCAAATAGTTGCACAAGTTTTTCAAATTTCAAGCTTGATGTATTATCCACAAACTTGTAAATCTTCATTGTATGTTTGGGTAGCTCATTGTTTTCTCAGCTTGTAATGTTCTAGCTATTACTACAACTTGTTCTTGTTTGTTTAGTAGATATGTTCTTTGTTATTGAGCTGATTGGTTCAACTGTTTAGGTTTAGTTCCATTTTTTTCTTTTAATGTGCAATCCTTTCTTAAGGCCGCCTTTCATTTCATTGTATTTCTTCTTAGCTTGTTCAATACAAAAAAATATATATTGTTCTTCTTTCAACAAATAAAATATCTACATTAACTATCATACACCAACTCCACAATGCAATCATATTGTTGCACTTCTAATATAAGTTTTAGAAAAATCATTGTAATACATTGACATGAAACAAACATATCAATATTATTCTTTATTTTTCAGTTCAATCTTTTTCTTTATTTTCTTAGAATATTATTTCCTCTCTCTTATAAGGTTATATCTCCAATTCATTTTTCTCATTTTCATATTCCCGATGATGAATCACTAGGTGTGATTTGAAACGTCGATTAAAACACAGTGTAATCCCAAAAGCTTGCACTCTAATTCTATGAATTGTGGAAAATTAATTCCTTCTTACTTATACATATCTAAATTTAACAGAAAGAGTGAATATCATCTAAAATAGTAGTTTGAGAACTTCTATACACAACAAAGATTTCTATTACATGGTGTAAATATGTAGATGACATCAATGAATGGCATCTAATTAACCACTATTAGTGATATGTAATGGAATCTAGAGAAATCAAATAATAAACATTGATAGAACATACAATAACATTTTGATGACTAAATATCTAAATAGAGCATACTTTCAATGTATCCATGTAATGCCATATACATTTGAGGATGACACAAATTGTAAGGATAAAGATAGTATGTTCTATGTAGTATTGCTTTGAGTCAAATTTATTTTCAAGTGGGATTCAACACAATTTTTAAAAAAAGGTGAAACCCTAGAATAAATAAGGTTCATATTATTATGGTAGGTGATAAGTAGATCATCCAACACTAGTAATTATTTACTTGAAGTTTCAAGTGACTAATTTATGGTTCTTTATAAGGGTTTAAATATTTATTCATTTGCATTTTGTGATGGTTATATTATTTTGCCTCTTTAATATTTTATATAGTCATGTTTGTCATCTTTGATCAAAATGTAGTATACTCTCAATCTTAGCATAATGGCATCTTCAATGTGATAGCAGTAGTTCCCCTTAAACCAAGTGATACTATATACCTCAAGCACCATCTGGATTAAATTAATTGTTAGAAGTCAAGAAAACATACGAAACTAACATATTTACAATACATTGAAAATAAGATTCATTAGAACAACCATCTAATCTCGACTTGCTTTGGTGATTCTTTGATAAGACTATGTTAGAATTATCATATCTTGAATGTAATTAAGATTGATATAGATAGATAGAATCTTATAAACAATGAAATCATGGAACACATATTGATTATCCTAAAGGGAACTTGTTACTATTATGCATAGTAATTTAAGTTACATTATGATTTTTGATGTTTGTTGGTGAATGTTTAGGTAGAGAGAAATACATAGAGAAGTTACCAATACTATGTATGTGACTATTATATGGAGGTTTTAGTTGCATGGAAATCCAATGGGTGTTGGTCATTTATTATTTCCATTTATGAGTATATATGTTATGCTTGAGGTGTTGCATGCACAAGTGTAAGTGGAAATGTACTTCATTCTTTCCTTCACCTAGTGTCTTATATACGGCTATATACACTTTGTTTACCATATAGGTACCATGATAGACTAGAGCAAGAGAAACTTGGGTATTAATATCGTTGATTACCTTCAACATCACATTACTTTATTGCCAAGCACAATTGAAGACCATCTCCTCCTAAGTAAGATTGTAAGAGACTCCAATCTCACTATAGACTCATGGCACCAATGTTTAGTGAATGATGAGATCACATGATTGTTCATCGGTACACATTTTTTCTATCTTCATCACTAGAACTAGGAGATATCTAAATAAATTCATGTGACTCAAATGGTATACCATTTCTCCATTTGATAGAGTTTGGTGGAAAGATGCTATGTGGTTTCTATTGGTCAAGCTCTACTTACTTAAGTAAATATGCATGTACAATGGTACCTTACTATTTTGGACATATGTGACTTAGTGCGTTATGGGACTTAAAATGTATGGCAATTTTGTGATCTTGTGTTTATACTCTTATCTTGTGTTTCCTTATGCTTCATTCACTACTAGTTTTGTGTCATGCATTACCATTGTGTCCATATTCTTATGTTTGTGTTCCTTATGTCAAATTTTATTATTTATTCTTGTAACATACAATGTGTTCCGTAATATATTTATATTCATGTACATATTTTGGTGTTTTAAATGATACACTCTTAAGCATGGTGTACTTGTTTGTTTTAAAATAATACTTAGGTATCCAAATTTTAGCGTAAACTTTGTACTCCATGTTAATGTGATTCTAAGATCTATAATTTATGTATATACTATGCATTAATTAATAGAATGAATTAAAAATATATAATCACCAATATTGTGATGTGCCACACTCTAGGATTATAAAAGGCTACTCCATTTCTTTGATTAATGGGTGGAGAGGAAAGAAACTACCTATAATGGTGGTTTCAAGCCTTCTCCAATCAGCAATAGATATCAAAAGATATTATGAAGACCTTAGAAGAGAACTTGTACTTACTATTTACATTGTATTTGTAAGAACACATATATATGTGGCATATTCAACTCATGGTAAGATATCTTCATGAATAATATAGTGAAATGTTGTTCATTGACTTATTATACTAATAAGATATTAATAAAGCAAAGAAAAAATTTGTATTTATGTTTTTAAGGTTGTTACATGATACTAAGTTCCATCTAACATATCCTAAGTGAAGGTTTCATAAATGCTACAAAGGTGACATTTAATCAAATCTAAATGTCGATATCTATCTATTATAATCCTTAGCCATAAGATCCTTCATCTTACTAGTTGCATGGGTTGGAATACAAAGATAATATTAAAAAAAAAAGAGTAAACTGGACTTAGATGTCCTCCTTCACTTTCCCCTTATATTCAGTTCTAATTTGTAGTCATGTTCTAGGTTGAGCTTGTGAGATATGATGTCTTTTCCACCTTTGTTACATCTTAACATAGAAATGGTTTTACTGATGACTAGTCGACCACCAAGGGTGAGGAGTAGCTTCATATACTATGGATGGCTCTTAATGGTAACTTTTCAAATTTTTGTGCTCCTTGTTTTGTAGGCCGGGGGATATCTGCAAAGCAGTCTAGGTGGCGGAGTCACAGGTTTCATAGCAAGACAACTAAGCAACAAAAAGGTGGGCCTTCCTTTGTTTTAGATCAGCCTCGTCGCCCTCATCTTCCACGAGGGTAAACACACATTTCAAAAAATAGCAGTGGAGGCAGAATCATCCTGGGTCCTTTGCTACATTCCCCAATAACATTCCAATTGGGAATCTTCCATGAAAGGCTTTCCAACACAGTAACCCTAAAGCTAAGCTTCCTTTTTGGTTAAAAAATAGCTATACTTCTCTCATTTTCAATCAACTTTTTACATAAAATTCTCATAAGCTCAGCCCCCTGTCAAAAGCTTGGGTTCCCAAGAAAGAACCCCTTCAACTATGGTGCCTGAATCGACTCCCACATCCAATATATCTATAGATCTTTTCATTGAAGTTCCTGAGGACTTGCTTTCTTCGCATGTATCTGATCTCAAGCAACATGCAGTCATCGATAGATTTTAGAACTTTTCTCCAGATATTTTAGCTTAGGAATCTTGGATTCATGAAAATTGGAAGGGAGTATCTAAAAAAATTATATTCATGAAGACAAAAGTTTTTTTGAAGCCATGTTCACTTATCACGTAGACCGTGATAAAATCTTTAAAGTGAAATCTTTGTTTTTGAAACGGGAACCTAACTTCAATTCAAATAAATACATCTACAATAAGTTGTATTACATTCTAGGTTCAAATGCATTTTCTTCATTTGGAATACAAAGATCTCGATATATCAAAATAGGTATTTTCTAGAAGCATGATATGGATTTTTTTGAAAACGATCATAAGATTATTTGTCTTTTTGTTCTTCTCAATATTAATTTTTTTTTCTTTCTAAATTCTAGTTCATTTGATCCAAATATGGGCTATGGACACAAGAACTACAATTGGAAAGCCTAATTCAGCATGAAGTCGTGCCACTCATTTGACCATCTAGCTCTGCATGCATGCTTCCCTCTTTGGTTTGTAAGGATCTAGAATCTCCTAGAGATCGGGATAGAGACAACACCCATAATCTTCCCCATGTTTTATAAATGCATTGCTTGGGTCAGTCCCCAAGTTAGATGCCTAAATCACACCTAGAACAATTTTTCTCACCCAGGTTTCTAATAGGGAGGATCAACTCAAGTCTTAAGAAGGCATCACATGAAAGAACTCAACATTCTCTTGTAGAAGATCATGTCAAGCCATCATCTCCTCAAAATAGTAAGGATTTTGAGGATTCAGTTTTTCCAAAAAAAATTAATAGCCCTTGTCACAATGAAAATGGAGATATGGCCCTTGTTCCTCTAAATCTTTAAAAAAAAAAGATATGCCCACATTTGTGATGGGGTGTATGCACCAAGTTGTGGTATCAAAAGGGGGTCTTAAGATGCCAATTTTTTTTTCTGATGAAATCAGCAAAGTCTGAACTTCAACGACACATCAAACATAATTACACTCCAAATTTGAAGATGCAACAAGAATAAGAGTTAGAGTGATTCGAATCTACTTTCTAAACTACTAATTTATTTTGAAAATGGTGGAGATTAAGGGCTTCAAAAAGGGGGGCCACAAAAAGTGGTCTTATTTTAATGCAAAAAACATAACATAGCGCCTGTTGTGCCCCCCCTAAAATGTTAACTTTTTTTTTGAATTTTTAAAATCGCTTCAGTAAGAAATTAGCTAACACCTTGTAGTTTATGCCATATTTTTCAGCTAATTTTGTAATGAGTATATGATTTT
Organism: Cryptomeria japonica; assembly: GCF_030272615.1. NCBI lineage: Eukaryota > Viridiplantae > Streptophyta > Pinopsida > Cupressales > Cupressaceae > Cryptomeria > Cryptomeria japonica. The sequence continues at coordinate 840,910,823 of NC_081407.1, read as the reverse complement.
TTACTAATTTTCGAAGTGGATACATCCCGGAAAACAAAAATTTGAGCGTGCTCTCCCCTAAAATCATTGAAAACTAATCAAAAATCAAAACTTTTTATTTGCATTGTGTAGAATGGAGTCTAATTTCTAAAAATGTAAGTTTTTTCAAAATCTGATGAATGTGTAAAAATCTATACCCAAAATAGTGCATGTTGGTTTTTGACAAAAAATGGACACACTGACAAATAAATTATAGATGAAAGACAACGAAATCAAAATCTAAAATAAATTACATTTTTGGATATCTAAGAGGGAGCTCAAGTTTACCACGTATTTTTTTTAACTTCATTGAAACACGTGCAAACCCGACGGAGAGCACGACCAAAAATATGTCAAAATTTTTAATGTTTTGATAAAAACACGTCTCTAGCCTGAAACAGTCGTCCAAACCTTTGGGTTGGATGCCCAAGGCAAATCCAACCCATATTTTTGGTGTTTCCCAAAGCGGGCCATTTGGCGTGTGCCAAATATGGCGCTCTCCCTATTTGGCATGCACCAAATGTGATCAATGGGTTTTCCCATCTGTCGCACACCAAATGTGGTCCATATTCCACATTTGGCACATGCCAAATAGGGAGAGTGCCAAATGTGTACATAGAAACAATGTTTAGTTAAATTTTTGGAACTTGATCTATACTCAAACTCTCTTTATCATCCTGTCTACCTCACATTCTCTTCTTAGCCCCATATCTACCCTCACCTCCCTCTTACACTGATTCTCTCAATCGTTACGTATTCCTCCCACCCTCTCTCCCCATCTATACCCGTATTTCCTTGCCTCTTCACCTCAATACCTATCCCTTCTTGTCCCATTAGCTATCTCTCTCCTTTTATATCTATCTACACCTATTGTGTCTCTTATCAATCCCTCCTTAGGCTCTAAGTAAATCACCTATATTTCCCTTCTGCATATTTCTCTCTCCCTCTCTAATTCTCACCCTACAGGTACATGCCCCTCTTTCTCTCTTTGTGAACTCTCCCCCTCACCAATATCTACCTTTACCATCTCTAAGGATCCCAAAAAATCACCATCTACCCCTCCTTTCCTCTTTCTCTTTGTTCTTTTGTCTCTCATTTTATATCTCACTCCCCTCTCTCAATTATGGCCTCTCTCTCTCCTCTCTCTCCACCTGTCGAGGTATCCACCTGGTGCAGGGAACCTATCACTCCAAGCATGCAAATTTTGGTTTTTCCTAAGTTTTTGTGTTGTCTTTCATGATGTAATAATCGACCAACCATTTGGGACTCAGTAGAGCCATGGTTGAGTTGTCCAAGCTTTTGGTTGTGCTATTTGTGTTCAGGATGCTATCAACCTAGGAAGTTGTAATGATAATGTTGATGATAGGAATAGTACTCTAGATCATTTTCATCATGTAATAGGGGTCTATTATTTTTTGTTTAGGTCTTCTAGGATGCTTGAGGGCCTTCAAGAGCCTTGGAATGCAGTTGAATGCAAAGTTGCATCTCAAGTGTCAAAAAGATGTAAAAGTGGCTGAGCAACATTTTGCAAAAGTTGTGTTTTTTATTATTAGCGTTGAAAAGTTCGTTCAACCAACTAAATCATGAGCATATAAGCCAAAATCACTTTCATTGTACGGGTTGGAGAATCTGGATTGCAAGAACATGTTTTGTGTTTTCAAGAAATCTTGTCTTTTCACCATTTTTGACAGTTTTCCCTTATTTTCATTGCTTTGTACGGTCCAGTACGGACTTGTCAAAGAAATATCATTACAAGGCATGAGTGTTTGTTGAATGTACTTTCTAGAAAGGTAGATTAGTAATTTTGTTTGTGTTTGGTTGTAGAGATCTCATTCATTCTCTGTAACTAGGTGTAAAACCCTTGCAAAGTAGGGTTTAAGAGTAAAATGGCTCTAACCTGAGCATCCATTGATGACACCTATTTAAATCAAGTGGAATGCTAGGTTAGGGTTTGTACATATTATTGAGTAGGTTTTGTTGTCTTGCAGGCCTTTGTGGAGGAGCTACAATGAAGCCCCAGGCTCATCGCTAGGAGTTGGTTAGTTAGGACAATAGAAGATGTGCAAATTCTGAGCACATGTGGATTGGTGGAAGAGAAATGGACCCATGGTTGGAAAGCCCTGTGAATTCCCTAGAAGAATCCTCAATTTATTTGAGCAGATGTTTTGACTGGGGAACCTTTCCAAGCACACATTTGTGAGTCACCCGGGGAGGCTTAAACCCTTGAAAATAGTGCAGTATTGGAAACCCCATGTGTACGGATAACCCAAATGAAATTTTCCAATATTGTTTGTAACTCTGAAAAGGGTACTAGAATCTAAAAATTTTTTGTAGCCTTGTGTGGAAAGTTTTTAAACTAAGCCCTTAAGACCACCAAGGGAGGGTTAATTGAATTAGGCCTATTTTGGAGCCGATAGAGACAAGGAGAGGTTAGGAAACCTTGGCGATGGGTTTGAAGATGGCCAAATCTCTTAAAGACATCAAAGACAAAATGTAAATGCATTTTGAACACAAAGAACCAATTAGTGTGTTGAGATCCTTTGGAGAGGTTGTTGGAGCCTTAGGAGTAGTTTTGGGGATTGAGGTGGAAGCCTCAACATGAGGTGTTGGTTGTCTAAGATCAGTGGCTATATCTTGGAGGCAAGCCAAAGTGGATCAAACCTTGGAGGTCTAGTTAGAAAAACCCCTACCAAGTGCCATTGGATGGTCTTGAGGAGTTAGAGGGTTGAGTAAGACAATAACCCAAGAAGGTGAATAGAACAAGCTCCAAGACTCTCTGCATCAGAGTGGTATTAGAGCCACCCTTTGAAATATTTGGTGTATGTCAGACTGTGAACAATCAGAAGCAAGTTCAATGCCTCCAAAGGATATGACTTCAGAAGCCATCCGACAGATGGTGGCAGAGATGATAGAAGGATTGAAGGATTCGAAAGGAAGTAAAGGAACCAGAGATGCTAAGAAGGAGAAGGGGAAGGTTAAGACAAAATGGGGAGATGAGATAGATGAAGAAGTGGAAGATGGAGAGGAACACGTAGCAGTAGCAATGCCTCAAGACCAAAATCTTTTCTTGGATGCAGTGAAATCCATCTCCAAAGATAACTTGGATGGATTACCCACCTATGGAGGAAATCTCAATGGAGAAGAGTTGCTAGATTGGATAGAGGCCCTAAATAATCATTTTGATTATAAGGAGGTAGCAGAGGAGAAAAGAGTAAATGTGGCCAAATCAAGATTGAGGGGATCAACCCTAGTTTGGTGGAACATGATGCAAGAAGAAAGGGTAAAAGAAGGTAAGAAGAAGATAACTTCATGGGAGTGTATGAAGATAAGGCTTAAGGCTCAATTCCTACCAAGGGATTATGAAGTTCAAATCCACAAGAGATTGCAAAATCTGAAACAGAGGGAGCTAGATGTCAATACATACACTGAGGAATTCCACAAACTCAGTTTGAGGGCTAGGAAGCATGAGAATGAAGTGGAGAAATTGGCCAGGTACATGAATGGCCTTAGACAAAACATACAAGATGAGATAAGTATCCTCACACCGGACACTGTTCATAAATGTTTTCAGTTGGCATTAAGGGTAGAGGAAAAGATCAAGAGAAGAAGTGAGCAAAATCAGAAACATACAGGTGGTATAAACTTTAGAGGTAGAGGAACCTTTGGTAGAGGAAAGAATGCTCCAAGAAATGAAGAGCAACAAAACCAAGAAGGAAGTGGGGACTCACAAAGAGGAGCATATAGAGGATCCTTTAGAGGAAGAAGCAATTTTAGGGGCAGGTTTGGAAACTTAGGAAGAGGAAATATAGTCTTCACCGATAGGTGTTATCACTGCAATCAAGTTGGACATACCATGAGTAGGTGCATAGGAAAATCCTCAAGTTCATCGAGCTCATACATGGGAGAAAGAAGAACTCAATTAGTACAAGAGGAGGACACTCAAAGTGAGACCTCTCCAATCAGTGAGGTAGGACCAGTGACAGATGGAGAAAACTTAATGATGAGAAGAACAATGCTCAAGATACCCCAAGCTCAAGAGCCACCACAGAGGAAAATTTTATTTAGGACCACTTGTAAGTCCCATGGGAAAATTTGTAAGGTGATTGTGGATTCAGGTTCCACTGAGAACATTGTCCCAGTTGAATGGTGGATAAAATCAAACTGAAAAGATTGCCTCACCTCACTCCCTACAAGGTATCATGGCTCAACCGGGGTCAACATATCTTAGTTGATGAACAAGAATGGGTGGACTTTGAAATTGGTGAGTATAAAGACAAACTACTATGTGACATATTGCCTATGGATGCTTGTCATTTTCTATTGGGCCATCCATGGCAATATGATGTGAGAGCCAGTCATGATGGTGAAAAGAACAATTATCTCATCACCAAGAATGACAAGAAATATCAGATGGACTCATTACCTGATCCAAAAGAGGAAAAACAAGAAGGATCAAGTGTGATGCTGATGAGAGGTAAAGATTTCCTTAAGGTGTTAAAGCAAGAAGGTCATCAGGGCCATGCTATAGTGGTGAAGCCTGAAGATGAAGCTAAGCAGATCCAATGAGTGAAGTGCCTCAAGAAGTGCAAGGGCTACTAAAGCAATATGCAGAAGTTATAGGAGATGATATGCATGATTCCTTGCCTCCAATGAGAGATGTAAATCATCAAATAGACCTGATACTAGGGGCAAATCTACCTAACAAAGCTGCTTATAAAATAACGCCTAGTCAAAATGAAGAGATCACCAAACAAGTGCAATAACTCTTAGACAAAGGGTTTATTAAAAAAAGTTTGAGTCCATCTCTTGTTCTTACGGTGCTAGTTCCTAAAAAAGGAGGAAAATGGAGGATGTACACTGACTCAAGAGCAATCAATAAGATCACTATAAGGTACCGGTTTCCCATTCCAAGGATTGAGGAGCTATTGGAAAATTTAGGTGGAGCAAGCTACTTCACAAAGGTGGACTTGAAGTCTAGTTATCATCAAATAAGAATTAGACCTGGTGATGAATGGAAGACAACCTTTAGAACCAATGCAGGCCTATATGAGTGGTTGGTGATGCCATTTGGCCTCACTAATGCACCTAGTACCTTCCAAAGGCTCATGAATGAAGTCTTAGTTGAGTTTATTGGTAGATTTGTTATTGTGTATCTTGATGACATTTTGATCTTCAGCAGGTCCAAGGAGAAACACCTTAAGCATGTGGAGATGGTCTTGAAGAAGTTGAAGAAGGCTCAACTCAAAATCAACCTTGAAAAATGCGAGTTCTTGAAAACAGAGCTAGTTTACCTTGGTTTTGTTATTTCTCAGGGATGTTTAAAGATGGATCCAAGTAAGGTAGAAGCAATACTTAATTGGCCTACACCTAGGGGTATAAGTGATGTTAGAAGTTTTCATGGAATGACATCTCTTTATAGAAAGTTTGTGAGAAACTTTAGCCATGTTTGTGCTCCTATGCCCAACACCATCAAAGGAGGGATTAAATGTCACTTTAAGTGGAAAGAGGAAGCCAATGAGGGGTTTGAAATGTTGAAAGCTAAGATAGCAAAGATGTCAACCCTTAGATTGCCTGATTTCAGTCAGTTGTTTACAATAGAATGTGATGCTAGCCAAAGGGCAATAGGGGCAGTTTTAAGCCAAGAAGGTCATCCTATAGCATTCTTCTCGGAGAAGTTAAATGAAGCTAAGAAAAGATACTCCACATATGACTTGGAGTTGTATGCCATGGTACAAGCATTGAAGAAGTGGTGTCATTACTTTCTGCCCAAAGAGTTTGTAGTTTTCACTGACAACCATGCCCTTAGTTTCCTCAATGGGCAAGAGAAGTTGAACTAGAGACACCTAAAGTGGGTTGAATACCTAAAATCCTATAACTTCACTATTAAGCACAAAAAGGGCACAACAAATAAGGTAGTTGATTCATTAAGCAGGAGAGTCATGACTATGCAGGAGATACAATAGCAAAGTGTGGGTTTGAGATAGTTAAAAGACTTCTACAAGGATGATAAGGATTTTGCAGAGATATATAGTGTTTGTTCTGATTTCTCTAACACCTCTCATGTCTCTTATTCAGAATATATTATAGAAGAGGGTTTTCTATTCAAAGGACATCTTCTTTGTATACCCCAATGCTCTATGAGACAAAATATTATCAAAGAAAAGCATCAAGGAGGTCTAGGAGGTCATTTTTGCATAGATAAGACTTTGGAACAGGTTGGTAGGTTTTACTATTGGCCCAAGTTGCAATCAGAAGTGAGAAGGTTTGTAGAGCAATGTACAATCTTCCAAAGAGCAAAAGGATCATCAAGTAATGTAGGTCTATATCAACCTTTGGTCATAGCTCAAAGGCCTTGGGAATGTTTGAGCATGGATTTTGTGTTAGGCTTGCCAAGAACTCCAAGGGGATTTGATAGTGTGTATGTGGTGGTAGATAGGTTCAGAAAAATGGCACATTTTATACCTTGCAAGAGCACCATTGATGCAACCTATATTGTAGGCCTCTTCTTCAAGGAGATAGTCAGAATTCATGGTCTTCCAATCAGTATAGTCAGTGATAGAGATGTGAAGTTTGTAAGCCACTTTTGAGGACATTTTGGAGAAAGTTGGGCACCAATTTATCCTTTTCATTTGCCTATCATCCTCAATCAGATGGTCAAACAGAGGTAGTCAACAGATCATTGGGTAATTTGCTAAGATGTCTTACAAAACAACATGGGCAAAATTGGGATTTGGTACTTGGCCAGGTGGAATATTCATACAATGACTCAGTAAACCGTAGCACAGGTAAAAGTCCCTTTGAGATAGTGTATGGATTTCATCCTAGGGGCATACTAGAGCTCAGAGATCTCATTTCTATGGCTCCTAAGAGTGCACAAGGTGAGAACTTTGCAAAAGGTATCAAAGAAGTGCATGATAAGGTAAGGAAGACCTTACAACAAAAGTCCAAGTAGTATAAGGTGAATGCTGATAAAACAAGAAATAATGTGCAATTTAAAGTTGGAGACTTAGTACTAGCATACCTAAGAAAGGAGAGACTTCCAAAAGGGCAGCCTACCAAGCTAATGATGAAGAAGATTGGACCTCTCAAGGTGGTGCACAAATATGGACATAATGCATATGAAGTTGAACTCCCTCCCACCTTGGGTATTTCTCCTATCTTTAATTTATGTGATCTATATCCATACAAGGGAGAGTCAAAAACAAATCAATTGGATACCTCATCACGGGTTAATGAAGATTAGGTGAGAGATTTGCTACCATGTCAACCGGTTAAGTTGGAAAGTATCTTGGACACCAAGGTGATAAAGAAGACAAGGAAAGGAATCTACAAGCATTATCTTGTAAAGTGGGAAGGGCTACCTGAATCGGATGCTATGTAGATCTCAGAAGGAGATATCCTTCAGCATGGAGTTAAAATTTCAAACCTCTTAACTCAAGGGACTTGAGTTCTTTGTCCCAGGGGAGTATGGTGCAGGGCACCTAACACTCCAAGCATGCAAATTTTGGTTTTTCCTAAGTTTTTATGTAGTATTTCATGATGTAATAATGGACCAACCATTTGGGACTCAGTAGAGCCATGGTTGAGTTGTCCAAGCTTTTGGTTGTGTCATTTGTGTTCAGGATGCTATCAACCTAGGAAGTTGTAATGATAATGTTGATGACAAGAGTAGTACTTTAGATCATTGTAATCATGTAATAGGGGTCTATTATTTTGTGTTTAGGTCTTCTAGGATGCTTGAGGGTATTCAGGATCCTTGGAATGCACTTGAATGCAAAGTTGCATCTCAAGTGTCAAAAAGATGTAAAAGTTGCATTTTTGATGATTGGCATTGCAAACTTGGTTCAACCAACTAAATCATGAGAATATAAGCCAAAATCACTTTCATTGTATGGGTTGGGGAATTTGGAATGCAAGAAAAAGTTTTGTGTTTTCAAGAAATCTTGTCTTTTCACCAGTTTTGACAGTTTTCCCTTATTTTCATTGCTTTTTACGGTCCAGTACGGACTTGTCAAAGAAATATCATTGTAGGGCATGATTTTTTGTTGAATGTACTTTCTAGAAAGGTAGATTAGTAAGTTTGTTTTTGTTTCGTTGCAGAGATCTCATTCATTCTCTGTAACTAGGTGTAAAACCCTTGCAAAGTAGGGTTTAAGAGTAAAATGGCTCTAACCTGAGCATCCATTGATGGCACCTATTGAAATCAAGTGGAATGATAGGTTAGGGACTGTACATATGATTAGAGTAGGGTTTTTTTTTTGTCTTACAGGCCTTTTTGGAGGAGCTACAATGAAGCCCTAGGCTCACCGCTAGGAGTTGGTGAGTTAGGATAGTAGAAGATGTGCAAATTCTGAGCACATGTGGATTGGTGGAAGAGAAATGGACCCATGGTTGGAAATCCTAGTGAATTCCATAAACAAATTTTCAATTTATTTGAGCAGATGTTTTGACTGGGGAACCTTTTCAAGAAAACATTTGCGAGTCACCCGGGGAGGCTTAAACCCTTGAAAATAGTGTAGTATTGGAAACCCCATGTGTATGGATAACCAAGATGCAATTTTCCAATATTGTTTGTAACTCTGAAAAGGTACTCAAATCTACAATTTCTTTGTGGCATTTTGTGGAAATTTTTTAAACTAAGCCCTGAAAACCGCCAAGAGAGGGCTAATTGAATTAGGCCTATTTTGGAGCCGGTAGAGACAAAGAGAGGTTAGGAAACCTTGGTGATGGTTTTGAAGATGCCAAAATCCCTTAAAGACATCAAAGACATAATGTAAATGTGTTTTGAACAAAAAGAACCAATTAGTGTGTGGAGATCCTTTGCAGAGGTTGTTGGAGCCTTAAGAGTGGTGTTGGGGATTGAGGTGGAAGCCTCAACATGAGGTGTTGGCTGTCTAAGATCAATGGCTATACCTTGGAGGCAAGATAAAGTGGATAAAACCTTGGAGGTATAGTTATAAAAATCCCTACCAAGTGCCATTGGATGGTCTTGAGGAGTTAGAGGGTTGAGTAAGACAATAACCCAAGAAGGTGAATAGAACAAGCTCCAAGACTCTCTACATCACCACCTCTATCCATCTCACATTGGGCTCTCGAGGTATCCATATTCATCCATGTATCATTACCCTCCTCTATGAACTAGATATCCCATTACCCACCTTTATCTCCCTTCACTCGCAGTTCCATATCTCTCTATGAACCAGATCTCTTATTCTCTCTCCCCTTACCTCTTATCTCCCTTCATTATTATATCCCTACTCTTCTTTGTCCCTCCCCTCTCTAGCTCTCACAATTCCCTTATTCCCCTATCCCTTTGTATCTCCCTCTCCATCCTTACACCCATCTCATTCTCTCTCTCACCTCTTTCCCTCAGTCTCTCCCCCACTTTCTTCATGTTTACCTCTCTATCCCCCCCACTCTCCTTAAACCCCCATCTCACCTCTCTCTCCCATTTGAGCTTCTCACCTCCCTTCCCCTCTATGTCCTTTATCCCTAAGTATCTCATTCCATTCATGTTTACCTCTCTATGACCCCCACCCTCCTTAAACCCCCATCTCTCCTCTCCCTCCCCTCTAGGCCTCTCACCTCCCTTCCCCTCTACGTCCTTTATCCCCAAGTCTCCCACCTTTCTCTCCCCTCTAGCCTCTCACCTCCCTTCCCCTCTATGTCCTTTATCCCCAAGTATCTTATTCCCTTCATGTTTACCTCTGTATCCCCCTCATTCTCCTTAATCTCTCATCTATGCCTCTTACCTCTCTTCTTGTCTATGTTCTTCATCCACAACTATGTCTTTTCCTTCATGTTTACATCTCTATCCCCCCACCCTCCTCAAACCCCCATTTCACCTCTCTCTCCCCTCTAGGCCTTTGACCTCCCTTACCCTCTATGTCCTTTATCCCCAAGTCTTTCATTCCCTTCATGTTCACCTCTCTATACCCTCCACCCTCCTTAAACCTCAATACCTATCTCTCTCCTCTAGACCTCTCAACTCCCTTCCCATCTATGCCCTTTATCACCAAGTCTCTTAGTCCCTTTGAATGTTTACCTCTATATCCCCCCCACTGTCCTTAAACACCCATATCACCCCTCTCTCCCCTCTAGGTTTCTCACCTCTCAAAATCTATCTCACTAGTTAAATCTCCCTATATTGGCCCATATTTATCTCCCTTCCCTCATAGTTCCATCTCTCTTTATGAATTAGATCTCATATTCTCTCTCTCCCCTTACCTCTTCTCTCTCTTCATTCTTATAGATCAATACTCTTCTTTGTCCCTCCCCTCTCTAGCTCTCACAATTCTCTTATTCCCCTATCCCTCTCTATCTCCCTCTTCATCCTTACACCCATCTAATTCCCTCTCTCACCTCTTTCCCTCAGTTTCTTCCTCACTCTCTCCTCTGTCTATGTCTCTCCCACACTTTCTTCATGATTACCTCTCTATCACCCCAACCTTCCTTAAACCCCCATCTCACATCTCTCTCCCCTTTGTGCCTCTCACATCCCTTCCCCTCTACATGCCCTCTCTCTCTCTCTCTCTCTCTCTCTCTCTCTCTCTCTCTCTCTCTCTCTCTCTCTCTCTCTCTCTCTCTCTCTCTCTCTCTCTCTCTCTCTCTCTCTCTCTCTCTCTCTCTCTAAGCCTCTCAGGTCTCCCTTCCCCTCTATGTCCTTTATACCCAAGTCTCTCGTTCCTTTCTCTATCCCCTCCACCCTCCTTAAACCTCAGTAGCTATCTCTCCCCTCTAGACCTCTTAACTCTCTTCCCTTTTATGCCCTTTATCACCAAGTCTCTTAGTCCCTTTTAATGTTTACCTCTATATCCCCCCCACCATCCTTAAACCCCCATATCACCCCTCTCTCCCCTCTAGGTTTCTCACCTCTCAAAATATATCTCACTAGTTAAATCTCCCTAGATTGGCCCATCTTTATCTCCCTTCCCTCGTAGTTTCATCTCTATCTATGAACTTGATCTCATAGTCTCTCTCTCCCCTTACCTCTTCTCTCTCTTCATTCTTATAGATATGTACTCTTCTTTGTCCCTCCCCTCTCTATCTCTCATAATTCCCTTATTCCCCTATGTCCCTCTCTATCCTTACACTCATCTAGTTCCCTCTCTCACCTCTTTCCCTCAGTTTCTTCCTCACTCCCTCCTCTCTCTAGATCTCTCCCACACTTTATTCATGCTTACCTCTCTATCCCCCCCAACCTTCCTTAAACCCCCATCTCACACCTCTCTCCCCTTTGTATCTCTCACCTCCCTTCCCCTCTGCATGTCCTTTATCCCACCTCTCTCTCTCTCTCTCTCTCTCTCTCTCTCTCTCTCTCTCTCTCTCTCTCTCTCTCTCTCTCTCTCTCTCTCTCTCTCTCTCTCTCTCTCTCTCTCTCTCTCTCTCTCTCTCTCTCTCTCTCTCTCCTCTAAGCCTCTCATGTATCCCTTCCCCTCTATGTCCTTTATCCCCAAGTATCTCATTCCCTTCATGTTTACCTTTGTATCCCCCTCAACCTCCTTATTGACTTTTACCTCCCTTCCCCTCTATGTACTTTATACATGTTGCCCCATATTTGACATACCCAAATTTGAACTTCAAATTGGTCTCAATGTTGAATAAAGACCCAAATATTTGTCTATGCGTAACGAGTGAGCATGTTATCCAAGGTCATTGCTAGTCAAAATATGAAAAATGGACAAGTTTTGGAAATAACAAATAATTGAGGGAAATTATTTGATAGACATGTCCTAAGCATCATTTTGTGTCATGTGACCAATTTTTGCTTGAACCCGTCTCACAGTTAGTCTTATTTTAAACTTTCAAATTTTGATGTCCCTAACCCAAAATAATTAAAATCTTCTATCATATGTATCATTACGAGGAATAAATGATGATGTTTTCTCATTTCCATACCATCAATGTGTGTTTCAAATTTGAGAGCCTAACTCCTTACCGTTTGAAAGTTATGGCCGTTTTTCCTAAGTTACGACATTAAATTGAAAATATTTAAATTATTTTTCAAAAATAATTTAATATTTTAAATTGGTTCTAATATTGTGATCAATTGGGGGAGAAATTTATCTAAAAATATTATTATTTTCATTTCCCCTTTGTTCCCCTTCGTAGTCAATGGTTTTTGGAGGTCAAAATCATAGTCTTTGAGAGAAAATGGTTAAGAATGCTCCGTTTTCGAGCATTCTTAACCCAGATTTATAACCTCAAAAAGAAAAGGTTAGGAATGCTCCAAAATGGAGCATCTCTAACCTTATTTCCTAACTTTGTGTGGGCCCTCTTTTGCATAAAAAGGTTAGAAATGCTCCGTTTTGGAGCATTCTTAACCTTTTTCACAAGATATATATTTTAAAAAAATGCTTAAAGAAATGTTATCTCATGGAATGTTTGCCATAGTGCCTCCAATGAAATGCAGTCTCATGACATTACATAGTATGTAAAATTTGGAAGCGAGGACAATATAGTTAGTGATGTAACTCTGATCCTACAAGTTTTTCCACCATCCTTCCCATCCATACAAAAATGAGAGCTTATGAACAGGTTATGGACATTCATCAAAGAATAAAAGGGATAGAGGAGGTTAGTCAGATGTTGTAGTTGCAGCTGCTCTGGTGACATGAATATAAATCGTGGAATCCTAGCCAAATTCGTAAATTGCTTGGAATCATGTGTCTGTATAGCTGCAAACCGTGGAAACATAACAAATGTTGGAACTGCTTTGGAAGACATGACTGCAAACCGTAAATGCATGGTAAAGCTGCAAATTGTTTGACAAAATTACATGGTGACATAAATGCAAATCATGGAAGCATAACAATACCCTTGAAGTGTTTTCTTTAAAATTTGATTTTCTCCTATTTCCAAATCGTGCTCGGGGGTGAATGGATGGCACCCACGATATGGAGTTTATGCTATTACTACTTCATGGAGTTTATGCTATTGGGCACTGTCCTAGCCATCCATCCATTTGATTTTATGGAGAAAGGGAAACTAATAGAGTTATTTCATTATTGTATTGGCTCCAGCAGTTCAGGATGGACAGGAGTTTCTCACCGATTTGGGAGTCAACGTTCCCCACCCGGGAGGGAGTTTGAGTTTCCATTTGGGGTGTCCTACCAGAGGTTAAGGATGAGAGGATAAGAAATAGATGTCGATGGACAACATGCCAACTGCTAGAAAGTTAGGAAGGAAACAATGGCGTTGCTATTTCTTTGGTAGACATCAGGCAAAATATGGAAACATAGACCAAGCACACGAATTGTTTGTTAGAGTGCCTCGAAGAGATTTCATCTCAAGGAATGTAATGAAATGATGGCAACGATACACAAATGAACTCATTGAAAAATTGATAGAAACTTTAAGGTGAATGCAATTGGCAAGTATAGAGTCAAATTATTTCCCACCACCCTCCATGCCTACGCAAAATGAAAACTTTGAAACAGAGTTTGTAAATTCATTGAAGCAATAAATAAATGAGGATTGTTGTTAGATATAAAGCCATGGTCATCATACATGAATAAAGTGAAGCATAAGACAAGACGTGCTATTCATTTTACAGAATGCCTCGAAGTCATCTCACGGCTTGTGATGATTATAGGAACAAAACAAATCGATTTGTCGAATAGGATTCACAAACTTTCAAACAAATGTAATGGCATGAATAGTAGCACATTTTGCGTCAAACATCATATGAACATTACAAAAAAAATGCCTAAAATAATTGCCATCTCATGGCTCACATTGATCACAAGGAATAGACAAATATATTTGTTGAGAAGATCTACATGCAAAGCTTGTGGAACTATAGTCAAGGAACTTCAAGTGTTTGGCAGATTGCTATACTAATTTCATGAACCTCAATCAACATTCTCCAACAGCAGTGGAATGACACACAAGAGCTAGGAGACCACAAAAATAATGTCATGAACATGATAACGTCCTGATCCTCAACTGGGTCTAATTTGAATAGCCTAGGGGCCTTCTCAAAAGAAAAAGGCTTCATCATAGAAAGAAAAGTAAGTGATTGTGGTAGATATGGGCCAGAGACTGCAACTTTTCCCAATATGCCAATGAATGTGGGTATGCATTGTTCACTCGATAGACATTTGGTAGAGTTTTAGCCAAAAGCTGAAAGAGTTGTGATATAGTTGTTCAAGGATATTGTCTCATGTATCCTATGGCTATAAACGCAAGGGTACCACATGTTGTAAAGCTAAATCTATGAAAGAGTCTAATAATAGAAGGAAACAGGTTGTTGAAAAAGGTAGAGTTGATACGGCAACGTCATTGACAAGGGAGAGTTTTATTGCCTTGTGGTGGTCATAGCTTGTCTCACATCAAATTTGATGATTACATAAGAATGGGCACTTATGTCAATTGTTCCTAGGCATGTGAATATCATAATGAAAAGATGGAGGTTAATTGTGTATAGGGATGCATTATCACTTTTTAGGAGATTGATGAAGGTGACTACATAAGAATTGATCATACCATCATATAAGCCTTATTATTATTCAAAGAAATATTATGTTCATGATGGATAAGGATGTTCGAGAGATAGACAAGATACAAAGAGGAGATAATTTTGTGACTAGAATGAAAGTGGATAGAGTTATCTCTAGCAGGAATGAATGTGCATATTTCAAATAGAAGCTACTCCAAATCAAATAAGACCACCTTTATTTTAGAATATGTTTGATGCAAAGGATTGATGGATTATTACATCACACACACAATGTGCATGCCCAAGTGTCATCAAGAGAGATGTTGGTGATATGATTATGAGATCAGATGAAGTGGATGAAGGTGGATAAGTGCCTCAACATAATTCAAGAATTGATTTTTCATCGAAATTGCAAGTTTGAAATTGTCCTTTTTGAAAAGGTGACTTATGTTACTTATTGTAATTAAAGTTAATTACATGCTTTATTTTTGTAAAAGTTAGGTAAATCCTAACTTATCTTCAAAAAGGGTAGTTATTCTAAGTAGTTAGGCTAGGTGGTTACAAGTAGTTATTCTCTCAAGCCTATAAATACAAGGCTTTTGCATTGTAAGAGAGACTTTTACGGGGGGGAAACTCTACAGAATTTTGTAGAGGAACTAAGTGAGAAATTTTGATGTTCTTACCTTTGTACTAAGGGGTTTTTGAACTTGTATATTTTCAAAAGGAGTAATGAAGAATGCATTGAGTTGGTGTGTCTTGAATGTATTCATGAGTTATTATTACTAATTTCTTGTATGTTGAATTAGTAATCCCTTTATGTATTAGTGAAATTTATTGATGAAACACATCATTTCATGGTATCTTGACTTGCATGTGCTAATACAACATATCTCTTCGTATGTCGGGTTTATTGTACTTCTTTCATCATCGTTGCATGACTAACCTATTTAGTGGTAACCCCTTTTGTAATTGTTATCTTTTATGGAATCCTACTTGGTATTCGTATGTCTTCTAGTAGGGTTTCTATTATTAATATTGTTTAAGTTTGATGTTTTCTCCTTTATGTACTTTCAGGTTAAAAGTAAACAAAAATCCTAAATACCCCTATCATATGAGGGAGCTGCCCCTCTCAAATGCAGAGGAAGATTGTGGTTTTATTCCAATCTCTCCAACTGTTGGAACATTTTTCAATGCTCATCGGGCAAATAGGGTCAATTTTAGATAAACGATCGCAGTGACAAATCTGTTTACCACCAATACCCAAATCTATCGACCTCACATTCTTACTCACACCCTTCCCTCTCTAGGTTTGTCCCTCACTTTCTTACTCACTCTCTCCTCTCTCTAGGTATCTCCCTCACTTTCTTCCTCATTCCTTCCCCTCTCTAGGTATCTCCATTCCCTCCTTACCCCTATCTCTAACTCTCTCGCAATCCCCCATTCTCTCTCTCTTTGTTCTTGTAGCCCTCCTCTAATTTCTCCCTCCTTCTATAAGTGTCTCACCCCCTTTATTCCCCCCCTCCCTCCATATCTTACCCTCCATGGTTTAGCATATCGGGTTATAGGGTCTATGGTTATTGTATAGGGTTGAGGATTTAGCATATTGGGTCATACAATCTAGGTTATTTGTTATAGGGTTTAAATGGTTTAATTTTTTATGGTTGTGGCTATCAAACTATAGGGTATAGAGTATAGATTATAGGGTTAAGGATATTGATTACATGGTTTATAGTATTTGACTATACTTGACTTTTTGGAGTATTTGTATAGAGTTTGGAGTTTTGATTGAGGCCAAAAGGCTTATGGGTGAGGGTCATGTGTCTATGTGTGTCTCTCACTTTTCACCTCCCTTCTCTCTTTTTGTTTTCCTCTTATCACTCTCCAAATATCTTCCAAATTTATCAAAGGTTAAAATTTTTCAATGGAATTCATTTGGCTAGCGCCATATTTGGCGCTAGCCAAGTGAGCTGCACTAAAAAATGGTTATATAGGACCCTTGACCCATGATCTAAGCCCACATTCTCTCATTTTGTCTTCTTTTTGCACATGATCAGACAAAAAAATTCTTTTTGCATGGTGTTGATTATGCAAGGTTATTTTATACATTACATCAGCTCTCCACCACCTTTTTTTAATTTGGCAACGTCGAAGAGGAAGAACATAGTTTTTTTATCAAATTTGAATAATTGAGGTAATATTTTTTTGTTTTTAGAATTCAAATACTTATTAAGTGTTATTTTGTTTAAATGTTAGAATAAAAGTGTTTTGTCAAAATTGATTATAATCCTATTAGATTTACATTAGATTTAACAATGCATTTGAAGGAAGTTACATAAGAAAATTATTTGTTTAGTGGTTTAAAATAAAATTTGCAATTTCATACATCATTTTTAAGATCTTATGAAATAATTTAAAAAAAGAATACATGAAATAATTTCAATTTCATATATCCATTTTAACATATGCATAATTAGGACA
This sequence comes from Cryptomeria japonica, assembly GCF_030272615.1. Taxonomy (NCBI): domain Eukaryota; kingdom Viridiplantae; phylum Streptophyta; class Pinopsida; order Cupressales; family Cupressaceae; genus Cryptomeria; species Cryptomeria japonica. The sequence goes on along the minus strand of NC_081407.1, from coordinate 840,893,887 downwards.
GTCATAGATGCATTAGGACTGCCCCTTACACCTCTTGAAATTATGAACTAACTTTATTCTCTTTTATGTGCATGTACATGTAGAAATCATCATGATGTCGAGGAAACAACCAAAAAATGTAACACTAGAAGAGTGTGAAGCTAAGAATGCAAAAAGAAAAGAAGGAATAAAGAAACTTCGTGAAGCAAGGAAATTGAATACCATAGAAGAAGAGGTGCCAATTGAAGAGGAACATGAAATATTCGTCCAATCTAAGAAAGAGACATAATTGGCCACACAAAGGAAACAGATGCAAAACCTTTGTGCAATGAGACAATTGAATCCCGAGGTTGAGAGTATGTCATCTACCTCAATTCAAGTTGAAGGCACCCCATCTCTTACATCTCAAGTTGAAGGCACACCATCTCTTATTGGTACACCGTTAGCGTCTACAACATCTCATATTGAACGCACTCCCTCTATAACATTTGACGTTGTAATTACTTCATGATTGACATCAAGTATTGGAGCTACACCATCTTGTACACCTCAATTTCAAGGTATGTCATCATTTTCATCTTCGGTTGAAGGTATGCCACCTATCCCTAATGTTGTTGACATTCCTAATCTTGAGGTAAATCAAAGTTTGAGAACACCTCCTAGAGTTTCCCATAGAAAGCCTAAGTATTTGATTGATATTGATGCTAATGTTTTGAAACCAATGGTTGACAAGATTCTGAAGCGTACTTGTCAAAGACATGCTAACCGGATATGGAAATTTTTTTTTGAGCCTTTAAATGAGACGGGAAGATGTCAAATATTTGTTGAAATGATGAGAAATCTGAAATTTAGGCCCATAATGAAGATTATTGTGCTAAAAACATCGATTGAATCAAGCGACAAATCTATTGTGAAGAATTTAATGAATGCATATGATACTATTGGTTCTAACTCACGCACAAAAGATAGTAATGCCACACGACTTGTCATTACATCAACAATTGTAAGCACTCAAACTAAGAAAGCTCGCCTCATTAGAAAGACAAGTAAAGAATTGAAGATAAGTAGATAAAATCTAATGAGAGCTATGGGAAGCCGACAAAGAGTGGAGGATCCATATAACAATGAGTTATGGGCATTTTACGATAGATTACCGTGGAAAGATAAAGAAATCATTGAAGCCTTGAGATCCCTAATTGAATATTTTTGGAAGAATAACACAAGGGTCTCTCCTAAACAAGCGAATTCTCAATACAATGAATCTCTGAAATAGAGACAACAAAGAGTGTGGGGTTCCATCGACCTCTGGAAGGGCTCCCCCTCTGCAGGATCAACCCTAGCAAGTAGTTCGAAGCAGGAGAACCATTAATGCGAAAAAGAGGAAAGCTAAGGGCACACTAGACATAGCCCATATTTGGGCAGTCCCCATCACCGCACAAATCCCCTCCTTCGCTACCAAAGCAAACAGGGATCCATTAGGTTCAAAGGCTGAATATGATTGGTCTCAACTCAACCCTCGGAGATACCAGGCAGAGGGTTCAATAAAACCATCTAGATTCGGAGAACCCGCACCTCATAGCAATATCAAAAACACTCATGTAATGCAAAAAGCATGGAAAGAGCCAAAATTCTCTGTGAGAAAACAGATATCCACAAATTCCAAAAACCCTAGGCTAGAGCCCATCAAAATCACGGTTCCAAATGCCGCTATGGAGTTAAGAAATTTCTGCACTAAGCACGGACTATTTGCAAAATGGGAAGGTAGCGGACAATCCTCATCAGAAATAGCCGATTGGTAGAGAGAAATGTACCGCAGCCAGGTAAGTATAATATCCTTAACCAACAAATTCATCTTTACTGAATGCCATAAGGAATCGTTAAAATCTAGATTGCTAGAGGGAGAACAGGTGTTTTATAAAGGAATGAATTTCAAGTTTCTTGATTGGAAACCTAAATTTGATTCGAATAGACACGAATTTAACACAGAATCTAGATGGATAATCATTCATAGCCTCCCTGTAGAACTAATGCATGTCAAGATTCTTATTGACATTGGCAATAGTTTAGGTAAATTTATCGCCCTAGAGAAAAACTGGTCGGACAATTCCAACATTAAAATGCTAATAGATGTAGAGAGAAGCACCAATAATTTAAGAAACATATCCATCAACACGATGGATGGAAATTATAATTTAATTCTCGAATGTTTTAATGGAGAGATTGTGGAAGAGATATACGGTTTAAACCCTAATGTTAGAAAAACATAGGTTAGTAAAACAGGGGAACTGAGGAAACCAGCTAACAAGGTTAACATCCAATTCAACAATGATATTGGCGGTTTCACCATTACGGAATCATAGATTGGGGATAAACAGGGGACACCATCTAATACCTAGATTAGAAATAATCCAATCAAATCTGCCAACAAAAATGAGGTCCCTGAAGCACCTAAAGAGGGCAAAATCCAAAAAGAATTGGGAGATGTCATTGACAACCTAATGGGAAAATTCACAGAAGAATTAATGGATGAAATGTTTCAGGAAACCAAGATAGCAGAAAATAACATCCCCTCGGAAGATTATGACCACATCTTAGACATTCCTCAGGAAATGAATAATATGAATGAACAAGAAGAAGTGGTTCCTGAAACTCAGATCATGGATAACCCTTCTCTTGTGGTTAATGGGATGAATGAAGAAGAAGAAAGAAACTTCATAATCAAGGAATTAATTAACATGCAGGAGGAGGAAAGGATCTGGGAGTCAAATGTTAATCTCGAGGACACACCCAACATGGGTATAATGTTGATAGAGGGAAATAAAGAGAACCCTGACTGTGGCAAACTCGATAACATTAAGAGAGGTCGAAAGTCTTTTTTAGACAAAATGAAATTGGATGCACAAGCAGAGGGGCAGACCAAAATAACAACCCTATTTGGTCCAGGAAAGAGCCCGCCAGTCCCCAGACTGGTATAAAAATATTGACATGGAACGTGAGGGGCCTAGGCACCCCTAGTAAACAATGCTTGATTAAGCGTACCTTAAAAAGATCTAATATGGATATAGTCATGCTATAAGAAACTAAATTAAACAAGGAAGATATGTCCAACTTCTGTAGGAACCTCTACCAATGGCAGATGGAGATGACAGAATCCACTGGGGCATCAGGAGGACTAGCATTACTATGGAAGAAAAACACAATAATGTTTACAGGATATGTCAAGATGCAATATTGGATGGCGGGTAAAATAAAAACACTTGATAGAGATACATAATTTATCATCATAAATGTCTATGGTCTGATAACAACAGAGAAGCAAAAGTCAGTGTGGCTAGAAATTGATCATTTTTTAACAAATCAGATGGCTCCACACTACATTATCGGTGGAGACTTTAATACCATTCTCCGTCAATCAGAGAAACGTGGAGGATCAAAAATCATAAGGCAACCTTAAAATTTTTTTATGAATTGGATAAATAATAACTATCTTTTAGAAATAAAAACTGATAGGGGTTCACACACATGGAATAACAGGAGATCGGGTTTCTCCAACATCTCTGAAATATTGGATAGGTTCTTCTTTAAAGGGGATCTAACTTCCTTCCAAACAGTGATGAAAGCCTTTGTGCTGCCATGGTCAGGTTCCGATCACTTTCCAGTGATGCTAGAACTAATGGGAGAACTGAAAACCTCTAGGAGACCATTCAAGTTCGAATTCATGTGGTTTAAGCATGAGGATTTCTTCCCTAACATACAAAAATGGTGGACAGAGAGTAATTTTCAAGGTTCCAAAATGTTCCGTTTAACTTTAAAATTAAAAGAAATTAAACATAAATTACTGGATTGGAACAAGGCAAGATTCAAGAACATCTTTGAGGAAAAATTAAGAATTGAAAAGGAACTGGAGAATGTAAATACAGAAGTAATTCGGCATGGGATGGATCAAGTCTTATATGAAATAGAGAAAAGGCTCCTGGGTGAATATGAAGACATTCTAGCCAAGGAAGAAATTTTCTGGAAACAAAAATCCAGAGAAATATGGTTGAGTGATGGAGACAAAAATACTAAGTTCTTTCATAATAGTGTCAAGCTGAGGAGAGCAAAAAATAGAATCTCGCAAATTTCTAATGAGGAAAACCAGATTCTAATAGATCAAAAGATGATTGTGGAGGATGCAATCCAATACTTTAGAAATATGTTGAATAATTGGGAATACTTGGATCTCTCACATAATCAGGATTTAATTAAAAATATTCCTAAACTACTATCAGAAGAGGACAATAAGATGTTAAATGCCAAAATCACTAAGGAAGAAGTAAAATAGGCTCTATCACAATTTTCAAGGGACAAGGCCCCTGGACCAGATGGATTCCCTGCTGGTTTCTACTAGAAATGCTGGCATATTATAGGAGATGAAGTATCAGATGCCTTAGAAGCCGCTAGAAATGTAGGCAATTTTCCGAAGGAGATAAACAGTACATTCATAGCACTTTTACCTAAAAAAGAAAATCCTTCAAAATGGGAAGAATTCAGACCCATATCTTTATGCAACATGACATATAAATTATTAACTAAAGTCATGGCCAATAGATTAAAAAATCTCCTACCAATTATCATTTCTGAAGAACAAACAGGGTTTGTCCCTAACAGATCAATCTTAGATGGGATAATTATTATCCAAGAGGCTATTCATTTCGTACAAAACCAAAGACAACCAAATATGATAATAAAACTTGATATCAAGAAAGCATATGATAAAGTAGATTGGTACTTCCTATGCAGTTGCATGAAAGCCTTCGGCTTCAATAGACAATGGATTGATTGGGTATATAGATGTATTTCAAGTCCCAGTTACTCGGTTTTGATAAATGGAAAACCGGAAGGATATTTTGAAGCAACAAGGGGTTTGAGACAGGGGGACCCGCTCTCCCCCTTCTTATTTATAATAATGTCTGAAGCCTTAGGAAGAGCCTTTAATGCATCAAGATTAGGAGGCAAGTTGCAAGGTATACAGATAACAACAGGGGTAGAACCCTGTACACATCAACAATTTGCAGATGATACAATGATATTGGGGATGGGCAAGCTCAAAGAGGCTAAGGAAATCAAGAGAACCCTACTCGCATATGGAAAAGCATCGGGAGAATTAGTAAATAACCAAAAATCAGAATTTTTTTTGCTTTAATATGTCTAGTCAAGATGAAAATAAAATAGCTAGCTGGCTTGGGTATAGAATTGGACAATTACCATGCACATATTTAGGAATTCCAATAGACAAAGGAACAAGATCTAGCAAGCTTTGGGACCACCTCATTGAACACATCAAGAAAAGACTTTCGTCTTGGAAAGGCCTTTGGTTGACAGGGGCAGGCAGACTAACATTGATTAAATCAGTCTTATCGGCAATACCTATTTACCTTCTATCTTGCATTCCTATATCAATAGGAGTACATAAGAACATATCCCAAATTATCAGAAATTTTTATTGGCAGGGCACAGAAGACAAAAACAAAATTAAATTGATATCCTGGGACAAAATTTGCAGAGACAAATGCAATGGGGGCATGGGTATAAGGAACCTAACATGGCAGAACAAGGCCTTAGGGGCAAAATTAATCTGGAGGACATATGTTTCATCCGATGCTAAATGGGCTAGAATCATAAGAAATAAGTATCTAGCAAGCAACCAGAAGGAAGCAATATTCAGGGAAAAACACTTGCAGAAGGGTTCTAGAATATGGAATTTTATAAAAGATTGTCACCCCATCATAACAAATCATCTGACTTGGGACATCCATAATGGCAAATCGGCATTGTTTTGGGAAGATTCTTGGGGGGACCAACTCCCAATAGATGTATTGATGAATACATCCAACATCAAGCATCAAATAAAGAACCTCTGGGGGAATTATGTAAAGGATTACATAACTCTTGAACCAAACTCGGTATTTGGATGGAAATGGAAAAACATGCTTCCATTTATGCCTGAAATCAAATTCCAAGAACTACAAAAAATACTTAGTCTTAGATTGATTTCTTTTAGAAATGGGGAGGATATTCTAGTATGGTCAAATTCCAAGGACGGGCAATATAACTACAGAGATGGCTTTAGAAGAATATACAACAAGGCAAAAGTCAACGAAGATAACATTCTAGGCAAACTCTGTTGGAATAAATTGTGTCTTCCAAAGGCAGGATTCTTTGCTTGGGTGACAATCCAAAGAAAAGTACTTACTGCAAACCAATTCAGACGTAGGGGATATGAAGGGCCATCAATCTATCTGTTATGCAGAGAAGATGAGGAAACAAGTGACCATATTTTCATGACATATAAATATACCCAGAAATGTTGGTACTAGTTAATGGCACAACTAGGATGGTCGGGAGCTATTAGCTCCTCCTTGATAGAATGGTGTTCATACTGGCCAATTATTAAGAAGAACAGTCTATTTCATAATTTATGGATCTGTAGCCCATCCATAGTAATATGGGAGATTTGGAAAGAAAGAAATTGGAGAATATTTCAAGAAAAGGAAATGCAAGTAGAAAAACTCATAATTAAAATAGAAGTGGCTATAACTGAAACCTCAAATAATAGGAATATGAACATTCCATTATATGGAAAGTCATTCACAGAATGGGATAACTTTATTAGAAAGCAATGGAGTGGAATAAAAATCCCTCCCTTTACTGGAAAAATGGGAACAAACAAAGAAGAGATAAGGAAAACATGCAAATGGCAACCTCCAAAGCCAGGATGGTTCAAATTAAATTTTGATGGAGCATCCAGAGGAAACCCTGGAATTGCAGGGGTGGGATGTATTATACATTCAGATATGGTAAAGTGTATTGGATCTAAATCCATTCATTTAGGACAGTCCACCAACAATACCGCTGAATTCCTAAGCCTCATAGAAGGACTAAATATGTGCAGAGAACCAAGGATACATAAACTAGAAATTGAAGGTGACTCAACAATAATAATTAATGCAATTAGGACTAAAGGAATGCCGAATTGGAAACTTAAAGGTATTCTCGATAAAGCATTGGAATTACTCCATAATTTCACAGATTTCACTATTAACCACATATATAGAGAGGCAAATTCGGCAGCCGATGCTCTACCCAATTTAGGGGCTGATGGGATAACTAAAACAACGATTAATATTTTAGACTCTATTGATAAGGAGTAAATTGGATAAACAAATATTTGAAAATATACCTATAAGTATATAGATAAGACATAGACATATATGCATATAGATATGCTTCCATGTTTACTCAGACTCATTCAATCTATAGCTATACAACGATACCCACGGATATACATATAAATGCATATATATATGAATAGATTTTTATATAAATTGGACAGGTAATGATATATATTTGCATATACACACACATATATATACAAATGTATAAATATATATACATATACTTATATATTTATATACATATATATACATATGTGTTTAATCCAAATAGATATATGTATATATATATATATATATAGATATACACATGCATATATATATCTATATATACATATTTACATATTGATATACATATATATCTGTCTTATATATCTATATATATATATATATTTATAACCATATATATATATATATTTATATACGTATATATACATACAAATATATATTTATTTAGATATATATATTTTTATATACATATGGATACACATATATTGTCATACACTTGTATTTACATATATATGCATTTATATAGAGATACGGTCTTTTCACTCTTACCCTCATGGCAATTATCCAAACTCATATTAAATTCGCATCAAGATTAAGGACTAGCATTCAATCAGGAGTACCATGCCTAGAAGTCTATAAGTCCTTTAACTCATATATTAGAGGATGATCATTAATTTAATGGCCGGTTATACTCATATTATGGAGTAATTAACCCACAGATAGGAGCGCTTGAACATTATAGCTGGCAAGATCCCCACAAAATCCTGATAATAATGATTTGTCAGGGCTTTGGTTTGAAGCGTACTTGCTTGTTCTTCTGCCAAAATTAATTTGGGCTCCTCGACATGATCTTACCACATACGACGCATCATTCAAGGATATTTGATAATTTGTAACCAATGAGATCCATCCACAGTGGTTTTGGTGTGCATGTTTTTAGAGAGAATGAGTAAACTTTTCTCTTTTACATCATGAATACATTCGGCCACTAACTAAAGTTCCAGATTAGATAGGAGGTGCTCTGTAATAACATAGACTCCCAGAAGTGAGGAAAATCAATCAGATAATGGATACCCCGATTAAACTTTGCAGTTCAAAAAGGCAAATGGCCTTTGAAGGAGCCATCGCTAGAGATCGCCTCAAGCGCATCATATGGCTTCCCCATACCTTAGTGATTGATGCGGTTGAGAACATCCTGGGCTCGGACTTTCTTACAAATTCAGATAGAACTAGGGCCAACACGGATGTGGCCGCCATGTTTCTTGCTGTGACTGTGAGCTCCACTAAAAATCGTGAGGAAACTAGTGCTCTGTGTAAAGAGGTTTTCACTACCTCTATCTTGGGTGATCTTGAGCGGTTTTTAGTCAATATTGATAATGAGTGGACTATCCCTCGGCCGCGGAATTATGATATTCTCATTCGAAATAATAGGCCGGTTCCTCATCTCCCTATTATCTCAATGGATGGCGTGCCTATCTCCATAGAAAGGCTTGAGGTAATCAACATAAATGTCAACTTTCTACTCTTCTTATTTCATGTGAAACACCCTCCAAAACCCACTTGGTTTGAGGACTTCCTTAAGGCCGAGGGTCTGGTTCTGGAGGATGAGAATGCTTCTTCCTCATCTTCTGGGTTGGAATGATTTGGGTTGGCCTTTTGGCAAGTGCTTGGGTCCATTTTTGAAAACTAGCCAGAATTATTTTGCAGGAGATAATAGTGTAACTAAAGACTTGGATCATAGTAGATTACCGTTTCTTAGTAAAACAGGGTTTATTTTGCAGTTATCAAAGAACAGGGCATAGATAGAAAGTAACATCGAATCTTAAATAACAAACTAAAGTAACATATAGGACTCTAAATTAGAATGATATTATCCTAAATTACCAAGACTTTATAGGTATGAAGGTATATCTATTATATAGACATATATCAGCATTTTGTTATGAATACCCAGCAACTTGAATAGATACTATAGATACTTACAAGCATTTGGATGCATACATTTATTGGTATTTATTTTCATTTGCAGTAATCATATCAGAATGAGTAATTTTGATTTATTTTGAATAGTTAATAATGACTGTAGCACTCAAATGCCACCTGCTGAAGTTATTTATTTTTGGACATCCCCCTATCATTGCTGAAGAGGGTGGATTATAGGTAGATAATATGCAAATTTGAATATTCACTTATTCAGTCACCTTCTATGCTATAAATCTACTGGGCTGGGAGGGTCGGTATGACTGAATTTCCTTCATCAACTCTTGTTGTTGTAGCCCGTGTCTTATCTTTTAATAAGGACAAAATGTAGGAGCATGAACAAGAGTTGGTATACTGAAGATTATTTGGTTGGTCAATCTTGCTCCATCCTAATCGTAATCAAAATTTCAATTTTGCTTCTTTAAATTCTTTATTGTGTGATTTGAAAAGATCGATTTTCACAGGGAAGTGCATGATGGTAAGAGTCTAATTTTACAGATGAATTTTCATATGATATAAATGTTTGGATATCACTAGCAGATCTGCCCAGTGTTTGAGATATAACAATGCAGGCTAAACAGGTTATCTTGGACAATTAAGGAGAGACTATAAACAATCAAAGAACAACTTCTGAGCCTAACTGTCGGAAGCTGTGGAAATGAAACAACTTCTAAATCAAAAAACAATACTTATGGGCTTGTAAGGGAAGGGAAAATAAAATACCCCCCCCATCTGATCACCTTGGCCCGGGGTGATGATGTATTAAATATGAAACCATTATGAATGATTTGCTAGACTATGGTCCTAGGCAAGGCCGGAGGTTTTCTCGCCTCCACTCTTTCCTACCGGCGCCCGCATGAGTGGAGTATTGTATAATTCCAAAATGATTAATAAAATTCTTGGCCTCGGCCTCTTACTGAAAAAAAAACAAACACAAGGGTCTCTCCAAATCAAAGAGATGTTGTAAGAAGGAGGATTGGTAGTAAAATCCATGATTCACATCCGAAACATTTTTTGGATATGACTCAAACACAATTTTTTGCCAAGTTTCAACGTATGTATCCTCAAATTAAAATTAGTCAAAGATTCTTTGAAATGGTAAAGCCCTTTTATCTCAAAATAAATCACACACGCACAACTTGTTTTTGTAGAGTACATATCGAATTTTCTAACCATTATGATGTTTATCAACACATATGTATAGATCTGCATGCTAACAATGTTTTGTAGGAATGCAACATAAGTGGTCCACCGACATCTTCAAGGGAATTCATATCTAACATCTTATGTGAAAGAGTAGATGGTCAATTATATTACAATAAGTGTTGCTTGGATGGCACATGTGTTCATTGTGGTGGATTGCGACATTTACAAATTTGTCAACATATGGATATTGGACAAGAAATTGGTAATGAATTAGTGGAATTTGGAAAATATAAGACAGTGGCCTACAAGCTAAAAGATGGAAAAAAAGAAAAAAGGCGTGAATTGGTTAGTGAGAAGATTCCAGTGTATAAGTTTATGGGCATCTTTCATGAGAATATAGTGTATGAGTATGCAAGACATAACCATTGAGCTCGTTGGTTGGACTCATAATTTAAGTTATGCAAGGACACATTTCCACTTCATACAATTGTTTCAATTGTTGACTTTGCAAAGAACTACACACTACAACCGTAGAACGAGGTGCAATCACAATATTATAACTCCACACAAATTGCTATATTTGTGCATATAGAATTCATTCATGCACATGATAGTATGGAAGAGGACATAAAGATATTAAGGGAGTGTCATTGTTACATCAGTGATGATCGCTCACACTCTATAGAGTTTGTGCAAGGTTGTTTTCAGACATTCTACGATGATTTTGCTAGCCGAGGCGTATCATTTTGCCAACATATCATATGGTCAGATAATTGTGCATTGCAATTTAAGATCTCTTGGATGTTTTATTGGTTGAGTAGGATGCATAAGTTGACTGCTATTTAGTATATATGGAATTTATCTGAGGCTGGGCATGGAAAATGAGAGCATGATGGTGCAGGAGAAAGTATTAAAAGAGCTTTAGCAAGAGAAGAGTTAAAGTACAAAGAGAATGCAAACTTGAACGATGCAAAATAAATTGTTCAGTGGTGCAATGGTACAATTGGTCCAGGTAATCAAGGTAAGTCTTCAATTCACAAAATTTTTTGGTCGGTAGATGATACTAACATTACAAAATTCGAAGATTGTTGTACATTGACAAGATTGAGTGAGCTACACTCTTTCAAGAGCTCTAATGCAGGTTCATGGACTATCCATACATGATGGATGACATGTTGTTGTTCTTCATGTAGAGATGGTGCCTATAATGAGTGCGAGTCAAAGGAGTGGGTGGATGAATGGTGTATGAGGCCTCTAATCCCACTTGAGACATATCAACCTCCGAGTGCACTACAACTCACACAGATGGAAGAATCAGTTGACTTTGACCGTGTGTGAGATTTAGTCCAACTAGGTAAATTATCTGCATGAAAAAATTTGTACTTCAATATTTTACCTTAGTTGTTTTCTAAATTCTTCTCACTTTATCATTGCAAGGCATGTTTATGTAGTTATTACAACTGAAGACAATGAAGAAGGAACATATTATTACCCGTGTCGTTGTGTGGACGCAAAAAAGAAATTGGATGGCCCTGTGGTAGATGGAGAAAATATTGAGTACCCCATAGGATCAGTAGTTGTTACTGGTACATGGCTTAGAAGGTACCCAGTGAAGAAGTCTAACTTGTGGTTGTTCGAGGACTTTGAGACATATAGGAAGATTCTTCATTATTCTAACCTTGTTGTAGCTTCAAATGTTCATTTGATCAGATATGGGGTAGACCACTAAACAAGAACCTATGGAAGGTTCGTGAGTCTGACCATGAGGCCATACTAGACACGATAAAGAGTAGAGCAGATCCAAATGGTTCAGTGGATTAAATGTAAATGCAAAAAATTGTAATATCAATCATATTTGGATATATGTACATGATTTATATTTTTTGACTACTTGAGGCATTGTAATATAAAAATTGTGTTTTTGTCTTGTTTTGTGTGATTTTATGCGAATAATGTCATTTTGGACCATTAGAGATCACATGGGATCATTTTGTGAAGTTTTAGGCTAATATGGTAAAAGATGTAAAAAATGCTCACTTGTTGTCAATCACTCAAAGTGTGAAAAATTATCAAAATTTGGCATCGTTTTTCTCAACATTAGTGACACGTAAGAATGAGCCATCTAATCCTATGGGTTCATGAGATGAAACTCTAAAAAATCCTCTCTCAGTTTAGGTAGACTCCGATCCAATTGCTCGTGGCAACACTTTCTCGGTTGGGACAAAAAGCGTCAAATAAGTTCAATGAAAAGTTGCACAATGCCCCATCTTTCAATCCGCTTGTCGTGGCAATGAACCGTCAGTACGTACATGTCCAGGTGGCCGTGTTTATGTTAGGAATGCCTTCATTCCTCTATTGAACTCACCCGGTCGATGTGGGCCACACCCTAGCAACAAAATCCCTAAAGTGCTCAAAGTGTGAAAAATTGTCAAAATTTAGCATCACATTTCTCAACCTCGGTGACACGTAAGAATGAGTCATCTGATCCTATGAGGTCATGTTATGGCACTCTAAAAAATCCTCTCTCGGTTTAGGTAGACTCAGATCCAATTGCTCGTGGTGACACTTTCTCAGTTGCGACAAAAAGCGTCAGATGAGTTTAATGAAAAATTGCACAATGCCCCATCTTTCAATTTGCTCATCGCGACACTGAACCGTTAGCTCGTACGCGTCTGGGTGGCCAGTTTTATGCTAGGAATGCCTTCATTTTTCTCTCCAACTCGTCCGATCAATGCAAGCCACACCCTAGCAGCAAAATCACTTAAGTGCTCAAGTTACTCAAAGTTGTCAATATTCGGCATTGTGTTTCTCGATGTCTGTTAATCATAAGAATGAGACGTCTAATCCTATGGGGTCATGCTATAGCACTCTAAAAATCCTCTCTCAGTTTAGGTAGACTCAGATCCAATTGCTCATGGCGACACTTTCTCGGTTGCGACAAAAATTGTCAGATGAGTTCAATGAAAAGTTGCACAATGGCCCATCTTTCAACCCGCTTGTCGTGGCACCGAACCGTTAGCTTGTACACGTTCGGGTGACCAGGTTTACACTAGGAATGCCTTCATTTTTCTCTCCAACTCGTCTGATCGATGGACCGGCCACACCCTATCAGCGAAATCGCTTAGGTGCTCAAGTTGCTCAAAGTTGTCAATATTCGACATCGTATTTCTTGACACCTGTTAATCATAAGAACAACCCATCTAATCCTATGGGGTTGTGTTATGGCACTCTAAAATATCCTCTTGGTTTAGGTAGACTCGGATCCAATTGCTCGTGGTGACACTTTCTCGATTGCAACAAAAAGTGTTAGATGAGTTCAATGAAAAGTTGTACAATGCCCCATCTTTCAATCCACTCAGCGCGGCACCAAATCATCATCTCATACGCATCTGGGTGACTAGTTTTACACTAGGAATGCCTTCATTTTTCTCTCCTACTCGTCTAATCGATGCGGGCCACACCCTAGCAGCGAAATCGCTTAAGTGCTCAAGTTGCTCAAAGTTGTCAATATTTGGCATCACATTTCTCGACACCTGTTAATCATAAGAACAAGCCATTTGATCCTATGGGGTTGTGTTATGGCACTCTAAAAAATCCTCTCTCGGTTTAGGTAGACTCAGATATAATTTCTCATGGCGACATTTTCTCGGTTGCGACAAAAAGCGTCAGATGAATTCAATGAAAAGTTGCACAATGCCCCATATTTCAATCCGTTCATTGCGACACCGAACCGTCAGCTTGTACACGTCCGAGTGGCCAGGTTTACACTAGGAATGCCTTCTTTTTTCTCTCCAACTCATGCGATTGATGCGGGCCACACCCTAGCAGCGAAATCGCTTAAGTGCTCAAGTTGCTCAAAGTTGTCAATATTTGGCATCGTGTTTCTTGGTGCCTATGAATCATAAGAATGATCCATCCAATCCTATGGGGTCGTGTTATGGCACTCTAAAAATTCTCTCTCAGTTTAGGTTGACTCGGATCCAATTGCTCATGGCGATACTTTCTCGGTTGTGACAAAAAGCGTCAGATGAGTTTAATGAAAAGTTGCACAATGCCCTATCTTTCAATTCACAGCACCGAACCGTCAGCTTGTACATGTCCAGGTGGCCGATTTAAATGCCTTCTTTTTTCTCTCCAACTCGTCTGATCGATGGGGGCCACACCCTAGCAACGAAATCACTTAAGTGCTCAAGTTGCTCAAAGTTGTCAATATTTGGCACCACGTTTCTCGACACCCATTAATCATAAGAACGAGCCTTCTAATCCTAAGGGGTCATGTTATGGCACTCTAAAAAAGCCTCTCTTAGTTTAGGTAGACTCGGATCCAATTGCTTGTGGCAACACTTTCTCGGTTGTGACAAAAAGCGTTAGATAAGTTCAATGAAAAGTTGCACAATGCCCCATCTTTCAATCCACTCATTGCGGCACCGAACCGTTAGCTTGTATGTATCTAGGTGACTGGATTTATGCTAGGAATTCCTTCATTTTTCTCTCCAACTCATCCGATCGAGGCGGGCCACACCCTAGCAACGAAATCGCTTAAGTGCTCAAGTTGCTCAAAGTTGTCAATATCTGACATTGCGTTTCTCGGTGCTTGTTAATCATAAGAATGATCTATCTGAGCCTACGGGGTCATGTTATGGCACTCTAAAAAATACTCTCTTGGTTTAGGTAGACTCAGATCCAATTGCTCGTGGCGACACTTTCTCGGTTGCGACAAAAAGTGTTAGATGAGTTCAATAAAAGTTGCACAATCCCCTATCTTTCAATCCGCTCATTGCGGCACCAAACTGCCAGCTTGTACGCATCCGGGTGATCAGTTTTACGCTAGGAATGCCTTCATTTTTCTCTCTAACTCATCTGATCGATGCGGGCCACACCCTAGTAGCAAAATCGCTTAAATGCTCAAGTTGCTCAAAGTTGTCAATTGTCGGCATCGCGTTTCTCGGTGCCCGTTAATCATAAGAATGATCCATCTAATCCTAGGGAGTCATGTTATGGCACTCTAAAAAAGCCTCTCTCGATTTAGGTAGACTTAGAACTAATTGCTCGTGGCGACACTTTCTCGGTTGAGACAAAAAGCGTCAGATGAGTTCAATGAAAAGTTGCACAATGCCCCATGTTTCAATCCACTCATCGCGCCACCGAATCTTCATCTTGTAAACGTCTGGGTGGCCGGGTTTACACTAGGAATGCCTTCATTTTTCTCACCAACTCGTTCAATCGATGCGGGCCACACCCTAGCAGCGAAATTGCTTAAGTGCTCAAGTTGCTCAAAGTTGTCAATATTCGGCATTACATTTCTTGGCGCCCGTGAATCATAAGAACAATCTGTCTGATCCTACAGGGTTGTGTTATGGTACTCTAAAAAATCCTCTCACGGTTTAGGTGGACTCAGATCCAATTGCTCATGGCGACACTTTCTCTGTTGCAACAAAAAGCGTTAGATGAGTTCAATGAAAAGTTGCACAATTCCCCCTCTTTCAATCCACTCGTCGCGACACCGAACCATCAGCTCATACGCATCCGGGTTTACGCTAGGAATGCCTTCTTTTTTCTCTCCAACTCGTCTGATTGATGCAGGCCACACCCTAGTAGTGAAATCGCTTAAGTGCTCAAGTTGCTCAAAGTTGTCAATATTCGACATCATGTTTCTCGGTGCCCGTGAATCATAAGAACAATCCATCTGATCCTATGGGGTCATGTTATGGCACTCTAAAAAATTCTCTCTCGGTTTAGGTAAAATCAGATACAATTGCTCGTGGTGACACTTTCTCTATTGCGACAAAAAGCGTCAGATGAGTTCAATGAAAAGTTGCACAATACCCCATCTTTCAATCCACTCATCGCGGCACCAAACCGTCAGCTTGTACACGTCCGAGTGGCCAGGTTTACGCTAGGAATGCCTACTTTTTTCTCTCCAACTCATCTGATCGATGCGGGCCACACCCTAGCAGCAAAAACGCTTAAGTGGTCAAGTTGCTCAAAGTTGTCAATATTCAGCATCATGTTTCTCGGTGCCCGTGAATCATAAGAACGATTCGTCTGATCCTACGGGTTGTGTTATAGCACTCTAAAAAAACCTCTCTTGATTTAGGTAGAATCGGATCTAATTTCTCATGGTGACACTTTCTTGGTTGCGACAAAAAGTGTCAGATGAGTTCAATCAAAAGTTGCACAATGTCCCATCGTTAAATCTGCTCATCGCGGCACTGAACCATCAACTCATACACATCCGGGTGGCCAGGTTTAGGCTATGAATGCCTTCATTTTTCTCTCCAACTCATCTGATCGATGCGGGCCACATGCTAGCATCAAAATCGCTTAAGTGCTCAAGTTGCTCAAAGTTGTCAATATTTGGCATCGCTTTCTCGATGCCCGTTAATCATAAGAATGAGTCATCCGGTCCTATGGGGTCATGTTAATGCACTCTATAAAATCCTCTCTTGGTTTAGGTAGAATCAGATCCACTTGCTCGTGGTGACACTTTCTCTATTGTGACAAAAAGCGTCAGATGAGTTCAATGAAAAGTTTCACAATGTTGTAACTTTCAATCCACTCGTTGCGGCATCGAATTGTCAGCTCGTACGCATCCAAGTGGTCAATTTTACGCTAGGAATGCCTTCATTTTTCTCTCCAACTTGTTCGATCAATGCGGGTCACACCCTACCGACCATCCCATTTAAGTGCTCAAAGCACGGAAAGTTGTCAAACTTCGACGACATGTTTCTCGACACCCGTGAGACATATGAATGAGTCATCTGATCCTATGGGAGCATGCTATGACACTCTATTAGGCTATGCATTAGATTAATAGACCTAAATACTCTTAAGTATTATTAATTGTTGGGAGTCATTTAAAGTAGCTCTATTAGGGTATGCATTAGATGAATAGAAGTGTATGGGCTATGCAATTTTTTTAGAATGGGTATTGGTACAATGGTGTCTTACATTGTCTAATTTTGGTTCTTTCCATGTTTCCCTTATATAATCTTATTTTGACTATAACTATTGAATTTGTGTTGATCCCTATAAGCTTGTGTCTTGGATTACAAACACATATTTAGGTTCAAAGCTTAATTAACAATAAACTTTGTGCAATTATTCATTTAATCATTTGTACTGCAATTATGGATAACCATGATAAATGATTTGCATTAACCAAAAAACTACAAATCCATAAAACATTGTATACTGATAAAAGTATCAAATATATCCAATACAGACAAATAGACTTTCCAAAAGCTATATGGACATAGAATGTCACATATTCATAAAACAAAACATATGTTCAAAATTTCTATAAAGGCATACAACATTATATCCAATAAAGTCAAATAGGAGCTTTCCAAAATCCATATGGACATAGAATGTCAAATATTCATAATACAAAACATATGTTCAAAATTGCCATATAGGCATACAACATGGTATCCAATAAAGTCAAAGAGGAGCTTTCCAAAAGCCATATGGATATAGAATGTCATGTATTCGTAATACAAAACATATGTTCAAAATTGCAATATAGGCATACAACATGATATCCAATAAAGTTAAATAGGAGCTTGCCAAAAGCCATATGGACATAGAATGTCACATATTCGTAATACAAAACATATGTTCAAAATTGCTCTATAGGCATACAACATAGGACCCTATTCTATTCATTTCCCTCTAGCGGAGGGAAACATATCATGAGATATCTTTTCCTGTCACGGGGATGGAGATGTATATGATGCAGGTGTCTTTCGAGTACGCCCACTCGACCTCCTCTCCAAATTTTTTTGTAACTCCACCTAATACAATGAAAAGA
Source organism: Cryptomeria japonica (assembly GCF_030272615.1). Classification (NCBI taxonomy): domain Eukaryota; kingdom Viridiplantae; phylum Streptophyta; class Pinopsida; order Cupressales; family Cupressaceae; genus Cryptomeria; species Cryptomeria japonica. The sequence goes on along the minus strand of NC_081407.1, from coordinate 840,875,746 downwards.
ATGATGTTATCATATACAAAAATTGAATTTTAGAATGACATATAATAGAATAGTCACTTACCGCATACAAATAATCATGATGTTCATCCACGACAGGTGCACGTTCATGATCTGGAGTGACAAGCCCCTCCTGTAGGCATCACAATATAAATTAAACTAATTAAAAGTGTCGTTAAAATTTTCAAAAACATATTATTAAGATAACAAATGTAATGCTAAATTTACTAAATTTACAAATATGTCTCATAATTCTGTCAAAGCAGTTGAACTTGCTACTGTTGCAGCAACACCGCGCTCCATTGACGTGCAAACAACAGGAGGATTCTCTAATGTCAACATCTGAAAATTAAACAAAGTATATTGATCAATCACCAAAACTATCTATATTATTTAATAACAACATTAAAGATAAATTGCTTACCTAGGTGAAAGATTGTCAATGAAATACACCGTGAGGTATTTATGTTGAAGCTCTAGCATCAAACTATTTGACATCCAAAATGAGTAATTAGAAAATCACACATAAGGTTCAACTATCTACATATAATAATTATATTTCTTCACTCATTGTATACCCGTGGAGTCGACGAAGTCATGAAAAAGGGTGCTGCAGGAATGTTGCTAGTATTGTGAACACTTTGACCTTGTTTTTTTTATCATAATAATTGACCAATTTAGATATATTCTTAAATTTCCATATAAGATTTAATAAAAAGAATGAAATGAACTTGTAAAGAAATTCACCTGGGTATCAATGCCAAATGTTTCGTTCAACATTGTCATGACAATGTTCTCTGTAGAAAACTTCGCTTGTGCACGTGCATTCTCAATACTATTAGGATCATAAGTGAAAATAGAACCACAAGATCGACAAAAATGAGCTGGAACTCGATGCCTAGAAGAATTACCATCATCACTTGCATCACCCTCTACTAGAGGCCTAGCATACTATATAAGGGTCTGTGTGAGTGAGCTAATGGAGTCTAGAGTTTCGACCTCAACACTCTCCTTCACAATGGAAGGAGTAATAACATGCTCCACCATAGGTCTGGCCAAGGGTCTTGATGGGAGATTTGGGTCAGGCTGTGCACCCTCTCTATCATGTAAGGAACCCCCACCTCTACCTTGGAAATCTAGAAAATCAAAATAATTTGGGATCTCATTAAGGACAAGCTCACAGTACAGTTTTCTCAAAAAGTATTGGGGTACCTCATGATTATTGCATGGGGGTTGATAAAATACCATCCACCACCTATCCCAAAAAAATTTCTTAATCCCTTCATGATGACACCAATGACTAGGGAATCTCCTACATCCAGGGTGTAAAGGTTGATTCGTTTCAGGGTCCGTAAAAAGAGCACACAAGTCAAATTTATTAATTTTCTTTTTCTTCATTGCCACATATGATAATTTGTCAGCATAATTTGTCCAAAAAGTTTATTTGCCCACTCACCGATTGTATGTGAGATACAATACATTGCAAAGAACTGGCAAGGTTTGTCCTATGGGAGTTTGTTCCAGTGGGATCTTTTAGCCTTGTGATTAAACCTTCAAGCTCTTTTTGGCTATTTTCTATTTGACCTAATAGGTTTTCTTATGTACCTATGGCATGTCTAGGGATTGTAAGAGGTTCTTGATGTGCTTCTTCTTCAATATGGTCTTCATGAGGAGGTGATTGAGTGTTTTCAACATTTTCTTGTCTAATCTCATTTCCTCATAATGAAAATAGATTTAAATCAAGAAACCTAGTTTAATCTTCAAATTAATAAAAAAATGACAATAAGAAAACAAAAATGCATACCTCTTCAATGTCGTGGTGGCATTTTGATGAGAGATGGACAACTTAGTGCCCAATATCAAGCTTATACAAAGGGTGAGCACAAGAAATGGCACGCCAAATCGCCAAAACGCGGGTTTGGGAATGCAGAATGCATCCAAAATGTAGACTTCTATTTTTTTGTGGTTTGAAAAGGTCATATTGCGCGTGCCTTATGACAATTTAAATTTTATTTTGAAGTGTGACAACTTTTTGGTACCGCAACTTCATGCATACACCCGATGTGCAATAATGATCAATTATGTTACCCTAGTCAAGATCAACCTAATAATGAATATCAAGATCCACCACCAAATCCAACTATTAATTGTCCCCTACCAATCATTTTAGAAAAAGAAATCTCAACAAAGTGCACAATCAAAGATGTAGGTAGTATGGAGTGTGTGAAAGGTAGCCTTTATTGTCAAAAGTTGTTGGATTATAAGGGCAATATGGATCTTTAAAGTCCCTACTTGAACATGTTTAAGGAGAAATCGATAAAAAGCCCCTTGCATAAAATTAATGAGGTTTTCTCAGAAGAGAAAATGGTTGAGATGGTAGGTAAAATAGTATTGCAAGAGGTTCAAATCTATGTAATCAAATGTCTAAGGAAGATCTAAACAAGAATATAGATTATGATTTTAGTCAAACTCTTTTGGATGCAAGATCATCACAAAAGAACTCAGACCAAACCTAATTCCAGGTGGAGGATTAAACACAAGAACTCATACCAAGTTGTCTCTATACAAGATGATCACAAAATTTTGGCAAGTGAACAATGCCTAGTCAATTTACACAATGGTTCATATAGAGATGATGTATTATGTGATATCATGCCAATGGATGCTTGTCACCTATTGCTAGGGAGGTCTTAGCAATATGAGAGAAGGGCTATACATGATGGGAGAAATAACACCTACACCATAACCAAGGAGGGAAAGTAACATATCCTAATTCAATTGGAAGAAGAACAAAAGGAGGTGGTATGTGGTAGTGCAAGGATCTATCTAGTGGATGGAAGGAAGTTCCTGGATGGACTAAAGCATGAGAACACTTGTTTCACACTCATTCCAAGTAAATGTAATAGTAGGGAAACTATAGATATCAGTGTAAAGAAGGATTTACCAAAAGGATAAGTAGTAGAGTTGCTCAAATAGTTCCAAGATGTTGTGTTAGAGAATGTTCTGGAGGGAATACCATTGATCTAGAGTAATATATAGACCTGATAGTGAGAGTAAATTTGCCTAACAAGGAAGCACATTGGATGAAATCAACAGAGAATGCAGAGTTGAGCAAACAATTTCATGAATTATTAGAGATGGGATTGATGTGTAAGAGCCTGAGTCCAAGTGCAGTACCTATTGTCTTGACACCAAGGAAGGATGGAGAATGGAGGATATATACCGACTCAAGAACCATCAATAGGATTACAATAAAATACTAGTTTCCTTTGCCAAGGATGGATGATGTAATGGACTATTTGAGTGTGCAAGATACTTCAGCACTTGAGATAGATCTCAAGAGTAGACACCATTAGATCTAGATCCGAGAGGGAGATTAGTGGAAGAATGCATTCAAGACAAATGAAGGATCATATGAGTGTTTGGTCATGCCTTTTGAACTCACTAATGAGTGGTGGTAGGGCACTTTGGTGTTGACAAAATAGTGGCATTGGTGAAGGAAATATTTGTCCAGCCTCAAATCTACAAAGATGTCTAGAAATATGTGTAGGAGTGCAAGACCTATCAAGTAGCAAAAGGGGTTAGCCAAAATGCTAGATTGTATCAGCCTCTTACAATTTCAATTTAAAGACCTTGGGAAGACATTAGTATGTATTTTTTGTTGGTATTACCATGGATGTAGAGGGGACATGATTCTATCTTTGTGGTGGTGGATCAATTATCTAAGATGTCACACTTCATTCCTTGTAAGAAAGCTCTTGATGTAGTTCATATTGCTAATATATTCTTGTGAGAGGTGATGAGGCTCCATGGAGTATCAAAGAGAATTGTCTTAGACCAAGATACCAAGTTTACCAGACACTTTTGGAGGATGTTTTAGAAGAAGATGCAAACAAACCTAAAATTCAATTCAACATTTCATCCACAAACTGATGGATAGACCGAGTCAGTGAATTGGAGCTTGGGGAATTTGCTTAGATGCTTGGTAGGAGATAAAACTAGAAATTGGGATCTAATACTACCACAAGTGGATTTTGCATTCAATAATTTAGTGAATCAAAGTACTAGAAGGATACCATTTCAAATCATTACTAGACTTCACTCTAGGGGAGTGACTGAACTCAAGGATAATGACCCATGAGGTAAAAATACTGCAGAAACATAGTAGTTTGCAAAACACATGGAGAAGGTTCACAAGGAAGTCAGATAACATTTATAAAGCATGAACATCCAATACAAGGAGAGAGTTGACACCAAATAAAGATAGAAAGAATTTGAAGTCCAAGAAGTCATGGTGTATCTTCGGAAGAAGAGGTTTCCATTAGGCATGTACAACAAGTTGAGGATGAAGAAGTTTGGACCCTGCAAGATCATTTGGAAGTTTGGCTACATAAATGCCTACAAAGTAGAATTACCAGAAGGGGTAAAAATTTCACCAATCTTCAACATCGCAAATCTCTACCAATTTCATGGGGCACAGGGGGATGACATTGAAGCATTACATCAACAACAGTTGCCATAGGCATCAAATAAAATTAGATTGAGAAAATCCTCAATAGCTAGATCAATCACAAGACCCAAAATAAGGAGTACAAGGACCAAAATAAGGAGTGATAAAACTATAAGGAATTGAGAGGGGGGGTGAATCAGTGCAAGCAAAAACTTAATAAATCTGATAACAACTTTCACTAACTTGAAAATCAATAAGCATGCAAGAAATATAACCACATAAGCAAACATCCAACAAAGCATGCAAACCATAACACAATGATTTTTGATGTGGAAAACCAACCGGGAAAAACCATGGTGGAAATTAGTACCCACAAGGATCTTCTAACTGCAGTATAGAGATCTGATCGGTTAAGGTCATACAACCACCCTGTCAGGGGCACACCTGGTTAAGAGTGTTTTAGCCCAGTTAAGAGCTATATAATAAGGTCTGTTAGGACCCAGCCCGGTTAGGAGCTACCCACATTACTGGGATTTACAAACACAAGCTAATGTGTCACCTGGTTAGAGGATTTCACCTTCAGACCCGCTAGGATCCTACCGCACCCTGTTAGGAGTGACCTTGTTAGAGGATTTTCTTGCTGCAATTGTTAGGAAGACAACAAGTTCAACTGATATGAAGTTAGCACCTATGTGTGTGATTAGATCCACTTCTACTTAACTTCTATCACCGACTAGACATCAATACCTAACTTCTCCTTCAACCGCACGATCAAAATCTCACTCTTGATACATGAAATCATACAACTTACACCTCCTTATAAAGAATTTTGTTAGGTCGGTTAAGAACCTTGGAACAATTCCCTAGGTTCATTGAATCTAGTCATCTTTTACATTTTCCCGCTCATTACTCTTTTCTCTTGTTGACAAAATAATTCATAACTTAAAAACACAACAATAAGTCTACCGGTTACCAATCAAACTAACTCTACTCTATTGGTTCTCTATTCTTCCTGACTATGACTGGCAAATCCATCATAACTCTCTCAATACACCGAATCTGTTGACGTGGTTTGGAACATAGGTGCATGTTCATGTCTCCAACACTCCTGTAAAACCAAAATGTCTAACTCTTCACCAATCATCTACACCAGTCACTTTATCATCACTTTGTTCCTGTTTACTGGTTGACAACTTAGCAGTTTTGTTGTCTAACTGATTCCACTACCAGTTAAGCTATATCGGTTGGTCTAGATGACCTAGATGACTAAACAAACATGGTTGCCATCAATGACAACACAAATAAAGTCATCAAACAACCTATTACAACTATATCATCATCATCAAGCCAACAAGGAGTACACGGAATATCTGGTTAAATGGAGAGACAAGTCAGTGGAAGATGCAACTTAGGTCTTAAAGGATGAACTAAAGTAGCTTGGAGCACACTTGGAAGCATGTGAGGTGGGTAAGTGCACAAAGTTAACTCCCACTTAGGAGGAAGTGCATGTGTTGGAAAGTGAGCCACTAGGAACGTGGCCCCGTTACGCTTTGGTGCCCGAGGCAAAAAAAATAACAGAGCCCCGTTATTAAATTTGAAAATAGAGCCTGCCATGTGCATCAGTTTTTGGTTCAAGAAAGGTATGGAATGCCCAACCCTTAGCCTTGGACCTACAAGTACAAGTTTGTATCAATGACATGGTGAAATACTGACTTTTGGCATATGTTTGATGCCCATTATCACATTATTTTTGAGCAAAATTAAAACTCATTTCAGATTACACTATGTAGATTCCAAATATGTAATTTTTAAAAAATATTTGGTTGTTTTTTTATTTTCCAATTAATTTGTAGTGAATCTAGTCCATAAACTTGAAATATCAATTTACCTTGTTTATTTAATAACTTTTTTGTTTTTATGTTTTTTGAAAAATAAACTATATGTCATCAATCTACACAAAATTATTTTTAATTTTAAAAAAAATTCAAAAAATGAAAAGTTTAGGTCAAATTATGTTAGTCGTACACAAGTTTTTAAAATGATAATTAGGGTCAACAAAAAATTAATTAAAAAAATATTTTTTAAAAAAACAATAAAATATCCTCATCAATCTTCAGTGTGTTACACATCATTTCCTAGGAGAGTTTGAAAAGAAACTTTTATTTGTGTCCAAAAGTGTTAGCAGTACACGTGCATGGTATGGTCCCAAAACAAGCATTTTTTTAAAAGTGGTTTTTTAGAAATCCCCTTTGAAAGTCAATTTCAATTATCTAGGTATTAGAATAAATTACTTAAATTTGGAAAGTAGACTCCAAGTGCTATATTTTGTATTTTTGACTTTTTTCAAGTTTCAATCTCTAAGTGCTTCAATTTTTAGGTCAAATGTGGAAAAATCTGAAAAATCAAGGAAAACCACAGGGGCTTCACTTAGTGAACCTAGGTTATAGTACGTGCGTTCATGGCATACTAAAGAATCCCCCTATTTTAAAAAAATATTGCTTTAAACTCATTTTTTGTCACCCCCTCCCAATACATAGCTTGAATTAAAAGCCCCCTATTTTTGCCAAATATTGTATTTTTTCATAGCTTGAATTAAAAAATCCCCTTTTTTTACCGATAGGCAATATATTGTACCCTCATTTTTGGGATATTAAACCCCCTAATATGAATGAACGTGATATAATATTGCCTAGCTAGTGAAGCCCCCGTGAGGAAAACACTTCCACTTTTTTGCCAAAAAAGTGGACTCAACTTCTTGCACTAACCTAGGCACACTTTTTAAATAATTGTGGGGGTCTAATGTAGGAGCATCTCGAAAGAACCTAGACCGGACCTAATTCCAATAATGTGTAGACATTTCCAAAACCTCACAAAGCAAAGGGAGTAGGCCATGTGATTGATCTGGGGGTGAGCGACATCCAAATAGGTTGGAACCTATTCGCACTTGCATTGATATTTTCTTGCAACAGTTGGTACCTAACCACATGTTACACCAACTTTGGGACCTAGGAGGCTAACGTGGATCACTTCTAGTGATTTGGATCAGTACTTAAATACATCAAGAGGCATAGGAAAGAATCAACAGTATTGGGGGAGGATAGTTAGGGGAAACCCCTGGTCTAATGTTATCATTGTAATAAGCCCATGGTAGCTTGTGAGCTTGCATGTGGCCCCAATGGGCCAAGTGTATGGAGCATGTGAAGGCCTATGGACATGTTGTCATTCTATTTTCATCAATAAATGTTGTTGTTTCATTCTACATTCAATTGTGTGTTTTCTTTCAATATATGTTTGGCTGCAAGGTTGGATAGTCCATTCTAGACCCTCTGACCATAACTTCACCACTTTCTATTTTCCAAACAGAGAGAGATGTTAAGAAGGAAAACCTCCCAACACCTTCAACTAGAGGACATTATAAAAAAAAAAAAAAGACTCAATAAGAAATTGTAGCAAGTAGTCAAGGTGTATTAGATAAAAGTTTTAGGCCAAGGAGAGCTTGCCTCTCTCCTCAAGGGAAAAAAGAATACTTTCATGGAATTTTCGAGAGCAATGTTGATGGAGAGGCTAGATAAGTCATGGGAGAGGTTTATGTTGTTGTTCCCAATCTACGAATTTAGAATATTGGAGATGGAGGTTGATGTAGAGGCACTTGATGTATTATTATTTTATGTTCTTTATGTTGAATAACTTAGCAAAATATCGAATTGATTGAATATTGATTACAATATTATAAGCTACTTTGGGTTTCATCAAATATTTCAGAATTACGGTTAAAACGAAGTATATCATTATTCATTTATTTCTATATTTATTTCTCTAAATTCTAATATCTCTTGATATTTTATTGGTAATTTAATTTTTTAGGAGTAAATCTAGTTTGGGTTTAAAGTGGATTAGGAATAGGTTAAATGTAGAATAACTATAACTCTATTTGAAAACATTTAATATATATATACTATTATTATAGATTTTATTTTGTATATGTACACTTTATTTGGAATCATATTTACAAGCATAGGGTCCTTGATAAACATATCACATAGATTGCTTAGTTGGTCGGTGCAGTCATGATGAAAGGGTCCTCAAAGAGAACCGTTTGGACCGTGCAACAAGAGTTACACATCAGAAACAACTCAAATTGATGGAGGCAATGCAGAGACAAACTATATTATATCATGAAAATCAGTTACAACTTTCAGCAACATTCGAGCTTAATTGACTCACAGGCCTGAGTACAAAACATGCATGTTATGCAACATTCAGACTCAAGCAGAATGCGAGCCAACTCCAGACCTCCTAACCTTCAAATCTATCTTCTATCTTCTAAAAATTGATTCTAAAAACTTAATTACATTGATATATATATGATCAAGGATGATCCGCTTTGGACCAAGGTGAAACAATCACTGATGAACAAGATGAAATGTGTAAAACAACAAGGTCGGCCTCTGCCAAAGAGATCCATCCAGAAAATCCATAGGATGAAGTGCAAACCTAAGGGAAGGTCAGCCACACGCCAAGGAAAATTGGAAACAACGAACTAGAGCTCCACAAGCTACACAAATAATCCACAAGATTCACCAATAGCAAATAGGTCCAACAGTTCCCGTGTTCTAAGCCAGAAAATTGTCTCAGATCTCGAAAGTGATAACTTGTCAGGAAAAGATCCAAATATCCCGCAGACTGAGGATAAGGCAAATGAACATGATGTCCACAATCAAAATTTATCTCTGTAAGATCTGGTGAGCAAATGCAAAGAAACGCATAACGAAATGTTGAAACTGCAAAATAGGAACAAACTGAAAAGAAAATATTTTTGGTTGATACAAGATTTCCATGAACCAGGGATGCTCTTGCATCAGACATTCAAGGTTGTTGAAAAAGTGAGTCCCTCACTTTGTTGTGGTCAGAGGAAAACCAAGACGCTCTACCTTTTCCTGAGAAATCCATGATGAATCTTCAACTGGTCTGCCTTTCCACTTCACAAGATACTCTCTGTACTGGTTGCTCTGGGTACTATGCCCAATTCTGCTATCCAAAATCCGGTCGGGTGTTTGCTGAGGTATCTGCTTCTGCAAGTCTATTACACTATCCTCATTGAATTCTGTCTCATGATACTGATGTAAATCTGCAATGTTGAATATAGGTGAAATACCCAAACTATCCGGTAACTCCACTTCATATGCATTTCCGGAACTAAATTTCCTCAAGATCTTACAGGGTCCAAACTTCCTCATCTTCAACTTATTATAGGTTCCAACTGGAAATCTCTCTTTTCTTAGATACACCATTACTTCATCGCCAACTTCAAATTCCTTGTGCCTCATGTTTTCATCTGCTTTCTCCTTATACTTACTATTCATGTCTTCCAAATGTTGTTTAACCTGAGTATGCACTATCTTCATATGCTCTGCAAATCCTTCTTCTTCCACACTCCTTTTATCTTTAGTAGTGATGTCTCTCAATTCTGATAAGCCTCTAGGGTGTGCTCCGGTAGCAATCTCAAAATATGTTCTTCTGGTACTCCTATTCACTAAATTATTGTAGGCAAATTCTGCTTGCGCAAGAATCAAATCTCAATTTCTAGTTTTCTCTCCCACTAAGAATCTCAGTAAATTTCCCAAACTCCTATAAACTACCTCTGTCTGCCCATTAGTCTATGGGTGAAAAGTAGAACTGAACTTCAAATCTATCTTTGTAGAACTGAACTTCAAATCTGTCTTTATAGATCTGAACTTCAAATCTGTCTTCATCTTCTTCCAAAGTGTTCTCCAAAAATATCCAACAAACTTAGTATCTCTATCAGAAACTATGCTTTTAGGTAATGCATGCAATATCACCACTTCTTTGAAAAATAGGTCAGCAACATGTACTGCATCTGTTGTCTTCTTACAAGGTATGAAATGTGTCATCTTTGAGAATCTACCCACCACCACAAATATAGAATCATTTCCTCTCTATTTCCTAGGCAAGCCGAGGATAAAATCCATGCTCATGTCCTCCCAAGGTTTCTCTGAAATTGTTAAAGGCATATACAATTTGACATTTTGACTACTACCTTTTGCAAGTTGACAAATTCTACAACTCTGCACACATTTCCTGACATCCTTATGAATCTGAGGCCAAAAGTAATTCTCACTAATTAATGCCATTGTCTTATCAACTCCAAAGTGTTTGGCTAATCCTCCACTATGCTTCTCCTTTATCAGAATTTCTCTCATATAACTTCTGGGTATACACAACTCAACTCCTCTTTAAACAACATCTCATCTTGAATGAAATAGTCCAACCACTTACTTTTGTCTACCTTATCTGGTTCCTTACAAGCTTTCAAAGGCTCTGCAAAATCTGGGTCATCCTTATACAAGTTCTTCAATTCCTCAAAACCTAATACCTCCACTCCCATCTCTATCAGCAAGTTCCTCCTTCTTCTCAATAAATCAACAACTTTATTTGACTTTCCACTTCTATTCTTCAATGCAAAGGTATAACTCTGCAAAAACTCTACCCATTTCATATGTCTTTGATTCAACTAACTCTGACTACTCAAATACTACAAAGCTTGATGATTGGTATAAAACACAAACTCCTTAGGTAAGAAGTAATGCCTCCACTTCTTCAATGCTTGAATTATGCCATAAAACACTCGATCATACACAAAATATCTCCTTCTTGCATCATTCAAAAACTCACTGAAATAAGCTACCGGTATTCCTTCTTGACTCAATACTGCTCCAATTGCATTCACACTCATATCATAGTCCACTTGGAATACTTTTCTAAAATCTAGTAAAGCTAACATAGGCTGCTCTATCACCTTTTGTTTCAATAATTCAAAGCTCTTATTTTCTCCAGTTGTCCACTTGAAATCCTTTCTATCCCCTCTCATTGCTTATGTCATAGGGCCACAAATTGAACTAAAATTTATGATAAATTTTTTGTAGAAACTAGCCAATCTATAAAATGATCTTACCTCTCCAATGGTTTCCGATGTAGGCCATTCAACAATTGCTCTTACCTTCTTAGGGTCCATTTTCAATCCATCTGCAAATATCACAAATCCCAAATAGACTAACTCTTCCTTCATGAAACTGCGCTTCTTAATGTTTATCAACAACTTCTCTTTTCTCAATCTCTACCAAACTTGTCTCAAATGAAACATATATTATTCCTTGCTCTTACTGTATATCAAAATTTTATCCAAATACACAATAACAATCCTACCCAATAATTTCTTCAATACTGCATTCATCAACCTCATGAAAGCACTCAGTGCATTAATCAATCCAAAAGGCACCACCAACCATTCATAAAATCCTTCATTTGTCTTGAATGATGTCTTCCACTCATCTCCTTCTTTGATTCTCATATGATGGTATCCACTCTTCAATTATCTTTGTGTAGTATTTGGCTCCACTCAAATAATCCATTATTTCATCCATCCTAGGCAAGGGAAATCTATACTTCACTATGATCTTGTTTATTTCTCTAGAGTTGGTACACATCCTCCATTCTCCATTCTTCTTAGGTGCTAACACTGCTGGTACTGCACAAGGACTCAAACTTTCAATGATCAAACCTTTCCTCAACAATTCCTTCACTTGTCTATTCAACTCCTCATCCTTTGCTGGTATCATCCGATGTGATTCTTTGTTAGGCAAACTAGCTCCGAAAATTAGGTCCATGCAATGAATGATACTCCTTACAGGTGGTAATCTATCAGCTACATTATCTGAAATGATTTCTCCATATTTTGTCAGCAACTCCTTTATTTCCTCTGGTTCTTCTTCTTCATGCTCTGGATTGTCAGTCTTCTTAGGAACCAAGGCAAAACACACATTCACATGCCTCATCCCATCAAAGAATTTTCTTCCATCCACCGAACGGATTCTAGCACTGGTACAAACTTCGATTTTCAGAGGCTCCTCCAAGGGTAACAAGGTCTACTTCATCCCATTTGCAACAATAGTGTATATGTTCTTCCTTCCATCATGTATCACTTGTCTATCATATTGCCAAGGTCTACCCAACAAGATATGACAAATATAAATAGGTATAATATCAAACAAAACTTCATCATGGTAAGATCCAATCTTCAATTTCACCAAATATTGTTCACTCAGTATTATTTTATGATCATCCCGAATTCATGCTATCTGATAATACTAAGGGTGCTTCAACCTTTCCAAATTCAGCTTATTCACCATCTCCTCAGAAACAAGATTATCTGAACTACCACTATCAATTATAACTTTACAACATTTACCAGATAGATTACATCTGGTCTTGAACAAATTCCTCCTCTACAAGGGCTCCTCATCATCTTCGGTATGACACAAAGCTCTCATCATCACCAATAATTCTCCATCTTCTGATTTATTAGCTGATCCGGTATGGTCTTCTTCCACCAATTCTATCCTTCTAGTGTTTTTGATCTTCTTACAATCAAAAGCACAATGTCCTTCTCCTCTGCACTTAAAGAAGGTTCCTCTAAACACTCTTTTATCTTGTCTTCTGTCTTCTTTTCCATAACTCTCATGTTCCAGTATCCATCAGGTTCTCTTCTCTGGTAAAAAAATCTATCATCATTCAGGTATGAACTACCATCTTTGCTAAATTCCTTGTCTTTGTTTTGATTTCTACAAGGTCCTCTTGCTTCGAAATAGCTTCTTCATCCTTGAAATCTTCCTCTAGAAAACCTTCCACCTCTATCTCTTTGCTTATGCTCATGTCTTTTGTTCAAATTTTATTGTCTTCAGGGCATATTGGTAGGCTTCCTCAACACTTTGTAACTTGATTAAACTGAGTTCATCTTGTATAGACATCCACAACCCATTCAAATATCTAGCAATTTGTTCAATCTCATCATCAACATGTCCAGATCTGTTATTCAACTTGTAAAATGCTTCAGTATACTCCTTCACACTAGATTATTTCTGTTATAGGTTCTGCAACTTTCAAAACAGATTCACTTGATAATCGACATGCACAAACTTCGATTTCAACTTACTAACCATTCACTCCCAAGATTTGTTATTCTCTTTACCTCTTCTCTATCTATCAACCTGCAAATGTTCCCACCAAAAAGATGCATGTCCTTTCAACTTGGTGCAAGCATATCTCAACTTCCTATCTACTACAGTGCCTTCAAAATTAAAATACTTTTCCATCTCTGTGATCCAATCTAGTAATTTATCAGAATCCAACTTGCCATCATAATATGGTGGTGTAAAATGTGGTCTAGTATTCTCTCTAGACCTTTCTTCATCTGGATCGTTCCCTGGTGGATTTGCTCCTTGTTCCCCCATCTACCACTTCTTTTTCTTCATCTTCGCTCACATCTTCAACATGTTGACCTCTCTTCTAGTCCATTTCAACAGCTTCCAATCAGGTTGCAATTCCTCTCAACATTTCCATCATAGTAGGGTCTACATTTCCATACACTCCACCATTTATAGCATTTCTTCGGGCCATCTTTACGTCAATCCTCTATAGCTGTAGGTCGGATCCTCAATCCTCTACCCTACAACAAAATCAAACAAGACTCTGCAATCTTTAGAACAAAAATTCACTCTGATACCACTTGGTGCAGTCATGGTGAGAGGGTCTTCAAAGAGAACAGTCTAGACTGTGCAACAAGAGTTACACATCAGAAACAACTCAAAGTGATGGAGGAAATGCAGAGACAAACTATATTATATCATGAAAATCAGTTACTTCTAGCAACACTCGGGCTTACAGATTCGGTTCGCAGGTCTGAGTACAAAACATGCGTGTTATGCCACATTTGGGCTCAAGAAGAATGCGAGCAAACTCCGGACCTCCTAACCTTCAGATCTATCTTCTATCTTCTAAAACTTGATTCTAAATGCTTAGTTACATTGATATATATGATCAAGGGTGATCCCCATCGGACCAAGGTGAAACAATCGCTGATGAACAAAATGAAATATGTAATACAACAAGGTCGGCCTCCGCCAGAGAGATCCATCCTGAAAATCCATAGGATGAAGTGTAGACCTAAGGGAAGGTCAACCACATGCCAAGGAACGTTGGAAACAATGAAGTGGAGCTCTGCAAGCTACGTAAATGATCTGTAAGATTCACCAATAGCAAATAGGTCCAAGTGGTTCTGGTGTTCTGAGATAGAAAACTGTCTCAGATTCTGAAAACAATAACTTGACGGGAAAAGATCCAAACATCCCGTAGACTAAGGATAAGGAAAATGAACATGTCCACCATCAAAATCCAGCTTCGCAAGATCCGGTAAGCAAATGCAAATAAACGCAAAATGAAATGCTAAAACTGCAAAACAAGAATAAATTGAAAAGAAAATATTTTTGGTTGATGCAAGATTGCCATGAACCAGGGATGCTCTTGCATCATTGCTCCACCTTATCAGGACCTAACATAACACTAAAGGGACATTAGAGTTGATTGATTACCAAGGTTGATCATCATTTTAGGAGTAGATTTTTCTTCATTTACTTGAGTTGGTTGTGTTAAAAGAACCATCAACATGGTCCAATGTAAGTGGATCATTGGTGGGGATTGAGTAGCCCTATTGGCAAGTGGATGTTTCATTATAGATACAAGGAATAGCATTAGTATTGCCTTAAGCACTTAAGCACTTAGCTTAGTTCTTGGGCATAAATTTTGGCACAAGTGCTTGGTGCTAGATATTAGGTGCTTAACACCAAAAAAATTGATTGCACTAGCCTACTACATAGGCAATATTTGCAGATAGTTTCCTACTAGGTCAATAGGGTATAGGAGTCTATGGACCCCATACCAATATTTTTTTATATAAAACCTAATAAAAAAGTAATGTGATAATTTTTATCACCTACTTCAAAAATGGATTTCATAAAAAAGTACAATCAACATTGACAATACTATGACAAGATATGTATACATCATACAACTACGACAGGGGGTAGAAAAAACTAGATTTGATTGTAAGAAAAGTATATCATATTTATAGTTGATCCTAACAAGTTTGGACTTTCTAGACCCATCCATAATGTTAGATCTAGACCAAGATGTACCCCCGAAAATTGATAGCATAATCTCTCCAAAATAAAGAAGATTGTAAGGATCAAAGCTTTGATACCATGTTGAAATCAACACAAGGGCTTACATGACTACCAATAATTTGTAACACCAAATAACCTTCCACACACAATAGAGAAGCAACAATGGGTATTATATTACCAAATACTAATAAAAGCAAAGGTGAGAGATAATATAACATATGATTATGACAAGTGGTATAATCACACGATTGGTAAGTGTACAAAAATGGGGGACCAAAAAGGGGTCTTAAGATGCCACTTTTTTATGGAATCAACAAAGTCTGAACTTCAATGAGAAATTGAAGATAGGTATACTCACAATTTGAAGATGCAACAAGAACAAAAGTTGAAGTAATTTGAATCTTCTTTTTAAACTACTAATTTGTTTTGAAAATGGTGGAGATTAAGGGTTTCAAAAAGGGGCACCACATTTATTGGTCTTGATTTTTCAAAAAAAACATAACATAACACGAATTTTGGTGCCCCTAAAACGTTAACTTTTTTTTTGAATTTTGCAAATTGCTCTAGTGAGAAAGTAGCTAACATATTGAATTTTATGCTAGAATTTTTGGCTAATTTTTTTTATGAATATTTGAATTTTTACAAATTTCCGAAGTGGACACATCCTGAAAAACAAAAATTTGAGCGTGTTCCCCCAAAAAAATTGTGAAAACTAATCAATTTTTTTAAAAATTTTTTTTAAAATTGGGTAGAATAGAGTCTAGTTTCTTAAAACGTAATTTATTTTAAAATTTGATAAATAGGTAAAATCTATGGCCGAAATACAAGATGTTGGTTTTTGACAAAAAACAAACACAGTAACAAAAGAAATTATGGATGAAGAACTTAACATTATCAAATATTGAAAGGAATTATATGGCTGGATAGCTAAGAGAGAGCAACACACACACACACACACACACACACACACACACACACACACACACACATGAAATCATGAAACTAAAACTGGATCACTGCATGACAAGGAAAAGGTGTTTGAGTAGTCAAACAACCCAAATCAACTTTCTTTGGCAATTTTGTGGACTAACGATACCATCAAATATTGAAAATGTAATATTAGGAAGGTTACCACAAATTTAAATAGCCTAATGCTCACTTCTTTTTTTGTGCTCCTCCATCTCACATATGCTAAAAGTCCTAATAGAGACCCTCACAACCCTTGTCTCGTCTTCTTACAATTTCTTCTCGAACCTATAAACCCATTGAACGTTAGGGTGTAGTTGCAAGTAAATATATCAATAACTTTACTAATGAAAATAAAAGAAATGGTCTTATTAAATCTACAATAGTATATCTACGCGTGACTTATAGCATGTGGGGGCTATCATATACTTCCACTAAATAGGAAACATTTAATTTTACTTCAAATACAAGACATGCATATCATATCTTCTGGATTATTCAAACATGTGATATCTTTCAAGAGTAAAATGTTTTTGGTTGTTTTCATAGCTAGGTCATTTTGTTAACACTTTCATGGGTGTGCCTTTCTACCGGACTAGTCTTTTTTTTAATTTTACTTCAAAAACAAGACATACATATCATATCTTCTGGATTATTCAAACATGTGATATCTTTCAAGAGTAAAATGTTTTTGGTTGTTTTCACAGCTAGGTCATTTTGTTAACACTTTCGTGGGTGTGCCTTTCTACCGGACTAGTCTTTTTTTTTAATCTTTTACTATTTTATATACTTACTAAACACTTTGTAATATATCAATAACTTTACTAATGAAAAAAAAAGAAATAGTCTTATTAAATCTACAATAGTATATCTATGCGTGACTTATAGCATGTGGGGGCTATCATATACTTCCACTAAATAGGAAACATTTAATTTTACTTCAAATACAAGACATACATATCATATCTTCTGGATTATTCAAACATGTGATATCTTTCAAGAGTAAAATGTTTTTGGTTGTTTTCACAGCTAGGTCATTTTGTTAACACTTTCGTGGGTGTGCCTTTCTACCGGACTAGTCTTTTTTTTTAATAGGAAACATTTAATTTTACTTCAAATACAAGACATACATATCATATCTTCTGGATTATTCAAACATGTGATATCTTTCAAGAGTAAAATGTTTTTGGTTGTTTTCACAACTAGGTCATTTTGTTAACACTTTCGTGGGTGTGCCTTTCTACCGGACTAGTCTTTTTTTTGAATCTTGTACTATTTTATATTTATTAATGCAAAGTTAAATAGGACATATTCATAAAAAAGGAACATGTGATATCTTTCAAGAGTACAAATTTGTTTGGATGTTTTCAGGGCTAGGTCCTTTTGTTAATACTTTTGTGGGTGTGCCTTTCTACCTCCTAACTTTTTTTGGTGAATCTTGTACTATTTTATCTTTATTAATGTAAAGTTAAATAAGATATATTCAAAAAAAAAAAAAAAATTGATCTCTTTCAAGTGTACAAATTTTGATTCCAAAATACAAACACTTCACCATTATACCAACTAAAAACTATAATACAAATTCTTCACCATCAAACCAACTCGAAAAACAAAAAGTATGTTAAAAGGGATGCAAGTTGTGTTGACATGTTAATGCCATTTATTTAGTACCATCACAGCAAGTGGTGCATGATCTGGTGCATGGATGAAGAGTCCTCATGCTAGACCACTTTGTTTGTAGGCAACATGATCATGTGCAATTAAATGTACTCTAGTGCAAAGTCCTTATCCACTCAGCGATGCCACCTATGAAAAGCTTGTGATGGCCATCGAACGTGTCGTTTCAATTTGGGACAGCTAATCCTACTATGGTGATTCTTCTTGCTTAGTATCAATTATTGCGCAGAGTAGTTGATATAAACTCCAGATAAAATATATATAATCATCATTGTGTGGTTTGTAACGTTACGAACAATAGTCATGAATAGTGTGGGGTTTAGAACGTTAAGAAAAACATTCATGTTTTGGACTTTTGTTTTCAATGGGACCCTTAAAACAAAAAGAAAAAGCCTATTTTCATGGAGGACTCTGGTTAAGATGATTAAAGAAAAGCAAGTTTCTTGCTCAATGGCTTCATTGGTTACTCCTCCAACAAAGTTTTTTTTGTATTGAATTTTTTTTTTCCTTAAAACATGGTGATATGACAGTCAATTTCAACGGGTATGAAAGGGAACAAGTAATGTTGAAAAAAGTTATTACCTATTCCTTAGAGGACTAAAGAATCACAAGTGCCCCACCATGTTCTCGGCCAGATCATATTAGCTGATTTTTCGTCCTTTACTTTGTACAGTGTATTTTATGCTCCTTGGAAGGCTGTGCAATAAAATAAAGCAAGGAAAGTATTGAAGTAACAGCCAGCGTGGAGCTTGTCTGGATTTGTCTGTCACCATCGCTGTCTCCAGGCCTACAGCTACTCTTCTCTTCATTTTAAGTTTGCCCTTTCTTAAGTTTTTAAGAAGATAACAGCAGAGTGAGTATATTCATACATTCATAAATTGCAGAGAGTTCTGATAATAGCATCAAGGAAAAGCTCTCAGCTCTCATATTTATTAGGTCAATTGCTGTTGTGTGCTATTTAGGAAGAGTTTCAAACATGACTTACTGGAAAGCAAAGCTGTTGCCAAGGATCAAGAAGTACTTTGGCAAAGGTCCCAAGAAAGGAGCAGTTGAAGCTGCCAAGTCCTTTGAACAGTCCAAGGCAATTTAACTTTCATTACCATGTTTTGATTTTGAATCCATCTATGTCAATCATGGGGATCAGATTGATTGTTGTGTGATTGTTAATAGCTTGATTTTTAATGCAGGAGTCTATTGAAAATGAGATCCAAGAGAAGAAGGCTGAGTTGGAGCCAAAGGTAGTGGAGATATACAAGGATTCCAAGCCTGAAACCAAGGTGAGCTGAACCATATAGGATCCAACTTTCTGTGACTATATTTCTTTTGTTATCATTAAAACTCTTGAGATTTGTTGGACTTTTATATGATGTATCTTAGTAACACTTATTCTCAATGCTCCTAATAACCTATACACCTATGACATGGGGATTTCTTTTCAAGAAATGTTATCCGTGCTCTTTTTTGGCTCTTAAAACTGTTCTGTGATCTATCTAACCACAGATCTTAATATGCATCCATGATCTATCTTATCTAGCCACAGATCATCCTGTCTTATAGCAATTAATCGCTTTTGATCTATTGTATATAGCCACAGATCATCCTGTTTTATAGCAATTAATCACTTTTTTCAGTTTTATCTGGCCACAGATAATTTCTTAACCATCTTCCATATGTGATCATATTATCAGCTCACATATCATTATCAGATCACTTATTCTGATGATATATCACGTTTGATTCTTTTTTCTGGCTCTAACTCATTCTGATGATGTATTATGTTTGAGGGTTCTAATTTATTTCGATGATAATTCATTTTGATGAATATGATTCAAAATGTTGATGTAAAAATGATGATAATTCATTTTGATGAATATGATTCAAAATGTTGATCTAAAAATGATCACACAGTATGAAAATTTGAAAATTTCATGTAAAATTATTCCATTGATTTGACTCATGGTTTATCATGCTTGTTATAGATGCTGTTGAAGGAGCCCAGTGAAGAAAGAGTGAAGAAGCAGGGTCAGGCTATTGTGGATCTCTTGCAGCGCCTCGTAGAAATAGGTGAACACCCACCAAATAAAAAAACTGAATTCCAATACTTTTTTAAATTCACTCTCTTGATATATATCAATGGGTTTTCCTTTGTGGGTACCCAATATCATCTGTTACAATTCTAAATTTTCTTATATATTTGGTTTGTGGGTTGTAGGCTGCCCAGGAGCACAAGTCCTCAAGGAGACAGGAGATAAATATGGGGCTGCTTCCATGTCTGTGCAGATTGCATTTCTGTTTGAGAAGATTTCTCCCTTTGTTAGCAATGAAGAGGCCCCATCAGTGGTTGTGGAAGAAGAGATTGTTACTGCTAAAGAGGTGGCAGTAGAAACAGAGACAATAACAACAGTATCTGAAGAAAAAAAAGATACCCAAGTGGTGACTGAAACAACCAAAGCTGTTGTTGAGGAAACAGAAGTAAGTGAGACTGTTGAAAAGGAGAAGGAAGAAGCAGCTACATCTTCTGCTTCATAGAGCATGCAAAAGTTCCATTTGTTTAGTCATGTTATGGTGTTTGCTATTGTTCAAGAGCCACCGGTTTTCCTTTTGGTCATGTACATTACGTGGTTAAGTGGATGTAGTTTACAAGTTATAAGATGTTTATGTCGTGACGATGTATAGCTTAGATGCACCTCTCTGTTCAGCAGTGAGTCCTCCAGAATCGATTTTGACACACCCATATTATATTGAATGTTTGTCCATGTAGAATTTATGAACAATAAAAGAAACAACGTTGCAGAGTTTTTTAACTAAGAATAAAGGATGGTTTTTTTTCAGATATAATTTGCAATCCAATTTGTTCATGCCCTTGACGTATGTAATTGAAGAAAGGACATGCTGTAATGATCTTCGTACTTAATGGAAGACACCTATGGCTGATTAGTCTAATATATTTTTAGTCCTATCATTGTAGTTTGAGGTAGAGCTAGTGTTTCGAACTTGTGATCGTGGTGACCCCCTTCACATGCTTAATTTAAGCCATTGGTATCTTTGTTGGCTCTTGAAATTGTATCTCCTCTTTCTTAGAGATTATTATTGACACCAATCTCACACGGAATAATATAGGTAGAGAGAATAAATCAATATTTAGAAAGTGGATAGTAGTGGGTCATTTGATAAGAGAGGTCATAATCTTATATATTTTTTGTTGTATTGAATTTGGGATGGTATTTCTTGAGGCTTTGATAAGGTAAAAGAAAGATTATAAGATAGAGTTTGATAAATCATGTTTGTGTGACAATTTCAAACAAATATATAAGATCTCATACAAAGCAGATAGACAGTAAGATAGCATATGTACCAAAAGATACAAATAGATGATATTGATAAAGATCACTTCTCTTATGATTTTGATATACATAGGTTGTTTGCATTCCCACAAGCACACCTCTCTAATAATAAAACAATCATTGTCTCTCACAAGATTCAACATAGGTCTTAATGTTGATTTGTGAAATTGCATGGAACTCAAGTACATGTACATAATCCTCTAAAAGTCAAGGCAAAGCAAGTAACCCAAAAACTACTATAAACTAGATAGAGAGATCGCCATTTAACAAATTGGCTGATAGTAAGAGAGGCATTGATTGTAGAGCAATTGGATAAATCAAAATGATCTTGAAACAAACACACTTGCAAATTTAAGCACAAGAACCAAGCATTCATTCTATAACCACAATTGAATCACTTCATACTAGACAAGTTCAAACTTATATATCATCACCTTTGTTACTAGGCATAATTTAACAATCCTTAACTAAACAAGATGAATTCACATCATGATATGACATGTTGGTGTAAATAGGGACGCTATCAAACTAGTTAGCTTTAAGCATTTTTTTAGTCAAAACCATATTTACACTAGTTAAATTGTAACTTTATTTTTTTTATGTGGATGAGACACATGTATACACTTTTTGTGACACCTAACTCACTTGCACGTGACACATTAGTCATACTTGTCCTATATCTGCATGAGACATCAAACACACATGTCTTATGCACATGTAAGGTGGTTAGAGTCCACAACTACCTTCTCATAACACATTTTTTCTAAATAATCAAAGGATTCACATATAATTACAAGAATTAAAAGGTTGCGCATATTACATGAATAATATTATTACATTTTAGCTTATTGTAAATCTCTTGTAGAAGGCATATCATTATTTTGTAGTATCTAATGGGCTATAAAGGACAAATAGGTGGATCCAATAAACTAAATAGGATGAATTCACATGTTATGCTAGAGACACTTGATCAAATGCACTTTCAAACAATTTTATGATTCCCCAGATGGACCAATTACTTAGTATATCATTAAGCTAGCAACTATTGTAGACACCTAAAATTGTCCTCTCTAATTAAAAAAATATTTATTTATTTAATTATTTTATCCTAAGTCTTCTATTAATTAAATAAATTCTTATTTATTTAATTACTTCATTAATCCTCTTCCAAGCCTTTCCTCATTTAAATAAATACTTTTATTTATGTAAATTGTCATTTTTCCTAGATTAAATAATTTATTTATTTATTTAATTGATAGCTTTTTCTACCCATGACACATGGCATTCATCTCTTAATTCTTCTCTTACCTACCCCCTTTATCATTTAATTATTTCCTCTACCTACCCTTTAATCCTAGCTGACCATTTATCTTCACCTCTTAATCGTATCCCTCCATTTCTTACAGTGTTCTCTAAATAAGAGGATGCCCTCTTCCTTTTCAACCCTAATCAATGTGTCTAATCAATCCAACTAGCTAATCAATGCCTCTAAACACTCATATGCAATCAAGACTTCTTACGATCGAGCTATCAACCACAATTTGTTCTTTGTTGAGCTCTTGTGCACACATAAAATATGAGAGCAAATATATCAAAAAATATCAATGTAGATAGGAGACAATGAAGATTGAAACCCTACTTGACATGTGAATGGTAATTTGCATGATCTTAGGTATCTCTATTGGTATTGGTGAATGTTTCATTGTATGAGTTAGATTGTTTGTGGTTGGATCTTTATGCTTTTACAATAGTTTATCATCACTTTTCACCATATACATTTGGGCACCCTGATGGGACATGGATTTTTGTTAGATCTATGATTTTTTCAGGTTTTTCTAACCCTATATAATTGTTTTGTAAAATAATATGGAGAATAATCTTGTGCACATAGGGTTTTGGACACAAGATTAAGTTTTTGGAGAGATTTGATTAGATCTCACAAACGACTTGGAATTTTTGCATCAAAATTTTTTTGCAGGGTGGGGACAGTATCAGGAGTGTTTAATCCAAAATTCAAATTTTTTGGAGAATATTTGAATTGTTTAAAAAAAATTATGATTTTTCATATAAACATTTTTTTGGAGCAAATTGGTGAATTTTTTGGATTTTATTATATTTATGGAAAGGTCACATAATTCTATAGGGTCTTTTTTTGTGATTTTAATTTTGATGCAAAATAATTTGTACAAAATAAGAGCTTTGGAAATTAGGGTTTTGTAATAATTTGATCAGATCTCACAAACGACTTGGAAATTTTGCATAAATGTTTTTTTGCAGGGTGGGGACATTATTAGAAGTGCTCAGTCCAAAATTCGGATTTTTGGAGCATATTTGAATTTTTTATGAATTGTTTATGATGTTTCATAAAAAAATAATTTTGGGAGAAAATTAACGAATTTTTTGGATTTTCTTACATTTTGGGAAAGCCCATATAATTCTACAGGGGGTTTGTTTTTTGTGATTTTAATTTTGGTGCAAAATAATTCATAAAAATTCAAATCTTTAAAAATTAGGGTTTTGCAATGATTTGATCATATCTCACAAACGGATTGGAATTTTTGCAGGATTTTTTTTTGTAGGTTAGGAATGGTATCATAAGTTCTTCGTCCAAAATTCAGATTTGTTGGATCAATTTTGAATTTTTTATGATTTTTCATTAAAAAAAATTAATTTTGGGAGCAAATTGGGAAAGTTTTTGTATTTTCTTACATTTCTGGAAATGTCTTGAAATTATATAGATGGTTTGTTATTTATGATTTTAATTTTGATGGAAAAGAACTCATGGAAAATCAGATCTTTGGATTTGTCCAAAAAATGTATTGTCGAAGGCCCCCCCTTTCAAATTTAGATTTGGATTTCTAAAATTTACCTAATTAGTGTGCTTGCAGGTGGGGGTATAGTGTCATAAAATTGCGACCCTATCAATTTTTGACTGCATTAGGGTCTTCACGCACACGAGTTCAGATCCTCTAGCCTGATCGAAAATCGAAGATTGCTCAGCCCTCAGAAACAACTTCTTCCTTGTCCTCTGCATCACCTCGTCCACACTCTACCCTGGAGAAAGGGATAGGACAGGGGCATGGCACCATTCTCCCCCCTTGGATAGGGGTGTGGCACCCTTATCTTCCCACACCCCTATCCCTACCCTATTTTGGGGCAGGACCCTTCCTAGGGCTGCATTG
Organism: Cryptomeria japonica; assembly: GCF_030272615.1. Classification (NCBI taxonomy): domain Eukaryota; kingdom Viridiplantae; phylum Streptophyta; class Pinopsida; order Cupressales; family Cupressaceae; genus Cryptomeria; species Cryptomeria japonica. The sequence continues at coordinate 840,851,094 of NC_081407.1, read as the reverse complement.
TTGGTTGTGCATTAGGCAGGAAACTCTCCTGATGTTGTCCTATGATGAAAATCAAATCCACTAACATGTATTTAAGGGGAATTCATCCTCTCATTTTCAGAATTTGGATAGGTCAAAGTTGGATAAATTCAAGTTACATAAGCGATCAAGCATTCAAGCATTGAGCATTCTCAAGTCTCCCTTCAAGGCTAGGTGTTGCATTCAAGTCAAGGATTCAACCATTGAAGAGGAGATTGATTCCAACAGTCAATTCCACACAAGAATTTCTATCAACATTTCTATCACAACCTCCCTTGAGGTGATTTACAATTCAGTCTTTCAATTATAGCTACTTGCAAGTACTTTCTTTCCTTACTTGGTTAATTCCAAAACTGGGGTTTGACCTAAAGGGAAACCCCCAATCCCAACCCATTTTCCTCTCTTTTCTATGTGTAGGTTGCAGGTACGTAGTTGTACTTTCGGATTTAGGCTCCATTTGCAGAGGCTGAAAAACCCTTTTCGTTTCACAGATTTTTCGAAGGACCGTGTACGTTCCTGCCACAGTCCACGCAACTTTTCCTCAAATTCGCAGGGCGACTTCATCTCGACATATTACTACCAGATCCAGGTGCATAGCTTCATCCCATATTCTGATCTCAAGTTATAATAGGTTCTTTGTCACTTTTGCACTACATAAATCAATCAATTTCATTTCCATTTCAAATAAGGAAGAGGGGGTCAACTTGTCATTCCCATTTCATTCAAAATTCAATCTTCATCTTTGAAGGTTGAATCTAGTGAATTTCCTCTCCTCTTCCAAATGTAACTTGGTGAAAAATGTTGGAAGGGTAATCAATAGTGAAACTCTCATCTCTCTTTGAGGGAAATGGTAGCTTTCCTTTTGATCTATCATTCACCATTTTTTCCACATTATATTTTGGTGAACCCGACGTCTTGCATGCCTTCCTTTGAACAAAATTGCATATTTTTCATTTACAAGTTTCAACTTTATGTAAACTTAGTGGTTAAATATTTAAAAACCCTAGTTTTTCATTTTAAAATTGAACTTGTAATTTGTAAAAATTTCTTGTGATAATCTTCGATCTGAAAATTGCTCTATTTGTCAAATTCAATTTCCTCATTGTCTTGTTCAATTTGCAAATAAAATTTACAAAATTAAGAGGTTACTTGTTAAAACCCTAATTTTCAAAAATCATCTTGAACTTGTGCAAAAATTGGATTTCCATTTGATTTTTAGATTTCTGATTGTTCTTAGGGATCTCTTTAAGAGTTGCATAAAAGAGCCACCTTTCTTTAGAGATGTATTTGAATCCTTGTGAGGTTTTGACATAGTTGGCTTTTGATTTTGGACTTGTTTGATTTCTCCGATATGTTGACTTGTTATGTCTTCTTGTATTTTACTTTGGCATTCCATGTTTCTATGATCTTCAGCTATTTCGAATGTTTCAATTTCTGTTTCAGCGATCTTATGTCTCTGTGCTCTAGTTAAAATAGGCATATATGTGTTCTGAATGTTTTGTGAGGTTTAAATCTTCTATAATGTGTCACAATAAGTGATCAATTGTTGAGGAAATGATCTTTTCAAGTATTTGCTTGTTTGCAAGTTTTTTCAATCTTAGTTTTGGAGTGCAAATTTTATGATTTTTTATATGACCAAGTTCATTAGGAACGATATATCCTATGATAAAGAACAAGGTTATTTTGATCAAGCATTGTAGTTTCGTGATAAAGGATGATAGATCCTGATGAGAAACTATGTTTGAATGATCAGTTTATCAAATAAAATGTGATCTTGCACTTTAAGGTGTTAGATATTTAAACTTGTTTGAGGTGAATACTTGAGAACCTTTAGCATGTCTAGTCTTGAATTTGTTTTAGCAAAAGATAACCTGGTTGAATGACCCAAGAAGATGACCTATTCTCTATGTTTGACTGTCTGAGAAATGGGTTGTCTTCGTTTTTTGATTTCGATGTAGTTTACCATAAACGCTAACAAAATGACCAAAAACGTTGCTATACAGACCAAAAATGTTGCTATATGGACCAGAAACGCTGCTATATGGACCAGAAACACTGACAAATTGACCAAAAATGCTGCCAAACTGACCGAGAACGCTGCTATACTGACCAGAAACACTGCTATACTGACCAGAAACGCTGTTATATGGACCCAAAAAGTTGCTATACTGACCATAAGCACTGTTATACTGACCAAAAATGGGTTGTTTTTATTTTCTAATTTTGGTGGAGTTACCAGAAATGCTAACAAAATAACCAGATATGCTGCTATATGGACTAGAAACGTTGCTATATTGACCGAGAATGCTGCTATATGGACCAAAAATGCTACTATATTGACCAAAAATTCTGACAAACTGACCAGAAACACTGACAAACTGACCAAGAATGTTGCTATACTGACTAGAAATGCTGACAAAATGACCAGGAACACTGAGGAACATACTAAACTATTATGTAGTGCAGTGACTCTAAAGTTCAAAACAATGATGTTTAGACTCAGCAAATTGGGTGTTTGAACTTAGGAGATTGTTGTTTTGACCTAACTTTTTTATTTTTAGACTCAGATAACTGAAATTTAGACCTAGCAAGTGCATACTAGGAGATCTAGTGTTGAAACATGAGCAATTTGACATTCAACCCAAAAGAGTTGACGTTTAGACCAAGAGAGATGACATTTAGACCGTAAGAGCTGATGTTTAGACCAAGAGAGCTAACGTTTAGACCAAGAGTGTCGACATTTAGACCAAGAACTCTAAAGCTTAAACTAGTGATGTTAGAACTTGGACAATGATTATTTTGACCCCAAGAGTTAATGTGTAGAATGAGAAAATTGATGTTTATACCTAGCAAGCTCAACCTTGGAGAGTTAATGTTGAAATATGAAAAAGCTAACATTCATACAAAGAGAGATGATGTTTAGACCAGAAGAGTGACTGTTTGGACCGTAGATGCGACTGTTTGGACTGAAAGTGTGATTGTTTAGACTATATGTGCGACTATTTGGACCGTATGTGTGACTGTTTGGACCATATGTGCGACTATTTGGACTGTATATGCGACTATTTGGACCGAAAGAGCTAATCTACTGTGAAACTTGTAAATTTGACAATTTGAGGTTTGAGTTTGCAATTTTTGTTGTATTTCAATGGATGATATCTTGATTGGACTGAAAGTGCAACTATTTGGACCATAGGTGCAACTGTTTGGACTGTAGGTGTGACTATTTGGACTGTATGTGCGACTGTTTGGACTGTAGGTGCGACTATTTGGACCGTATGTGCGACTGTTCGGACCGTAGGTGCGACTGTTTGAACTGTAGGTGCGACTGTTTGGACCGTATGAGTGATTGTTTGGACCATATGTGCGACTGTTTGGACCGAAAGAGCTAATCTGTTGTGAAACTTGTAAATTTGACAATTTGAGGTTTGAGTTTGTAATTTTTCTTGTATTTCAATGGATGATATCTTGACTTGACTGAAATTGTTACTGTTTGAACTGTAGGTGCGACTGTTTGGACCGTAGGTATGACAGTTTGGACCATATGTGAGACTGTTTAGACCGTATGTGTGACTATTTGGACCGTAGGTGCGACTATTTGTATGTGCGACTGTTTGGACCATATGTGCGACTGTTTGGACTGTATGTATGATTGTTTGGACCGAAAGAACTAATCTATTGTGAAACTTGTAAATTTGACAATTTGAAGTTTGAGTTTTTAATGTTTGTTGTATTTAAATGGATGAGATCTTGATTTGACTTACAAACACATAAATCAGATTGTATTTTTGTCCAAAAGGACACACAAAGTGTATGTTCAAGAAGCTTTAAAGAAAGCCCAAGTTTTCACAGGTTTTGAACAATTAAAAACACATCAATCAGTCTATCCTAAGGAGATTTGGCTTCATTATTAGTTCTTAGCCCACAACTTGGTACCCTGTCATCTCGCACAGCCTTGTCACCCCCTAAAGGGCGCTCGTGTTTTTGCCTTTGTGAGAGCTAGTGGAGTCCCATTATGAGCCTAGCAATAAGGTCTCAAAAGGGGAGTTTGCACATACGCTCAAGAGGGACATATGGTGAGTATCTTAAGGAGAGATTCTTCCCCCTCCATGCACTAAGAATTTAATAATGTTCGGAGGTAAACTGGGTAGCTTCTAATTTAATTGCAACTAGTAAGGGATTTGTTCGGTGCGTCGGGGTATAAACTCAATTAAGAGGTCTCCCAGCCTTGAAAACCAAGGTTTGATATACCTGAAGGTACAGAGGAGATCTATTCTCGAGCACTGTCGTTGACTTGATTTTCATCAAATCATGTTTATTTTATAGTGGGTTGGAGTACTTGGTGTTAGATGTTCCCACTTGGGTCGTTCCCCTCTTACCGACCTTAATGGCTTAGAGTTATTAGCTCCTCGGGAGGGCAGGCCCACTAAAGATATGGACTATTGAAATAAAATGATGAGTCTGGCTTTCTGATCACCTAAGAAAGGTGAGAGCATACTCGCCTATCACCAAAACACATAAGACATGTTTGTTCATTTCCATTGTAATTAGTCTATGTGCCTAATTTATCAAAAATAAGTGCAAAATCTCGTGGGTGCAAACAAAGTTAGTAGTTTATATTGCATTCTTTGACGACGAAATAGTTTATGACTTTGGTCTTTCACAGCGAAATAAGTACCTGCAAAACCAACAATCTGCAAATTAGGTTCGGGAAAATGACAGTCCACAAGCAGAAATGAGGAATGCAACATATAATATTTGCAAAATCAATAAAAAACTGAGAATGCCCTCAAATTGACCAACAATGCCATCATGTGTGCCAAGAACGCTACCAAATGGACCCAAAATGCTACTCTGCACACCAAAAACGCTGCTCTGCACACCAGAAATGTTGTTCTGCACACCAGAAACACTGTCAAATAGATTGAAAATGCTGACAAATGTGCCAAAAATGTGACAATACATACCAAAAATGCTAAAGTACAGATTGAAAGTGGTAAAGTACAGAAAAATATGAAAACAAAGTTGAGAAGTCTCCCAAAAACATCATTTGAGGTGCCGGAACACCACAATAGAGACCAAGATCACGATTCGGGAGCCCAAGAGAGGTAATCTGCATTCCGAAAGAGCTAATCAACCTGTCAATGAAAATTCCTACAAGAAAACTTGTTAAAGATCAAAGGGGCTAGGCCCCACGGTGGGCGCCAATTAATGTGATGCTAAAGATGTGGTATATAAGAAAGGCATACACATATAATGAGACAATAAAAACATAGTGGAAAGCTTAATTGAAAACTAAATTTAAGATGTAAACCATAATCCTTCCTTGAAATGTCCCATTTTCCTCTATTCTTGAGGACCTTGAAGGTGTTGGATTGATTGGCTCTCAGCGAAGCAATGATCTCCAAAGTGGCAACTCAAGAGTTGAGTAGCTACTTGATCATGATTGATTACGCAAATGATATGAAATGCATGATCTAAGAAACTAGATTAACATGCTATGATTAATCCAAAATGCTAATTACTAGATAATTAAAATGAAAACGCCTATAGTAATGATGCTAAAAATATGAATGCAAGGGATCCTTATTGCTCCAAAATGGGGGATATTTATAGGAATTTCAAGGCCAAAGTTGAGGTGGTAGGAATCAACGATCCAGATCTAATATGAAGATATCAAGGCCCAAGATTGAGGAAGTTGGAGAAGAGGTTGGATGAAAGGACATTTGTCATCTTTGTGGTGACAAGTGCCAAGGAGCCTTGCTCATGAGAGGGCAATTGTCCAAGGGGAGAGACATGTGACAAAAGTGCCACGTGTCTCAAGGGGAGAAAATCCACACCATGGGAGGTTAGGATAAGGAGGTTAGAATGTGCAAGATAGGATAGGGTTAGGTGAAATGGGTTAGGTTAGGGGGATGGTTATAAGTTAGGAGCCATGTGGGTAATTTGAATTTAAAAATTCAAAAAATAGGAAAAGGCTAATTAACTTTCAACAACTCATAAATTGATTTGTTTTAATTAATTAGGGGATTAGAAGGAATGAATTTAATGGGGGGAGGATTAATTAATTTGGATTAATTAATCAAAGGGAACTATTGAGATGAACCTATTAAATAAATCCTTAGATTTATTAATAAGTAGATGAAAGGGATTTAATCAAATTGCTAATGAATTCAATTAAATTGGGAAGGAGGGTTAATTAAATAATTGCTTATTTAATTAATTATCTTTAGACCATTTTTAGGTGTATACAGTACTAATGCAAAATTTGGTCATAATTGCATCATGCTACAAGCCCAAACACTAGTACTAGATTTGGAGATTTATCCATGCCCAAATTACCTAAGTCAACCTTGCTTACCCAATGATGTACACCACTAAGGAATATAAAATAGTTCATAAGCCTTGCCTATGTTTCCACATTTTTCATACATATCCACCAAGGTAGTTGCAATTTGAACATTTGATAGAGTTTCTCATCCCTAATGCTTCAATCGATAACTATTCCCTGCTCCAAGATTCCCACACAAGCTGCGAGACTATTCATAAAGGTTGTGAAGACTAGTTTTATACCAACCAATTGCATTTGTTTAAAAATTCCTCATCACCACTCTCTATGAGACAACATTTCTTTGAGGCATTATTGTGAAAAATATTTCAGCCTCATCAACCATGTTATGTCAATCTTGAAAATATTTTTGGGTGATGTTGATTGATTGTTTGCTTGGTTGCTCCATCAATATTCTTAATGATTGTTTAACTTCTAAACATTTATTATTTAAATAAACTATTCCATAAATAATCTCAAAACAAAAATTTCTTACAATGTAAATTTTTCTAATTATTAAACCTTTGTTTCCAAACTATTTTTCTATTAAAATATTATTTGCATGGATTTTGGGTATGCTTTTTTAAGTGCTTTGATTATTTTCATTCAAAACACATTTTGTAAAATCAGGTAGTAGTTGGACATTGTCTTCTACTCATTGAAATTCTAATTGGCAATTAGGTTGCTTCCACAGTTTTTTGATTTGTTGCGATACTTTCTTCTAATATACAAAAAAATGTTAATGATTCACATACATGTCAGTTTTTCTAAATACATGGTGCTAATGGTGAAGTAAATGTGGGTTTTTCCACATGCATGGCTATATAGAAAATGCACCACTCTGTTTAAAATGGATATCTCTTGGTGTATTTTACCTAATTTTTTAAAAATATAGGTATGCTAGTATTAATTATAATTTATCTTAATAAGATAACTATTAATAATTATAAAATTATATAGTATAAATAATAAAATAAAAATAGGTATTTTTTAATGACTAAATGATAAATATTTAAATTTATGATTAAATGTTATAAAATTATATTGTATATATTAAAATGATTTTAAAAAATTATGATATTAAAAAAGTATCAATAAAAAATAGAATGATATAAAGAAAAAATTACAAAATTATAATTATAAAAGTACATACTTGGGTATAAATTTAAATAAATAATTAAACTACTTCATTATAAGCATTACATAACAAATATTTCTATTAAAAAAAAAAACCCAAGTATGTACTTTTATAATTATAATTTTGTAATTTTTTCTTTATATCATTCTATTTTTTATTGATAATTTTTTAATATCATAATTTTTTTTAATCATTTTAATATATAGAATATAATTTTATAACATTTAATCATAAATTTAAATATTTTTCATTTAGTCATATAAAATACCTATTTTCACTATATTGTTTATATTATATAATTTTATAATTATTAATAATTATTTTAATAAGATCAATTATAATTAATATTACATAAATATAATTAAAATTATATATAATTTTAAACTAATAATTATGTTGACACACCACAGGACTAAGAGTGGGGGTGAATCGGCCTAAACCTTAAAATATTTTATTTTTGATCTATCAAACTTCAAACCACAATTAACTTATTCCACTATCTTTAATATATATATATATAAAAAGATTAGTTATAAGTTATTTTATCAACATGGATATAGAAAACAGGAGAGCAGTAAGTCATCCTCTTCCAAGGGCAAGAAAAAAAGCAAAGAGAAGGTCTTCCAGATTCACTCTTTCTCCTCCTCGGAGGTCTTTGAGGACTTTGAAAAGGATGACTCTATGTCCCCTCGGAAGAAGAAACCTAAATCTTCTTCTCAGAAAAGGCAGGGCAATTCTGAGCCGGAGACGAAGGACAAAGAGTAGAGCAAGGATTCAGATGCGGACCAAAACATTAAGGAGGAGATTATGGGGGATGGTTTCAACCAGAGTGTTGGTGGTGATGTCGAACAGAATACCGGTGGTGAAGACCCCAAAACTGATCAGGCCAAGGTTGGTGAAAAAATCCCCCCTTCTAACCCTTTTGTTGAGGGTTTGAAGGGGTTTGTGGACACCCTCGACTGGCTCATAAACAGTCACAAGAAATTTGTGGAGGAAAACAAGAACCTGAGTCATAGGATTCAAATTCTAGAGACTATTAGCATTGGTAAAGTTAAATCCATGGCTAGGCATGTTGATGATTTGGGAAAAACTATTGTTAGAGCTGAAGAGATTAGGGATGCCTTCAATCCAAGGTTTGAGCAAGTGGAGAAGGCTCTGGAGGAAATAAAAAACAATGACACTGTTAGGGACCAGAGAATGGTGGATGCTGAAAACAGACTCAACAAAATCGATACCTGTCTCAGAAGCATTGTTGAACACAGTTATAACATTCTGAAGGCCTTGGCTAACAACATCAAAATCCTGATCAGTAAGTTGGAGAATGAGAAGGGATCCCTGGAGCAGGAACCTGACATGGAGGGCGTGGAAGGTGTGCAAGGACCAAGCACGAGGACCAGAGGCAAGAAGAGGGAGAAAAAGCCAAACAAGGAAATCGAAGAGCTCAAATTTGCTTCGGAGAATTATGACCTATTGATCATCAAGGCTGCTAAACTTCTGAAGTCTTTGTAGGTGTTGCTAGTTGTCTAGGGCTTTCTTTCTTGTTTTTTTGCTTTGTTGTTCCTAGTTTTTTGTTGTCCATTCAGGTTGTTGGCTTTCTTGCCAGTCTTTTGTATGTTGTCTTTATGATGGTCTAGTTGATCTTTGATGATCTTTCTTTTGATCTTTTTGTAAAAGGTTTCGGGTCCTTAAAACCTATTTTTCTAATTAATCAGAACATGGATATTGACATAAGAAATCATCTTATGGATGTGAGAATATCAGAGAACATGTCCAAAATCTCCAATATGGAAGGCAGTACGAATATTATTAAACTTGTTGGAGAAGCCTTGGATAAAGTGGAAGCAACATTAGCAATAATGGGTAATTCAAGGAGGAGTTTGATCAAATGGAAAAAGTGCATGAGCCCGTTCAAAATATTCATGTATCACCCACAAAAGAAAGTAGTCTGGGAGGCAAAGAAGAGACAGACTCTATTATGAAAATCCAGTTATTCAACGATGTAGAGAAGTTAGATGGGGATTTCTTTGAGGAAGATATTCTAGAGAAAAGGAATATTAGCCAAATGGAAGCAACCTTGGAGAAAATCAAGAATGGAGAAAGAACTCTCGAGGAAGAAAAGTCACAACAGAGTGAAGTTGGAAATTGTGGGTTCTGCTAAAGGTTAAAGAAAACTTAGGTTTTGGAAGGGCTTTACCCTTCCTGAATAGTCATGAAGGTGCTTTCATGGAATGTCAAAAGGCTACAACGCCTCTAACAAAAGATGACTAATCAAACTTGGTATTGATCAATTACGTCTAGATCTTATTTTGCTGCAAGAAATGAAACATAGTGAGGAGGAAGGTAACATACTTGTCTGTAATTGGAAAACTTGTCACAACTATGGAGTTGCATTCACTTAAGCCCAATTAATCAATTTTTTGCACCAATAAAAAGTGATTATTATTTTTGTTTTAAAATTTATAAAGTTGAGACTTATATTTTTAAACTAGAAATTATTTATCTATAATGTGATTGGATGGAAAAAGTTGGTCTTATAGGAGTAAATTTATAGGAATGATATATTTTATAAGCTTTTTTTAGATTTCTTTATATTTAAAAAAATATCTATTCTAAATAACTTTTTTCTTTTTTATTGATAAACTTGTAAATAAAGTGATTTTTTGATGTAAATATATATAAATTTAAATTTTTATTATTATTTTTGAAAATACAGGTAATAAAATTGATTAACTATTTTATAGAGATTTGATTCACACCATTTAAATTAAATAGAACAAAAATTCAAATAGATAATTAAACAATTTTAGTACAAACATTACACAACAAATATTTTTATTAAAAAAAATAAACCCAAGTATGTATCTTTTATAATTATAATGTTTTTTGAAATCAATCTATTTTTTGTTAATACTTTTTTAAAATTATAATTTTATTTTTAATCATTGTAATATATATAATATAATTTTATAACATTTAATCATAAATTTAAATATTTTTTATTTAGTCATTAAAAATACCTATTTTTACTTTGTTGTTTTATATTATATAATTTTATAATTATTAATATTTTTTCTCCTGATAAGTACAAGTGTTGTCTTAGTGGGGACATTGCCCTCTATTGCTTGAAGAAAAATAAAAGTACATAGACAGAGTTCAGAGTAACCTTAATATCCCACCCCAGACCTAATCAATACCCTTGACTATCCCATTACATTTACTTTTCCAGTTTCTCAATTAGAAAGGCAAGTCCATAACCAAGATCCAAAATATGTTCCACACTTGACCTGGACTTCCAGTGAGGATCCAAGCCAAAAATGGCCCTCAAAATCATTGTTCCTTGCAACTATCTTGAAAGCCTCCCAAGCTGCCTGCACATTGTTTACATACATGTCCTTCCTCTTTCTACTAGATGAAGAACCACCCCGGTTACCTGCCTTTGTTCCATCATTATCATCAAATGAACCAGAAAGATAAGCCAATAATGAGCAGTTCAACCGAAAGGCATCCAACTCCAGAATCACATTGGCCACAACTAGCCAATTATAGTGCACAACAAAACCATCTCCCACCTCTATGCATCTTTCTCTTGAACCCAAAATATCAACAAGAGGGCTGAACACTACCTGGTAAATCTGGTCATCATGCCAATAAATCTCATCCCCAAAACTTATCATGATAATCCTTCGCAAGGCCAACAAAGTTTTCTCACAATCAACATTAAATAGCCTTCTACATTGATCATCCATTCCCTCGTCCCTACATAGGAAACTCAGCCCAAATAAATGCCCCATTGCCTCCAATTCCACCAATCCTTATGCAGAAAGACCCAGCATAGCTCATATAAATAATGACACTACCAACATAGCATCTCGAAAAAAACTTAGTCTTATGAAAAAAAAAACACAGACAGAAGGCAAGAATAAAATCTGATAGAGGATTTGTCTTTGGACATGTAGTGTCACGGTTAAAACACTTCGTTGGTGAAGCGACCACCAAGGTTCAAACCCCTGTTGGGCCATTGTGCTCGTAGGCCTTGTGTCTTCATTGGGCCATTGTGCTCGCGGGTTTGAACAAGTGAAGTGTGGGGATGAGGTCCCCCAGTTGTGGCCTCACCGGTTCATAGCTTCGGGTCAAAAGTGTTTCACGTGGAGCCAGAGGGCGTGCCATGCTAGCATTGTCGGTCACGTTAAAAAATTTACCAGGCATTATTTAAAAAATAAAAATAAAAAATATGATAGAGGATTCGCAGTACATACTCGAGACCAAGGATTTCAGTTATGTGGGTTCAAAATGCGCCCCAAAGGGTCTGCAAGATTCTCATAGATTTCAAAGCTTGATTTTTCTTGACCAAGAATTGAATAAAAATTATGCATGTCCAGTCCTAGCCTAGATTTTCACACCTATTCATCCTTGTCAAGTGTTCCTTATCCAAAATATCTTGTAGTCTAATCTAGGTTGAAGTGTCCTTTCCTAAAATGACATCTTGATCTTGATCAACCCCCACATTTGCAACTAAATCCGTTGCCTTATTGGCTTCACAATAAATATGGGTGATTATGAAGTCTCCCAGCTCCAAAAGAATCTCCTTAACCATCTTTAAAAGATTACGTAATTTCCAATTGGGAATATCTCCTCGCATTACAACCTGCACATACTCACCCTCAATATCAACTGCGCACAAGTTTTTCTCTTTACATACTCTCAATCCCAAAATTAATGCTTCAAATTCAAATCCATTGTTGGACATGCCTAGTCCAGCTGCTTTGATTCGACCCAAACACAATTACCATTCCAATACCTTATTATGCAGCCCACACCGACTGGGCCTAAGTTGCCCTTAGCTGCACTGTCAAAGTTTAATTTCCATTTATAGAATTTAGGACACTTCCACACAACATCTCTCCTATCCTCTTTGCCCACCTGAGTAGAATAGACTGGCTTTTTAAGATCCATTCATTCCATCTTGAAAACTTTGTGGTCTTTTTTATTCTAACATGCGTGTTCGCAACTTTCACAATCTCCTTCTTAGTTTTGCATATGAGATATTCCTCACATTGTATTTCTAAATCCTTAAAGATTCTCCTGTTGCGTTTCTTCCGAAGATTCCACACCAATGATGATGGCCCAATAGTCCAAATGTCAACCTCGAGGGATGTTTTGAAGATTGATGGTCAGCTCTCTAAAAATCTATACAAGCAATTATGCCTTAGCCCCTCCCAATTCAATGAGCTAAATAACCAATCCCAACACTTCGAGGCATAGTTGTAATTAAGAAAAATATGGTCCATTGTTTCCTCATTTTCCTTGCAAAGAACACATCTTGAGGAGCCAACTATGCCTATGCTACCTAATCTATCCGCAGTCAGACATCTCTTATGTAGCACAACCCAAAGGAAAACCCTATCTTTTGAAAGAACTGCATAATCCCAGCATAAAGTGACAAGCCATCCGCCACTCTCAATAATCCTTTCCTAAATTTGGTAACCTAATATGATTGAGTACTCCCGAGACTTCACACCACACCATAGAATTTCATCCCCATCCTTGTTTAGAGTGATCTTACACTTATCTAATTCCTCTTGTAATGTGATCTTAGTGTTAGTTGGGAGGCTTAGGTTGGCTATGTCTTTCCAACTAAATTTAAAACCATGCATACCCTGGACCATTTGGATGTAATTAATAGCCTTAAATCCAAAAAACTCGCCAAGTCTTTCCACTTGGTCACCAATATCTAGCGATTCTGCTAGACTACTATGCATGTTCCACTAATCTGTATAGAAGTTGGCAAATTGGCTATTATTTACTCTCCAAGTGAGGTGGTTGGAAATCAAATGTCTAGCATCCCATAAGAACTTCCACGTGGTAAATTATCTACCAGCATTTTCTATTGTCAATATTCAATCTAAGTTTGCATTGTCTAAGTATTTCCTTTGAAAAATTTGGCACCAACGCCTTTCTGGAGTCCTAAACATCTTCCACACAAGCTTGGCATGTAGGGCCAAGTTATTCATTCTCATTTTTTTTAGTCTAGCACCTCCAACACTCCTCTAATTTCATACTAAGTCCCAACCAACTAAAGGTATTTTCCTCTCATCCTTTGAGCCTTCCCACATGAATTTTTTTAAATATACTTTATAAGTTTGTTTCCATCTTATGAGTGATGGGGAGACACAACATAACAGAAATTGGCATAACAAAGAGCACAAATTTAATCATTGTCAACCTACCAGCCACATTCAACCACTTAAACTTCCAAGAGGATGCTTCAATGATCCTACACTTTTCAACCACTTCATCCCAATGTTTTGATCTGCATACCCCCTCAAATATTGGTGCTCCAAGATACCTGGTTGGAAATGAGGCAATGGTGAAACCACAAATTTTTGCAATCTTTTTATGAACACTCTTTTTTCTATTAAAGAAAAAAATATTTGATTTTTCTTTGTTCATGACTTGACCGGATTGTTGTGCATATTTGCCAAAGTTTCCTTAATAGCTTCAACTTACCTTATGTTGGCTTCCTTGAACAAAGCGATATCATCTGTGAATTGTGCATGGGTGATAGGATCACAACCTTTCACAATTTGAATTCCTCTCTATATCCCACTATTCCTGTGAACCTTAATCTCTCTACCCAACACCTCAGTCATAATAACAAAAAGAAATGGAGACAAGGGGTCTCCTTGCCAAATGCCATTAGTTACACCAAAAAGACCAGATAAGGCACCATTTAATGAAACTAAAAATATTACCATTGTTATATAGAAGTGTAAAAATTCTATCCAATGAGAACTAAAACCAAATTTCTCCAACACTCGATGCAAAAATTGCCACACCACACAATCATAAGCTTTTCTCATGTCTAGCTTAATCATCATACCTTTCATGTTTCTAAACTTCACAATGTATATAATTTTGTTGGTGAGAATAATGCAATAAAAAATATCCTTACCCAGAGTAAAACCATATTGTTTTCAAATATCACATTCTTTAGCACCTTTGTTAGTCTATTTGTAAAAACTTAGGATATAACTTTGTACAATGTGTTACACAATGATATCAGTGTATAATCATTAAATGAGGAACATGATTGTTTCTTGGGAATAAGAGAAATAATTGTATTATTGATTTCTTTGGCATACCTCTTATAGATGTGAAAATTCTCCATATTTTCCAAACCTAATTACCCAAAAAATGCCAACACTTCTAAATTTTTGTTTGCATTGAACCCATCGAGACCTAGGGCCTTCTCCAGATGTAATTGAAACAAGGCACTTCTAACTTCTTCCATAGTAACTGGATCACATAGCATTCAGTTATCTTCCTCAAATACTACCCTTGGGATGAAATTAATATCCAATTCAGGATCACCCGATATGTTGTTGCTACCTAACATGCTTCTAAAATATTCAACTGCTTCATTACCAATATCTGAGAGACCAGACACCTTGCTCCCATCATTTTCGGTCTCTTCAATCTTAAACAAATTTCTACACACACTTACAGAGGAGTGAATGATTTTCATGTTGAAGTCACCGTCCTTCAACCAAGCCTCTTTGGACTTATCCTTCCAATTGATTTCCTCTCTAGCCAGGAATTCCTTTAGTTCTTTTGTCAAATCTTTTTTCTTTGTTGTAATCTTCCTTAAGCATGCATAACATGAAGACCTTATCATTCAGTATAGCTAGTTCTTGTTCAATTCTCACCATTTCAGATGAAATATTCTTAAAGGATGACTTATTCCATTCTTTGAGTTTATTTTTAATGTACTAAATTTTTTTAATAAATCTAAAACCGGATGACCCTCTCACCCTATTTTCTTTCCACCATGCTTCAGTGAGAACTATCAAATTATGGTCATGCCACCACATGTTTTCAAACTTAAAATGTGTTCTAAGATTAATCTATTTGCCGCCTATTTCAAGCTCTATTGGATAATGATCTCAAGCTGAGAGAGGAAGGATCTTAGCACCACATGAAAAGGGATCATTCAAACATTTAGGAGAAATTAAAAATCAATCAAGACTTTCTGCAATGTTTGAGAAATCACGCCTTCGATTCATCCAAGTGAAAATACCATTTGATGTAGCGCAATCCACCAAACCCGAACATGCCACAAAATCCTTGAAGTCAATCATGTTTTGGTTACACTTAGTATTACCACGTTTTGTTTTTGCTCCATCCAAAACAACGTTAAAATCCACACCCAAGACCAATTTTAAATTTGGTGCATTTTCATTAAACTTAAGATTGCTTTCCATAAAGCTGCTTTTTCACCTGTCTTGGTGGGATCGTAAATGCAAATAGCAATGAAGTTTTCATTTAGAGATAAATGTTACACCTTAGCTATGATCCAATAGAGATTGGATTCCTGAATTTCAACAAACACATCCTTTTCTTTTCAAAGAAGACCTACATCCCCAACCACTCCAATGGATTGATGAAAAAGACCTTTCCAATCTCTACAGTAAGACAAAAAAAAATTCACCATCTTTAGTAGACAATTTGGTTTCCTGCAAGAAAATAATATCATTGGTCATGGTTTGTATATGATGCCTGACTAAGTGTCATTTGTCAAGGGCCCCATGGCCCCTGACATTCTAGGTGGTTACTTTTATTGTTTCCCAAGGGAAGTTGCTCCTCCCTTGGTACTTGATAAAAATTTTCGATAGTTGTAAAAAAATTCTCATATGCTTCTTCCTCCCTTAATTTCTTGAGAGACTTTCTCCCTTTTCCCTTCTTTTTCCTATCTAGTTTAGACAAGTCCATGACCTTTGTCATAGACTATGATATGTACCTCTCATTTGTTATATCTAATTCCTCCATAACAGGTTCATCATCTGACTGTTCCGAAGGAACAAATTCATCATCTGAGTCTTCCAAAGAAACTATATCATCATTGCTCCCAATGCATATTCTGTCATTCGACCCTTCCATATTCAAATAATTGTTTATGATGATGGTATTTGGGTTGTCTTCCTTATCTCTTGAACCATTGCTATCCTAAATGAGAAGCTCCTTGTTGAGATTGGGTTGATCAACCACCATGGAAGTTTAAATAGGGTTTTTCACTTTCCATACCATTTTAGTTTTTAGTCTTGAATTTTCATAACTATTTGATTTAGCCATAACCTTGCAATCTACATCCCTGTGCTCCCGAGATCTACAATTAACACAATATCTCTTCTCCTCAGTACAATCTTTTGTAACCATTCTTTGTCATTCACCATTAAGGCAATATGCTCCAGAATTCACCTAACTATCACAATTTGTAGGCGACCATATTTGCTAAAATCTCTAGCGAATATGTCCATATCAATGTCCAAGAGGGTACCCATCGATTTACCAATCTTTTTTATGCACTTAGGTGCCCAACATTCCATTGGTAGGTTGTACATTCGTATCCATATTGGCTTATCATAAGGATGTAAACTCATAGGATCGCAGTTAGGGTATCATAATTGAATATATAACGGAGCATCCCCCATTTGCCAAATCCCCTCCTCCATGATACATTGTTTCTCTTCTTCATTTTAAAAGATTACCATAAAAAACTCTTCGAGAGGAACTTCACAATTACTTCTATTTTCCAATTCTCCTGGATCCAAATTTTGATAGATGCCCTACTAGGTTTGACTCTAGTAAAACAACACAATATTGCCAAATCTTGCATGATTTCTATATTCATGCTCAGCTCATATGTTACATTAATGTGCATCACCGATCCACTTACAACCTTCTCGCTATCCACATAATACTCTACCCCTCCTATGAACCCCGCTAGCTAGGGTTATAGATTTTTGCTCGCTTATTACACAAAGCCATTTTTCCCTATTAATAGTTCTTTTATCGACAATTTTTATTTATATTAATATAAAATATTCAAAGAATAAATACTATGATAGAAAAAGGAGGGATTAATCCCTATTCAAGTCTTAGAGCATGGAGAAACCACCCAACTACTAACCATTAACCCTTCTACAAATGAATCACTATAACAACTAGCATCAAAATTTAATACTACCCGCCTACAATCAAACCCTACATCTACAAAATGTGGTCTATTACCACAATCATGTAGCACAAGCTACCAAATACATAACAAAATAAGACAAAACCATTAAGCCCATTACAAAAAAGAAATAAAACGGACTCGCTTTTCTTTTTTCTTCTTGCTTGGGTCATTAACCCAATAGTCTTCATGACTGAAAACAAGTTTATGCTCTATGCCCTTCTTCTTGGCTTCCCTTGCCTATCACATCTCCACTTTTCTTTCCCAAAAAAATTCCTTGAAAGCTTCCCACCCCAAGCTCGCCTCCTCCATCCATGCATCTTTGTCCATGCTGCCATTCCAAAGAATGAAAGGGCAAAACTCTACGTTTGCACCCTCTGACATGATGCCTTCACCAAATGGGCATCGCAGCCCCTTTCCCACCACCACACGCACCATGAGAGATGATAACCCACACAAATAATGGTTTGGAACACATGCTTTCATCACCCAAACTACTTCCTCTCTCAACCCAAAAACCAACCCCCAAGCCACCATCATGGAGATGATGCCAGCATTTGTCCTATAGCAGAATTTAGACTGCAAGTAGTCCTCGCCAAGCAATAGCTCAATTATTTTCAAGAAAGAGGGGTCATCGAATTTGAAATTCCCCCAAGCCGTTTCTTCAAGATTTTGCCGAAAAAGGCAAGCTACTGCTTGATAGAATGAAGCGAGAAATTCGCTTGCATCTCACTTATCTGTAACTCACTCAAGCACCTTCCTATCACAGTCTCACCAACTTTCTCAACACACTAACACTTGGAGAATGCAAAATAATTGTTTCCCACCTTTGCATTTAAAAAACTCCAACTCACCCCTATCATATTCATCAATAATGGGCATTGAAGCTCACACATTTGGCGGTATGCTCATCATCCTTTAGTCAAATCAGCTTCTCATAATTCCTCCCACACTCCATCCCCGTCCACTTCGTGCAATTATGTGGCCATTTTAGAAAGTACATCAGCCACATCATTGCCTTCTCTCAATACATGAGAGATTTTGAAGGATTTGAAAGAATCTAATTCCTTCCTCATTGCTAGGATAAATTTATTAATTTTTGAAGCCATCACCTCACCTTTCAAAAGGGCATTCACAACAATTTGAGAGTCCCCCTCCAAATGTAAAAATGAAATTGATTAGCGTTGTGTCATTCTCACTCCCCAAAATGTTGCCTGCACCTCAACTTCATTGTTCGTCCCATCAACCAATCTCTAAGTAACTTTGATAGCCAAAATATTCCCATTCCAATCACAGGCAACAAAACTAGCCCCCGATGGCCCTGGATTTCCTTTGGATGGCCCATTGAAGCTCACCTTTATCCAACCAATCTCTAGCTTTCGCCAAACAATAACTACCCTTATATTTGGATCCACACGAGAGAGCCCATTAATGAGCCATAATTATTAATAGTTATTCTATTAAGATCAATTATAATTAATATTACATAAATATAATCAAAATAATATATATGTAATGGTTGTAAATCAAGAATTAGGGTTTCAACAAGTAAACCCACTAACTAGCCTAATTAACCAAATTACATTGAAAGAAGGGGGTAAATCTAATAGATCTAGCCACAATTTAATTAGAAAAGGGGTTAAGAATGCTAATTAGATTTACCCAATTGTGTGTGGGATGTGAGTCTCCTTCTTCCTAAGTTGAATTGTAATGTAATTGTGAGATTAGGGTAAAATTAGGGATTATTGAAGTGACCTGACATAAACAGTAAGCTACAAATGTCCCACGGAACCACCAATTAAGATTTGGGTAAAATAAGATGTTTAGAACTTATTCCCAAAAGTTTGTCATAATTTTTGAAGACTAGGTAGCACAAATCCGCCCCGGTCCTCCAAATTTTCCATCCTTGAAAGCTTACATGTTCATCACTATTGAGTCTATCGGATTTTTTGATTATAGATCCACACCCATTTCCTGCACACGGAAAGAAAGGGAAAGATGTTGGGAATAAGGTTTTTACTTAGGTCAAACCTCGGTTTTGGAATTAACCATGAATGAAATAATGAAAATATTGAAATAAATGTTAAAGAGACATACCTCAAATCTACAATTGTTGATGATGATACAATGCTCTTTGAATGTAATCACAAATGTTGAATATAATGGCATGACAAACACATGGACATGAAAAACCCTAATCGCACACACATGCTTGAATGAACATTGATGTAACTTTGTTCCACAATGCTTGAATGATGAATATACAACCTTGAATATTTGAAGATGATTGATAATGAATGCTTCATGAATGCACAAATACTAGGGATGGAGACTTAGATTTCTTATAGGTCTAAAATGAATTGATAGGATGTCTTTATATAGGGTTCCCTAGGTAATCTACCGATTAGGTCGACCTCCAATGGTCATATGTAGCCTCAAGAATCAAATTTTGTTGAAGAGATATAGCACCTGCCCCATTTTAAAGTAGGGCCCCTTTGTGAGGGACTAGGGCATTTTGGGGTGCCTTGGTCCAGACCAGGGCATCCCATGCCCTGGTCATTCTACAAAGAGGACCAAAATAGGCAAACAAGGTGAAGGGTATCCCATAGTGGGACCCACCAAAAGGTGTACATGACATTAAAGTTGGATAATCAAGTCTGAATGGACCTAGAGGGGGGATGAGGATAGGATACGTTAAAGTTGGAGCACAAACATGAGGTGTAAATTAGACCAGTGACAATTTATGATGCTACAATATAATCTTAAACTAATAATTATGTTGAATACACCACAAGATTGAGAGTGGGGGGTGACTCAATCCAGACCTAATTTTTTATTTATTTGTGATCTATCAAACTTCAAACCACAATTAACTTATTGTAATTATAAAACATGAAAGCACAAATCACAATAAACACATGAACACCATATTTACATGGAAAACCCTAAACAGGAAAAAACCATGGTGAGAATCAAACTCACAATATGAATAACTTATTACAATGTTTTAGGCTCAAGGCCAAGGAGCTCACTGCACCTGATAAGACTTGCAAAACTAAGGTGCACAAACTTAGGGCAAGATACAAAGGTATGTACAAGATACCAAAAGAACACACCTTCTTTCAGTAGGTACATGGAATAGATGAATTAAAATGAACAAGATCTCCTAATCATGAAATTGTCCTTGAATCAATGCGTCAAGTGACCTATATCATGGCAAACACATCTGACATCAACCATTGTCTCAGAAACACTATCACGCTAAAAATATCATCATCAAAGATCTACACAAACTGACTTTTGCACCAAATCTTCTTACATATCATTCACATCTGCTTCACATAAATTCACACATATTCCATACCTCAACTCATACAACCACATGTCTATATATACAAGATCATTCATTAAAACTCTTAACTAGGTCAGCCACAGACAAAATATGCAATTACCTAAATTAGGCCACCCAAACCAATAACATCCATTTTCATCCACTCAATGAGATAAAAGGGACCTAAACACATCACAACACATCCTTTTCTAAAATTATTACAATGAACCACGCACACTAACACATCCTCCAAAGTCGACATCAAATGAATTGTGTAGATAAACAATTGAGCGTGTTAATAGATTGACTCAAAAACATCCTCCAATACAAAATACACACTACGAATCTACACATGTCATGTTGAGACCCATAAAAATATCCAAACTCAACCTCCAACACATATTCAAACAAAAAAAAGCATGATCCAACTAAGATACACCACCCCAATCAGCCAAAAACCAAACCAACTAACAACACTGATTACAAAACAACATAACTTCACTTGTCAATCAATCTAGCACTAGAACACTGCACAAACCAAATGAACATGTCCTCCAAGCGACAATACTTGAATCCACATATTAGAGAACCACCAAGCATTCTTCGGACCAATTCTAATAGACACCATTCTATCAAGAATAACAACAATCAACTTTACCATCCGAGCAACAAAGGACGTATAAACCTGATAGTGCAACATACACAAATCATAAATATTATATCCAGAACCACATTCCATAATCTTCACAAATCGAAGGAATGTAAAACATTATTCCACCAAGACAATAAATACTTTTTCTCACATATAAATATTGTTTCTTGCATATTGAAACTTCCACAACACCAACCAACGGAAAACACCTCAACATCACCACCAAGCCACTCAATAATATTAGAACACTCACTTCCAGACCATCTACACCACATATTGACATCAATGACAACATAACTCAACAACCTCAAGTTTCCAACAAATTAATAATGAACTTCAAGATTAATTTTATTATTATAATTATAATTATATAGATTTTATAATTAAATTAGGATTACATTGTTAAGAAAAATATATATTTTCACTATAATATTTAAATTATTTCATAATTATAATTATTAATATTATTTTATTGAAGTGAAAGTTATAGTTAATATTGCAAAAATATAATTAAAATATTATCATTTTAAAATAACAACAATTCAAAATTATAATAATTAAGAACAACAGCAAATATTTTTATTGCAATACTATAAAGGCAAGTACTAACTTTTCAAAAATGAAAACTTTCTAAAAAATGGTTGTTTTTTTTAAATGGATGGTGGCAACCTTTATTTGAGCTCAATATGCACAGAAAAATCACTCAAGGTTAGATCCCTCAACAATATGGATGGGAACTTAGCAGATCTTCTCTAATACCATGTAAGAGAAAAGATTGAGCTCTAATACCATGTAGAACTAAATGATACAACCACATGAGCCAAGAATCATCTGCAAGAAAAACACGTATCACACAAAAGAGATCAAGCAAAGATAATGTGCCCCATAAAAGTTGAGAATTATATTTTGATTGCACAAAAGAATTATTGATTGCAATGCATAAAGGCTTACTTTATAGAAAGCAAGAGATGCCCTAATATTAAAATTAGGAGAATAGAATAAAAGAAAAGAGGAGTTAAATAAAGCTTGACTATAGCTAAACTAAAGTACCACTAAGTGAGCTTAAGCTAGAAAAGTATAAATCTAGATAAAAAAGCACCTAAGTTTAGCTTAAGTGAATAAAGTAATCAAAGGACCTAATTAAATAAATACATAGATAAAGTGTCCTAAATACTCCAACTATGGTCTCATGTTAGGTAAGTCCAATCTCTTGCTCCTTTTCTTCCTTGGATTTTGGCCAATGAATTTAATGTGGTTTCTAACTTGGAGGAAAAAAGAGGTAGAGATATTAGGCTTGATCCATCTACTTGTCTTTGTTGGTAAACAAATGTGTCATTGCGGTCGTTTATCTAAAACTGACCCTATTTTCCTGATGAGCAGTGACAAACGTTCCAACAGTTGGAGAGATTGGAGTAAAACCACAATCTTCCTCTGCGTTTGAGAGGGGTAGCTCCCTCGTATGATAGGGGTATTTAGGATTTTTGTGTACTTTTAACCCGAAAGTACATAAAGGAGAAAACATAGAACTTAAACAAGATTAATAACAAAAAACCTACTAGAAGTCATATGAATACCAAGTAGGATTCCCTAAATGATAACAATTACAAAAGGGGTCACCGCTAAATAGGTTAGTCATGCAACGATGATGAAAGAAGTACGATAAACCTTGACATACGAAGAGATAGGTTGTACTAGCACATGCAAGTCAAGATACCATGAAATGATGTGTTTCATCAATAGATTTAACCAATACATAAAGGGACTACTAATTCAACATACGAGAAATTAGTAACAATAACTCATGAATACATTCAAGACACACGAACTCAATGCATTGTTCATTATTCTTTTTGAAAATATACAAGTTCAAAAACTCCTTGGTACAAAGGTATGAACATCAAAAGTTCTCACTTAGTTTCTCTACAAAATTCTGTAGAGTTTTCCCCCCTGTACGTGTCTCCCCCATACATTACAAATAGCCTTGTATTTATAGGCTTTCCTCTGATAACTAGCTAGTAACCACCCCATAACTACCTAGAGATAACTACCTCCACAAATTTGAGAAAATAAAAATAAGCTTCATTACTTTGACTTTTCTCAATTTTTACACAAATGAAGTTTATTTTCCAATTTTATTACAAATATTTGACATAAGTCACTTTTACCCCAAAGACACTTGAAAACCCCCAATTTCAATGAAATGTCGAATTTGGTTTTCTAAGCTACTTGTTCACTCCATCTGCTTCATCTATGACACCTTTTGAAAATATTTCTGATAGTAAGCATTGTCGTTCCTTGAGACGATATCACTATGAGTGATTTTGTGGAACATTTGACTCCAAAATTTCACTAGGTTGGAAGTTTTTGGAACATTACATTAAATCCATTATGGTGCTCTGCAATACAAAGTTCTTCATCAGTGGGGATTACTAATACTTTGACCTTTGAACCAACCTTCTAGATTTCCCTTGTGTGAGTTTTATTTTCATAGTTTTTAGCATCATCTATCTAAATACCAAATACAATGAGATGGGCACAAATCACTTCTCGAATTTTCGCAGAACCTTCACCAACTCCTCCACTAAATATCAATGCATTTGCATTTCCTACATCAGATGCTTCCAAGAAATTCCTCATGTCTTTGTCACCACAAATGCCATGCAATCCACTTTCATTATTTAATACATAATCAATTTGATCGGCACTCAAATTTGGTTTTTTTTTTTTGAGAAGTCAATATCTGACAAATAGCAGGATCAATGTCACCACATCGTGTTGCCATAACAAGCCCTTCTAATGGGGTTACACCCATGGTTGTATCTATGCACTTCCCATTCTTGATTGCTACTATGCTAGCTCCAGCACCGAGATGAAATGCAATTGCATTAACATTTTCTTTTGCCTACCCCAGATATGTTGTTGCTTAGAGGAACTGGTAGCTTGTTCCATGAAATCCATAACATCTTAAGCCAAGCTTTTCATAGAAAGTATAAGGAATAGCGCCATAGATGTATGCATAAGGAGGGATCATTGAATGGAAGCCAGTATCAAACCCAACAACTTGAGGACACTGGAACAACTCATCTACTACTCAGATGCCCTCAAGATATGGATAGGTGTGTAGGGGAGCCAATTGCTGCAACATTACCCTTGGCAATACATACTGCAAAATTTTCCATATTAAAAAGGGCATACCTGTTCTAAAACCTCTTGTTCTTATAACCATTGCCTTGCACGAGATGATATTCAAACCTTCATGTGCCTAGTCTATGCTTCCACAATTTGCATTTTGTCAAACGCTTCACGACATTGGCTAAGTTTCCACGATTTGCTTTCATGTTTCAGAGTCATTGTAATTACAACCTATGATGAAATTCTTCTATCCTTTTATGCTTTGATGAATGGCCATAACCTGTTCTTTGACTTTGCATCGTTGATGCGAGGAAAAATGGAAGCAACACGACATGTCATGAGATGACATCTCTTTGAGGCATTTATGTCAATCGGTTCACGACATTGTCGGTGCAATCATCATATGATTTGAGAAGTCGACTCCTTGAGGCGTGCTGTCAAAACGTTGACATGCCTTGTCTATATTTTCACATGTCACATGTATGTCCAAATTCACATTTTGCAGAGGTAGAAAGGATGTAGGCAACGATTGTGTATATCGACTTTATGCTACATATCATGTTGGCTGAAGCATTTCCAACAAATTTTGGTGCATTTCTTTAGGCATTCTTGTCAACTTTTCCACCGTAGCTACATGATGTGAGGATGTGTTCGAGAGAGCTACATTAGATTGAAAATTTTGAGAGCTTGCTTGTACAATCCAGTTCGTGTTCATTTTTCCATCGTTTTCTTTCAATCTTTGAGATGAGATCTTTTCGAGGTATTCTAAGCTTGGTAGTTACATTTGCTAAGAAGTTCCCAAGGGCGTTTTGTCATATGTATTCGATGCAAAACATTGAAATTGCAGCAGGGAATATGCAGAGCATTGTTCACTTATTGGATTATTAATACCCACGATAATAGGTCTCCATGCTAAATGTTTACTGAAGCATTTTGTAAAACAATTAACATGCAACCTTCAAATTTGGTGAGAGATATCACACTACTGCCCCACGACATATATAATTGATAACCCTATTCTTTTATACAATCACACCTTCGATACCTAGCCGCTTCTCTAGTACATGTCATGATTGTAAATATATCATGATTTCCACATGAGCTATGGTGACTATATGACATTTTTGCTGGATATTTGGTAAAAAAAATTGTTGTACAATCATATCTTGGCAAGATTTGAACTTAGCCAGTCAAATATTATATGCTCTTATATCGCCTCTTTTATATGTGAGCAAATATGTCTATCAACATCACTACTTCACACTCATGACAGTTTCTTGCATTTAAAGCTCTGTTTCAAAACTCACAAATTGCTCCAATTCTACCAAACTCCCAACAACCAACATGGAGGTTAAACTTGCTCAAGATTCAAGCATTCTTAATTTTTTTTTTTTATAGCAATTGGTTAATAATGCTTGAGTTTTGAGCCTTTTTAACCAATAAATCAACCTCAAAATAGATAGGCCCACACAAGGTTAGAAAATAAGGTTAGAGATGCTCCATTTTGGAGCATTCCTAACCTTTTTGTGAGAGGTTAAAAATTTGGGTTAAGAATGCTCGAAAACGGAGCATTCCTAACCATTTTCTCTCAAAGGTTATGATTTTGACCTTTAGGAGCCATTGACCACGAAGGAGAACAAAGGGGAAATGAAAATAATGATTTTTTTAGATATATTTTTCCCTCAAATGATCACAATATTAAAACCAATTTAAAATATTAAATTATTTTTGAAAAATAATTTAAATATTTTCAATTTAATGCCCAAACTTAGGAAAAATGGTCATAACTTTCAAACGGTAAGGAATTAGGCTCTGAAATTTGAAACACATATTGATGGTAGGGAAATGAGAAAATACGATCATTTATTCCTCATGACAATACCTAGGCTAAGGTATTTTAATTATTTGTGAGCGAGGGACATCAAAATTTGAAAGTTTAAAATATAATAAACTATGAACTGGGTTCAAGCAAAAGTTGGCCACATGACACAAAATGATGTTTAGGACAAGTCTATCAAATTATTTCCCTCAATTATTTGTAATTTTAAAAACTCATCCATTTTTTCATTTTCTGACTGACAACGACCTTGGGTCACATGCTCACTCATTA
Source organism: Cryptomeria japonica (assembly GCF_030272615.1). Lineage (NCBI taxonomy): Eukaryota > Viridiplantae > Streptophyta > Pinopsida > Cupressales > Cupressaceae > Cryptomeria > Cryptomeria japonica. The sequence continues at coordinate 840,824,373 of NC_081407.1, read as the reverse complement.
TGCATAAACACCTATTGGACCTTCATTCAATATTGGGACCAATTTGAAGTTCAAATTTTGGGTATGTAAAATATGGGGCAACAATCTTCAAAGGGACAATATTAATATTTTGAATTTGATTGATGTGAAGCCAAATAATGGCATCTTCACTTGGAACAACAATAGAAGTTGATAAAATGTTATTTTGGAGAGGCTTGACAGATTTAGACTGTTTCTTGCTATTGATTTAGAGATAGGTCCATACTGCCAGCTTAGAGATTTTGAATTGGAGAGATTTTGTTCACTAGTTGTTTATACTATTGACTATATGTTTCAGAGCTTCAAAGAAACCGTCTTTTAAGTTTTAATTTATGTGGCTTCACAGTCCTTCACTCTAGTACTTAATGCTTGAACAATGGTACAAAGGGAAGCCTTCTTATGACAGGACTATGTATTCCTTTGCTAAAAGATTGCATTATGTCAATTATAAGCTTAAAAAGTTGGATAGGCAATTCTTTGACAACTTTCATTCCAATAAAATGTGTCTCAAGCCTGATTGGATGTTATCACTCACCAAATTCATGATCATGGTCTAACTAAGGATTTAGGTAGAGAGAAGATAGTTACTGCTAAGGAGCTAGAGGAATAGGTGTTACATGAGGAGATGTTTTGGAAGCAAAAGTATTGTATTTATTGGCTTTAGGAAGGTAATAGAAATACTACATTTTTCCACAGTTCTATCAAATTTGGAAGGAATGAAAATCATATTACCTCCATTCTGACCTCAAAGGGGTTGCAACTTTCTTGCTTGAGAGAAATTTCACTAGAAGCTTCTTAATTCTTCCTAACTTTGTTTACTTTATTCTCAACTCTATTTAGTAAGGACTCTCCCCTTGCAAGAGAACAAAAAAACTCCATTCTAGTCTGCATTCCCTCTTTAGTTTCTAATAGAATGAATGAGACCCTCATGTGGCCCATCTCATTGTAGGAATTGGAAGAGGTGGTGTTTCAAATGAAGAAAGAAAAAGCCCTAGGTCCTTATGGTTTTCCAATTGAATTATTCTAGGAGTTTTGGGAGATTATCAAATTATATCTCTTTCAGGTGGTACACGAGTCACAAAGAAAAAACAAATGTTAAGAGCCATGAACTCTACTTTCCTAGGGGTTGGGGGCCTAGCTCGATTGGCAAGTTCTTTGAGTGGTAAAGCATGAGGTAATGAGGTCTAGTCCCCCCCAACCCATGTGGTACTAGAGGACATGCCACACCAGCATCACCAGTCACATTAAAAGTTTACTCAATGCACTACAGTTTATAGGGGGCACTATACTCGATTCCTCCAGTCTAAAATAAAATTCTCTACTTTCCTAGCTCTTATTCCAAAAAGAGAGGATGCTTCTTGTCTAGATTATTTTAGACCCATTTCTCTTTGGAATGTGATTTATAAAATTATTGATAAATTGATTGCAAAAATGCTTAAGCCTTGGCTTAATTGTTTGATTTTTGAGGAGCAAGGTGGATTTGTTGGTGGTATACAAATTCTTAATGGGATTGTGATTACAATTGGGGCTAGTCATTCTCTAGCGACCTCTAAGGAGAAGGCCATGTTCCTTAAGCTTGACGTGGCAAAGGCCTATGAGAGGGTCAAGTGGGTCATTTTTGCAGAAAGTTCTTTTCGCTTTTGGATTTTGCAACAAATAGGTTAATTGGGTCATCAGTTGTGTTACTTCCACTTCCTTTCCTATTCTCATCAACACTAAATCATCTGAATTATTTGGAGCTTCCCATTGTCTATGGAAAGGGGACCATCTATTTCTCTATTTGTTTATTATTATGGTTGAAGGTCTAGGAAGATATATCAAGTCTCATGCGAGACAATATTTGATTCAGGGATGGAGATAGTGCAATAGTGTGCCTCCTCATTCTCACTTGCAATTTGTTGATGATATTGCCCCGATGGGCGTGGCTAGAATCAATGAAGCAGTGAACTTAAGACTTGAGCTCTAGAAACTTACTAGTTACTTGGTTGACTCTAAACAAAATATTAATGAGGACAAGTATTATGTTTTCTTCTTTAGAACTCCTTGACTTATTCAAAGCACGATTGCTCAGATTCTTAGATTTCAAATTAGTTCCCTTCCTCTGATTTATCTTGAGATTCCTCTTGTTGTGGGATCTTAGCTCAGAGCATTTTGTCACGATGTTCTAGAAATTTTTTGTAGAAGAGCTAATCATTGGACTTGTAGATGGCTTTTATCTTCTAGGTGATTGACTCTTTTGAAGCTGGTGGTTCAAGTGCTTCCTATTTACAAGTGCTTTGTGTAGGTTGCCCCTTCAAGATTTGTTAAGGAGTTTGGTGTCCTTGCCTATTAATTTCTTTTGGTAGACAATTCACATTCGTTGAAGTGGAGCCTAGTTAAGTGGTAAGCTATTTTCAAGTCAAAGAAAGAGGGAGGTCTTGTGCTCAAATTGAAGAGTTTGAATGGGCAAGTCTTAGATGCCAAATTATATTGGTGATGGTGTACTTGCCAAGATCATGATTGGGCTAGAATTCTCACTAATAAGTACCTTTTGGGGGTGAAAAACTCCAATGTGCCTCAATATAGCCTTTTGCGGATGAGATCTATGATTTGGGATACTTTCAAAAGAGGGGCTAAGCTTATCAAGGAGGGTCTCTTTTGGATTTGTAATAAAGGCTTTGATGCTCTCTTTTTTGTATGATTCTTGAGACGGTTATCCCCCTGTCATATCATTGTTTCCTCATTTACAACCCCTTTGTAATAGTTTAATTGAAGCTGGTAAGAGTAAGGTGGAAAACTTAAAAATTGTTCAAATTTTGGGTCATATGGAAGTGATTCGGGGAAGGATCCTTAGGAGTGGCTGCTAAAAGGTATTGAGGGAGCTCAACAGGAATTGGGTAAGATTTTATAGATTTTATCTAGTAGGATTGAAAGGGAACTTGCATCCATATAATAAAGATTCCAACATAACCCAAATGAGAAATCAAAGCAAATAAGCACTTAGAATCCATATGCAAAGAATAAACAACATAACCATCAAAGAGTGACAAAAGATATACCCTAGGAAAAACCTCATGAGGGAAAAACCCAGCCTCCAAAAGAATCCATCCACCATGTATTGATCAACAATGCAACATTACAATACATCCACGAAAGCCTTTGAACCACAAGCCACCTACAAGAACTCCATGTGAACAAGAATGTAACCATACATCTCATGCCATGCTTCCAACCTCCACAAATGCTAACCGGGCTAACCTACTAGCTTGCCAACCTTAAACAACTCCCTTGTGGTTGCTTTAATAGAGTCAAGCTCCCACAAAACCACCAAATGCTTTTACATCAAAACCATGTGCTAAAACCATGGGCTACCTAACCATTGACCCTACATTTAATATTGAGTACTAAGTTTTCTCTCTATTAATTTACTTTCTCCAATATTAAAACATTACAATATAATATTACAATGTTACAATACAACTCATCAAGTGGCCTCAATAATATTCTAAAAGAATCTCTACATGTTACATGTCCATGTGCAACTCACATAATAAATAAATATTACAATTACATAACATTATGCAAGGTATACAACACCTATCTTCCCAACAGGATATGTAATTCCCTTAATGGGAAGGACACTTTGGCCTAGGATCCTGATCCAAAGGGTAAATTCTCAATTGCCTAGGGCTACTTGGAGTTGGTTTGGCAATTGTATAGGAGGGTTGGCATTCCTTGGTGGAAGTAGGTGTGGAGCAATTTTTCTTGGCCCAAATGTAACTTTTTCTTATGGTTGGTAGCTCAAAATAGGTGCCTTACCTTGGAGAATCTTTAGAAGAGAGGTTTCCAGGGTCCTTCTAACTATGTTCTTTGTAATAACAATGAAGAATGGGATCCACATCTCTTCTTCTAGTGTCCTTACTCTAAGGAGATCTAGCGCCTTTGGTGGGGGCATGGAATCAATCTCATGTTCATGCCACATCTTTGGTGAAATTTTGGGAAAGTTTGGGTAGGTCTCCATCTAAGACCTTTTTTCTTCAGGTAGTTTGGGCTATTAACCCTACTTTTATTATTTAGCATCTTTGGTTGGAAAGGAATCAAAGGATCTTCCAAGGTATGAAAATGGTGGTGGTCGAAGTATGAGGAAAGATCATCAATAGAATGTAGAAGACTATTTTTATGGTACTATGGATCCTCGTGATTTAGTTGTTGTAAGGAATTTGAATATCGTTGCTAGTGGTTTCAGATCCTCTATAGGTGGAAGACCTAGATAAGCCCAGAAGAAGATTCATTGGGAGGATTGGTGGCTTCCTCCCCCTCAAGGAATTCATAAGGTAAATGATGGTGACTCTTCCAGGGGGAGGGATCGGTAGCATTGGCAGGGATAGTGTTGGAGATGTTATGTTTTTCTTTTTTATCTATAAAGAGAAACATTCTAATAATCTTATGGAAGCCCTTGCTATTTTTGAGGCGGTGGAAAGAGGTTGCTCCCTTGGATGGAAAAAGGTCATATGTGAATCTGATTCATAGATTGCGATGGATATATTGAATGGGCAAAGGTTGGATGGTGTTAATTGACAATTAGCCTTGGTGGTTAAACAAATTTTGAATATGAGTTGCTCTCTAGAATCTGTTTCTTTCTATCATATTCCTAGAGACTAGAATAAAGTAACAAATTGTCTCGCTAACTGGGCCTCAGAGCATTTAGAGGGGTGAAATGTTAGGGACTAGGGACTCTTGTCCCTATAGTGTCCATAAAGGTTTGGAAAAGTTGGTTATAGAGGACATGTGTATGTAGCTGGTTTCTTCTTTGGGGATTTCCTAGGGGATCATTTCTCTCATTTGTTGGTTGTTCTTTAGTGGGCCTGTGGCCTTTTTCTTTGTAATCTTGCTTTGATTTGAATATTTTTCTATGCTTCTAGTTTTTGTGACAATATATTTTTTGACAATGGAGCATGACTACTATCAAGGAAATCAAAGATCTTCCTTTTGTCTATAGCAAGCCCCCAAAAGTGTTTTCAAATGCAAGTACAAGGTCATGTGAGCAAATCTCACAAGTCAAAAGCAATATATGACAAAATTGCAAAATTTAGACTCAACTTCATGGGCAACCTAGTCTTTAGAACAAGTCACAAGCATGGATCCACTTGAAACAAGATAAGTCACAAAATATCTATGTCATATTGTTCTAATCTCTATTATAGTACCATATCTATGTTCCTAATCTTCTATAACAATATATTAATCCATTAAACAAATCAAAAACAACATTGCATACATTCTCACCTCTTTTATTTTTCATTCTCAATAACTAGCATTTTTATATGTTATTTCACTCTTAACTTCTAAAAATTATCAATTTAATTCGAAGAAAATTAGACATTAATTAAAAATTCTGTTTAGTAAGCCCTAGCCTCAAAAAAAAATCTCAAACCAAAATATCTGGAATCCCTCAATAGTAAACTCGCCAGGGTTCAATCATCGATTACAACCCCACGTGCAAGGAAATCTCCTCCACTTCCACCATTACGAGTTGCCACTTCACATTGAATTAGATAATGTTGCAGTTCAGAAATTAATAATAATAATAATACTAATAATAATAATAATGAAAGAAGATATAGAAGACTAATGAAACTCTTATATCCATTGTTTTTTATTATGGTTCCTAATGTTTGGACCTTCAAGATAGAGCTACGTGTTTGGTGGGAGAAATCTTGCGGACCTTCCTACCTATTGTGAGTAAATTAGATCCGGTCGTTTTCATAGATTTGGCTCTCTCAGTGTAAGAACAAATTACAGCCTCTAAAATTTCATCCTCTCAAATTTCATCCCGCCTAATGCCTACCACACGCATCATCTTCCCTTCTTTTTGTTTCAACCACCATTACTTGATCCAGTTTTAAAGAATGTCAATTCTCATGCCTACAACTAATCTTTCTTGTGACTCTATCTAACAAAAACATAGTCAGGAAAAACTACTCAGACCTACTCATACCCAATCTAACTCCTGTTCCTGAAATCTGTAATCCAAAAATGGCACTCATTTGTGCCCCAAATCCATTGATTTTAAAATCCAACAAGCCGCAGGTCGCCAGATTTGGAGCACAAATCCGCCATGTGCCTACCTGTATCCCCTACCCATGTCATCGCAGTTTGCAGAACAAATTACCCACAGAAAGAATTAGAAGAAATAGAATTGTATGTGAAATCGCTCTGGAGGAAACAGTGGCATCAGTAGAAGACCTGGAACTCAAAGCTAAAGTGGGTGACAGGGTTAAAGTTAGAGGACCCTTGAAGGTATATCATATTCCTAAAACGCCAGAGTTCGATATTGGGGGCATGGAGGGTGAAGTCAAAGATTATGTGGGTGTCTGGAAAGGTAAGCATATTTCTGCCAATCTGCCTTACAAAGTACAGTTCACCATGGAAGTAGATGGGCGCTCTGTTAAATTTTTCACCCATTTGAAGGAGGACGAATTCGATGTGGTGACTTGATTGATCTTAAACTCCCTAAGAAATAAATACCCATTTGTAGAAAAGGAAAATTTCCATGAGCTGCGCACTTGGGCTGTGCAGGGACTGGTACTCCTCCCTCGTCTCCACAGATTGATCTGCCCTTGTAGTTTGCAGCAAGCCCCATATTATATCTCATCATGTGGAATTTGAAAGTTGGATCAAGTTAATTTACAGAAAAAATGGCGTTGCCCTAAAATGAGTGCCCATTTGTTCTTTTCTGGAAATCCTACATTATATTAGTTGGGATTATTTAGTGTCAATTTTCCAGAACTTGCCTGTATATTTTGGTTGTTACCCTCTTTGTCAGTACAAGTGCTTCTATTGTGTTTCTGCTGACGTTATGAATCATGATTATGTCTTCTTTTGCAAATGGGAAAATAGTTGCAAATGATGGGCGTTGCTTCTATATTATTTCTGCTGATGTGATAATTATTTTTCTCTTTGTAAATGGAAAAAGAGTAACTGACTGGTTGTAAAACTCTGCTGGAAAAACTAGTTTTTCTATTAACCCTGTTTTGTTTAATTTGGTAAATTCCTTGAATCCCTGGGAGGGGAGGCCATTTCGGAAGTTAGGCTATGACCAGAACTTATGCCGTGCTTGGATAACTCTCAGGCAGTTTACTGACGGACCACAGCCTTCAGGACTATATTAATCTTACGTTAGGTTAGCCTTTTATATAGAATATTTTTTCAGCATTCTATTTTAATTCTTTCTTTGCAGCTAGTATCTGTTTCACACATCATTTCTTCTCTGGATTGTAAGGAAGCACAAGCGGAAAAATGTTATCCAGTTTGAATGTATTTCATAGCTACTTATTCAAGTCAATGCCCAAACAAGTAGCGCAAACCCTATTCCTGGGTTTGTAGTGGTGAGGTTATTGAGCCTTTTCAATTCCCAGAGCTGGGGTCTTTTCTACTACACTTTGGTGTAATCCCCAGTCCAAAGGATCTTGCATACACGTCTGCTGCAGATTTTCAAAAACTGTGGCAGAACTCTTTGCATGTCTCGAGTAGCCAGGTTTTGAACTTAGATGGGTTATTATTATTAACGTGTGTGGTGCGCCACTCAGATCTGAGCACCAGATCAACACTATAATTAACTATAAAATTTATTAAAAAAAGAAAAAGAAAAAGAAAAACTTGTTTTTCTTGCAACAGTGGAACACAATTTTCAATTTTACTCTCTAAACACTTACAGATGTTGATTATACGTGAGATGATGCCTTTCCAAAATTCAAAAACTGACCAAAAATGTCCATGAATAATTAGAGAGTGGCACTATTGTGAGCCTACAGAGTGCATGCCAGAAGACATGCAGGTTTAATGTGTTGAAGATATAGCTACAATAGAGATTATCGGCTCCTTATTTATCTCGTCTAGTATCGACTCCTTAGCTTCCGTTCCTTCCTTGCCTTGTTTACTGTCGGTGACTCTTCATGTTGCAACAGCTGTTGGTGAAGGTGATGAGGCTGTCCTTGCAGAAGTAACTGCCCGTGTCTTTCCCTCTCCCTTCGTGTGACTCTTCACTGGAAATTCTGACATGTTATATTCATTATTCTTCTTTGTCTCGGTTTCTTATTCTTTGGCAGTTTTATATTTCGGCTTCTTCTTCCTTGTGATTGTGTCTGTCAGATCAGAGATATTGTGTATTCCTTCTGCTTACAGAGTTTCAGATATTTGAAAGTTTTGGTTTGTATTCAAGATGTATCAGCTGAGTTCATTTTTATGATTGATTCGTAGAGAATCAAACTCATATATTATTGTGATTGATAGTAATCTGAGACTATCATCAGTTGTATTCTTTTCTGAGATATAATAAAGTTCATTTTGAGTGGGCTGGGTTTTTCGCCCTCAGGTGGAGGGTTTTCCTAGGATAAGGGCATGTGTATTTGTGTTCCATTCTTTTTTTTCTGTTCTCAGATTTTCTATATTCTGGTTCAAGTTTTAACATGGTATTAGAGTGGGTCTAGAAGATCGATCCAGAACCAGAATTTTTAAGTTCTTTATTTCTTTCAATTGTTTGCCTAAGCCATTCATTATGGTGAACGGATTGTAAGTAGAAGATAGACTGGATGGTTAGTCAAATTTCTCTTCTTGGAAATTTAGAATTCTGATCACTCTAGAAGAGAATGATCTCCTTGACTATCATCAGTTGTATTCTTTTCTGAGATATAATAAAGTTCATTTTGAGTGGGCTGAGTTTTTCGCCCTCAGGTGGAGGGTTTTCCTAGGATAAGGGTGTGTGTATTTGTGTTCCATTCTTTTTTTTCTGTTCTCAGATTTTCTATATTATGGTTCAAGTTTTAACATGGTATCAGAGTGGGTCTAGAAGATCGATCCAGAACCAAAATTTTTAAGTTCTTTATTTCTTTCAGTTGTTTGCCTAAGCCATTCATTATGGTGAACGGATTGTAAGTAGAAGATAGACTGGATGGTTAGTCAAATTTCTCTTCTTGGAAATTTAGAATTCTGATCACTCTAGAAGAGAATGATCTCCTTGACTATGTCTCGAAAGATGTAGAAGAACCTTCTGCTGATGCAGAGAAAGTTCAATGGAGAAAGAACAAGACCATGGCTAAGAAAATTCTGATTGATTTTGTTAAGGATCATCCGGTGCCTATCATCTCTAAGTTGGATTCAGTTAAGGAAATGTTTCAGACTCTAAAGGATCTTTATGAATTCGACAATACCAGCAGAGCTTTAGCCGGTAGGCGTCAACTGCTGCACGTGAAAATGTCTAGAGGAGAATCTGTTACTTCTTATTTCATGAAGATGTCTGAGTTAAAAGATCAACTCAGTGCAATTGGAGATACTTTTGCTGATAAAGACTTGGTTATGTTAGCTATGAATGGACTTCCCATCTCCTGGGAATCCTTCATTCAAGGCATTAGTGGAAGAGATGATCTTCCTAAATTTGACAGGTTGAGGGCAAATTGCATTCAGGAAGAATGCAGACAAGAAGCAAGAGGTTATGGTCGCAAATCTCATCATGAAGATGATCATGTGCTTGTTGCCCATGCATCTAAGGGGAAAGGAAAGAAAGGTAACTTCAAAAGATTCAGAGACAAGAATGATGAGTCAGCCCCTGTTGCCAAGAAAAAGTGGAAGGACCTTTTTAGAATTCAGTGTTTTAGGTGTGACAAATTTGGTCACTTTGCCCGTGATTGTGTTTCAAAATCTAAGACTCAAGCAACTGCTGCAAATGTTGAAAATCCTTCTCCTCAAAGAGAGTCAAGTGAAAATTTTGAAGGCTTCTTATTTATTTCTGCACTTTCTAGTAATGTTCCTACTAACTGTGATACATGGTTGATAGATAGTGGAGCATCTCGTCATATCACTGGTTTTCGTGAGCACCTTTCAAACTTGAAAGAAAAAGACTCTCATCTTCAAGTTATCATTGGTGATGATGCTTGCTATTTTGTGAAGGGTACTGGTTATACTTCTTTTCAGTTGGACTCTGGTATTCCTCTTCATTTAAGTGATGTCCTATTTGTTCCTGGTATTAAGAGGAATCTGATTTCTATTTCTGCATTAGAAGACAAAGGTTATCATGTTGCTTTTGCTGATGGAAAAGTACTTGCATGGAAGAAGAACTCTAGTATTCAATTAGCTCATGTTATTGGTGTTCATCATGATAGTCTTTACAAGCTTTCAGCTCATCCTATTCAAGTCTTAGCTCATGATTCTTCAAGTTCAAGTGAGTTGTGGCATAAAAGATTTGGTCATTTAAACTTCTAAACTTTGTCTTCAATGGAGAAGGTTGTCATTGGTCTTCCTAAGCTGAATCAAAACCATGAAGGTGTTTGCAAGGGGTGTGCTCTAGGTAAGAACATTAAGAGCACCTTTCATAGTAGTGAAAGTAGGGCAAAGAATGCTCTAGAACTAATTCATTCTGATTTATGTGGACCTATGTGTTGTGACCATTTCACACATCGCCCCATTGCAAATGGGGACCCCCTCTTTTTGCTCGTTTTTTCGCTCGCTTTTCGTTTCGTTTTTAGGATTTTGTTAGTCAGTCAGTTGTCTAGATTTAGGGTCAAGCCTTAGGGTTTTAGTTACCGTCTTTTCAGACCAGAATCCAGTCGGTTTTGAGAGCTTTTTGAGCTTCCTTTCGTAGGATGCAATTTTGAATGAAATGATTTCGCTAGAATGGTCTATTTTCAATTGGAATGTTGAATGCAGAGCTTAAATTTGTCTAAGTGTTGATGATGGAATGTGAATTTTGACCAATTGACCAATTTTGACCAAATTTTGAGTTTTTTGATTTTTGATCCCGGGCATTGTAAATGATTTGTTTTCGCCTTGTGAAGTGATAAAATGTGTAAAATCATGTTATTTTGGCCTATAGGAGCAAAATCGCTCCTGTCCCTCAGTGAAGGACCGGAGCTACAAATCGAATATTGCTTTGTCCTTGCAGGATTTTGATGACTTGACGATTCGAAAAGGTCCGAGGAGATATGTTTTATCAAATGAATATAACTTGAAGTGCAAACATGAAGAAAAATGGTCCAGAATGCCAAAATCGCTCTTGTCCCTCAGTCAGGGACCAAGGCGAAGTACATTGTAGCTTCCGTCCCTCTCCCAGGGACCAGAGCGATATTCTTCATAGGACATGTACTAAGCGAAGATCAAGCAAGTTATAAGTTTGAAGGCAAGAAAGACGATGAGTTGAACCCGTTGAAGACAAATTGAAGATTTTGAAACGTCAACAAGGGTCCCAAATGTCCTAGTTCGCTCCTGTCCCTCAGGAAGGGACCAGAGCGATTTTTGTTTTAGATGATTTTCTTGCCCAGTTTGGATGGATCCCAAGGCATAGATGAATGGAATGGAACATTGCGAATCCGTTGAATATAATTTTTGAAGGATATGAAGTAAAGTGAAGCCTACAAGAGCAAGATCGCTCCTGTCCCTCTCCAAGGGACCAGGGCGATGTAATGAGTATATTACTTCTTATTTAAGTTCAAGACATTCCAAGACGGAGAACAAGGTGGTAAGGATATTTCAAGACATTTCAATCAAGCACGAAGTATCCAAAGTTGCCAATATTGAAGGAACCTCACCAAGACATCTAATTCGCTCCTGTCCCTCAGGAAGGGACCAGAGCGATATTTCCATAAAGACATAAATTTCGAGAGATTAACAAGCATCAAGTGATTAAGGAAGATCAAGGGATCACGTTTTACCAAATGAGGACAATTACAAGTTGGAGAACGCAAGCATAAGCTCAAAGTGTTGAAGTTCGCTCCTGTCCCTCTCCAAGGGACCAGAGCGATGTTTATTATATTGGCCAATTCATGCAAAAATCACGTAAGGTCAAGGTTTTGCAAGGTCGTAAGAGGTCCAAGGCATAATTAGAAGGTGATATACAAAGACTTCAAACGTAAAATGATCATCAAAGTGAACACAGAGGCTATATCGCTCCTGTCCCTCTCCAAGGGACCAGGGCGATTTGCTTAGGATCCTTCATTTTTCTTCAAATTCATGCCAAGTCAAGGTTTTTCGGGATTACACAAGGTCTAAGGTGTCATTTGAAGGTGATTTACAAAAGTTCCAAACGTCAAAATGCTATCAATTAAGCCAAGGAACTCATATCGCTCCTGTCCCTCAGGAAGAGACCAGAGCGATTTGCATAAAATCTTTCATGTTCCATCAAAATCATGACAAGGCAAGGATAGGCAACGTCAAAGATGCTATTAGGAAGATGATGAACGTGGAGTTAAGATCAAGAACGAAGTAATTTGAGCCAAGACACATGGATCGCTCCTGTCCTTCTCCAAGGGACAAGGGCGATGATCCTTTCAATGTCTAAACGCCTTGTAGAATTCAAGTGGAACGAAAGGGGAACGAGAGAATAGCATTGTTTGTCCATCACAACAAAGATTAAAGTTCGAAGTCACAAAGATTAAGGAGAAATTATAAGGATCGCTCCTGTCCCTCTCCAAGGGACCAGGGCGATAATACATCCTAAGGCACTCATTCACACATGCAAGTCGATCTAGCTCGAAGGACTCAACGAACATGCCAAATCCAACGTAGAGATGAAGACCTGGGACGTAAAAATTGCAAGAATCAAGACAAAAGTGATGAATCGCTCCTGTCCCTCAGTCAGGGACCAGGGCGATGAGGTTTGAATCTTCCCATTTTTTTCAATTTTGGCGCTAAACAAACATTTTTGAATTTATTTTAAATGCTAAAATTCGATAATTTTTGAAAATTCAATAAATTAGCATTTAAATATTGCACTTAATATTAATTAATTGTTTTTGCCTTCTAAAAAATCGAAATTGTTAAATTAAAAAACGTTGGCAAATAATAATTAATTATTTTAATAAAAATTGAGTGGAGCGCTTGATTTTTATTTGTTTATGTTACCAAAAAGTCGGCCTTTTATTTTATTTTAAATTCGCTTTTAATTACCAAAGTCGGCCTTGGGGTGAATGGTAAGAGGTAAGCGCTATAAAGGGGAGGTGAAAATCATTATTTTCACATTATCATTTTCATCTCATATGCGATCAAAGGAAGAAGTGCGATTTGGAGTTTACAAAGCTAGGTGGTGCGAACTACTATCCAAAGTGGTGCGAGTCCAAGTTTCCATTTGTGTGAACTTGTCAAATCCATTGGAGATCACGTTAAAAACTTGAAGGGTGGCGAACTTGATAAGAGGAACGTTGATTTGAAGATCACATCGAGGACATATCAAAAGGTGGTGAAGTTGATATTTCGAAGTAGAGATCACGTTGAAGAATATCTATACGTCAATTTTGCCTAGGCGATTTTGTTCTTTTTGCATTCTAGAGTTAGCTCTCTATTGAGGTATGGCGATTTGATTTTATTGTTTTATTAGTTGATCGTCATAGCCTAGATTTTGAATTTTGAATTTTTGAATTCCTAGCTCAATCGTTTTATTTTAGGAAATGATAACTCAAAGACTTATCATGAAGTTTCCTAAAATTTATTCTCTGATCTATGTTATTTATTGCAAAATCTAGCTTCTCATTATGAAATGTTGTGTAGGTATGGCAACCCCGAAGGCGGGAGCATCCACCAGTCGTTCAGCTCTCATGAAAGAAGATCAGAAGACCGAAGAAGTGGAGACTAAGATCGTGTCCAAATGGAGCAACATTGGAGATACTAACTTGGGTAACTTCAGCACGAAGAAGTTTCGAGATGTCCCTTACATTGGTAAGCCATCACCTGTCGCCTGGAGAATAATCGAGAGTGGCATCATTAAGGCGGCCGGCTTTCCTCCAACTATTCAGTGCCATGAGTTGATGATCGAGTGTGCTCGTCACTATGATCCACAATCCAGAACGATCGTGTCCAAAGAGGGAAACACTTTGGCATACCTTTCAGAGGAAGCTATAAGTGAAGCTTTCCATCTTCCAGAGCACAGGGATATGATGTACAAGAGCATAGAAGGAGCCAGATCAATGTATGAAGATGATCCAGATGCTTGTCTAAGCATAATTAACAAGAACTGGCTACTCAAAAGCCGTCCCCGTCTAAGCAAGATCCCGAACACACCGCACAGGATTGATTTCCAGGAGGAGTACAGAGATTTGATTACCATGCTCATCCGAGTTACAGGAGCCCCTCACACCTTCTATTTTGAGAAGTGGATGTTTTACTTCATCCAGGTGATCGTTCAAGGGAAAGGTACGATACATTGGGCTAGGATGATTAGCCATTGCTTGGACGTACAGTTGAGGAGACTCAAGGCTACTAAGTCCTTCCACATGAGTTCATATGTCATCTATGCCTTGATCAGGAGTGTTGAGTACACAGGACTACCTCACAGAGGAGTGATTGGAAGAGGACCCGGCGAGGTCAGAGCTTGTGATTCCTATGCCTACTTGCATCATCCGCCAGGGAACAACTACAAGCTAGTTAATGATACTTTCACGATGAACATCACCAGGACGTTGCAAGGTGGGATTCACAACAGATTATCTCAGGATGCCCAGGAATTCATAAAGAGGTACAGTGCTTGGTTCATTCAATTTCCCAAGTTCACTTATATTAGAGTGCATGGATGTCCTTTACCTCCATACATGTTGCCGAGATATCCGACAGACAGAATTGTGTTGCTTGAAGTAACAAGACAGTTGGCAGCATATGTGAAGGCATTCAGACACAGACATCAGAATGGAGTTCCAGTACCTATCATTTTGGGTAATTCAGTTGAGGTATGTCCTAATGCTTTAGCTATGGATGACGCAGAGAAGGAGTTAGCCTTGTATTCTTTTCCATTTTTGCTTTGAGAGAAAGCTTTGATCCACATGGACATTTAGAGGTACATAAAGAGATTCAAGTTCAAGAGACAAGATCAAATATCCCAGATTGGTTGAAGGAAAGATTAACCAAGGTGATTGTAGTTGAGGACGAGGACAATGCAATTGATTTAGAGAGCCTTGTTGGACATTCCCAGGAAGTGACAGAGAAGAGAAAGGCTACCAAGATGTCCAAGATGATTCGAGATGAGACTGGATCCAGAAAACTGCAGATAGCTACACCGGCAGTAGACAAATATGAAGGTGAGATCCTAGCAGAGGAATATGATATACAGACATTTGAGCTAGGACCATCCACAGCTGAGCAGACTTTAGACGATGCTACCGACTCATTTGAGGCATTGAAGGACAAGCTTAGAGAAGAAATGGAGAAGAACAGAAAGCTTGAGAGAGAGGTCGGTGCATGGAGGACTTATTTCAGTCACATCAATGAACCTTTGGGACGTCAGGATCCAGCTAGATCACCAGTGCAAGCACTTCCACTTCAATCAATCAGTGAGGCAGAAAGATTCAGGAACATGGTTCAACGTACAAGTAATTGGATGGATAGATCTCATACAGTGGCCATAGAGTTTGTAACAAGGATGATGAAGATTATTCATCAAGCTATCCAAGTTCTTGAGATAATCCACAATTTGATGATAACAGTAGCTGCATTGGCCCATACCAAAGATGTCATCATTCCTGTCTTGAAGGTAATTAGACACACATCAAGGAAAGTTTTAGCACAAGAGAAGATCTTGGATGGAGAATCTCACAGTTTGTTTCAGTGGTCAACCTTACTCCATATGAAGAGTGTTTTCTTCGAGGACATCAGTACTAGATGTGGCCAAGTTGAGGAGGTGATCAATCCGATCCAGGACAGAGTATTTGAGGTACTTCGTACCATTCTTGGCAGAAGGATCGAGGTCGAGACAAATGTGGATATGCAAGAGTTAGAGGATAGAATCAAGGTCATCTTTTGCAAGGACGCAAATGTTACAAATGAGCAATATGATCAAATGTTTGCCACCATGCTCCTGATTGAAAGAACAAAGGAACTTGAATCTACTTGGAACACAGCTCTTCTAGATGCATTCGATTAGGTCATTCACTTGGAAGAGAGTATGAAGAATCTTCCCGAGATTCCAATTGCAGAAATCGAAGGAATCGTGACAAGATTCATTGCATATGCCAAAAAAGAACATTGGAAAGGGAATAAGGTTCTAGATGAAAGGTTGTTATAGATGACATGGCATCTTATTTGTCATTGGTTTATGTCTCCTAGATTTTTGTGCCAAATTTAATATTTGGCTATGTATTTAATATTGTTCAGTAAAAAGGAGGCCATTTGTAACAAACCCTAATTAGGGTTTAGGTGTCATGATCTTGACCGTTGATCTACTTTCGATCTAGACCTTTCATTGTAATTGGGGATGCTATTTATACCCCCATTTTTCATTTCATTTGGTAATAGTTAATAGTCAATAGTTGTTGTAATAGAGAAGAGAGATAGCTAAGAGATTAGAAGTTAGAAGCAATTTTATTTTGTAGCAAGATTGAGTTTTGAAGAGAGGAATTCAAGCAATTGTTGTACATGATGACTTGGAAATCAATAAAATATTGAAGTTATGGTGTTTTGTTGCAACTTTCTTGGTTATCTTCATGGTTGTTTAATCTACTTGAATCATGCTCAATCAAAGTAGTGTGTTAATTTGAAGGACATAGTGTGAGACTTGATCTTTGGTAGGATTCGTAATCCAAACCACTAGCTTCTTGCTGATTGTAGGAACGCCTTGCGTGGTCGACTGGAGAATACTTTGAGTCCCTTAATCTTCAATCATTATTGTATCTTAGATATGTACCTTCGTGGTAGTATCTTTGATCTTTGATGCATTGACTATCACTTTGTTACCTTAGAAGATCGCATCAATTTCAATAGAGTTGTTATCTTATGGCGAAATTGAAGTTGGTTGAATCTTGCCAAGTCTTGTCCATACGAAGTCATTCTTAGGGTTAGGCTAGATTAGACCTCTTTCAAACCCTACTCTTTTGTTATTTTTGAAAAGTTTCTTTAGTCTTAGTAAAATCTTTGAACTTTCGGAATATGTAAGACCCCTTGGAGGAAACAGCAAATCACATCATACCGCTGGAAGCTTGTCCACACGTAGAGACCCTACTAACAGAACCTTGGAGTCTTCCTAACTGATCCTTTATGCGAATCTTCAGCAGTTAGAGACTATTTTCTCAAGAGAGGATAAGATGCCTATTGGTATTTTATTCTGTGTATGATGGTGTATAAAATACACGTCAACACTATGTCAATTGCTTCTCTTAGTGGTTTTTGGTTTTTGGTTTTATGTCACTTTTATTGATGATTTTTCTTGTAAGCGCTGGATTTACTTTCTTAAGTCTAAAGAGTCTGATGAAGTGTTGTCTAGATTTAAAGAGTTCAAAGCTCTAGTTGAAAATCTATCGAGCAAGAAAATAAAAATTCTCAGATCTGATAATGGAGGAGAATATGTTTCTGGTGTTTTTCATAACTTTTGTGTTGAAGCTAGGATTAAGAGGGAGTTTTGTGTCCCTTATAATCCTCAACAAAACGGTGTGGCTGAAAGGAAGAATAGGACAATTGTTGAAGCAAGGCTATGATTCATGACCAAAATCTTCAAACATTTATTTGGGCCGAGGCTTGTAGGACAGCAATTCACATTCAGAATCGCAGTCCTCATCAGATTCTAAACAACTTGACTCCAGAATAAGCTTTTACAGGTGTCAAACCAGCTGTAAGTTATTTCAGAATCTTTGGATGCCCTGTTTATATTCATGTTCCTAAAGAGAAAAGATCTAAATTAGAACCTTCAGGCAAGAAAGGCATCTTTGTTGGTTATAGTGATTCTTCAAAAGCATATAGAATCTACATTGCAGGACAAAAACAGATTGAGATCAGTAGGGATGTTTCTTTTGATGAAGATGTAGCTTGCATGAAATTCAAAGAGTCTAGCATAGACGTTGATAAAGAAGATTTTGAGCACCCTCAAGATTTAGATACAGCTGATCCGAATCCATCTTCAAACATTCGGAGGGAGTTTACAGATTTAGAAGATCCTGTTGAGTTAGCTGATCCAGTTGGTCCAATTGACTCTATAGTTACATCAATATGTCTCAGTATTAGTTCAGCTAACAAGAAAAGACCTTTGTGGGCTAGACATACTATGGAAGATGCTGAAAAATATGCAGCCCCTCGTGGTACTTTTAGAGAAAGCAAAAGACCTCACAAGTTTGCTGGTTATGTATCTTTGATGAGTCATATCTTAGCATCCGAGCTTTCAGATGTTGAAGAGGCTTTAAATCAGCAAGTGTGGAAGGATGCCATGATATAGGAATATCAATCTATTATGAAAAATGATGTATGAGACATTGTTCCAAGGCCTAAAAACAAATCAATGGTTTCTTCTAAGTGGCTGTTCAAAATCAAACATGCAGCTGATGGGAGTATAGAAAAGTACAAAGCCAGATTTGTAGCCAGAAGCTTTTCCCAAAAGGAAGGTATAGATTTCGAAGAAATCTTTGCACGTTACACTTCTATCAAGACTATCATAGCTATTGTAGCTGTTAAGGGTTGGAAACTTCATCAAATGGATGTGAAAATAGCCTTCTTGAATGGTAAAATTGAAGAGGAGGTTTACATTGAGCAGCCAGAGGGCTTTATTATTCACAATAGAAACTCTCATGTATGTAGGCTGAAAAAGGCTTTATATGGTCTTAAACAAGCTCCTCGTGCTTGGTATGAAAGGATAGACCACTATCTTTTGAGGTTGGGATTTCTAAAGAATGACACTGATCCAAACTTATACTTCAAGGTATGTGATGATAAGGTGCTGATTTTAGTACTATATGTTGATGATTTATTCCTCACTGGTAATGATGATCTCATTGACAAATGTAAGAAGGATTTAGCTTCAAAATTTGAAATGAAGTATCTTGGTTTGTTACATTATTTCCTTGGACTTGAGGTATGGCAAAGACCAAATGAAATCATATTGAGTCAAGGTAAATATGCAGTTGATATTTTGAAAAGATTTGACATGTTAGAGTGTAAGTCTATGGTGACTCCTATGGAAGCAAATCTGAAGAAATTACATGAGGATGCAACTACTTTAGATCTAGTTAAGCCTACTATGTATAGACAATTAATTGGCTTCTTAATGTATTTGGTTAACACAAGGCCTGATATATGCTATGCAGTTAATACCTTGAGTCAGTTCATGAGACATATTCACCTTGTGGCAGCCAAACATATATTGAGATATGTACATGGTACAATTGGACTTGGCTTAAAATTTTCTTCGTGTGTAGAGTTGAACTTGCAGGGATTTTTTGATTCAGACTGGGCAGACTGTGTGCATGACAGAAAAAACACTTCAGGTTGTTGTTTTAGTCTAGGTTCAGCAATGATTTCCTGGTGTAGCAGGAAACAATCTTGTGTTGCACAAAGTACAGCTGAAGCAGAATATGTTGCAGCTTGTGTGGCTGCAAGAGAAGTTGTGTGGCTTCGGAAATTACTTGCAGGCTTGTTTGGACAGCCTTTGGAACTTATTGTGATTATGTGGGATAATCAAAGTTGTGTGAAACTTTCAGTTAATCCAGTATTTCATGATAGAAGCAAACATGTGGAAATTAAATATCATTACTTGAGAGACATGGTTCAGCGAAAAGTAGTTGAACTTAAGTACATTTCTACAGAGGAGCAGACTGTAGACATTCTCACCAAGCCACTTCCAAGAGTGAAGTTTTGTTACTTCCGAGAAAAGCTTAGTATGATGGAGAATGTTGCACTTGCTGTGAGAGAGTCTCAGCTTCAGTGATACATTGCCTGTGTTTAATGAGTTCTTCTCTATGAGAGAAGTTCGAGGTGAAATCCCTTGTTTAATGAGTTCTTCTCTATGAGAGAAGTTCGAGGTGAAATCCCTTGGTTAATGAGTTCTTCTCTGCAAAAGAAGTTTGAGGTGAAATCCCTTGTTCCACCGTCTGGGAGTAGCTATGGTGGAAGTCATGTGTATGACTTTATGATTTTTATTTTTGGGTTTTATTCTACCTCTAGGAGTAGCTATGATGAATATTGTTATACTAAGATAACAACTTTATTGAATAAAAACTGTGATGGTTTCTTTTTTTGACATCTTCTGAGTTGCAGGTATGTGTACTTGTCATATGTTAACATAATGAAGATCTCTCTCTTGCTAAGAGGGAGTGTTGAAGATATAGCTACGATAGAGATTATCGGCTCCTTAGCTTCCGTTCCTTCCTTGCCCTTGTTTACTATCGGTGACTCTTAATGTTGCAACGACTGTCGTTGAAGGTGATGTGGCTATCGGTGGAGGTGATGAGGCTGTCCGTGCAGAAGTAACTGCCCGTGTCTTTCCCTCTCCCTTCGTGTGACTCTTCACTGGAAATTCCGACATGTTATATTCATTATTCTTCTTTGTTTCGGTTTCTTCTTCTTCTTTTGCAGTTTTATATATCGGCTTCTTCTTCCTTGTGATTGTGTTTGTCAGATCAGAGATATTGTGTATTCCTTCTGCTTACAGAGTTTCAGATATTTGAAAGTTTTGGATTGTATTCAAGATGTATCAGCTGAGTTCATTTTTATGATTGATTCGTAGAGAATCAAACTCATATATTATTGTGATTGATAGTAATCTGAGACTATCATCAGTTGTATTCTTTTCTGAGATATTATAAAGTTCATTTTGAGTGGGCTGGGTTTTTCACCCTCGGGTGGAAGGTTTTCCCAGGATAAAGGCATGTGTATTTGTGTTTCATTCTTTTTTTTCTGTTCTCAGATTTTCTATATTCTGGTTCAAGTTTTAACATAATGTGCCTACTGAGTTCCCTTGACGTATCAGGTATTTTGTGTAAGATATGGTGTTGCTTGTGCAGCCCTTTGAAAGAAACCTAGCATAAGTGTTTCAGGATTGAAAGAAATATGAGAAATGAATTGCAGTAATTGTTCTTAAATGGTCACAAACAACTGGCGCACAGGTCTCAAGAAAGGCTTGATGAAAAGGATGATGAGATCACAAATCATCTTACACTCTTACCAAGATCTGAATGCAGAGTTTTTCCTCAATTTTACTCATGCCCTCACAGGACCATCCTTATTTGAATTCCAAGAATTCTCAAGTAAAATTAATATCCTTAGGCACATGGAATGCTGTGACACTAGAAAGTTGTTTCCGAGCTCAGTAACAGAGCTAATCAAATTTGAAACACAATACAACATTCCATCAATGCCCTGTAAGTCAAAAGCCACTTGCCTTATTAAAACCCTAAAATATTTTGAGCATTCCCAAGAACTGTTCACCAGTTTTAACTTTTGTTGACACTGATTACTTGTCCTTTTCTGGGATGATTGATGGACAAGACTAAATTACTTTCAAATAAATATTTTTTGTTCTTTAGGAATAACATAGTTATTAACTGTAAAAAACTGAGTCAACAAATGTCTTTGGAGATACCATTGCCAGTAACTTGCCAAGTGACTCAAGCCATAACCTTAATTATACCATTTACGGTAAACAAGCTCTGGTACCATTCAAAGCATGGTGACACATCAGATTAACTAGAGGTTTTGAGGCAGCAGTAACAAAGTGAAAGTTATCTTGTTGTTATGTCAGGATTGGTGATTGAGGTATTACATTGAAAATCACATTGTTTATATAAAATGGTTACATAAGGTGAATCGACATTAATACAGGCTCAATCAGATCAAGTAGAAGTTTAAGGCATAAGCAGGATAACACTGAAAGAACTAATTAAAAAATCAGTGGTGGGGATTGTTATACAGCAAAACATCCAATTATTGATAGGTATAATCGTTTCTTGAGGTAATTTAAAGGACACAGGTTACTTATTTCAGCCTGAATTAACTGACATGAGAACAAGAATTCTGTATAAAGTCCTTTAAAAGTTTCAAAGGATGTAGAAATGATACCCACATATGTGAGTAAAATTAAGGAAAATATTGTTCGGATGGGCATGTGACTCACCAAACAGATATATTCAAACAATCCAAAAATTACTCACTGACAATATAGAGTTAGGCAGTGAAAACTTGACCTCTAGCATGTGCCACAGGATGAGATCATGCTTGGATTGAGGTTTAAAATTCTAAATGGTCGACAGGAGTCTGGCATAAAGCATAATTTATTAATTAATTGTATCCCCCAAATTTGTGTCAAGAAACACTTATGCCATAAATGATATGGACGTTGATTCAAAGATGTTAAGTTACTAGATGCCTCAATGTCACAAGTTTAACAGGAACGGAAAGAGCAAGAAATGAAATATTTACTAATTCATTGGACAATCTCAACAGTTTTGAGTCAGGTCATGAGATCAAAAGTAAAACTATGTTTTGTAGCCTGGCAACTGGTGAGTAATGGTATATTTTTAGTGTGATATTTTTGTCATTTGGTTTTCATTTTTTTTTCTGAAAAGTTACATCAATGAAAGCAGAAAACTTGCGTCAAACAAATTATTAACATTAGGATACTCATGAACTGCCAACTGTTCACTAAAATATATATAAAAGCATACGTTGAGATAGAAAATTGGTGAAATCTATGCCGAGCTTACATGATTGACATGTCCAGAGTAATCAATGTTTGTCAAGGCTTCTACAGTCCTAAAATTCACCACTTAAAGGAAGTTTTTTTTTTTCCTATAAGAGTACAAGTATATAACTCAAGGACCAAAATCAAATACATGTACGTGGAAATGTAAAATGTTTCCATGCATTACTGTTTAAGTGGAATACCTCATTTCAGGCTTTAGCTTTTAACTTTAAAGGCAGACTCTTACATCTTAGGATTTTGTTATCTGCAAAACCTTCATTTTTTCTTAACTGATTTTTCACACAGCATTAATGTGGATTGGTGATAATATTGCATATAACGAGCATGAGATTTTCCTAATCCATAAGATAATGTAAAAAGTTTCTGGAAAAACTGTGTATTAATTTTTCTATTAATATTTTGGACTGCACTCTGTGATCTATCAAATTTCTCTGATCCTGATGACGGATCACAGGGTATGTTCTACTTCTGAAACATTAATGCAAAAATTAAATAAACAGAGTTTTGCTACATAGAATTTAATATTTTCTGTTCTTGTTTTATTTTTAATGATTTTAGTGAAATGGGATTTATGTTTACTAGCATTTTGGAGCATCACCATTACAGTTTTGTTTTTTAATTTTCTTTTCCCTTTGGTGCCTATTACAAACTGAGTTTGTAATGGCAGCAGAAAACAATTTGCATTTAAAAGCAGTTCTGCAATGCTTTGGTTCTTGAGTTATTTTGAAATTTATGATCTATTGAATATTTTTATGTGTATTCTCTCAATATATTGAGCATAAGAAAAGGATATGAGAGGTGCACTCTCTTGTTATTAAGGGTTAAAACTTGAATTTTATCAGGACTCTTCAGCACAAGAAGGTTAGTTTTTTCATTAACCCAGCAGTTCAGAATCATGCCCAACAAAATTCTGTTGAGGTGAATGGTATTAGACAAAAGCTGTCTTGTTTTTTTTTTAATTTTCCATTGAACAAGTTTTATATTTATTTATCGAAATAGTAACCTTAAATAGCTATATGTCCATTCATTTCACCACTGTTTAGAAATGATCAGACATACTTTCAGTGTCCATAACTATTGCAAGCATCGAGAGAGACAATCAACAGCCAGGGCAGGGTACCAGACATTTCACACATCAGATATAGAGACGGAGACAACTGAGTAAGTAACATAGCCTGCCCACCCGCATAATAGTAAGCATCCTTTATTGGTGGGAACGGGAACAGAGCCCGCTAGAGAGGCGGTTTATCTTGACCCAGTTATTGTTGATCTGGTTGAACCAGTTCCTGTTGACCAAGTTGAAGTACCACTAGCAAGGGCGGATTCGGTTGACCAAGCCCTACTATTCTAAGGGGCAAGTATAACTACTAGCATCAGATTAACCAGCAGCATATATAGTCTCAGCCGCAGCCAATGTACTATGATTATTTTTAGCTGCTGAGACCTGAATACGATACCCTGGTGTGTGATGCATGTCTCATAGACAGGGAGACCTGCAAACATTTCTAACAATCAAGGAATGTACTCTGAGATATTATTAGGCAAAAGGCATTGCTAAAGTCCTTTCTCACTCATTTAAACAAGAAAAGTAGCTTGACATTTTAATGTTATACAAAAGTTGCACAGTTCTGGAGAAAAAAGGAGGTCCAATTATATAGAAATTGCACGTTTAGGTGGGACAAATTGGCAAGGAAAATTATCACCCAGCACATGACAGCTGAGAGGAACAATCTTATTTTTACTTATGATTCATTGCTTATAACAGTTCAACTTATTTATGTATCTGTGTGTATCAGACATACCATCTTACTCTGATTCTGAGAATTTTGTCCATTCAGCTTTACCTTTGCCCGCATCTGCTGGTGATTATACCTCTAAAGCTAACCTTTCTGCTATAATACCAAAATGGAATTCTAAAGTCTTGGAGTAACATTTTTATCCATTGCATATTCAAGTAACATTTCATACCCATTATTTTTTACCACTTGGAAAGTGATAAAGGCAACGATTTAGCCTTTTTTGCCATGTCTTATTTGGAGTATCCATAGAACAGCCTCCAGCCGAGTGTTCTGGGAGCCTATTAGCTTGCCCACTGTACTGAAGTTGTTCTTCGTATTTTTTGACCAATTTTTATATAAGTTGAGAATGCTTCTATTTCTTTGTGGTATAGGAAGATTTTTCTTCAGGAGGCGCACTTTTCAAAGATCAGTAAGCCAATTGGTGATGGACTGGTTGAAGTACTGAACTTTACCATCCTTTGGACTATTACAATATCATCCTCCATAAGTACTGCGTTGGTTAAGTGTACCCTTCAATTTAAAGTACCTAACCCTTTTGTACAGTCTAGTATCCAAGATAGAAAAGAGATCCGGAGCATGAGCAGAAGGAAACTTGAACAAATAGCACATAAAACAAAGCTGCAACTTTGTACTAAACTAGAAGTGCATTATAATTTAGGAGGTGATCAAATGACCAAACCTGGGGCTCTTCCCGAGAGCAACCATCTTTCCTTTTTGACACTGATGCCCTGTTTAAAGGCTTACAAAAATCCCTTTTGGTTGCAATGCTTTTTTTTCTATATTCTGCATAACCTCCATAATGAATTGTAATCAACACAATATTATCTAGTGACAAGTGATGCATTAACTATCAATATTGAACATATTAGTCAATTCAAGAGCCAACAATCCACCATTATCAAAGAGCATGCAACAATATTTACTCAATAAACATGGCATTGTAGATTGCTATGTAGATTTCATCTATCATCATGGGTGCATTAAAGTATAAAGATTATTAAGTTTTCAACCAGAATAAACTTTTCTTAGCTTGGGAACCTATTGAGGAGATGTGCAGCAATGTGAAAACTCTTTAAACATTCTGTCATTTCTTATCTGATCCCTCAGTGTTTTCTAAACCATCTTATTGTCTTCTAGGTATTGCATAATTGGAATAATTCTTGTAACCTTCACTAAGCTCAAGGTGCTCCTGATTGTGGTCAGCAACTCAATGCAGTTGGCTTGTGTCCAATTGAGGGTGGCAAGACCCAACATGTACACCACACACTTTTTTGGTTAGCCAGGTATTATTAGGAGGAATGGCTTAAAGCCATTGCATGTTGCTCCTTAATCACCACACAGGACAATCATTTCCCCCTGCATGCAAAATGGCAGGATAGTTGAAGGGACATGCTGAATATAGAGATAAAACTACAGTCTTCAATATCCTGCTGCCACACATTAATATAAGATTGGCTCCTGTATGGCTCTGCATCTTCATTCCCACAAGACAAATCTTATTAGAAGATGGCAGAGGCTGAGAGTAGGGAAAATAGGAAGGGGAAGAGAAGAGCAAGAAATCAGGTAGAACAAATAAATAGAAAGCAAACATGCATGGGTAAGGACACTGGTAGGCAGAGAACTTTCCAGAGTATATAGACATTATCTGACCTGCGTGTTTGGCTGCTTAGGATGTGAAACACGACGAAGGAAATGGACAGAATGTCATGTGTTGGGTTGAGAGAAGCCATGGGGTTGCACTCCTCAACCTAGAGCATTTTTGCAGCCTTGCTGCAAGAACATTTTTGATGTTGCATAGGCATATAGCTGCACAATATACTACCTGTAGCAGCTGGTGCCTTAATATTGCACGAGGATGTTTTGACGATCAACAATCAGAATAAAACTTTTCACAGTTGCTATAAGGGTTACTTTCATTGCCTCACAGATGGAGTGGGAAAATTGCATGAGGGTTTGAAGGAAAATGCAGTTGCTCTCAATGTATAATTGGTTGCAGGCATAGCATGGGGAAAAGATAAATGTTGGCTCTTCGGTGTTTCAGGAAGTGTTGGGTAATGATGCTAGTGATGTACAACCTCTGTGCAGACCATTGGGGGCTAGTGTAATTTGCCCGCAGTGCTCATCACTATATCCTGTCAACTCCTTTTTTGTATACAAACTCATGAAATCAAGATACAACTACATAATGATAAATAGAAGATTATGTGAAGAAAAATGTGTTGGATAAATATTTTTTTGATGGATCTTCTGTACCATAAGTAACCAGAATCCACACTTAATGCCTTTTGTTGCGGTCCCTAAGTACCCAAGGCTTTAAAAAAATAATACTCGTCTTTAGCGGCCAAAATATATATTACATTCAAAGCATATTCTGGCAAATGCATTCTGCCTAGACACCCCAGCATTAACATTTCACCCGAAAGTTATCATCGTTTTATCATCATGGCAATTCTTCCTTACTTCTATATGCTACCCGGAACCATTTCTTCAACGCTAATCCCCACTGGGACAGTTAACACAGTATCTACTTCGTTGTTTGAACACTAGGTTAGTAATAATCATGTTACTAGTACTATGTTTTGACCCAAGATTGTTTCATTTTATTCATTGGTAACTAGCATAATCGACTAAGACAGTCACGACTATATATTCCAATGCCATTTTTTTATTTGTTTCTTATTAGATTAAAATGAAAAACAAGGGTCCCAACCCTTTTACAATGCAAAGTCTACAAACAGAGACAAAAACAGTGACCCCCCTAAAGGAAGTAAGCCACACCTGTATCCACACTACGAAGTACAAACAACTACAAACAAAAGAACCCAGGGGCCTAGCCAAAATAATTCTGAGACCCAACCCTATTCAATCCCACACCCTTCACTCTCGTATGAGATTGAGAGACTGATTTGGAAAAACCCAGGGGCCTAGCCAAAATAATTCTGAGACCCAACCCTATTCAATCCCACACCCTTCACTCTCGTATGAGATTGATAGACTGATTTGGAAAGACCTTTCTTCCTCATTTGTACAACTGTTCAGGATAAATTATCTTCCAAGTTCTTAGACCTAGAATAAGCAGGTGGGGAGTCCACTACAGAGGGCGCAACCAAGGGTGCATCAGAAAAAACTGATGTTGTGCCAAAGTAGCCAAATGTTGAACAACGGCCACGGGCCAAGGCTGGGGCTATACCTAAGCCAAAGGAGGTTGAACAATCGGAGCATAATATGGGTGTGGCTCACCAATAGGAGCCAAAGGAGCAAAAAATCAGGAAAAGTTGCTAGAGCAAGATCATCATGCCCACCATTGGAGGATGAGGAACATCCAGAGAATTTGAACCATCAGGAACATTAACCATGAAGTGTTTGAAGAGGGCATCACACCATCATGAAGCAGAACAAGCATTATTTCAATGTGAATGGCGGCAAGCAGAAGCAAGGTGCCCGTAAGCAAAGCAATGCTTGAACATAATAGTCAAATAATCTGAGTCCAAGGCATATCCTACACCAAAACCACCTCCTCAAGAAGTACCTTGGAGGTGTCAATATCCACCAGGATATGGGCATAGGTAATGTGACCAACCTGTGAAGTAACTAAGTCAATTGGAGGTGTCAAAACCACTAGAAAATGGGCATAGGTAGTGTCACCAATGTTTAAGGCAATTTGTTATTGATAATTTGATATTGTGCAGCATGGTCATTGATATTTTTAGTTTTTATTTTGGCTGCAATTAGTGATCTTAAAATCCATTAGTATAATCTGCATTAAAATCTTGTGTATATGGAAAAGTGATAAAATGGGGAAGTCTTTGAAAACTAGAGAAATCAAAACTGAGAATTTGTTGGCACATCTAAATGTAAAATGCTTGAAATGTTGTATAGTACATGTTATATTTTCTTAGGATGTATTAATTCATTGATAATTTGAACGGAAAAAGTTGTAAAAACAGTTAGTTCAAGTTTGTGGCATGTTTTGGAAAAAAAAAATTCAATGGATTAATTTTAATGTTAAATTTAATTATTTGATAAAAAAAAATTGTTTGAAATTAAGTTTTATGATCTATACATGTAATTTTCATATATTTTTCATTTGCAATAGGCAGTGATTCACAATTATTTAAGATGATGTATATGATTTTGAAATAGACAATAGATACTATCAATTTCAGTTTTAATTCCATGAACATATGGACTTGCAACAAGGAAAAATACATGAATTTTTATTTTTTTTTCTTCTACAATGTTGGATTATTACTATATACATCAGCATGAAATCTTTGTGTTCATCACATTAATGTGTACAAGTCTTTCCAAAAACTTTCCACTCAATTTTAATGGATTAGAAAAACCTCATGTTTTGTATGCCCAAACTTTTATAATAAACTATAAAAGTACAAGTGTTGAATTTAGTGATCAAGTTTACAAGAATGAACAGAAAAATGATAATACACAGTAACAGGAAACAACACACACAACAAGAAGTGTACACAACACAAGTCTACCTTGGGAAAACCTCCCTCTTGGAGGAAAGACCCAGCATTAAGTGTCCTTGATTTGATTTATGTAAATCGAGTAACAATTACAACATTATCCTGCCTTAGGGCATAAATATAAAGACTTAGCTGATAAGGAATGGTGAACTTGTTGTCTCAATCAGAACTCGGCAGGTATATGATGATGCTCCAGTCTGAACCAGATTTGCAATCCCTTCACCAATAGTTGCAAACCTTCTAAGATATTCGCTGACCTTTAATGGTGATGCATTGACCTTCCAAGGTGGTTCACTTGCCTTCAATGAAGATTCGCTAACCTCCAGAATGAGTGGGCAGATCTTGCAGAGCTAACTTCACATTGATGATGATGAAAACTGAGTGATAAATGCATACAAATGAATCTCTATTTATATGTGGCGTGGAGACCAATTCAAGTCGGCTTTATCTTAAGTTTTGTGCCAAGACTTAATTACAAGTATAGGGCTTACACGTTACCTTATGTCTTGCCCTATTTTGGCGTCCTAATAATGATTAAGTTATATTGCAAGGGGAGCGCACCTATTTAGGGCCACACGTTACATGAAGGGGTGTGTCCCTACGTTTGGTGAGCTTAATGCATTTGGGCCCAACCCTATAAGGATTCGGATGTTGCCTTAAGGCAATCTGAATCCATTTGTTTTCCTAACCTAGTTACAAAATCAACAGGAAGAACTATTATACAAACAATCATTAATGACAACCCTTATAATATTCTTGATAATATTCTAAGTTATATGCTTTTTATTAAGCATAGATTTTGAAAGGCCCAGACCCTTTTACTAGCAAAAAGATTTAGCAATAAGAACAATAAGACAACAAAGGAAATCCAATGAACGACAATGAAACTACAAATGATAGAACACTACAAAACCTTTCAAACTACCAACCCAAGATCAGAGTGGTTTATATAATTGTTCCAATGATTTTTTGTTAAACCGTGGTAAAAGGATCTTTGTCTAAACTTTTTTTCTTGGAACAATAAAAATTCATAAAATTACGAACAAGAAAAATTCATAAGATCACAAGTACAATCCTTTCTGAACTCAAAGCTTTAAGAAATGAATCCAACATCATACTTTTCACAAGAGATTTCCTTTTATTGTTTTCCTTCTGCATCTTCTCAAAGGAAGCAAGACTCCTCACTTGTAGGAGTATGATCCTTTTACCACCAAACAAAATGATTGTTCTTCTTGTTCGAACAATTCATTGTTGTATGACCCACTTTAAAACAACAATGACATATAATAGGGAGTCTTTGATTTCAATCTGCCACATCCAAACTCCATGTTTGGAAGAAAAGTAATCCAAGTAAGGAGTACTTTTCTTCTATCCACAAATACATAGGATCTAGCAAACAAAAAATACTTTTCAAACTATGTGATTGGATCAGTAGCGTGGTATTGTACAAAAGTATTGGCAATACTTGTTAAAACTTTTTTATTTGAGAACTTCAAAGGCATCCTCAACAATCTAACCAAAATGGGATACTTTAAATTAAAACTATTATCATTCATTGGATTAAAACCTGGAGACCAATTTTTAAGACAAAGGTCATTCTTCCTTAAGAATCAAGGACCTTCAAGGAAGAATCCTTGAACAATCTTTTTTGATTGAAATAGGGAAAAAGAAAAGAAAAAAGAAAAATCATCATAGCAGCTAACTGAACTTGACCTCTTAGTTTCCAATTTCGAAGCACCCGTCCTTTGATAGAATCGATGTTGGGTTGATTGCCATAGAATCTCTCAATAAGGGAAGTTTTAATCCAAGTTGATGATTCACCAATATGAGAAGCAGGGAGAATCAATTTGAATTTGGCCCTTCACCTCAACCATAGTAAAAACCTCAAAGCAATCACTCTCTCCAGAGCACCCAACAGTTTCCTCACAAGCATAACCTTTTAGGAAGCTAGAAGTACTAACATCCTACGACATGCAAGTTGCCACCACGAAGTTCCTCAAAAATCCTAGGGGAAGCATGAACAACAAGAGGGGAAGCAACCTCCACTTCATTACCTTAAAAAATAAACTCGGATTGAACTATATCTGCACTAACCACACAATTTTTTACCTCTGCAACAAGAAATGAAGAAACAAGAACAATGAGGAGAAGAATTAGCAACACACTTCTCAACAAAAGATAGGTCCTCAACAAACAAAAGGAGAAGAAAGCCCTTAGCTAGACCCAAAAATGGAGCACCATTGTGGATCTCCACCACATTCTTCCCAACTACCTCACGCCCCCTCAAAAAGAATATCAAGAAGAAGTTTGTTCTCCTCTTTAGCCAAGTTGTTCGCCCAAACATCTTCCTCAAAAGCAATAGTATCAATAACTCCATCCTCAACAACATTTGAGGCAGATTTGCCAACACAAGAAAGAGGAGAGAAATCCATCAGTATGGTTTGTGCCATCTCTAATGGTAAATTAGCAATAAAAAATCCATCTCGGTGCCTTCATGCATGCCTTCGAGCATGCAAACGACATCAACATGAAAGTCATCATCCTTTGAGCCATTGTCTCTATTATTGGAAGATGAAGAGCCCACAACTATTAGAGTATGAGAGCTAGACGCCATCACCATTTCAGATATGAAATTTTAATTTCATAAAGATTACAATTAAATGTTACCAAGTCCAAAAAAAATTGAAATTAAGAATTTTTTTAGACCACAACTGTGGATAATATATTATTTTAATGGGGTAAAAAAAAATCGAATTTAAATTGTATTGTAACATAAAGTAGTGTTGGTTTTTTCCGTAGTGTGTTGGTTAAATGGTGGTGGTGTTGTTGTGATCACCAAGGTTGAAATCTCCACTGGACCATTGTGATTGTAAGCTTGTACCACATTAAAAAGTTTACTCGACATTTCTTTAAAAAAAATATATGATTTAAAAGAAAAAAACTTTAATATATTTTAAATACACAAATTATAATATAAATAAATGTTTTAAAACATATTTCAGATTTCAATATAAAGAATCATGAGAGAAGGATGTTTGTATTACTTTTTTTTTTTTTAATTTGTTGTAGTTGGCTTTATGTTATGTGGACTGATCTACACTAGATCATGTTTCCACCCAATTAGGTGTAGTAGTTGTGATGCAATCCCTTAACTGCGTCGGGGTCAATGTATAGCTATTATAATAAACAATTGAAAAAAAAAGTGTAGCTATTATGCCATCCTCTACAATCTCGTAACATGTGACGTTATAGTTAGGCCATGCCTTACGGAGTTTTCGAAAGTCAACACTTGTTAGTAGTTAAACCCCACAAAGATTTGAAAGGGGAGAATATTTCAATGCTTTGGAGCATCTGTAGACTATGAGTCGTAGGTGGGTGAGTTTAGTTAGGCACAATAATAGACTTATGCAAATAATAATGACTACTTATTTGTTTTTGTTTCTATTCTATTATTTGTTATTTGTATAAATTCATTTAATCTTTTTATTTAATAAGGATAAAATAATTGGTAGAAATAATTGTTTGGATTTGTGATAGGATAAATACACAAAATGAAGTGAAAAGGAAAGACATAAAATGTGAAGAGTTAATTTATAATAGTTGTGGATACAATCAAATTGAGTTCTATCTTGAGGAAAAGATTGTGGGCTTGGTGGTGCCTAGATCGTTGAAAGGTGAAGCTTGGAATAAAAAGGATGTTTAAGGAGCTATGTAACTTGAGGTACATGTTTTAAGGACAATTAGTGTGCTAAAAGTCTTAAATTAAATATAGTAATGTTTATAAAACAAAGGTGTTAGAAGTGCACTAAATGAAAAAGAAATGTGCGAAGTAGAGACATCATTTCTACATTTTGTCATCATTTTAATGTTTGTGGATTAGAATGATTCAAATGTGTTAAGGTAAAATAGAATTTGTATTTTCTTATATCTAATTTTAAAGGATATTGAGGAGTTCTTGGTGGGTGTTTTTTTCCTTTATTTGAACACCTATCACTACATTTGCAAAGCAATGATATAGGGAATCAATGTACATAGTAAAAATGTCTTAGCAAACATTTATACACAATTCTAAGGAATTTAATCTCATCTTATCAGATCTAGAGGGTAGTCATGTTCATGAAATGAACTATTTCCATAGCATCACTAGCATCAAGAACACAAAAAAAAGCTCCAACGTCAAATGAAAGGAAACTAAACTTGCAAACACAAAATAAATAGATCATATATTAATTGCATGAGAGAAACAATGTAAAAAAAGGTCACATATAAACCTAATCAACATTATAAAAAATGACACAAGATGCAACATAGGAAAATCTTGCAAAAAAACATAGTGTCTAAAGCACACTTAACATATATATTCGTAAACATATCTATTATTGACAAACAAACAAATTCAAAATGTCTCCTAACGGTTCTCCGGCACTGCTTTGTTTGAACGCCTTTGTCAATGCTACTGCTCTTGCATGCTCATTGACCGCTATTGTCGTGTCTCTCCAGCTAAACGTTCTTGTTAGTGGGTTGGGTGTTCTAGTTGATGCCCTACCTGGTGTCGTGGTTGTTGTGGGTGATGGTAATGTTGTCATGGGTACAAGTATTGTAGCGGCTCTTGGTGTTGTTGCCTCTGCTACCGATGGTGATCCTGTGGGTGCTAAGGTCTCTCCTAGACCTCCTCCTTTTACAGGTGAGTGAAGCGTTGCTTGCATGGCCAAATCTGTTGCTTACCCCCTTAAGGGTATTCTTCCCTTTCCTTGTGCCAAGACCTCTCCTATGGTGGTCTATGGCCAAGAGGTTGTGGAAAATGTTGATTTCTACCAATGTCGTGCATTGGTTTGCAGATTTACTGGGTTTTGGCCTTCTCTCTCGGACCTCCATCATTGGGTGAGTAATTCCTAGAAGCCTTTAGTTGCTCATAGCATTGACTTTTTCCCTTGTGCTAAAGACTTTTTCATTGCTTCCTTTGCTTCTTCTAATGATCATGACTTGGTTCTGGGCAAGTTGTGGGCTTGGGAAGATCACTCTCTCTGTCAAACCCTAGACAACTTCCTTTAATTCCCTCTGAACCACTTAATGTGCGTCCGATATGGGTTTGCTTTCCTAATCTTCCCCATCATTTCTGGGAGCACTCTTATTACGAGGCCATTGGTAACTCTATTGGTTGATTTTTGAAAAGGTTGATGATTTCATGTCTTCCATAGTCATTCTACCTTTGCTCACAATTTTAGTCAATATTGACATCCCTACACCTCTCCTTGGGGATGTGGTTCTTATGGTTGGGGATAGGCCATGGACTTAATCGTTGGATTATGAGGGCCTCCCCTTTCGTTGTCAGAGATGCTTCTCAACGGGTCACTTAGCTTTAGATTGTTCTCACTCTCACCACAAAGGTGTTGCTACTTGGTGGAAGGATGCTATTGCTAATCACTTGACTACCAATGCTTCTGATTCAAATTTTGACGACTCCTCTCAGGAGAATGATGTCTCCTCACGGGATGAGGTTATGCCTCTTACTATTGTTGAAGCTTCAATTGACCCTCTCGTTACTACTGTTGTCGCCTCTTTCGTCCTTGAGGCTCCTACACCTGTTGCTCTTGTTCTGCAACATCATTCTGCTCTTGGTGATTCTACTCTGAATGTTGTTCTACAACAATCTACTAGTGTTGCAGACAAATTCTCCGCGAGATTTTTCTTTTGATGTCCCTAATAGAAATATTGCTTGGATAGTTGTTTGTCGCAGGCAAAAGGGGAAATCCTACCGTCCCCCAAACCCCTCTATGTCAAGTTTTGGGTGTTTCTCCCCACTCTTGAGTTGGGTTTTGGGTTGTTGTTGGTTTGGCAGGCTTCTAACAGTGGACTTTCAACTTGCTATTAGTGGCCTACCCGACCTTGTTTTGTAGTCTTTATTTTGCCACCTACGGGTTGTTGTAGAAAGGGCCATCACCCTTGTTTTGTTGCTTATTTTAATAAAAAACATTTATATTCATAAGAGTTACATATATATGGTTAGAGTATGAAGATGAAGATATCTTAAATTAGCTAGCTTCATAGAGTCAATCCACAACACATGTCTCTAAGAAGCAACTTCTCAACCATACAATTTTGGCCATGTTGTAAATTCACAACAATGAGCAGCAAGAGAATATTATGCAATGAAAATCCAACTACATAACCATAAATGTGCTCCTCATTCTATAACACCAACACAAATATAATATATAGGCAACTCTAGAACTAAAAACTAATGATAGTTTCTAATACCATGTGTTAATACCATGGGCAAATTCATTGCTTAAATTGGCAAAAAATCTTGGACAAAACCAACTATTCTCAAGATGATATCATGCATCAAATTAAAGAGCCTTGTTGATTTGACAATCTATAGTTAACTCCCTTTTTATGTTTTTTCTCCAAAGTAACATCTTTTCAGAGCTTACAAATGTCAAAGTCGCATTTGACTACCATGACACTTAAGTGCTACTTATAACTCATCAAGCACAAATTACAAAGTGGGATGCCTATTCCAATAAGGCACAACAATAATACATTTTTGCAAATATGAATATTAGGATATAGCAAGGTGGGTGACACCTAATTCCAAAACACAAAAAGGTACAAACATATTGCAATAATTGCACATTAACAATGAAGTCAAAAATCCTCTAAAACACCTCAAGTGTCATCAAGGTGACACCTTGTTGGAACAATGACTACAACCAATTTCCTACACATCAAGCAAATTGCACTACAAAATACAATAATCTCATACCCACAAGTACAACTTCTACTATCCACATATTCTACCCAATATGAAACCTCAAGTTCCTCCCTAGGACTCCCACTACTTGGGCAATGTTTGGTCTAGTGTCAACCACAGCATTTGAAAGTCTACTAACCATCTCATTTACCCGTAATGTAGGGAATTTGACTCTAACAAAAGGAAACAAATAATTCATTTGAGAGTGAATTTCACTACATATACTCAGATTGAATTAATTAGTTAAAACACCTCAAATGAATAGATTGGTGAAAATAAATACCAACAAAAAAAAATGTAATATCTATAAAAATAGACAATTTAGATGACATAGAATATTCAGTTGAAATTTGAGCATCTCGGCCAAGGATGCCAACACATCACATGGACATACATGTGTAGCATTGTTGTCTCGTATGAATCGCAAACAAAAAAAAATCCTAGATGTGAGGACCCAACTCAATGCTTCAATTAGCTTGCAAAACTCACAAACTAAAATACACCAACAAACACCATGTAAAAAAATAAATTATAAATATACTAAGAATAAAAATTAATGATTAGATAAAATATATAAATGAAAAATAACCAAGCACATGCAAATCTTTGTGCATTTGAATAGCTTCAAAATGTTTGCACATAGAAAGGAGGGAAAATGTTTGGGGTTGTTTGGGGACTTGTCTCAATCAAGTCCTTGCTTTGGTGTTTCCACCTCCACAATAGCTAGATATAAAGATGATAACAATATAAATAGATTGATGAATAAAATGATTTGATAAGGGATGCGATTGATCCCCAAGACGCTTAGAGGCATAAGATAAAAATAATGATGTTATTTTAAAAAGCTTGAGAAAGCCAAAGAGAGCAAGAGAACCAAAAGATATTTATTAGAATGAAATTTTCATTTGAAAATGAGAAGAGGAGGGAAAGAAAGGGGCTAACGAACTGTTACAAGTCGTCTTGAGCCATTTTATGTTGGAAATATTTTTGTCATTGATTTTAAAGGAGTGTAGATCACAAACATTGTCATAGAAGGAAATCACATGCTAAAGGCCACTAAGTGAGGTAAGAAATATGCATAGAATAGATTTGGCAGTTTTTGTGTAGTAGGCGTAGTGCATATGGAAGGATGACCATTGTGGGTGAGTCGAGGGTTAGTGCTTTGGGAAGTTGCTATGTGCAAAATGTCATGGGAATGGCAATTTAATATTTTTGACACAACTTTCTTCTTAGGAACTCTATAAATATATGGTGGCTTAGCTCATTTGTTATGACAAGTTGAAGATGTTTAGACACATCGTTATGCTAGCGAAATTATTCCAAAATCCTATAATAGTGTGAAGAATCCTAAAGAGCATAGCTCTCATATTGTATTGTAAATGTTTTTGTTGATAATTAATACAATTGAGTTGAATGTTTGGAGTGGGTTTTTTCCTAAAAGGTTTTTACCACATATATGTTGTGTTATGCATTTATTTTGTGTTGAATATATGCTTATGTTTAATTAGATGTGCATCTAAATCTATACTTGTTAAAGGGTTTAGAATTTTTTTGCATTCACTCTCATGATAGATCAATGTAGGAAGTATTCTTCACATGGGACCCAATGCAAAAAACCCATGCAAAAGAGAAGGGGTAAGAATCATTTGTAAAGTATGGCCTAAGGCCAATAGTAAAGTGATCCATGAAAGCAAGTGGTGAAACATGGAAAGATGTATAAAAATCATGATATGAATTAAAGCACTATCTTTATCAATCAAACTATCATTGAAGGTATGTATTAAAGCACAATCCTTACATATAAAAGCATAATGTTAAGTTGATAATAACCTAACATAGAACTTTGCATCTTCAATTGCACTAAAAGACTTTAATTATAGGTGTATTAAGAGAATGTTCATCATGAAACAAAGAGTTATTACTCACATCATTAAAAGATAACGAAGAATCATTAAACATATCATTAACTAGTATAGATATCTTAAATACATCTATATAAAGAAATACTGAAGGATATCAATTGGAGCTATTTTATTTACATTAATATTGTTTTATTTTACTTTAAATTATATTACTACATAGAAAAACATTTAAATTTCATTCTATTTACATTGTTTATTTTCTTCCTAATACATTTTTTTTATTTCTAATTTCATCTATTTTTTTTATATTTTACTTTCAATTTTTTTTTATAGGTAAAAGTTACAATATTGTATTAATAATATATAAATAACATTATCTTTTACAAAAATGTGTTGCACAACCCATCTCCAAAGCAGCATCGTTTCTACAGTAGCTATTTCAATTATGCATTTACATCCTTTCATATTGCATATGGAATTTAAACAAAAAAACACATACGACTACTTGCTAAATTACTCATATCTGCAAAAACTAGACCAACTATGACCAACACTACCACCAAATCCACAACCAAAAACTCCCATTTGATTGTCGAATCATGCAAAGGACATTACTGGATAGAGGATTCACCCTCAGACATTCCCCTACTAATCTAATAGTCTTCCTTTCTAAAATATTGTTTCTTCTTGCCCTTCTTGGGAGCATCTCCTTCCTGGTCCTACATTTTCACTTCTCTTTTCTTCAAGTAGTCTTTGATATTTATCCACCCGTCAAGAGATTCTTCTCTCCTCACTTCCCAATCATCATCCACCCCCCACACCAAAAAAGGCCTTAGAGGAGCATTACCCTCTACCACATGGACCCATTCCTCACCTTTCATGATAAATCTCTCACTTGGTCGATCCATGGCTAAGAAGGGGCTTGGCACATCCTTCCACTCCTCTCTAACACTCTCATAACCCATTTAGCATCCTCCCTGTTTCCAAGCTCCAATCACCATGCAAGGAACAACGACACCACATCTATATTGGTTCAAAATCTAAATGTTGATTTTGTGTAAGATTCCCACAAAAAACCATCCACCCTTCACAAAAATTCAAGGTCCTCTATCTTGAAGATGTGGTGCATCTTTTCCTCAACGATTATCCCCTTGAATGCATATTGTTGTTTGACTGCCCCCAAAGAAAAAATTGCTTCCATATCTATCCTTGCAAACCGCTATCTAAACCTTTCTTTACTACTAATCTAT
This sequence comes from Cryptomeria japonica, assembly GCF_030272615.1. Taxonomy (NCBI): domain Eukaryota; kingdom Viridiplantae; phylum Streptophyta; class Pinopsida; order Cupressales; family Cupressaceae; genus Cryptomeria; species Cryptomeria japonica. Next base: position 840,785,795 of record NC_081407.1, on the reverse strand, counting down.
CTCTACTATCCATATAACAAGAAAAAAAACATCAACCAACTTGTTCTCCATTCCAAATGTCAATTTGGCCTACATCCTATGTGAGGAGCTTGACAATCTTTGGTTTGACATCATCCTCAACTTGCTACCACATGCGCTACTCTATCTTTTCGTCTCTCTCAACTACTCTTTATCACATCACCAATACTTGCCCCCTCTTCGTTGAGTTCAAAAGGAACTTGAGTAATATCTTCTCTCCATTCAATTTTATCAAAATTCAAACTACAACCCCAGGGCAGCTATCATGTTCCCTTCCCTTCTAATATGTGAAATCTTGACATCTTGAAAACCTTGTAATTGTTTTAATAATATCTTAAAACATTTATTTATTTTCCAATTTTGGGTCTCCCTTGATATAATCGCGTTGACTATGATCTAAGAATCACCCTCTAAATGTATTCGTCACTAACAATCTTCTTGCTAGCTTGATGGCAAGAAGTGCAACTTACACTTCAACCTCATCATTCATCCCATCTTTAATTTTATGTGACCCAATCACTATTATAACTCCATACTCCTCACCACACACCCTAATCACATTCCTAGATTACCTTTAGAGGCTCCATCGAAATTGTTTTTGATCGAACCTTGCTTCAATTTCTCCCATTTGGCTCCCCTATTCATGCTTAGAAAATGATCAACCCTTTGAGGCCGGCCCATTAACAAGCTACTTTTAAATTTCTTATCACTATTTTTAAAATTCATTAAAAATTAAAATTTATAAAATACATTTTTCAATTGAAAAAATTATTCTTAATATATATAATTATTTTATATGTACACATCTCTATCTAAAACTTGCAATTTTGATGCTGGCACATCTTTGGTGTTTATTTTGAAAATATTACGCGTATAATTAATATTAATATTAATATATTGATATGTAAATAATTGTCAAATTTAAAATAAAAGAAAAAAAATTTGGTAACACACATTAACATGCTCCAATCAAATAAACAATAATGTTGCATGTGCACTCGCACCCCAATGATCTCCCGCCTCCTGCATTTTGAATGTGCCTGCTGTGGGATGTTCTCATGTCGTTGCCTTGACCGGTAATGGCTCTTCGCTCCCCTCTGTGTTGGGTCGTGACACTTCTGCTCGGGTTGGGGTTGCGGTTGCTACTCTACGCTCCTCTACAAAGCTGGTGCCTCGGTCTATTGTTGGTTGGGTCATTGGTGGTTCCCACAACGATGGCGAGTTCCCCCCACTTGTGGTTGCTACTTCTGATGCTGGTGTTGTGGCGGCTTTGTCTGCTACATTGGGTGATATTGCTACTGTTGAAGGTCCTCCTACAGTTTCAGGTACTAATGTTGGGGGTTAGGGTGCCAAGATCCTTGTTGGTGGTTTTGTTCCTCCCAAACCTTGTGTCTCTGATCCAATTCTGGATCCGGATACCTTGGTGACTGCTGCTTATGCTAGTGATGACCTTCCTGCGGGTGAGACTACTATGCCCAGACCCTTTGCTGGGATGCGTAGCTTTTCCCGTGTTGCTAAATCTGCTACCCAGCCTTCTAGGAGGGTTCATCCTCTTCCTTGTGCCAAGACCTCTCCTATTGTGGTCTGTGGCCTTGAGGTTATGGAGAATATCAACTTCTATCAACGTAGCACTCTGGTCTACAAATTTATTGGGTTTTGGCCTTCCCTCCCGAACCTTCATTGCTGGGTGAGTGATTCCTGGAAGCCCCATATTTCTTATGGCATTGAGCTTTTCCCTTGTGCTAAGGGGTTTTTTGTTGCATCCTTTGCCTCTACTCATGATCATGATTTGATCTTGGGTAAGCTATGGTCTTGGGAGGATCACTCTCTCTCCCTTAAGCCCTGGACTCCTTCCTTCAACCCCCTTACAGAATCTCTCTCTGTTCGTTCGGTTTGGGTCCGCCTCCCCAATCTCCCCCTCCATTTCTGGGAACCTTCTTGTTTTGAGGCCATCAGTAACTCCATTGGCAACTTCTTGAAGGTTGATGATGCCACGTTCTCCATGGGTTATTCTACCTTTGCTCGCCTATTAATTGATGTTGACTTATCGCTGACCCTCCCTAGGGATGTGGTTCTTATGGTTGGGGACAGGCCTTGGACTCAACCGCCGGATTATGAGGGCCTCCCGTTTCGTTGTCGAAGGTGTTTCTCAACGAGTCACCTTGCTTCTGATTGTTCTCACTCTTGCCGCAAAGGTGTTGCTACTTGGTGGAAGGATGCTACGGAGGACCACTTGACGATTAATGCTTCAGATTATGTTTCGATTGATTCATCTCAAGATGAGGTGCCCCTTACTACTGATGAAGCCCTGGTTGATGTTATTGTTGTTGCGGTCCCTTCCGCCCCCTTGGATCCTCCTTCTGTTGCTCCTGCTTCTCACTTTCACTCTGCTCCTGGCAATTCTTCGCTTGCTGCTGCTCCGCTGCAATAGCCTGTTGCCGCTCTGCAACAACAGTCTGGTAGTGACTCTGCAGGGTCTTCCCCGCTTGTTTCTTCTTCGAAAGTTCCTACTGATAGTGTTGCCTAGATGGTTGTTTATCGTAGACGGAAAGGAAAATCTAACCACCTTTCCCAAGCCCTCCTTTCTCAAGATTCGGGGTTTTCTCCCCCCTCTTGATTTGGGTTGGGTTGTCGATGGTTTGACTGGTTGGTTTGGCCGGTCCAACTTTGTCCTGTTGGGGTTTGCACCCCAACTTGGTCTTTTAAATTTGGTAGCCTTTGGCTTTGTAACGGGTCAGCGCCCTTCTTAACGCTATTTTTTTTTTTCAAAAACAATTAGCAATAGTTAACGCTAATTGTAGAGGGATTGTTAAGGGTCAACGCCCTAGTTAACGTTGCTTTTTTAATCAAAAACATGCTCCAACCATTACACTCCACTACTTGCAAAATGTCTCTCTGCATTAATACAACAAGAGTCAAGAGATAGAGAAGAGAAGTCATCATGAAATACATGGGGGTTAATAACCTCATGGGAAGGAGAACAAGGCATACACCACTAGTGATTGAAGAAGTATAATAATAAAGAACCTTATCACCAAGATTTTGATGGTATGATGAAAGAATAAGGATCCGGTCAACTACTGAGAGGGGGAGGGTGAATCAATAGATAGAAAAACTGATATAAACTTTCACCACTCTCATAATCAACCTCTCAAAGTAAACTATAAACTGACAAGTTAAACCACTGAACTACAAATGCAATATCACTGTCAAAATAAATCGGTTGTCTATTAAAAAAAATTAATAGTAAACAACTTGAAACTCACAAACATCCAAATACTTTACTGACATAAGTAAAACTCATTTCATATTTTTGTTGGTTATCATGACTTATCAAAGTGGATTAAGTAGTTAAGCAAATCAACCATAGTAAACATAACCACAAAAACATTCACCACTTGACATAATATTTTGACGTGGAAACCAAATGGGAAAAACCACGGTGAGATGAGACTCACAAGTTAACTATCTGAACTCTTCTGAAGTTCGCCCTGTTAGGAGCCAAGCCTATTAAAGCTTTTACAAAAAGTCTTGTTAAGAATAGATCCTGTTAGGGACCACCCAGTTAGGGATTGACTATAATGCCTTGTTAGAAGCAATACCTTATGAGGAGTAACCTCGGTAGAGGATTTGAAATCCAATCTAATGGACCACTTGGTTAGAGGATTTGAATAACACTAAGCTTGTTAGAGCTTACCCAATTAAGGGATTTTAACTATTGTAATTGTTAGAAAACAACAAGAGTTTGTTGATCTGTTTGAATAACACTACACTTGCTTGTTCAGATCCTTTTTATGCTCCTATCTACCTTTACACAAACTGCAGATACATCATCCGATTTGACAACCACACACTCAACTGAAACATTACCAACTCTGAAACAAAACAACTCATCGACCTTATAAAAAAATCACTAGGTCAGTAACACAACAAAAACCCAATTCTCTCATAGAGATTACAAACAAATCGATCCAAGTATGATCGTTGGATTACATAACAATCTTTGCACATCATTCAAGAAATCCTCGACCGCTCCTTGATCACTACTTCATCGAGCTCAGTAACTCATCACGCGCTTTGCATTACATGCAATATACTTGCTCATTCCCTAGACAAAAATCTTTATCTCAACGCACCAAAAACACTTTGAAACTCTCTTCATACAATATGCATACGTGTCATAATCATTACCGCTCATCATCAGATCATAAACCAATACAACCAACTTAATCAGTTAGGGTTTATCAAATCAATAGGTAGGGTTTACTGGTTGAGCTCTCCAATACTTAGCAATACCGATTCACTCCACAAACTCACCTACCAGTTACAGTTCCCTTCACTAGCTCTTCCTACCGATTATATAACAACATTATAACAATATCATTACCGGTACAATTGACATCAATGACAACATAACAAATCATTAATGCAATCTTCATGCAAATGCCAACAATCTCCCCCTTTGGTATTGATGGCAATACAAATATCAATACCATTGATTGTTGTGATTGTGAATAGGAATCCTAGTTTACATTTTACTATGTACTCTCCTTGTCTTCAGCTTGTCGCTGGTTGTAGATCTTTCCTCTGTCAATCATACAATTCTTCTCCCCATAATCACATAGTTATTATCCCCCTTCGACAACAATGTCAAATTGAAAGTAAAACATGCAATGCCAAACTTCACTGTTCAGCATCAACAACCTGCAACTTGATGCTCCCCATGTGGAATAACTCCACTCTACATCAATCCTGCTGTAAAATTCTGCAAGTAACTCCGGGACTGATGTACTCTACATCATGGTCAATTCACCTCATGAAGGGGTACAACCCCTAGCTGACTTCTAAGATACTCAAAAGTAGTCTTAAGGAGAGGTTTAGTAAAGATATCTGCAAGTTTCTCCTTGGTAGAAACATGCTCCAAGATCACATCTTTACTCTACACTTTTTCCCTCAAGAAAGGATACTTCAATTCAATATGCTTGGTTCGTGCGTGCAAAACAAGGTTCTTGGAAATATTTATGGCACTGTTATTGTCACATAAGATCTTTACAGGTTCTGTAAACTTCATCTTGAAACCTTCCAAAATGTGCCTCATCCAGATAGACTGGGTACAATTCATATAAGCTACAACATACTCTGCTTCAACAGTAGGTTGTGATATACAACTTTGCTTCTTGCTACTCCATGAAACAAGTCTTCCTCCAAGAAAGAATGTTCCACCTGTTGTGCTTTTCCTATCATCAACATTACCTGCCCAGTCTGTATCTATGTACACCTTCAAATCAAAGTTACCTTCATATGGATACCATAATCCATAATCAATAGTACCTTTCAAATATCTGAAAATCCTCTTGGTTGCTATCAAATGTGTTTCCTTTGGATTCTTCTGAAGTCTAGCAACTAGACCAACTGCATGAGCTATATTTGGTCTGTTGTGAACGTAGTGCAATTTTCCAATCATTGACTTGTACTCCTTTTCATCAACGGATGTGACTTCATCTTCCTTAGACAACTTACAACCTGTAACCATTGGTGTCCCAACTAGTTTACAGTCACTCATACCAAATGTCTTTAATACCTCTTTCACATACTTAGACTGTGTGATGAAAATACCACTCTTCATTTGCTGTATTTGCAAGCCTATGAAAATTTTTATCTCTCCAACTAGAGACATTTCAAACTCACTTTTCATTTCATTTGCAAAGTCATTGCTCATGTGGTGCAGGAGCACCCATGGTGTAAGGCAAATATATGGTCAAAGTCATCATTTGAAATATAATTGATATTTGAAGGTCATTTATAATGTATTTGAATCCATTTGGAATGATTTGTAAGGCTTGGAAGCCTAAAAATGTAAGCAAACCCTAATTATGTCCTAGTTGTCCATATAGGCCCTTATAGGTCAAGATGGTCAAAATTGTATAAAAGGCCATGAGAAGGCTATCAAGTATGTAAAAGGTATTAAATAGATTATTTGGACATGTTTAGGGGGTTTTTTAAATTTGGAGAGTCATTATGAAAAAGTGTCAAAGTTGCAAGAAAATTGCAAAAGTGCAACATTTGCAAAAATGTAAAAGTGCAAAAATTGCACATAAAGTTGTAAAAGGGAAGATGAAGGGTCATAAAGGTAGTTGGATGGTTTATAACTACCAAAGAGTCTATAAATATGTTGTATTGGTCAAACCAAATCATTATTGAAATAATAGAGAAGAAAGGAGAACATTTTGGATACATTTTGGTGCATTCTACTATTGTTATTTTGGTTGGCTTTCCAGTTTGTGTTGGTTTCAGGCCTTGTACGATCATGTATGGACTAGAAACCTTTGTATATGTATAATGGATAGTTAGATATGTTAATTACCTTTCTTTTCCTTTTTGTTTGGAGTTATTATGTTTAGAAATGAAGAACATATGGAAGTTTTGGTGAAAGTTGTTAATTGCAGATTTGATACTTCCTGAGAACAGTCACATTGCAGCGTATGGTATGAACTCATATGAGATTATTAAGACCTCTAAATAGAATTATTAGAAAGATATGTGAATCATATTTCTTTTCCCTTTGGTTTGAGGCGTTTTTGTTTTTATTTGTGGAAGTTATGAAGATTTTGGTGAAAACTGGTTTTAAACTATCTTAAATGGAGTTGCTAGAAAGGGTTTGTACTTATCTTGTGATTTCACCATTGGAAAAATTAATGACTTGAATATTATGTAAGTAGACTCAGAGGGATTTAATTTGAGTATGGTATTGTTTTCATTTGGTTAAGTATTTGTTGTGAAATATGATGCCCTAGCAAGCAGCAAGCATACATTTTCCAGATTTATGACAGTCAAAATTGGTCTCGGTGCAGAGATGATAACTTTTTATTGCATCGTTGGATCTTTATGAATTTTGGATATGTTGTTTATAATACAGTTATTCAGGGTCTGACCGAAGGGATTGAGATTTTTAGTTTTTTAAAAAGCTATAGAGCTCTGTGTATAGGTCTATCCAAAGGGGCATCAAGTTGGCAAATTTGATACCTAGATTAAGTTTATGTTTTCTTGATTGATTGATTGTTGAAGAATGATGAAATATGCCTCTAATGAATTATTATCATGATTAAAATATGGATGGATCAACAAGATCCTAGAGTTTTGATTGGTTTTTCATGATGCTCTGCATCATCATGTCATCATTACCTCCAAATATGATATCATCTACAAACACTTCACTAACCAGTATCTTATCTCCTTCAGATTTGAGATATATGTTGCTATCTTCACTGCTTCTTTGAAAACCTATCTTCATCAGGTGTGAATGAAGCCTTTCATACCATGCTCTTGGTGCTTGTTTTAATCCATATAATGCCTTGTGCAATTTGCATACCATGTCTTTTTCATCAGTCAAAGCATAACCATCTAGCTGCTCAACGTATACTTCTTCTTCTAGTATTCCATTCAAAAATGTTGACTTCACATCCATCCGATATACTTTGAATCCCTTATGTGTTACAAATGCAAGTAAAGTTCTGACACCTTCCAGTCTAGCAAATGGTGCAAAATTCTCACCATAATCTTCTCCTTCTTCTTGTGCATAACCTTTGCAAACCAATCTAGATTTGTTGCAGACTACAACGCCATCTTCATTCAACTTGTTCCTGAATACCCACTTAGTACCTATCACATTTTTATTCATCGGCCTAGGTACTAGGGTTCATGTATTGTTCTTCTCAATTTGTTCAAGCTCCTCCTCCATAACTTTGACCCAATGATAATCTCCAAATGCTTCCTTGGCAGTTCTAGGCTCAATAGTGGAGATCATGCAAGAATTCTCTCTAATTCTTCTTCTGGTTAACACTCCAACATCCTTATCTCCAATAATCTGGTCAAGATTGTGATTGAGTCTCACATACCTCGGAATAAGATGATCATTATCTTCAAGTTCTTCTTCTTCATTATCATCATCTTCTTCTGAATCTACTTGTTCCGGTTGAACTGGTACAACAACATTCTCTTTCCCAGTTTCAAGTTTCACAGGTTCTGGTTCCAAAAGCAAAATGCAAGGATCTTCATCCTTTTTCTCCACATTGGTTTCCCCTGAGACTTCAGGTACTCATCCACTCGAACATTAACACTCTCAATGATTCTCTGTGTCCGGTTGTTATAACATTTGTAGGTGTTGGTGTAAATAATTATTCATCTTGGATATTATTACACTTACTTAAGTTTACTTAAGATAATGCATTTTCATAATAGTTTGGGCATGAGACACTTGGGTGTTTGTGCCACATTGGGATAGTGTGTGTAGGAGAAATTCCACCTTTTATGGTGTTGATCTTGTTGTTACACTCCACATTCAGTGGGTGAGCCACCTCATGTGGACTATTATATTATTTCTCCTACCTACCCACACCTATTTCCTACCTACCCTTATTTCTTATTGAGCCACATGTCATGTTTGTGTGCTCACATATCCCTAGCCTTGCCTATATAAGCAAGCTCATCTACATTGCATGCAATTATTGAATCTTGATTATTGATCATTTTCTATTGATGAGAATACAGTTTATTCTTGTCTCATATTATGTCTCTATTTTGTACATTTCATTGAGCTCTTGATCTTGGCAAAATCTCTCATGGTATCAGAGCCATTGGAGCTTCATTGATTCGTCTTGAAGAGGCATTAGTGTGACGTCAAGAGGCAGATCTGAGGAGCAACATTTTTTGGAGGCGTCCTAGACCAGATTCGACCCCGCCATTGCGTCCAGAAGGTCATTTCCATGAATTTTGGTTATAAAGTCGGCCTATTTTGGTGAGAAACAATTTTTCACCAATTTTACTATTATTGTGTGAATTTCGAATTTTTTTTTTATATTTTCCAAAATTGAAAAATAAAAATAAAAATTTCGTCAAAAAAAAAAAAAAAATTCGAAAAAAAAAAAAAAAATCATAAAAAAAAAAAACTTGTTTTTGGGGGGTCCGCAGACCCCCCCCCCCCCCCGTGACCTGCTGTACCTGCAGGTCCGCATGTTGCAGGTCTGCAGCTCTGACCGCTCCGGATGCCACGTCCCGTCGTCCGTGCCGTAGACCGCCCGCGTCGGTACTTGCTGGTCCCGTCACTTGTCGCCGACGTGCCTCGTCCCCTCCTCCCGGCTCCACAAGTCGCCTTCACTCCACCGGCCGGTCCCGTCTCCTGCCGGACTCTGCCGCACCGGTCCACGGCCCTGTCCTCCCGTCAGCCGCCTCGGCTTCTATCCTCCCGACAGCCACGTCACCTACCGCCGGCGCCTGCTACCTCCTCTCCGGCCCCGGGCCTTGGCTTCCGGCTCGCCTCCGGCAGCCTGCTCCCGTCGGCGACCACCAGACAGGAGGACCCGCGTCCGCCACGTGACAAGCGGCCACTGGCCTGCGGGTTAAACCATACATCCGTACATTGTGACACATCAGCCCGTACGCACAGTCATCTGCCACGCAGACACCACGTGGCTCACCCAGTCAACAAATCCGTATGGTACAGCCTGCACAGTCATCTGCCACGTCAGATGTCCGTACAGTACGGATGCCTAGTTAGCAGAGAGGCGAAGTTTTTGCAACGGTCATACGGCCGTCAAATGTAACCAAGTGACGTGCTGACGTTAGCACCACATCAGCATTTTTCAAACATTTTGCAGGCCCCTCTCATTTGCATTTTTGATTTTGCAGTTCAACTTCAAATGGCCATAACTTGCTCATTTTTGCTCTTTTTTTGGTGCATTTTTTTTTGAAATGGGCTATAATTTCATTCTCTCCGCAGTGGTGAAGAAATTTTTTGATTTCGATGCACGAATTTTTTCAGAAAATACATTTTTTGGTGATTGTACCTAAGTAATCCCAATTTTTGCAACTTCAGAGGCTTCGTTTGGGGTCATACGACCTCCTTTTCAGGTGCCATTTTTTTGAAAGTGCGTATTTTTTCATCTACTTTCATATGATGCTATCAGATTGATGCCATTGTAAGTAGAAATTGTACTTTTAGATTTTGGCCATTTTGGCTCTCTTGGTACTTGTATATTTGCTTGAATCTCAGTTAGATTCATTGAATTATTGATTGAAGTCTCTTGTATCTCATTTGAGAAGTTGTAAAATTTGCATCATAAGTCCACTTTGCCTTGTTTTGCAAGTGGCTCATTGTAATCGCACTAAGTATAAAGTGCCAAAATCATCACTTTGGGGGGGGTACTTTGATTGAGTGAATTTGGGGGGGTGTCTTTTGTGCTTTTGTGCTCTTGTGTTCCTTCCTTTTTGCTGCTATGGGTTCTTCTAAGTTTCCTCTCTTAACTCCACATAATTATGCTACTTGGAAAATTGATGCATGGAGTAAACTTATGGAAAAAGGACTCACTCATTACATTGATGGAACTACTGTTGCTCCCGCTGATCGTAAGGTTGATCCAGTTGGTCACTTAGATTGGCTCACTAAAAATATCATGGCAATTGGTACCTTAAGAAAGTATGTATCAAAGGATCTCATTTTTCATATTGAGAAGTGTACTCTAATCAAGGATGCTTGGCAAAAGTTTCAAGACTTGTATGGTCAAGTTGATGAGATTAGGGGATATCAAATTGATAGTGATCTCACCATGTTAGATCCCAAGAACTTTGATACTATACAAGATTATGTCACTAAGGCAAATGAGTTGAGGGCACAACTCATAGATTGTGGCATTGATAAAAAGGATACTCAATTGATATTCAACTTGATAGGCAAGCTTCCACAAGAATATGCAGCATTTGTTTCTAGTTTCCAAACCCATAGGATGGCAATGGGTTCAAGCTACAAAATGCCTACATTTTATGCTTTCAATGAAATGTTGATGATGGAATAAACTAAGTTGATAAGCATGGGCATTCTTAAGGCTTCTAAGTCTCAAGCATTAGTGGCAAATCAAGGGAACAAAGGAAATCAAGGAAAGGACAACTCAAACAAGAAGAAATGGCAATCAAAGCCTAAGGAAAAAGCACCATCTTCTCCACAACAAGGAGATTCATCCTCTTCCAAGAAAGATAATTCACCAAAGAGGGAGAAACCTACTTGTGCTTATTCTAAAAAGATTGGTCATGAGGAGCATCGTTGCCATTCTAAGAAGATTGATGAGCTCACACATATCATCAAAAAGCATAACATTGATTTGCCTAAAGTCTACAAGAAGGATGATTCATCAACTTCCACTTCCTCACATTCAAAAGGAAAAGGGCAAGCATTCATGGCTTCTACAAGTGGGAAGACTCACTCTTTTGGAACAAGAAAAGGAAAAGCTCTATGTGCAACTATCAGTCATGATTCAGAGAGATGGCTTCTAGATTCAGGGGCTTCTCATCATATGGCATCTTCGCAGTCTATGTTCTCTACATTTATGTGTTTTTTTTACAACTCCAGTTGCAATGAATGGAAAAGATAAATTAATATGTATGGAGACATGTATGGCATCGATGAAGAATAAAGGGGTAGCCTTTCCCATTTGTCTCGGGCACTATAGATGTGAGTCAAGTTCAAGAGCAGATGAGACAAAAAAAGCTTTATCCAAGGTCAATTTGTATCCATACCAGATGAGGTTCCCTTTTGATAGCAAGGATTATGTCAAGAACAGCTTAAAGTTAGGTCCTGGCTATTTTCATTTTCCTAATCTCGAAGACTTTTGGGAGGATTGCGAAGATGAGTTCGAGGTTAGAAAAAGAGATTGGACAAGGTTGACTTTGAAGAAAATGAAAGATTTCAAGATGGATTGGACCATAGAAGGCATTGAAGATGATGGATTTGATTTGATTGATCCTATCTATTTTGAGCAAGTCCAGTCCCAACCACTTCCCAATTTGAATTGGGCAGATCCAGAAGTGAGAGATGTCAGAGAAAGAACGAGTTTTGTAATCAAGAATTCTGAAGCCTGGATTAAGAAGAAGATTACTCAAATGACTGCTACCAGACCAACAAAGGAAACTCCAAGAAGGAAAGGAAATCAGCTTGAGAGCTCTACGTCACTGCATTCTTCCCATACTCCAGCTAGGGATACTCCTTCTTACCAGAATACTCAAGGAAGTGATGGAGATGAAGACCCTCCAAGGAGGAACAATCTTCAGAACACATGTGGTGATGAACCCCGACAAAAGAGGAAGAAATCCAAAGAAAGACATAGAAGAAAATTCTATTGCAAGTCAAGTAAAGGATCAAGTTCCAATGGAAATTCTGGATGACACAAGATTTGATGATGGAATGCATTCCATATCTCCCTCAGTTCCTATTGAATCCCTACGACAAGAAGCACAACAAAATACTTTAGTCATGGACTCATCATTTCCAAGCAATCCAAGCGATCAATTTGAAGAAATCAAAGAGGTGACAACAACAATGGTAGCAAGACAAGAAATCATGCAAGAGTCTACAGAAAATTCTTCTTTCCCATGGTTAGAACAAAGTCTATTGAAGAAGAGGAAGGTAGAAAAGCTAGTGGTACCTGAATTTAGTAGCATATCTGATCTCTTTGGAAAAGCTGAAAAATCGAAGAAACTCAAAGTATCCTCAAGAATAAAGACTGATCCAAATTCAAAGAATATGTGCTTAGAGATTGCTCAACCCATATCTGAGAAAGATACAAATGAGGCCACCTCTGCGGACTTTGTTGTGACAAAGATTGATATGGGACCTTCTTCTCATGAGTCTGATATTCAGAACTTTAATGTGATGGCAGCCAGAATGGTGGAGAGAAGTGAAAAGGATAAGCAATCCAAGGATCAATTGAAACAACAAGTGCACACTTTGTCTTCTTACTTGAAATCCGTAGTTGATACCTCCACTATGCCACTAAGTGTAGATCGCTAGCCAATTATATTGACACCAGAAGGAGTAATTGAAAGGAATGTTATGGATAATCTTCAAAAGTACCAAGCCTATGGAAAGGTAATTGAAGGTTGGGTAGAAAAGGTCAAAACTCTTGCATGTGATTTCCTAGTCCAAGGCAAATCTATCCATGATGAGGCCTTAATAAAGAAAAATACTATTGAGAAAGACTTGAAGAATGTCAAGAAAGAGGAAACAGCTTGGAAGGAAATTGTGAATGATTTCAAACAAATGATAGAAATTGGAATGGACACCCTTGCGACTGAGAAAATCCTGCCTAATAATGAAAAAATTATCTAGAAATATGGATAGAAAGCATTAACTGGAAACTAGTGATCATAGATCAAGTTTCATCAGAGTTAGAAAAACTCATGCTTTCATGTGATCAAGTGTGTACCAAAATCCAAGGACAACTCACTACTCTTTTCCCAGATGTGACATTGATGGAAGATTTGTAGGTGTTACAGAATAGCTTCCAGAACATGGTAGATCAGCAGCTTTTTAATAGGACAAACTTCAATGAAAATACCATAGAAAAATTGATTGATATTTACTCTTCCTTGAGAATCTCTATGTCTCAGATACTCAGCATGGTGACAGAACTAAGTGGCATTCATAGAAATTTGAAGACATGGAAAATGAGGATAGCCAACATCCTAATTCCCAAAGGAAAATCTGTCACTTCAGCCATCCGACTTTTCAGAATCTTCAAAGACAAAGGACCTGGACAACATAATGTGCCTACAGAAGCAACAGCCTCATCGACAACACAAGGAGTTAGCTTAGAATAAGTGCAGAGTTGCATTTTGTATAGTCTTCATTTTTGTTGTGTTACTCGCATCATGTTTTTGTCTTTCTTTGTAAATAACTCTCATGATCGAGTTTCCTTTCTCTCATCTCTATTTCTGTATTGTAATAAAAGATAATCTTGGCTCTTTTCATATGAGGTAGTTATCCTAAGTTCTCATTTTGGGTAGTTATTCCAAGTAGTTATTTTTCCCAAAGTCGAGGAAGTTATTTCAAGTAGTTGAGGAAGTTATAAAGTAGTTATAAAGGTGGTTAGGGTAGTTACCTCGGGTGGTTACCACTTCACCTATATATACCTCATTATTATTCAATGTAGGGATTCCACTTTTTCACAAGCTTTGTATAAGAGACTTGGATAGTGTTATTCAAGTGATTAAGCAATAGAGATCAATTTGGATGTGTGTTCAACTTATTCTCATGGGTTATTATCAATGTTCTTATGTTTAATTGATGATTACCTAATGCTTTCCTTTTAACATTGAATGTGAAGAAGTTTATTTCAAGTTGTGGTATCTCAAACTTGATTATATGGAGTTTATTTTAATCTAGATTCATACCTTATATGGCGTTCAATCTTTCTTTATTGTTCGTTCTTTAAATTTTTGAAAAATCCAAATACCCCCATTATACGAGGGAGCTGCCCCTCTCAAACGTAGAGAAGAATTACCATTTCTTTGTGATTCTTCAACTGTTGTGAACGCTTTGTTGCTAATTACAGGGCAAAACAGAGTTTTTCAAGAAAGTTTCTTAAAGCAACAAATCCGTTTACCAACAAAAATCTAAATGATGTGTCTTTTGTGAAAGGGTAACTATTCTTTAATATTGATAGTGCATTGTTATGGGCCAACCACAATGATCAATTAATATTGAACTAGTTATCATAAAAAGCATTGATGCAGAGCATCTATCACAAACCATAAAACCTTCATTCAAGGGTAGACTTTAAACTTGAATCAAAAGGCATATAAAAAGATAAAACATTCTTCTCAACTCCAAACCAATTTCAAAGGTTATATTACATCCCTAAAAACCTTCATTAAAGATTTCAGATCATAATATTCACCATAACATGAGAGAACAAATTCTTTATTGCCATGAAATACTCTAGTTCAGGGTTTCATCCTTTAAAAACTATTTTCACCAAAATAACCACACAAAATTCAATTCTTAACCAAATTAAGTAAGACAAAAATAAATGGAAAGAAGATTAAAAGAAATTTCCAAAACATATAGCCTTTCTTCATTTCTATTCCTCATGTGACCACACCAAATGTTGCAACCGGACTATTGTTGCCTTCACCAATCTGCCTTTCACCATGAACTGTAACAAATAGTCATCAATAAAGTTTACAATATTGATCTTAAATACAATCTCTTCGGTCATAATTTATAATACTAAGTTACACAATTCCTCTCAAAATTTGAGCCAGATCCAACGGTTAAATTAAAAGTTATGATCATTTTCCCAAAACCGGGTAACCCTTGGTAGGGTTTTGACAATTATTGTAAAGATAAACATATCTTGCCAAATACTCCACAAAAATGCATAAGAAATGATTCATCTGAAATATATTTCATTAATATATCATTAAATAAATTCTACATATAAAAATTACACCAAATGGGATCCTCCATGGACCTATGATAGCCACAGATTCCTTAAAAACTCATGACAGATTGAGGGTTTGATGGATAATCTTTGTCAAATCCCCTCCAAACTGATCTACCCTCTTGATTTCGACCAAACATGGTTTTATAAACCATTTCCAACTCCTTTATAACTAATCTAACCACCTCATGACCAATTGATTTTATTTTTACACTTTTGTTGCACTTTTTGGTAATGTTGCAACTTTACAATTTTTACAATTTTTGTATTTTTTGTATTTTTGACATAAATGACTCTAGCACTTACATGGACACTTTTAACACTTCAAGATGGACCAAATATGATATCTTTGGAAAAAATGACTCACTTGGAAGCAAAGAGATGTAACTCTTAATGTGCCATGTGAAAGCACGATCTTTTTATCTATAAGTTAGACACGTCATAGAGAGTCATATGTACTTTATGAATAAACATGTAAAAGTTTTTTATGGAAATGCTTCATTAGTGCAAACATTAAATCTAAATTTTATTTTATTTTTCAAAATGCACAAGGGAAGTGAACTGTTTGAAAGAATTCAAGTCAAATAGATTAAGACTGCAATGATAGCTGGATATGCACAAAATAAATAATTTGATTTCATGGAAGATTAGGTATATATATGAAGAATAGTCTTAATGGGGTTTGTTTCACAATGTTATAAGAGATGGTGTAGACTTGTCCTTTCCTAGATCATCCATTATAAGTGTTGATATTTCATAATTCCCTTATAACTCTTCCTTATAATATCTTTGATAGTCATTTAGTATGAGTGGATGTAGTAATGTCTCTTTTGTCATTTTATGCTATCTTTTATAAATAACTTGTTAGTGAGACATGAACAAATAAACAAGCACTTCATAACTAAAGGTGTTGATCCTTCCATATGAATTTTTAATATAGTTGATTCATCTAGTCTTAGTTCATATTTTCATGTGACCCTCCCAAAGTACCTGTTATTATTTATATTAGTCCTTTAAGTGCATCACAAAAAGTCACATGTGAACTAGTAGGAATAAAGGAAGGAACATCATGATTTATCTCAAATTTAATTTTTATAGGTATTTGATGGAGGATATGACTTATGTTAACATTAAGAATATTCTTGATTATAGTATGTTTGATAAGGAAATTCCTTGATATCAAACTATCACAATGATAAACAGGAAATCATCTATCTATCTATAAATGTAGGGTAAAATATTTTTTTTATGAAATGTACAAGCTAGTAAATATGCATAAGTAAATTTAAAAATTTCTCATTAGCATCCTTTTTTGGAGATCCAAGTGATTTGTTATTCTATGCTATATTTGATCCATTTTTTTTCAATCATACTATTTATAATGGGTGACTATCGCCCTTATAAACTGTCTGGGCCCTAGAAAGGATAGCTCACCCGTTGCCTAATTTTTTTATGGATCATTACTATATGTAGTAGCATGTCTATTTTTGTATTTTAAACAAGACAAAAAATTATTATTCCTATTCCCATGAAAATATATGTTGATCTCCTTTCTACCAATCATTGGACTGTATTTTATATTTATAAGAAATATTATATGATCTTTGGCAAATGACAAAAAAAATAATATTATGTTCTTTCTTTGCACCAAAAATGAAGTTGATTACTAAGTTACTAACTATATTATTTCTTCTATGACGAGGTTATGCCTTCAAAACATATGGTGCAAGTGCTATTACATGGATGGTGCAATACTTTAATAAGGAGACTATCTTCTATGTGTCTTTGAATCAAATGGACAAAATATGAATGTAGCTCTTGAAGAATCAATATGGCCTTGAAGATTTATTGAAGAATTCCATTTGGATACATATGAAAGTACCATATTACTTGAAGTTACTTTACTCTTTCTAGAGAATATCATTTCTAAAGATCAAAATGAACTTTGAAGATCATGGGCACCTCACTCAAGTGAAAGCATTCTATAATAAAGGCACCTTGAAGATCATGAGCACCTCACTCAAGTGAAATCGTTCTATAATAAAGACACTTTGAAGATCATGGGCACATACTATATATTATAATTTTAGCCATCACTTTTAAATCCTCTATGCAGTGATTGGCTTTGAGGTGATGCCATTAAGGGGGAGTGTACATGACACCACCTAGTGGCTAAATCCAAGATTTAAGACCTAATAGGCATAAGACCTTTAGGCGTTATATGCTCCAAATTCAAATAATGCTTGGCCTTAGGTGATGCCATTGAGGGGGAGTGTGCATGTCAATGACACCACCTAGTGTTTAAATCCTTTTATTTTTAAGTCCTACGAGCACATTATCGTAAGACCTACGGGCATATTTTTTTAAAGTCCTATGGGCATATTGTAAATTCTTCTCCTTGTAAATCTTCCCCTTGTAAAAGCATTGTATTAAGATCTACGAGCACTATGTAATGAATCTGGGGAGAGGCTAATTTGAGGAGACCGCGGCTCCAATATAATTTTTAAGATCTCACAACATCATTTTTAAAACACTGGGATTATAAATTATGACAAGATGACTTTCATGTAGTCCGGAATGCATGATCTTCGTGTTGGCATATATTTGTGTCCCTATTTATCACTGTCAAAGAAGACCTACGTTACTGGGGTGCTTCATTTTTTCTTCTATGGAAATTGACATGTGATCCCCTATTAACATTAAGGGGGTGTGTTAGAACATAATGTTATTAGGGATCACATCCTTATAACATTTATATATAATGTTCTAATATAAGGTTATAAAACCTTATATATTATATACTTTATAAGCATATCCCATTTGAAATAATTATAATCTAATAACTATTAGATTATTAATTATTTATGAGTGGGGGTTATTGAAAAGGTGTGACTAGTGAAGTCACCCTTTCTCCTATATTTAAGGAGGTTCTCTCTCATTTGAGAGGTGTGTGAATTTGGAGCTTTATGGTGAGTTGTATCACTATGCATATGAGGTATTATTGGCCATGTGGAAGTATTGGACGAGTGTCCCCAGGTTCATGTCTATTTTATTATAGACTATATTTGTAAGTGTTTTAATTAAATGATGTTTTATGGGGTTTTTTACCCGAAAGGGTTTTCCCCATGTATATCTTCTGTAATGTGTACATTTTGCATGTATGTTTCATATTTCATTTACTTTATAATCTTGTTTATAATGATTAGTATCCTTAGATCCTAATTTCTAACAATTCTCCTGAGTAAGTTTCTGACAATGATCCTTCGTAGCGTCTTCCTCATCACAACTCTGATTTTGCAATTGATAACAAAGTTCTCTTCTCTTAGCCTTGACAACTGAAAGCTTTCCTTGCAGTGAAAAGATGTGTTCACGGGCTTGCTTCAATTCATTTTTCAGTTTACTATTCTCCATATGCTCATTATCAAGATCCTCAAGAGCAAGTCTAAGTTGATGTTGCATATCAGTTTCCATTGATTCCAAGTTTCGGATCTTCCTCAAGTGGTTAAACTTCTTCTGAGGAACCATGCTCTGATACCAATTGTTGGAATCCAAGAACACTGAGAGGGGGGGTGAATCAGTGTTTTACAAGTAATGCAAGTATTGATCTTATTACTTATTAACAGTTAACAGTAAATAATATTAGAATGCATACACAAAATAACACAAAGAAATGCAACACCATAACACCAAGATTTATATGTGTAAAACCCTGCAAAGGGAAAAACCATGATGGGGCTGATACCCACAATATCTATATACTTGATCAAGGTATACAAATATTACATAAGGGGGTCTGCACATGCAGAAAGGCCAACCGCCTAGAGCTCACTGCTCAAACACAAAATATAGGAAGACTTACAAAACATTTACAAATGATTACAACTGAAGATGAACTTTTAAATAGCATCTAACCATGTTGGATAAGTTTCGGTGAATTCTCTATTAACCTGCTTTGTATATCGGTTGTCTGATGCTATGTTCTGCTATCGGTTATGATGTGCACATGAAACTACACACAGTTGCTGACCAAAATGAATACTGGGAATCTCTGATCAATTCACCATCATAATCTCATCACAATTCATATGACTCGTCACACAATCCATCATTAAACCGGTCTTCCTTAAATACCATGTTATCATCTACCATGTTGGCTGCAATGAAGATATAAACATGTCGGTTGCAATGAAGACAATGAAAATCAAACATAAATCTAATGACCATGTCGGCCATCATACATTACCACCAAAATCCATGAAGACATAATCAAAACCAAAACATTTCGTTAGCCAGGATGAAGTAAATACCGATGTCGGTGCTGATGTAGAACAATGTGAGTACCAATGCCAATTAGGTAATGCATGTCGGTTAACCAACCAATGAAACCTTTCACCCCGAGATGATGAGTTGCCATCAATGACAACCTTTAATATCATAAACCCTTGCCAGATGAGTCTCAATTGCCAACACATATAAGGTATATTCGTTCATGTGCTCCTTATCTTCCTTGGATCTTAGGTGGTGATTTTAATTTTGTGTTGAGTTTGGAGGAGAAAAGAGAGGGGTTGCCTCGGTTAGGTATTGCTTCATATCTTTTTCGACCTTAGATGGATTCTCTTGCTTTAGTGGATGTTAAGCCCTTTAATGGGACTTTTACTTGGAATAATAGATGGAGTGGGGAGGAAGCGATTTCTAAATGGCTGGATAGGTTTCTTGTCTCCTTTTTTTGGGTAGGCGATGGTTTGATTACTACTTCTAAAATTCTTGACTGGAGAGGTTCTGATCACTGGCCTATTAAATTATTTGCTTTTTCTTTTGTTGTTCCAATAATCCTCCTTTTAAATTTCAGCTTATGTGGCTTTGGGACTCTTCGCTGCATGATTTAGTGACTAAATGGTGGAGAGAGGGAGGATTTGCTTATGGCACAACCATGTATTTCTTTGTTAAGAAGCTTTCATATATGTCAAATATCACCTTAAGAGATGGAATATAATTTGTTTTGATAACCTAAAGTCCAAGAAGAGGAATTCTCTTGAACGTCTTGCTATGATTACTCGCCAAATTCTGGATAATGGATTCTCAGATGCTCTTGGAAAAGCAAAATCCTAGGCCATGTGAAATGTTGAGGAGTGGGAGCTTCGTGAGGAGATTTATTGGAAGTAGAAGGCTTAGATTGCTTGGCTCCAAGAAGGGGATAGGAATACTGCTTTCTTTCATCATTTTGTTTAGGATCAACGTAATAAGAAGTACATTTCCTCTTTGGTTACCTCTAAAGGGCTTCAGATTTCTTCTTTGTTGGCTATGTCTCATGAGGCTTATCAATTTTACTCCTCTTTTTGCTGATGATTCTCCTTCTGCTACTGAGGAGGAGAATTTGATCCTTTCTTGCATTCCCTCTTTGGTCACCAATGAGATGAATGAGTCTCTTCTTTGTCCAATTTCACTGCCTGAGTTAGAGGAGGTTGTGTTTGGGATGAACAAAGGTAAAGCTTCAGGCCCGAATGGTTTCCTTGTTGAATTTTTTCAGGAGTTCTAGGATATTATTAATCTGGATTTGTTGGCAGTTGTTCGGCAATCCCTTTGCAGTAAGTAGATGCTTCGAGCCTTGTTCGGGAATCCCTTTGTAGTAAGTAGATGCTTCGAGCCTTGAATTTTACCATCTTAGTTCTCATTCCAAAGAAGGAATGTGCTGATAAGCTCAAATTTTTTCGACCTATTGCTCTTTGTAATATGGTGTATAAGATTATTACTAAATTTATTGCAGAGAGGCTTAAAAATTATCTTCCTGTTGTGATCTCTGAGGAACAAGGGGGTTTTGTGGCTGGTAAACAAATTCTGGATGGGGTGGTGGTGGCTTATGAGGTTATTCATTCTATGGAAACTGCAAAGGAGAGATCTATGTTTATCAAATTGGACATGGCCAAGGCTTATGATAGAGTCAAATGAGATATTATTCAGAAAATGCTATTAGCCTTTGGTTTTAGTCCATAATGGGTGAGTTGGACTATGAGTTGTGTTACTTCTTCATCTTTCTCAGTTATTGTGACTTTGGCAAACCTTCAGAGCCTTTTGGTGCCTCTAGAGGCCTTTGCCAAGGGGATCCTCTTTCCCCTTACCTGTTTATTATTATGGCTGAGAGTCTAAGCCTTTTTCTAAAGTTCCGAGCTTCTTGGGGTTTGATTCATGGGTGGCAATGGGGCAATTGCTTTCCACAACTCTCATATCTCCAATTTATGGATGACACTACTCTAATGGGATTGACTCATCTTCAGGACAAGCCTTGGATATTTACCTTGTTGCTTCAGGTCAGAAAGTCGATGAACATAAATCCTCCATTTTCTTCTTTAATACTCCCCGGGCCATTTAGAGGCGTATTGCTGATATTTTGTAATTTCAGATTGGGTCTCTTCCCTTTGTTTATTTGGGCATTCCTCTTACTGTTGGTAGACATCCCAGATCCTCTTGGCAGATTCTGTTTGACAAGTTGCATCAGAAGGTTAATCATTGGACTCACCATTGGTTATCTATTGCTACTCAATTGACTCTTTTAAAGTTTGTTATTCAAGCTCTTCCTATCCACAGGTGTTTTGTTTAGGCTACTCCCGTGTATTTTCTTTGGGAATTTGACCCCCTTTCTCTACAATTTATTTGGAGTGGTAATTTATCATTTGTTAAATGGAGCCTTGTTAAGTGGGAGATTGTGTGTAGACCTAAGAATGAGGGCGACCTTGGCTTACATTCTACTATTTTGAATCGGCAAGTTCTTGCTGCTAAGTTATATTGGCATTGGTGTACTAACCAGAATCAACTATGGGCCCGTATTCTCACCCATAAGTATCTTACATATGTTAATGTGTTTGATGTTCCCCGCTTTCTTTTGGCAGGAAGAGGTTCTATGATATGGAATGCTTTGAAATTGGGAGCTCAGTTGGTTAAGAATGATTTTTTTTGGATTTGTCATGCGGTATCACAAGCTTTTTTTTGGCTGGATTCTTGTGATTGTCATCCTTCTATCCTCTCTACTCATCCTCACCTTCAGGCCCTTTGTGATACTTTTACCACTGCTAGCTGGGACACTATTGACCATTATAATATTGCCCTTAATTATGGGTTGGTAGTTCTTTTTTGCTAGAAACATCCTTCTCAATGGCCTCCAAGAGGATCTACGAAAGATAGGCATGAGCCAACACAGATTTTGGAGTCTCATGAGTGCACTACCTTGGATGGGAATGATGTTTTGGCTTGGGCAAGCAGTGATTTGTCTGGGAAGTTTTGGTGGAAGCAAATTTGGTATAAGTTCTCATGGCTCAAGTGCAATTTTTTCATGTGGTTAGTGGTTCATAATTGGTATCTTACTTGGGATAATTTATGCAGGTGTGGTTTTCAGGGCCCCTTAATGTGTGTGTTGTGTCGCAATAGTGAAGAGAGTGTTTCTCATCTCCTTTTCCAATGTTCCTTCACTAGACATATTTGACACTTTTGGTGGGATGCGTGGAATCAAGCTTGTTGGCTTGTCTCTTTTTTGGTTGAGTTTTTTGTTCAGTGGGGCAAGGCCCCTATCAAAAACTCTTCTCTTCAAGTTGCTTGGACTCTTGGCCCTTCTTTTATTATTTGTCATGTTTGGTTGGAGAGAAATCGTTGGATCTTTAAAGATGTGTTGTTGGGGGCCAACACTTGTGGTGGAAAATTCTCCACTCTTTGGGAGAAATTGTTTTGGCAAAATGTGACTTGATGGAGGCTGTGGATCCCGGTGACGTTTGTTGTTACAACCATCTCCATCTTCCTTCTCCACAAGGCCAACTCATGAGAAATAGATGTAGACACCCTCTTCAGAAGATAAATAGGGAGGGGAGGTGGCGTCCTCCTCCACTGGGCACTCTGAAACTCAACACGGATGGATCTTCTTGAGGAAATCCTGGTCTTGCTAGAATTGGTGGAGTTGGTAGAGATAGTTTGGGGAATGTTTCGTTATTTCTTTCTATTTATAAAAGTCATTATACAAATAATTTGATGGAGGCTCTTGCTATTTTATATGATGTGGAGCGGGCTTGTGCTCTTGGATGGAGCAGATTCATTTGTGAATTAGATTCGCAGGTGGTGGTGCATTTGTTGACTTGGCAACATTCAAAGGATGTTAGTTGGTAGTTAACTTTGGTAGTTAACCAAATTCTTAATTTGTGTGTTTCTTTGGATTTTGTTACTTTCATACATATCCGTAGGGAGTGGAACGTAGTAGCGGATTGTCTAGCCAAATGAGCTTCTGATCAAATGCAAAATTGGAATATTGTGGATAAGGGTCAATTACCTTTGGATTTGTCTCAACAGTTAGATCACTTAGTGGAACTTGATAAGGTTGTTTGATGCCCTTGCTTTGTATTTCTTCTTGTTTGAATAAATTTTAACACCTCTTTTATTTCAATATCTATTTTATTGAACAATGATAGAATTACAATGAAAAATAGTAAAAAATTATGAAAAACATAGAAATATAATTGAAAATACATAAATAAATTAACATACATCACATCTTTGCAAAAATAATAAAGATTAACATACACAACAAACTGCTCACAAATATTAGACAAATGCTTCCAATACATGGTAAAATTTTTGCTAAAGAAATGTATAATAATAACATTGCAATTGATTCCAACCATATTAAAACTAAATCCAGAACCTAAAAACAACGCACATAAAAATAATTTTATATGCACAAAATCTCTATGTTATTTTTAAATTCCAAAATATTTATCAACTTAAAAATAATATAGTCTCAAAAATAATAGTCAATGAAATAATAGTCTCTCTTATTTTATTGAGTTTTTCCCGTCTCAATTTACCTATAAACATGTGATTCAAGTTTGAGGACCTTGTTTCATTAATTATGTTTCTAATATACTTTGAAATGCATCAAATGATTTGTATTGGACAACTGTTTATTTGGGGTTTGGAACCTTTTCTCAATAGGTGTTCAAATGAAAGTGTTTCATGCATGGTAATTTTTGGATAAACCATGTGTATGAGAAGAAGTGAAGTGGCTTTTATGGTCCACGATTCCAACCATCTATGTATGGGTGCACAGATGGGTTAGAGCCCTATGAGACTACCTCGTACTCCTTGCGGGAGGTACCTAACTGCACTACAAACGAGACGCACATACCTTGAGCCTTGAAGAAAAACAATTGCCAAAAGACTTCTATGCATGAGGTTTTATCCCTCTGTAGAAACAAAACGTAAAGCACATTTGTAGATGATACAAAAATGTAACCAGAGAAGCTGAAAGGTGAGAGGGGACACCTTTAGGTAGATAGTGAAGTTGATAATAGATTTCTTACTGTTGTAATTGACGGGAGATTGAAGTAGTATGGTTGGTAGCTCGAAAATTCCTTCCCTAAGTCTACTGTGTAATTTTAATACAATTGGCTTTCGAGATTTTATTTGGGAAAATTTCTATAATATGGGTTGTCTTCATTGCAAACAATTCCAACATTCTAGCTAGCTTTGTTATAAATTGTAATATTAGTTCTTTGCTTTAATTCTACTGCAGTGATGTTAGCATTTAATCAAAATTGTTGGCAGAACATGACTAAAATCCAGCGAGGGCTTTTGCCATATAATCTTAGTGCTCACAATCATATTGCCTTTTCTGCAGAGCATTTATCATTTATCATTTGTCTCTCCATAAACTTTGAATTCATTGGAAGCAGGTTTGAAAGGAATTCCATTAACTGAGACTCCTTTGGAATTAACTTCACTAGCTCTCTAGAATTTAGAATAGTAATTTAATGCTTAATGTCGAGATAGTTTAAAGGATTTGTCTTGCTGGAAATTGGTGTGATTTATTTCACCTCTCCATCTTAAAAACTTGATCAGGATTAATAGAACACTTCTAATTGCTTTGGTGGTAAACTGAGATCCAATTCTCACCCCTAACTCAGAGTCCACAAAATCAATTGTTATACATTCATTGCTTTTCCAAAATCTAATTATGGATGATTTACATTCTACACCAAATAGTTTCAAATTAAAAGTGAAAAAATTTAAGATGAAATAAAAGTGAAATTTTTTATAATTTTGCAAATGACCATGATCACAATCATCCAATAAAAAAACAAATAAATAAATTTGTTTAAATTATTTAAATATGAATAAATATTGAAACTATAGAATCGTATACAAATTTTTAAACTTCTCAAACATAATTGGACAGTTTGAAAAAAGAAAATGCCTAACCCATGCATAAGTATCCTCCTTGTGTCGGCAGGAACTAATAATGAAAAAAAAATAGATAGGCCTATTCTTCCAAGCCTAGCTAAAGTTTATGTCGGCAACTTAATCAGAAACTAGGATTTCCCCGCCAAACGACGCACCAATATTTTCAAAGTTCCCTAATTTTCCCGCCAATATTTTCAAAGTTTCTCCAATTTTCCACCAAAAATTTCAGCCATCCTCGCTTGAAATTTCCCGCTACTTCAACTCTGCATGACATTTTCACAACTTTACCAGGCATTTAAGCTCCTGCACATACCACTTCCTTGGAAGCTCTGTCGTGAATTCGAGTCTCGCTCTCATCGATCTATACTTATGCTCAAGTAGATTTCAATTTTGAAGTTTAATTTGTTGCTCAAGTTATTTTTCAATTTTGAGTTTTAAATTGTTGCTCAAGTAATTTTCAATTTTGGGTTTTCCATCGAGTAGTTTTTAAATTTGTCCAAGTTGCAGAGGATTATAAACTAGAATCTGCTCTAGCTTTTTTGCAAAGGAAGGAGAAAAAATGGTTCTGCCGCTGAGGCCAAGCAAGTTCTATGGCAGGAGCCTCCCGAGGCCCAGGGTGTACAATGATCTAAAGTTCAACTCAGAGAGAGTCGATCCGCCAATGGGAGTGACGACCCCATTGTTGTCATGGGCCAAGGACGCCCGCTGGTCCGTGGGGGGTCTTTCCTATGAGAGGAAGCGCATGGCGGGCAAAATTGAGGGCAGCAAAAAAAGGCTCATAGATGAGCCCGAAAATGGTACCGCAAAACAGATCAGAGATACCAAGAAGAGGAAAATGATGCAGGAGGAACCAGAGCAAGGTGAGAAAGGAGGAAACACTAAATCAAAGCTCTTCAGTAGCCCTAAATTAAAGGTCTTCAATAGCCCTAGGCCTGCGCAGATCTTCAAGCCCAAATGGGCTACTGAAGAGGACAATGGGGATGGTCCCTTGGTTGTGCCAGACTCCATAAAGAGGCCCGCAAAGAAGCGTTCGCCCAAAGTTCGAATCCAAGCGAGGAATTTGGGCGATTTTTCTGAGGCGGATACTAAAGGAGCCCATTTTACAAAAGGAATCTCTTCCATTGTCGGTCAGAAGCGCCCGAGAGGTCAATCTGCGGCTCAATGTGCTTTGAAAAGACAGGCTATGGGGATAACTCAAGTATATGATTATGTTTCAGTGCCGGATAAGATCATGCAAATGCCTGTGAAGAGAGTTTCGCCAAGAAGAAGAGGAAAAGAGAACAAGGAAGGAGCTGATTCTGGTTCGCCTGCGGGGTTCGAACCTCGGTCTCCTGCTTCAATCGAGCGTCCTAACAGGCGTAGCAGCCGTGCTTTGTCCTACAGTCCTGGACCCTTTTCTAGGGGTATCAAGAGGGTTATCTTATCTCCGTAGTGGACTGTAAGTTGGGGGTTTTGAATTTCCATTGAAGAGAACTTGTACCAGTAATACAGTTTTTCTGAATGTCTTGTGAAATAAAACCTCATTGCTGGATTTAAGCTAGTGAAAATGGTGATCTGTTCTGTTCTGTTCTGTTCAGAAATAAGGGTTTTAGGAATTTTTTAGGGTTTCAAGTCCCTGATCTCTTCTGTTCCTATTTTAGAAGCATTAGAATTGAAACCCATTTAACAAATAAGTGTGTCGTGTCATTGTTTTTTCTGGGTTTGATTTTTAGCTAGTTAAGATGCAACAGCTCTGTATAATAGCTCTCACCAGAGTTTCAGTCGGCTAAATATTTGCATTTCTCGATTACAAAAATCTATTACATGATTTCTTACAATTGTAAATCGGGTTAATGTACTGTTTTATTCATTAAATTGAATATGGAAATATAGTTCTCTGATTTTTTACAATATGTTAAGATTTGAGAATAGAGGGGTTTTTTTTTTTTTTCATCAATGTTTTAGTCTAAATTTTTTAATTGATTATTCTAAAGCTTTGATTGAAGTTGCTTTTGCTTTCACAATTGTAAATGAGGTTAATGTATAGTTTTATTGATTAAATTGAATATTAAGAAAAAAGCTCATTAATTTTTCTATAATTTTTAAATTTTTTATAATATATCAAGATTTGAAAATAGATTATATCTTTTTTGCATCAATGCTCTAAGTCTAAATGTTTTTAATTTATTATTCTAAAGCTTTGATTAAAGTTGATTTTGTTTCTATATTTGTATTGTGTAGGTAGCATTATTACCCTTCAATGTCATTTAATCATATTACTTGACCTTGTTGGTGTCATTAGGGTTTACTTTACATACATGATTTTAGTATTCTATTAAATATCTTTAAGGGTATGAACCCATTGTTAATTGTGTTTGCTTACCATGATCTAATTAGAGTTAGGGTTTGCATAGTAATAAACTTTAATTTCATCATAGCTTCCCAACCTTTATTATCTATCATGGACATACATAGGTCATGTCTTATAGTTGATTTGCAAGTATATATATTGTAACATGTTCTCATATATGTCTTTAACATAAGGATGGGGTTGTCTTTTCTATGGACATGAATGTGATTTTTCTTGCATAGAGTTGGTTAGTAGCTTCTTTTCTTATACACTTGTTTCACTTGTCAATTAACCTCGTGTTCCATTAATTTTTTCTATGGTTTTTGAATAATGTTTTTCTTGTGCTTGATAACAATATACCTAGCAAGCTCGTTCCTTCATCTTAGGTATATCTTCACACATGGATTCTCCTCCACATCACTTTTACATACCTTTTTGATACACCTTTGTTTTTGCAAAGTTTAATGATGTAAATGCATAACTTACCTTCACTTCCATATGATGTATTTTCTCCTATCCTTATTGATATCCTTGTTGATTTGGGAATAGTTATTTATAATGAAAAATCTGTTGGCATTTGCATGAAGATTGCATTAATGATTTGTTATGTTGTCATTGATGTCAATTGTAATTGGTAATGATATTGTTATAATGTTGTTTTGTAATCGGTAGGAAGAGATAATGAAGGGAACTGTAATTGGTAGGTGAGTTTTTGGAGTGAATTAGTATACAAAAAATTACTGTACTCAAACACTTTATCCGTCTAGCGGTAAATCGGTATAATAGTTTAATTAACAAATTGGTTAACACAAATGTAAACCAAACAACAAGGCATTCACCCATAGAAACACAATCACCATAACACGAGATTTTGACGTGGAAACCCAAATGGGAAAAACCACGGTGAGATGAAACTCACAAGTAATTATTTACAGAATAGTAACCAGATCAGTTAAGGTCATACAATGTTCTTTACCAGAACAAATCCTGTTAGGAATCTCAATCTCTGTTAGGAGATAAGTCCGATTAAAGACTACCTTGTGAGAGGATTTTAGATCCACAGATGTGAATCACCTTGTTAGAGGATTTACAAAGGCTTTTTTGGGCCTATCCGGTTAAGGGTTTCTAACTTGTCAAAGATGTGAGTAATCAACAAGTGAATGATCTATCAAATAGCACAGTCTGCTTGGTTAGATCCATGATAGCTTATTGCTAATGCATTTCAGCATTACTTCAGTCTTCAGTAAATCCACACTCTGTTATAGCACACAGACTTGATTTTTTTTGTTAAGATCGCATATTCAAGAACTCATCAACCACTTCAAACCCTAACAGTTACACACACATTAAAACCCTAGACATGATGTCCTTATAAGGAATTTGTTTTCATGTCGGTCCAATAGGATTACATTGCAAGTTCCTAGGTTCATTGTATCTAGACACATTTGGTAACACGACACAAAATCACCGTCAAAGTGTCGGTGGATGGTAACTCATCACAAAGATATACCGTTTGGTAACTCATCACAGAGTATTACCGGTTTATACAACTTTATCGATTGTCGGTTGGTAACTCAGAGGAATACCGATTTAACAGATTACCAGTTGATAGAAATGAAGACTGGGAAAATGATAACTGTCGCTTCTAGTTTTGCTTGAGATCAGTAGACACTTTTTGCAAGACACCGACAATCTAAAGACTATAACATAATACTGGTTTGAAACAAATACCGGTTGAGCATAACTCATACATACAAAAAGTGATCTCATAACAAGTGTGTGTCCATCAATGACAATCACAATCACAACATAATCATCAAAACTTGCAACAATCTCCCCCTTTGGCATTGATGGCAACACTTAGGAAAATTTTGATGTCTAAGTGTTTTTACAAAAAAAATATGCCATAATAAAAAAAAATACTCCCCCTAAGCATATGCACTATCCCTTTGCAGAAAAGAAATTGTATACTACTTCCTTATAGAGATAAACATGAGTATACATAGCATGCATCAAAATTTTAAATACCATAATACTTCTCCCCCTTTGCCAACAATGACAAAATACAATTGAATAACCCCTGTTTCTATTAGCCGAATAAATGTTTATGACAATAAAGAGTGAAACTTGTCAAAAACTGATTTAAAGTCTTGCATATATTGCCTCATGGATAAGGACCATGACTCAAGTAATGAAGTAGCAACCTCATTCTCCGTTTGCATTTGGGATACCTGTTCCTCCATTGCATCCAAAGTACTCATCTCTTGAGTAACTGTCAAGGCATCCAGATTGAGATAGCACTTCTGAAGTATTTGCAGTCTTGGTAGTAGAACAAGTTGTAGTTCCTGCAAATCCTTGGTCCGGTTGCTGATCTCCAAATCAATTCTTGCGGCTTGAAGTTGAAACCGGTGAACGGTTTGCCCATAAGCGGTAAATGAGTCATATGGGGTCTTGAAGGTGCTTATGAAAGTTTGCAAATCAGTTTGCAGTTTGTCTTTTTGGGCAAGCACATCATCACAAAATAGATGGGGTAGACATATCTTACTGAGCAGCTATTTCCCCTCATCCATTGCATCTCTGATGTCCTTTTGTGCCTTTTGCAGATCGGATTGGAGCTTATGTAACTTTTTCACCAAGGCAGTGTTTAAAGCCTTTTGATGCTCCTTCTTGGCATGTGCTTCAACAACCTCTTCCAGGCTTTGTACTTGGTCCTCCATAACTATGCATAAGAGTTTCAGTTGGGCTAGAGAGGAATCGGTACTAGGGAGGTTGGTATCGGGTATCAAACCGGTAAGAGTGTCCATTGCAGCTTGGATCATGTCTTGCTCCTTCTCCCTCCTTATCACCTCTAGGCGTTCTTGAGCAAGCTTAATGCTTTGTAGCAGCTCCGATTCGTTAGCAGATTGGAGGTCAATGGGACTGGTAATGTCAGCCCATTTGGCTTGACTACCGGTTGCCTTTGGGGTCTCCACCTGTGTGCTCTGTGCTGCTTCCTCCTTCTCTTTGGCTCTTAACTTAGCTTCTTCTGTCTTCTTTTGCTCCTCTGCTTCTTGCTTTCTTTTTTCTTCTTCCTTCTTCTTCTCTTCTTCTTTCCGCTCCTTTGCTTCTTCATCCTTCTTCTTCTTCTCCTCTTCCTGCTTCCTCTTCTCTTCTGCCTTTCTCTTCTCCTCTTCCTGCTTCCTCTTCTCCTCTTCCTTTCTATTTTCTTCTTCCTGCCGTTTCTCTTCTTCTTTCTTTTCTTCTTCCTTCTTCTTCTTCGCTTCCTCTTGTTTCTTCTTCTCCTCTTCTAGTTTCCTCTTTCCCTGCTCTTTTTTCTTCTCCTCCTCTTTTCCCTTTTTCTCTTCTTCTGCCTGTTTCTTCTTTTCAACTTCTTGTTGCTTCTTCTATTTTTTCGCTTGCTCCTTGGTAGCCTTTTCTTTGTCCTATTTTTCCTGTCCCGTCGCTTCTAATGGTGTACCCGGAGTGACATTTTCACCATTCAAGGCATCAACATCAATAGGATCCATTTGATCAGTGACCTGTTCTCCTTCACTGTCATATACCTCATCCGGTTTATTGGTTGCTGGTTCTTGCTCAACTTTCTTGTTGGCTTCAGCCACTTGATGCAACCTTAAAGCGGCTTGGGCATGAGAGTGGGTATCTTTTACCACTACAGGAATTTTTCCTTCTAGCAACAAGAGTCTCCTTCTTCTCATGAAGAAGAGGCCCTTATATCTTTCCACTACTTCATAAAGTTCAGTTTTAGGCACATTAGAAAAGTATTGTGCAAATACTTCCTCTCTTATTTCTCGTTCCTTCTCTATGGCAATGCGCCACTTGTTATCTAAAGAATTATACAAAGAATTAGGTGTCTCAGATTTAATTTCTGATGGCCACCGGTCATTAATACATAAATAATTGATAACTTCCTGTTCAACTTCCTTCTTTTCATCATCATTAAAATCATCAAAGTACTCTTTCAAATCACCAAGTACTTTTCTTCTAATATTTTTAATAGTTCTTTGACAATGTGTCAAAGGTTTGTAGGAGGAAATATCAATATTTATCGGTGCAGATGATGCCGGTTCATTCTTTGTCTTTTTCCTCGTTTGCCTAGTCTTCTTAGGTTATTCATTAGACACAGTGTCCTCTGAGTCTGGTGTGGTGTCTTTTGTCTTCCACTTTCTCTCAATGACTTTGGCAGGTGCAGCTTCCGATTTCTTCTTTGCTGGTGATCGCTTGGTCACTTTGGGACTTGCTGTGGTAACCGATGTCGATACTGAAGGCACTGCCTTTCCCTTCTTTACTGACAGTTCTTCAATCGGTGTAACCCTTTCCAAATAGGTGCCGGTTCTCTTTGCCTTTGGATCAAGGGGCGAGGCGATTAGGGTAGAGGCATACCCATCTAGCATGTCATACATTACCTCATATCCCATCGATTCCACTTCTTCCTGTCTAGGCTCAATCGCCTCCATTATGCACTCATCAACTCTGATGGTGAAGCAGATGTCATCTTCATATTTCTTGACAATATCACCTGATATTCTCACTCTTTGGCTCATTTTGCGTCTGAACTCATCAAAGTATTTGTTCAGAACTTTTGGATAACCGATTCCAACCGCTTGAAGGCTTTCCTTGATTTGCTTTGTAACTGGTTAGTCGGTAGACCACTGAATATCTCCGACTCATGGGAAGTAACCTTGGAAGTAGAAGAACAACCCAACCAATAGTTGTCCAAACTTAAATCTCAAGGCATTGTCCTGTTTAATCAACTTTAGGTTTAATAGGAGTTGCCTTTGCATACAAGTGCATAAGTCAAATGATGCATCTTCCATGATCATCCGGTAGGTAGCATTTATCGCAGCAGCAGCGACAGAGTTGATTCTGTTGGAGTGGAACGTCCGGTATCTTATCACCATACACGCATAATTAACCAGATCGTCCTTCATGGAATTGACAGTCATTCCCCGTGAGTCGCTCACAAAACCGGTAAGCTTGGTCATTTCTGTCTTGCTGATCTTCCTTAGGGCTGGCACTTCACTGATGTTACAGAAACCGGTGATGACATGAATTGCTTTCGGTGTGATGTCATGCGCCCGTTCTAAGTACATTTTATCACCGTGCACTCTGCTAAGAATGATGCGGATGTGATCATCTGAAAAATTCTTCAAGGAAATAGATTGCATTGTGAAGCTTCTTCTTTTCTAGGATGCAAAATTCCGGTTTAATTTTCTTGTCCTTCCCGCAGAACAAACTCAACTGGGAATGGATTACATGAGATCCTAAGTCTTCGATCTTGCAGTCAATGTAATTGGAATTGCTTTCCTCCATTATAACACCAGTGAGTATTTGAGATAGGGCATTGTATTTTGCCTTTCGTTGAATGAAGTCTACTGGATCAACAGGTGCACTAGGGCTAGAGTGTGATACAAAAGCCATGATAAAAAGAAAGATTTTGAGAAATACCTTCGTAAATTGAAATTTAGGGCTCGCAAATTATACTTCGTCACACACTCCTTTTGTTGTTGAAATACCGCTTTGTGCTCTACACTTGACCGATTTATATTCGCTTTTGATTCTTATTCAAGATTTTGAGAATTCTTCAAGTACCAATCCAAATTGCTTTCGTCGCTTAGTGCTTAAAAAAAACTTATTCGCTTGAGAACTAATAAGTGAAAAATGACTTGAAAAATCCTTTTAAACAAGTTCTCCACTTACCATAATAAATGCTCCACTATTAGGGCGTAAACCCTAATTTGCCTCTTACCGTTTCCGATCTTCTGCCAGTTGACAGGTATCACTTACCAGTTAAGGTCTTTTATCGGTTTAAACTAGGGGTTTGAGATATTTCACTATTTGCTCCCCCTAAGCTTTTCTGATGCTTAGTTTGTCGGTTCAGTGACTTCCACACTAGGTGCAGAAATCGATTCTTCTTGAATCACTTCTTCTGGCTTCTTCTTCCAGGTTTTCTTCATATTCGTTTGAATGGTTTCAACATCTATCTTTCCTTTCAGAGTTACCGGTATATCATTCGATATATTCTTTCTCGTTCTGCAAAATCTTGTTGTATGACCTGGTTTGTTGCAATGATAGCAAATCATTCCAGGTGCTCTCCAAGGTCCATTGTTCATGTTTCCATTCTTCTTTCTACATGTTGCGGCAGTGTGACCATTTCTGTGACAGATCAAACAGGTTGCTCTCCATCCAGTTGCCGATTAATAGCCACTGCTTCCTGATTGATAATTATAGGTATTAAACCGGTTTGGCTTCCAGTTCCCAGAGGGTTTAGAAAAAGTTCCTTTATTTCTTTGACGATACCTTCCGGTGTTGTGCATGACAGACTTGCATTCAAATGCTCTATGCCCAAACTTGTTGCATGCATAACAATTACCATTGAATCTATTGGATCTAGGCTTATCGTTTAGAAAATAAGGAAAGTTATTGTAAGCCTTACTTCTACATACATTAGCAGTGTGTCCTTCCTTGAGACAATTAAAGCAAACAGGTTTAAACTTTTGCTTACCTTTATCCTTTGGTGCCAGTTGTTTCTTTGATGCTCCATCTTTTGTTCCAGAGGTCTCACCTTCCTCATATTCAGAGAAACCAAGTCCATTGGTATTCTTTACCGGTTTAGCTGACTCAAGCTTCTGCTCTAGCTTGACAATGCTCTTATTGAATTTGGCAAGTATTTCCTTTGACTTAGTAAGTTCTTTGGTAATAGCAACATTGGATTCCTTCAAGGTTGCATTCTCAGAAACGACCATGTGTAGTTCACCTTGCATTTCTTCCTTTTCCATTTTATTTTCATGAAGATGAGCGGTAAGTGCATTGATCTCTTGCTTCAGCTTGGAGATCTCATGATCTTTGTCTTTTACTAGATCTTCATCTTTCCTTCAGTTTTTAAGCTCTTGACACATTCTGATAGTTAGTCCTTCAAGTTCCCTTCTTAGGTTGGCATTGGACTCATTCAGTTTTTCAACTTCTTGAACTAGGGCTTCCATGTCCGCTTCATCAGAAGAACTGTTTTCAGTTAACTCCATCAGTTTTTCAGCATGCTCTCTTCTTTTTGCCCGAGAGGCCTTCTATTTGACTTTAAGTTCATCATAGGCTTGCTCAGTCTGAGTGAGTCGATGAGTAAGTTCCCTCACAGTGTATTCCCCCATATCTCTTTCCAAGTGGTTAGACTTATAGAAAGGTTGGCTCTGATACCAAGTGATGAATACTAAGGGGGGGGGGGGTGAATTAGTATACAAAAAATTACTCTACTCAAACACTTTATCAGTCTAGCGGTAATCTGGTATAACAATTTAATTAACAAACCAGTTAACACAAATGCAAACCAAACAACAAGTAAGGCATTCACCCACAGAAGCACAATCACCATAACACAAGAGATTTTGACGTGGAAACCCAAATGGGAAAAACCACGGTGAGATGAAACTCACAAGTAACTATCTGCATAATAGTAACCAGACCGGTTAAGGTCATACAATGTTCTTTACCAGAACAGATCCTGTTAGGAATCTCAATCTCTGTTAGGAGATAAGTCCGATTAAAGACTACCTTGTGAGAGGATTTTAGATCCACAGATGTGAATCACCTTGTTAGAGGATTTACAAAGGCTTTTCTGTGCCTACCCGGTTAAAGGTTTCTAACTTGTCAAAGATGTGAGTAATCAACAAGTGAATGATCTAGCAAATAGCACAGTCTGCTTGGTTAGATCCATGATAGCTTATTGCTAATGCATTTCAACATTACTTTAGTCTTCAGTAAATCCACACTCTGTTACAGTACACAGACTTGATCTTTTCTGTTAAGATCGCATATTCAAGAACTCATCAACCAATTCAAACCCTAACAGTTACACACACATTAAAACCCTAAACATGATGTCCTTAAAAGGAATTTGATTTCATGTCGGTCCAATAGGATTACATTGCAAGTTCCTAGGTTCATTGTATCTAGACACATTTGGTAACACGACACAAAATTACCGTCAAAGTGTCGGTGGATGGTAACTCATCACAAAGATATACCGGTTGGTAACTCATCACAAAGTATTACCAGTTTATACAACTTTACCGATTGCCGGTTGGTAACTCAGAGTAATATCGGTTTAACAGATTACTGGTTGATAGAAATGAAGATTGGGAAAATGATAACTGCCGCTTCTAGTTCCGCTTGAGATCTTCGAACCGCTTGAGGTCCTCATGCCGCTTGAGATCGGTAGACACTTTCTGCAAGACACTTTCTGCAAGACACTGATAGTCTAAAGACTATAACATAATACCGGTTTGAAACAAATACCGGTTGAGCATAACTCATACATACAAAAAGTGATCTCAAAGCAAGTGTGTGTCCATCAATGACAATCACAACATAATCATCAAAAATGTCAACATGGTTGAGCTTGAAGCATTGTTGGCCAAGCGGTTGCCTAGAGGTATCGATAAATACAAAGGTAAATTACATTTGAAATGTTTTGCATGCAACAAGATTGGACACATTGCAGCTAATTGTCCTAATGGTGATAATGAGCACAAGCGAGAGAAGTTCAAGAAGTGCAAGGGAAAAGGCAAAATAGATTGTCTTATTGCAGTTGATGGTGTTTCACTGATGAGGAATCTGAGGGTGATGTTAATGAAGACATTGTGTTTGTAGCCATTAAAGAGGAAACATCTGATTAGAAGGCTTTAGTTTCCCGCATGGATAATTCTGATGATTGGATCATTGATAGTGGTTGTTCACATCACATAACCGGTGATCGAAGCAAATTTATTTCTTTGAACGAATTTGATGGCAGAGTTGTAAGATTTGGTAATGACTCACCCTGCATGGTTAAAGGTAAGGGAACTATTTCTCTTAATGGAAAGAGTAGTGCAAATGATGTCTACTGGGTTGAAGGACTAAAGCACAATCTTTTGAGTGTTGCTCAACTCAATGACAAAGGATATCCATTGGAGTTTAAAAATGGTATGTGCAAAATCTATGGGAGCAAAGGTGAACCGATTGCAACCGACAAGCAGACTAAAGGTAACCTATTTCATTTGAATCCTAAAGTCAACAACTGTTTAATTGCTAAAGTAGATGATAGTTGGCTTTGACATAGTAGATTTTGTCATATAAATTTTGATAATATTGTTAAAGTGAGTAAGTCCAAGACAGTGAGAGGTTTGCCTCAGTTGGACAAATCGGTTAATGCTTTATGTAAGGAATGTCAGTTGGGAAAGATGGCATCCTCAACTTTTAAGAGAAAATCTTTTTCAGCGGAACATCTGTTAGATTTGGTTCATACAGACCTCTGTGGACCAATTAGGACTAAAAGTATTCAAGGTGATAGATATTTTATGATCTTCACTGATGATTACTCAAGAATGATGTGGGTCAAATTCTTTAAGGATAAAACAAAAGCATTTAGTAAGTTCAAGGCATTTAGGGCCTTAGCTGAAAAGGAGAGTGGTAAGAAAATAAAGTGTCTGAGGATTGATCAAGGTGGTGAATTTACTTATAAGGAATTCACTAGATATTGTGAAGAAAATGGTATCAAACGACAACTTTTTACATCGAGGACACCATAATAGAATGGTATTGTAGTGAGGAACAATTGGTCAGTTGTTGAAGCTGCTAGAACGATGTTGATACAAGGAGGTGTAACGAAAACTTTCTGGAGAGAAGTTGTCAACACAACTGTCTACACTATGAACCGGATTTTGGTAAAAAGAGGTAAGGATAAGACTCCTTATGAATACTGGTATGGTAGATCACCTAATGTTAGTTATTTTAAGATATTTGGCAGCAAATGTTTTATTAAGAGAGGTGACTATGTTAGCAAGTTTGAGGCTAAAAGTGATGAAGGTATATTTCTTGGTTATTCCACCAAGAGTAAAGCCTACTGTGAGATTTTGCCAAGATCAAGAGCTCAATGAAATGTACAAAATAGAGACATAATATGGGACAAGAATAAACTGTATTCTCATCAATAGAAAATGATCAATAATCAAGATTCAATAATTGCATACAATGTAGATGAGCTTGCTTATATAGGCAAGGCTAGGGATATGTGAGCACACAAACATGACATGTGGCTCAATAAGAAACAAGGGTAGGTAGGAAATAGGTGTGGGTAGGTAGGAGAAATAATATAATAGTCCACATGAGGTGGCTCACCCACTGAATGTGGAGTGTAACAACAAGATCAACACCATAAAAGGTGGAATTTCTCCTACACACACTATTCCAATGTGGCACAAACACCCAAGTGTCTCATACCCAAACTACTATGAAAATGCATTATCCTAAGTAAACTTAAGTAAGTGTAATAATATCCAAGATGAATAATTATTTACACCAACACCCCCCCTTAAGTGCAACTTAGGGGAATGCACTTAAGTCTACAATGCAACTAAGCATTGCAAGGGTCCCGGCTACGAGGCCATGTTAGGTACCCATGTACAAATGCAAATGCATGCAAACCAATGCAATGAAATCTCTCACAAAGTGGGGAAAGAGAGAAAAACCCAATGGGAAAAAACCCTCCCCCAAAAGAGAGATGAAAACATACAAGAGAACTCTCATAGAAGAATGTGAAGGACAAAATCCCATGTGAGGAAAAAGTCCCCCCCATATGAGAGAAGAAGAGAAGCTAGGAAGCCCCCCTCAATGTGGAATCTGCACCAATGATAGAAGCTCGATGTATGAAGAAACTGCTCCACGAACATCGAACAACATTCCTTCCCTTAGGAAGAAACAAAACCAAAGGTGTATCCATGAAGTCTCCCCAATCATGAAGGGAAGATGTATGAAGAAAACTCATGATGAATGGAATCTCTGAAAACTACTCAAGTGTCCCCATGTCGATGCTGAAAGATACCCCCTCCAAAGGTGGTAAATTGTGCCACACTGCTGAAAAAGGCACTCCAAGATCTAGTGGAGATGGATGTAGAACATGTCCCAAAGATCACATGTCTCCTCGAAAAATAAAGAGACCTCCTCCAACTGCTGTACATAAGTATCCACATTCATGTCAACCTTGAAAGAATGATCATGTAGAGAATGAACAAGAGGGTCAGAGTGTGCCCTCGCAACAATCGAAGAAGGATCACCTTCATCAAAGAGAAGATGAATGTCATCAATGATGTCTCCCAAATCTGCAATGTAGGATTCCACAAACAAACCTGCAATGTCTGTCAAGTAATCATCCCATGAATCTGAAGCTGGAAGACAATGAATATCCTGCTGCACTGAATCACATGAAGGTAAAACTGTCGCACTATCTGCATCATCAGGTGCAATAGGTGATGTGATATCAATATGAGGAGATGAAATACAAGACTCAAGAATGGGGTCACATGTGAGAATCCCCATGTTCAACTGTCCAAAGTTCTCCTCAAAATCTGAACCATCACAAGAAATGTGATCATCATGTGTAGAATCATCAAATGTGAAATCATCATCATCAACAAAATCTGAAAAGGAGTATAACCGAGATGCATGATCAACCACCCCAGTCGCAATGATAGCTCTAGTCTCCATGTCTCTAATGAAAACTGAGTCAGGTGTGAATTCCACAACTCTCTTAGTTGCGCCATGTGTGATTTGATAGATAGAAAGGAGATTGTTTGTCAAGTGGGGTACACACAACACATCATTGAAGGAGTGCATGGTCTATCGACATTCTTAAAAAGAAAACATATTACTTTGAATGATCTTTAAGAGATAGTTATAAAAACTAACTTTGTGTCACAATACTCCTATCATGGAGCGCATGCCGAGTAGCCTTTTCCAACTACGAGCTATCTTCACAACTTACGTGTGTCGGCTTGTTTATTCATTTCACCAACATGCTGATACATTTAACCAAGCGATGAGATGATTATATTTGCTTGAAAGTTTCTAAAGCCTTTTCAACAAATCCATTATCTATATATGCTGTGATGAGATCGTATTTTTTTTTAATACATCACACTGAATATTTCACATGTCTTGGCTATGCTTCCACATTTTTCATGCATGTCGACTAGCACATTTCCAACTATAATATCTGACATAAATCTTCCTCCCATTGATATGGTTTGGTGGATGTTTACAACCTACTCCAAAGCTCCCATATTCGGTGCAGACACAAAAGAATCGCAGAGCCCAGCACTATTCGTGCAATTCCATTCACTTGAAAATGAATACCTCTACACCCGCCAAGTGCATTTTCTTGAAACTGAATAATGCCTTCACACCAAATCTATTTTCTGCATTTACTTAGTGTAACTGTGGAAAACAATTCCAAAGGTGGTGGTATCTAGCATCAACCTGTCACTTGCATTTGTTTCCAAGTTTCTAAAGCCTTTTTAACAAATCGAATTTTCCTATATCCTGCAATCACTGATCCCATATTGGCAATGGCGTGCTGAATGCTGGAGGAATCTGTGTGGAATTAAGCGCTATACACTCCAATAGCATTTGCTTGCTAGCTTTAAGTCTCTTTTCAACAAATCCTTTTTGTGCATATCTATACTTGTTTTATTTCATTCCTGGAGATGACATCTTCTCAAGGCATGTTGTGGGAGCAAGGAGATTACTGGCAGAAAATCATGGAATTCGGTTGTAGGCTGGCGGAATATTATTCACAACTGTTTTTATTGCAATGACAGGCATTTAAACTTTGGCGTTTATACTTTACATTGCTTTGAAGAGAACCATCTGATACACATACCACGTATCTACAGAATACAAGGCACTCAAACATCTCATCTTCAATACCTGCGAGTGGA
Source organism: Cryptomeria japonica (assembly GCF_030272615.1). Taxonomy (NCBI): domain Eukaryota; kingdom Viridiplantae; phylum Streptophyta; class Pinopsida; order Cupressales; family Cupressaceae; genus Cryptomeria; species Cryptomeria japonica. Next base: position 840,745,221 of record NC_081407.1, on the reverse strand, counting down.
GTTAGGGAGCACGATAGCATGCATATCTATCGGCATGCAAAGCAAATGGTTAATAGGTAGTTATAAAACCGATTTTGTTATCTTTCACAAGCCACGTGGTGTATTCAATCCGCCAAATGGACGTTCAAGGGGAAGGCGTTGTCTTTTGAAATACTCACATCTTGCCGATGAGAATAGAGAGGATGAAATGTTTGGTAACTTGTTAAAGTTGGCCAACTCATCGATGAAGAAGTTGTCAATATTTAAACCTTGCGTGATTATCTGAAGAAACATATCCGTCACTTATGTTATTCACCAACTTAGCGGTAACAATCAACTCACTTTTTGAACTTGGTGGATATGGGTGCTTTGATTATTCTACTAACCTGCCGCTAATACTTGGTCAACTGCCAGCTTAGACCGTTGATGATCATGTTTTACTTTAAACTCTTTGAAAATGCCAATAGCAATCCAAGACAATACAATATTATCATTCATTTATTGGCAATTCGAGGGATCATTTAACTTAAAGTTTAGAAGTCAACATGTTACTTTGAATCATATCCTTTACTTTGAAAATGTTCATAGGATTGCAAATACAAATACAAAGAGTTTCTTGATTTTCTCAAAAACATGATTTGTGACCCTTCACCATCATAGCGTGAAGTACAATTATGACTTTTAAAGCTTGGGCGAACTTTGGGAATTCACATATATTCCTTTTTTTTTACGAATACATCCAAATATATGACGAACCATTCACACTAAAGTGACCCGTTTTTACATGGAAACGAAGAAGAATTATAGTTGTCAAATTTACAATTAGGATCAACAATTTTGTATAGAGTTTTGATCTATTAAAGAGAACACATTTCTTAAAAAAAAGTATAAAATCAATAAGATTGATTGATACGTTTGAAAAAAAAACTATTTGATGTATGGTAAATTCAATAATGGTTGTATTTATGTATTTATTTCCAAATGGTGTAATTCATTCTATGAGAATTTTCTTAATTGATTTAATGTCAAAAATCAATCATGTAAATATATTTTAATAAGAGAAGAAATTATGGGATGGATTTTTCTAAGGTTATTAGAACTTTTATCATGGAGATATAGTTAGATACATTATTGAATTGTATATATGCACTTGAGATCCTCTGGTCTTGTTAAAAAATAATCTTAATTAACTAATATCATTTAAGTACCTAATAAGGTGAAAAAAAAATACATTCTAATATTTCAAATGAATATGCACCTTTCACAACTCTTTAAAAGTATATGTTAAATTAATATGATGATACATGTAATTCAAAAAATAATTCAACATTTCCAAAATTGATGGAGGAAAGTAATAATTTAAATAAAACATTTGTCTAATAGTCTCAAATAAAAAAAAATTCTTAGAAAAAAAATATTTACCTCTTGAAGTGCAATCCTAAACATGCTAACCCCCTCCTTTTTTTTTTGGAAAAAATCTCCTTATAATCATGCCACAGAACTAATACAATATATGATGCATCTAATCCTCAATAAAATAGAAATGAACAATTATGTCACTTACTCATATTTGCCACATGGATTCTAGGAATTTTCATAAAGAGATTTTTCATCGAGTTCAACTTTTTTTTTTAATATAACCTGTAAAAATGATTAGTATAGCCTAACCTGCTTTGATCCATGTTAGAAATTAGGATCTAAGGATACTAATCATTATAAACACGATTATAAAGTAAATGAAATATGAAACATACATGCAAAATGTACACATTACACAAGATATACATGGGGAAAACCCTTTCAGGTAAAAAACCCCATAAAGCATCATTTAATTAAAACACTTACAAATATAGTCTATAATACAATAGACATGAACCTGGGGACACTCCTCCAATACTTCCACAAGGCCAATAATACCTCATATGCATAGTGATACAACTCACCATAAAGCTCCAAATTCACACACCTCTAAATGAGAGAGAACCTCCTTAAATATAGGAGGAAGGGTGACTTCACTAGTCACACCTTTTCAATAACCTCCACTCATAAATAATTAATAATCTAATAGTTATTAGATTATAATTATTTCAAATGGGATATGCTTATAAAGCATATAATATATAAGGTTTTATAACCTTATATTATAACATTATATATAAATGTTATAAGGATGTGATCCCTAATAACATTATGTTCTGACAAGAACATTGTCTTGAAGAATGAGATGCAATTCGTAAATATGAGGATGTGCAAGGAGATTGAGGACAGAAAGAAAAATGAAGAAAACCTAGCTCAAGCATTGAAGGATATATCTGAGGAATGCAACAAATTGACTCATGAGAATGATATGTTGAAACTTGAGTTGACCCAATCTTGGAACAATGAACAGGAACTTGAAAGATGGATTATTATCATGAGAGATGATTTGGTTATTGCAAATGAGTACAAGGACAAGTTCAAGGATAACTCATCTAAACTTGATGAACTGCCGAAGAATCAAAGAGATGCTAATGACAAAAGAGGTCTTGGTTATGAAGAAGGAGAAAGCTCAGGTACTGCACAACAAGATACATCAACCCGATAGAAGTAGAATCATGACAATCAGAATCAGAAATCACCGGTAAGACAACCTAATGCTCACAAATTCAATGGTACATGCTTTATTTGGAATAAATATGGTCATATGGCTAGTCAGTTCAGAAATAGGAATAATCAGAACAATACATCATTCACCAGTCTTGGAAATGTAAGATGTCATGCATGTAGTAGATTTGGACATATGGCTAACCAATGCATATCAAAAGAAAATCAAGTAAATCAATGAGTTAACAAGGCAGTACATAAAAACAATATTGTTTGGTATGCATGCAACAAAATTGGGCACATTGCTAAACATTGCAGAAGTAAGAATCCACCGGCAACTAATGGAAATGCAGATGAGAAAGGAAAAGAAAAAGTGGAAAATTTTAGGAAACAACATGAGATGAGATGGGTGAGAAGATCTGATACACCACCGATAGAATAACCGGCAGAGTCATCAGGTCCTACACCGGCAGCAGATTCAACCGGTAACTAAGGCACTTGGCCTTAGGGGTAGGCAAATCATTGAAGATCATGCAGATACCCCAGATTAGGTCTGTAGTCAGAAGATTCTGATTGCAGATGGATACTGAGGAGATTTCAGTAGTTTACCAAAATCCACTTGCAGATCATGTGAACCGATCAAGCCTAACTGACAACATTTATTACAATAAAAAATTAGGGTTAACGTGTTGGCATTATGGATGAATTAATTATTTGTTGCATTGATGTTTTGTCATTGATGGCAACACTAGCTGATTTGGATGGTTTCCAATAGACAAGTTTTGGTTACTGGTAGAAGATCTAGTGTTACTGGCAGAAGAGATTATCTGTTGGACACTTCTGGCATGTTTGGATCAGTGAAGTATATTGGATTTCATGAGTTATATGCTTCGTGAGCATGTTTTGGTCAATTGGTATTGGTTTGGTAATTGGATGTTATCATACACTCTGGTAAACCCTTACCAGTATTGGTTTAAGGCTTTACCGACAGAGCTTTCATTAAGGAATCGTGACAGGATGCACAATTGGTGTTGGTGCAGCTTCTTCGAGGATTTCAGGATGCTGAAGATGTTTGTTGATCGTGCTTCAATTGTTTGAAGACATTGCTTTGGTGTGGTGGACCCATAATAGGTCCGGTACCTATCTAGGTTATGGACCGATATCATGCTAGTGTGTACTCTACACGTTACCTGGATGATTCAAGATGATTTATGGATTTGTTATTGTTGGTGTAAATAATTATTCATCATGGATATTATTACACTTTACTTAGGTACATGCATTTAATAGTAGTTTGGGTATGAGACACTTGGGTGTTTGTGCCACATTGGGATAGTGTGTAGGAGAATTTCCGCCTTTTATGTTGTGATCTTGTTACTACTCTATCATATCCACTTATTGTGGAGTAATAATTCCACCTTCGGTGGGTGATCCACCTCATGTGGAATATTTTATTGTTTCTCCTACCTACTACACCTATTTCCTACCTACCCTTGTTTCTTATTGAGCCACATGTCATGTTTGTGTGCTCACATATCCATATAGCCTTGCCTATATAAGCAGGCTCATATTCATTGTATGTAACAACTATTAAAAAATGCTTGATGATCCAGTTGATCACATTTTGCATCTTGATAGAATACAATTTATTTCTATCATCTATTTTGTTCTCTCTTATTTGTGCTTTCCATTGCCTCTAGATCTTGGCAAAATCTCACAGTTATTATTGTTTTGGTCTTAAGCCGACAGGGCATATCATTGTAAATGGAATTATGTAATGATCTTATTGTAATATCTTTAGGTGGTTGACCTAATTGGTTTAGGCCTTAGGGTTTGTATAAATAAGAGATAGAAACTCTTTGTAAAGTATCATGGTTATTGGAAAGGTCATGGTCAAAGAATGTAATGTGCGAATATTGTAATATCATTCAGATAGAGGAGTTGATCGATCATTGGTGATCGAATTGGATTCAGAAGAGGATTTAGTCCTCCGACATTGAGCTTAATCGGGACTGTAATCAGGCATGGTGGATGCTATTTCCAACAATTCACTCTATTGGATTGTTGCCCATTTATCTTGAGAAGGTTGTAGCCTCTCTGTAGTCAGTGAGACTCTTTTTGTAATGAGCAGTAGGCTCTAAAAAGAGTGCCTTCTTGCAAGTGCAGACCCCTCATTGTAACACATACTTTCTGCAGAAGTATCATCTGACTGTGGGTAGGCTTCCCACTGTGGTTTTTCCCTTTCCGGGTTTTCCATGTACAAATCTTGGTGTTATGTGGTATGGTTGCTTTGCATTGATTATCTGGTTAATTGTTAAGTTGTATTGTTTACCGGTATTTGTTCCTTACCGATACTTGATTTGTTTAAGGTTGTATTGTGGATTAAAAGTTATAATCTGTTAACAACTAATTCATCCCCCCCCTTCTCAGTTGTTCACCGGTTATCCTAACATAACAGCGATAGAAAGGAAAATGTAAATTCATTTTTCTCACACAACAATCGATTATTCAAGTGAGAAGACCTCAAGAGCATTTCAGAGTTCTAGAGAGAATTGAGCGAGCACTTTCTTTCGAGCAATTTGATCTCCTGACAACATTTTCGAGGTATTTTTCGTGTTTGCAGAAACCCTAGCTTTCATGTTTGATTGAAATGGTTTCATCCTCTTCCAACATTGATACTCCCCTGGTGGTTGAGATCAAGAACCACCCTCGTCCCATTTTTAAGAAACATCCATACAAATCCCTTTTGGACAAGCCGCTAGGTGCATTTTCGAAGGTTTATCATGGAATTTTGCATACGGAGGACATTAGGGCATATATCCACTACAACATTGAAGAAATTGGGAATTATGAGTTGTCCTGCGTCTTCACCGACAACCTTATCATCGACAACCAGCTGAAACCAGAATTTGCGCACTTGCAGAGGAAGGGTTTCACTTAGTTTATGGATTTCCTGACATTTGATGAGGCGAAATGGGTACGATATGTTTTGAGCCGAATTCACGGAGAATTCATCTAGTTGGATTGGTCATATAAGACCACTAAATAATTTATTAAGAATTTCACCTACCTTCACAAAATCGGAGGCGTTCCCGACCTTATATGCAAGTTGCCCAACACTGAAATGAACAAACTTACCAGCGCAACCTTTGATGGAAGATCCATGAGGGTAGATGATGTCAGAGATATTGATGTTAAGTTTGCAAAAATGGTCATTGGCTACAAGGTATATCAATCAAACCGGTTAAACTCGACAGTCGACAACAATATTTTGGTGGCATATCAAATGGTCAAGGAGGATGCCCATTATGATCTTTGCAGCGTAATGTTGAAGGAACTCATGTCTAACCTGCATAAGATCAAGAAAGACAAAAATAATACTTTCCAGTATGGCTCCTTCATAATTTACTTGGTATTTTACTTTTTGGGACTGTGCCCGATTTTGGAAAGATTCAGTGGGCTTTTGATCGCCCGGTAGCATCACAAATTGCTCAAATTTTGCATAGACAAGGAGATAAGGATAGCAAATCCAATCTTTGGGCATTTTTAAAAATATTTTAGGAGGAAATGAAGAATAGGTACCAAATTTCTAAATCTATAGTTGAGAGATACAAGGACACAAATTGCTTTATGGTAGATAAAGATGAATGTATGATGGAAGTTGTACAACCTAGGACTATATGGATAATGCCTATGGGTTATGAGGTTGAGGAAGCTACTCTAATTGCCTATGCACAATATCTTTTGCAGGCACCGCTAGATGAAAAGGAAGAAAAATTTGGAACTGCTAAGGAAAAAGGGCTTAAAATTCATCAAGAACAAGTAGCCCCGACAATACAGAAGAAGATGACTCAGTTAGCAATTGGGACATTGATTAGTGAAGGTCTTGACAAAGCCAAAGTTGAGCAACATGTCAAAATTTTGGAGGAACAAAGGAAGAAAGAATTATTATAGAAGAGAAGAGAGGAAAAACAAGCAAGGAAAGCAGCTCAGGCCACACCCAATGTGGTCCCAGTTACAACTGAAACATCCAAACAACCGGTTGAACCTTCAACTGAGCCTGCTAAGGAAACACCGGTAGAGCCACCCAAAAAGAAACAAAAGGCGACCTGACAATACATGACAGTATCATCTAAGACAGAGTTTGACTCTGAGGTTAAGGAAGTTCCTAAAAAGAAAGGAGTTTATGCCAGAGTGGTCAGGGAGAAGAAAGAAGAACAAAAACCGAACCGGTTAAGGAGACTCCTCGAAAGCCAAAGATCATCATTGTACATAAGAGGAAGCCCAAATCAGCTGAGCAAGCTAAACCTGGCAAATTCTTTGGATGGTCCAATTTTGATGGTGATGGATCAAATTTTGAAAAGGGACATAACAATAAAGAGAGAAAATGAGCTCAGAAATCTGATTGGTCCCCTACTTGACAATTTACTGTTTCATAAAACATAAAGTATCTCTAATCTGCATAAGGAAGATCCCACTACCTCAGATGAGATAGAATATTATGCCAGCATTTTGAATAGTTTCATTTCTATCTTAGAATCTCTTAAGAATGGTTTGGATAATTACTTTTCATTTTTGAAGAACATGTATGCTGATATTTTGAAGTATGTATAGTCCCAGCTCTTGTTTATACTTGTACATAATTATTTATGTGCACCCCGCTTTGTTGTTAATGTCAAAGGGGGAGGAGGAATAAGTGAAAAATGTATATATTTCTCAGGGAGAGCTTTGTAACATTAGATATATATAGCAGATTCATGTACAGATCAGGGGATTATGCAAATGATATCATTTTTCACATGAGTGTTGCCATCAATGCCAAAAGGGGAGATTATTGGCAATTGACACTCATCCGACAAGGGTTTATGGCATTATGGGTTGTCATTGATGGCAACTCATCATCTCAGGGTGAAAGGTTTCATTGGTTGGTTAACCAACATGTATTAACTAACCTGTATTGGTACTCACATTGTTCTACACCGGCACCGGAATTGGTATTTACTTCATCCCAGTAATTGGTCCTGATCCCGATAATGTGTACATAGGACCCAACTAAGGAAATGTTTTGGTTTTGATTATGTCTTAATGGATTTTGGTGGTAATGTGTGATGGCCAACATGGTCATTAGATTTATGTTTGATTTTCATTATCTTCATTGCAGCCGACATGGGAGATGATAACAGGATATTTAAGGAAGATCAATTTAACAATGGATTGTGTGATGAGTCATATGATGTGATGAGTCATATGATGGAGAATTGATCAGATATTCCTGGTATTCATTTTGGTCAACGACTGTGTGCAGTTTCACGTGCACAACATAACCGATAGCAGAATAGAGCATCAGACAACCGATATACAAAGCAGGTTAGCAGAGCATTCGCTGAAACTTATCCAGCATGGTTAGATGTTATTTATAAGTTAATCTTCGGTTATAATTATTTGTAAATGTTTTGTAAGTTAGTGAGACTTCCTATATTTTGCGTTTGAGCAGTGAGCTCTAGGTGGTTGGCCTTTCTGCATGTGCAGAACCCCTTATGTAATATTTGTATATGTTGATCAAGTATATAGATATTGCGGGTATCAGCCCCACCGTGGTTTTTCTCTTTGCATGGTTTTCCACATATAAATCTTGGTGTTATGGTGTTGCCTTTCTTTGTGTAATTTGGTGTATGCATTCTAATATTATTTACTGTTAACCGGTTAATAAGTAATAAGTTCAATACTTACATTACTAGTAAAACACTGATTAACCCCCCCTCTCAGTGTTCTTCGATTCCAACAATTGGTATCAGAGTGTGGTTCCTTGGAAGAAGTTTAACCACTTAAGGAAGATCCGAAACTTGGAATCAATGGAAACTGGTTTGCAGCAACAACTTAGACTTGCTCTTGAGGATCTTGATAATGAGCACATGGAGAATAGTAAACTGAAAAATGAATTGAAGCAAGCATGTGAACACATCATGTCATTGCAAGGAAAGCGTTCAGTTGTCAAGGCTAAGAGAAGAGAACTTTGTGATCAATTGCAAAATCAGAGTAGTGATGAGGAAGATCCTATGAAGGATCATTGTTAGAAACTTACTCAGGAGAACATTGTCTTGAAGAATAAGATGCAAGTCATAACTATGAGGATGTGCAAGGAGATTGAGGACAAAAAGAAAAATGAAGAAAACCTAGCTCAAGCATTGAAGAATAGATACGAGGAATGCAACAGATTGACTCATGAGAATGATATGCTGAAACTTGAGTTGACCCAGTCCCGAAACAATGAACGGGACTTGAAAGATAGATTATTATCATGAGAGATGATTTGGTTATTGCAAATGAGTACAAGGTCAAGTTCAAGGATAGATCTACTAAACTTGATGAACTATTGAAACTTGAGTTGACTCAGTCCCGAAACAATGAATAGGAACTTGAAAGACATTATTATCATGAGAGATGGTTTGGTTATTGCAAATGAGTACAAGGACAAGTTCAAGGATACTATTGACCTAGTCCCACAAATCTAAACTTTACTGTATGGATTTGATCTTTGTTGGTCGCTAGTATTTGTTTCTGGGTCCTCTAAATGCCTTTCATGGGTTTATATAATAGGCAATGTTTAGAAAACCCTTTAGAGGGTTTGTTGGGTGGGTTGCATTCTCCCTTAGTCAAACCATTGGATGGACTAATTTAATAAATATAAATAAGGATTGAAGACAAAAAAAATAATCATGCAAAAAATGCCCTAGATACACTAATGCAAGTATCAAAGTAATAAATGCTTAGATTTAATGTTACACTCTTAAAAAATTATCTTTGGGTATGACACTAGCAAGAAAAGACACAATAGAATTAGTAGGACAAGAGGTAAGCAGAACACTAGTTGAAAGATATTTAGAAAGGATACTAGAGAAATGAACATGTGGAATGGGCCACAATAGTAATGGTAACATAGGAGGTAGGCACAACGAGGTCATCTACCTCAAGATGAGAAGATAAATGATGAATAGAAGGGTAGTGGGTAAGGGGAGTATGCACCATGCAGAGAACTAGAAGAGGCCATCATAATAGCAATGCCATGAAGAATATTTATACTAAATGACATAATATTCAACAAATTATAGAGATTCAAGTAATTGTGAAGGCATAATATTAGTAAGTTGTTGAAAAATTATTGCCCCGTGAGAAATCTTTTATATCTAGATGTGTATCATGATTAAAATTATATTGCATGTTATGATTAGCCTCAATGTTGACCTCATTACCAATGCAATTAAAATCCATATTAAGGCTTGGGTGAACACTCCTCAAAGTTAAATTGAGGTTTTAGTTAGATCTTGGCATAAAGAAACTCAAGAAAGATTATCAAAAACAAATCAAGGGTAGTTAAGAACGTAAATCTCAAAAATAAAATCTATCTTTATGTCAAAATATCAAAAAATAAAAATCAATAGATAAACCTAAGGGAGTGTAGGAGTGGAGAGGTTCACCAAAATACGAGGGAGAGAATAGAATTCATTTTATATAATAACCCTATATTAAAGTAATTGAACATACATAGTTACCCTAGGATTTAATGGTTGAAAAAGAAACTCCCTAGAATAATATGCTAAAATAAATGCAAAAATAAAATAAATAAATAAATCAAAGGTACTTATCAAGAATTTTGATATTGATATTGTCACAGATGTCTAAATATGCTTTGTTTTGGATTAAGTCAAAAACAGGTTTTGAAGGGACCTCGAAACCCTTTACAAAATGATTCTAAGAGGAATAGAATCAAAGATTAACATCCAAAACAAAACGGGCTGCATGGAAAAGCAATAGAAACAACAACAAAAGAGACAACAAAAGCCCAACAAGGCACAAAAAGACAACAAGAATACCAAACCCAGACACAGACAGAACCAACAACTAGAAAAGAACACAGACCCAGTTACATAAGACTTTTCAGGGTCGCTAGGTCTTAGCAACCTCAGCCTCAAGGACATTCATTGTATCAGCAACAGTCTTCATAGCTTTGTAATCCACATTCTAAATAGTTGCCTTTTTCTTCATATTCCCACGGGTCCTTTTGCAGGGTCCTTCTCCACTCTAAGCCGCCTCAGCATCATCCCCAATAATGATAATAACCATATCCTACTGCTCCAGACTATTCACCATAGTGTTCATAACAACCGTTCATAACAACCGCAGACTATTTGACAATCTTGTGACTGCTTGCCATTATAGTTTTGAGGGTGTCCTGGATCTTGTTATAGCCTTCCTCAACACGGGTAATGCGATCCTCCAGCCTTTTCTTTAGTTGATCAACCCCTTCACCCGTCTTCTTGATGCAGTCCATAACCGACTTCTTCTCATCCTCAGTCCAATTCCCCACATTGTTTTGATTACCTTGAGCAGAACCAACGAGGATCGCTTCCATTTTGCTTCTCAGGGCTCTTTGGTTGATCCTTATCTCCTTTAGTTCATGGAATAACTATTTGAACATGTTGAAAGTGTCAATAGCATGTTCACAAGCCATGCCCAACACATTATCAAAATCCTCCCTCTTATCGTTAAGCTTGACACTCTTGAGATGAAGGTTTTCAATTCCAACTGCACCCACATTACCAGCCTTCTTATTGGATGAAGGAGAGGTCGTGACATTGTGGCACTCAAGGTCCTTACCATATTTTGCCTTCTCGCTAGAAGAGGGGGAGTCATTCTCAATAGAAGTAGAGGAGGAGGACATAACAATGTTCTTTTGCCCTTTTATACCCTTCCTCACCTTAGGTTTTGAACTCAAGGGTTTTTCTATTTTTAGCTTTTTTCAGGGGGGGGCAATTCCCTTCAGACCCAGACCCAAAAGCTTCATTGTCAGACTCACCCACACTAGTATCTTCATTCTCAGAAGCAATGTGGATATAAACATAAGGGGGAGGAAGAGAACGGAAATGGGCATCAATAAGGACTAGTAGGCCTTCGTGCAAGATAGGAAACTTGGAAGGGTTCTTGCGGTGGTCACTAAGATTAACCCTAAGAGCAAACATAAGATAGAAAGGGAAAGACATCTTCACACCATGGCGGAAATGATTCAATATAACAAAGTGATGACCATACACCCTAGTATAACGACCATCCAAAGTAAGGCAATTCATGATTACCTTAAGGAGCTTCTGCCAGAAAGACTTAATGACCACAATGTCATAGTAACTAGTCATCTTTTTTAACAATTTTGGCCCGCTCCGCCTCCTTGGGGAAATTCTGCACAACTTGCTTAGTATACACTATGTCTTTGTAATACTTCATACCCTCCATGGATAACCCTGTGACCTGTGCAATAAGGGCTTCATCAACCAGGACCTTCCGACCATGAAGAACAATCATTCCATCCTTCCAGTTCTGAGCAAAATAGTTTGTGACATCCTTACGCCCTTGTAGCCTCTCAATGTAGGGAGTAAACCCCCCTTTCTCCAAAATCCACCATAGCTTATTTTCATTCTTCAACTTCACATAGCTAGGCGGCTCAATTCTTTTTCTCACACCACCCATTCTAACTTGCTCTCTGTAAAACTCACTGCAAAGAATTTTCAGAGTGAAAGTTAGACTCCAAAAAATGTTTTAAAATCACCCACAAAGCATGCGAAATAAGTTTGCATCGATTCGCATGTCCTCTCTGGTCACCTGCCTTAATTAGGAAAGTATCAATAACTCTAGAAACACTCGGAGTCATTATGGCATGAGTTATCATTGAATTTACTCCCCTGACTTCGCTCGTGGAACAAATGCATAGCAAATTCCGAGTCCAGTCTGTCACCTCGGGTCCAACTAAGTTGTTCCTTACGCGTCACTCCTCTATTAGCAAGGAAGTCGGCCGCCACATTGGCTTGTTTGTATACATGAACAATAATGCATCTATCAAAGGTTTTAATAATATATTTTGCCTTCTTCATCCAAATATCAACATTCCAAGCTGGAGTAGATTTGCCCTTTAGGTAGTTGATAATATTCTTTGAGTCCCCCTCGACCCAAACAAGCTTAAAGTTGTATTGTTTAGCAAGTTTTAAGTTGTGATGGGCTCCTATAGCTTCAACAACATTATTAGTTTGTTTTCCTAGAGGGAGAGCAATAGCAGAAATGAAGTTGCCATAGTGATCCCGTAGCACCCCCCCCCCCCCCCCCCCCCCCTACAACCGGCTTGACAAGGCTTCCCTCTAGCCGCACCATCAAAATTGATTTTCACCCATCCTTGGGGTGGAAAATTCCAAATAATGTTGTCCCTAGGATCGACCTTAGGTTTGACCATTTGAAGAAGATGACCAAAATCAAAAATCCTTGACAACATTGGCTTCATACTCCTTAAGGATGCAACTTTGAAAAAGAGCATTGGAGCTAACAGTCGAGAGATTATCAGAGATGGCTCTAGAGATTTTCTCTAAACATGCTTTGTTAATATGCAAAAAGTCAAGAATGAGACAAATTCCTCAAGATACTAAAATTCATTGTCATTGTGGGTCACTTCCATAAGCTCATAGACATGAACCTTGGTGCATATACCCAACTTGTGAAAACATTGATATTTGCTTTTTAGCTCCCATGAATGACAAACCTATATTATATAATTAGCAATGTTTAAGAACCCCTTCCTTAGGTTTCCTAGGTAGATCGCATTATTAATATCATCAAAATTCCTCAAGCCATGCTAATATCTTAGTTGCTTCTAGATTTGATTGTATAATTTTTTTTATCATCAACGTTTGGAATCACCCTATGATCCATCATCAAGATATTTAGAGAATGTTAGGATATGAAGAATGTAAGATCGTTATTATCCCCAATGAATTGGTTTAATGACTATGAAAAAAAATTGAAGACAAAAAAGAAATCATGTAAAGAATGCCATATGTTGATGCAATCAAGTAATGTAGAAATGAATGCTCTACTTCTATACGTTTTTTAAATAATCTCTAGGTGCTAGATGTCAAATGATATGTATTGAACTATGATTAGCCCTTAAAATACCACTTCACTAATAGAAAGAGAAATATTTTGCAAATCAAGTAAACACACTAAACTAGTTGGTAGGATGAAGTAACCTCAAACTGAATTCAAATTTAAAAATTCTCCCCTCATTTTTACACATCTCACAAATGTAAGTTGATCACTTCTATAAATTGCAAATCTAGACATAAGAAAAATTGAAGCAATAATATAAATAATCATAGCCCCCGAGAAATTTGCAGCTCCTAAACTGGAAAATTGACTACATTGTTTTAGAGAAGCAAACAGCATAGCAGATCTTCTAGCAAATAAGGGGTGCTCAATTTTAGAAGGGGAGAAAATAATCAAGGAAGAGGACTTCTTAGCTGCTGCGGCCCTCCACAAGCCATATATGCAAGAAAACAATCTTTCTTAATACTAATGACGTGTTTTTTGCAGGTTTTAATCCAATATTTTTTAGAAGGCATTGTTTCAACATCTGTTTGTTTAATGGTCACAGTATGGCCTAATCTTTAGAACTCATACGCTGGCGGTTTTGGCATGATTTGGTGGCCATGTCAGCAAGGGAATACCAATGGGGGTAAAGTGTTTGATTTGTCTGCCATGGCTGTGGCAGAGGACAGCAAATTCTCTCCCACGCTTGAGCTCACAGTGCATGTCACCAAATCCCGTCTCACGCAACAATGTTTCCTTCAAATGAAATTCCCTGCCCACACATTTGGAACTAACATTAGTAGAAAAAGATGGAGTTTTCTCAAGGCTTCTGTTGTTCAATCTCGAGTGTTTGCAGTATGCAGAGTATCACCAAAATCTAGGTGAAAAGATACACATTATTTTCAAATCTTCCATAAGGGTGGCTCTGTATTTAAATCTGGTCTCCTTGCACAGTATTGGATACCTGTTCGAAGTGCAAGTTCAACAATTTTCAATTTGACTTAGTGTGAAGAAAAGTGGATTACAGAGTCATCTTACAAGGAAAGTTCGTGTAGTGGCAACCTATAGGCAACGTTTTTTAATCCATCTTCTGCTTTTACAATCCCATGTGACAACGTAGAAAGGGCAATTTCAGTCATCCTGGGGGAAGATTGGCTTCAGAACAATCCATTTGTGTCCATTAGAAGCAGAATCTAGATGTAGATACACATGGGTATCCAGCTTCATTTCATTACCCAAAGAATCTAGTCCCTTTTGAAGAATCTTCAAATGGTTTGTAAAGCAAGATCAACAGTCTTTAGCAATTTTAAGAGGAAATGTTGGAGATTTAACCGATGTCCAGTACTGTTAGATATTGTATGTCCGAGGGATAAGTTTTTGCCCTCATTTTGTTTGGTTATTTATTTTAATCTTTTAATTAAAACAAAATTTAATTTCATAATTTTTTTTTAAAATGTTAATTAGAATTAACATCTAATTGTATATGCTAGAATTTCTGGAAAGAACTGTGTATGCTTTTTGAACCAGAATTGCAATCAGCAATCCAACATCAAAAAGAAGAAAAATGTAATCATTTATTTGTTTACTTTCTAAAATATTAAAGAATCACATTACTCAATTTTTAAAGATGCTCTAAACATTAACTCAAAAATCTTTTTCACAATTTAATCTAGATATTATAGATTGTCAAAATCTCTCTAACTAAAAAATCATTAAAAAAAATTAGCCCCTGCTAGCACCTTTAGCTGAGAAAAAAAGTAGACAAAGATTGAGCTGCCAAATTTTAGGGTGGGGAAATAAGATTTGAAATTAGTAGCGTAAACCATCCAATGCGAAGGACTGCCATTACGCTCATACCAACATTTACATCAAATTCTTCAACAACATTTCACTAAAAGAAAAGCTAGGTGTCAGTAAGATGCGATTAAGGCTCTAGGTCACATGGAACAGCAGAACAATATCTCAAACATTAAGCGGCGAACCGCTGAGAAGCCACCGCCACAGTACGGGCGCTACGCCTCACTGGAGATTCAACAGACTCACCTTTCTTTTTCACATTTCTCCTCGGGGACGCCGATTTCATGACCTTGTCAGGAACAGCCACATAATCGAACACTTCTGATTCCTTATCGACATGCCTCTTCGATGCGGATCGAGTTACAGAACGCACTTTGGGGGATTCGAACCCAGGATCAGCTGAAGCGGCTAGGGCTTGTTCATTAAAAGCCTCGCCCAATCTTCGGATCCGTCTACGAACTTGAGGCGAACGCTTCTTTTCGGATTTTTCGATGGATTCCGGCACAACAGTGGGGCAATCCTCGTCCTCCAGGCTGTCTTCACTCGCCCATTTCTGCTTTATTAGCTGGGACTCCGCTGGGCTCTTGTAAGGAAGAGGTGTGGAGCCGGCTCTCATGGGGGTTTCAGACTCGAAAGAGGCTTTGGCAGGGGATTTGCCCTCCTTTTCCTTCTCGCTTTCACTGATCTTCTTTACGGTATCTTCTTCATCCTCGTCTCTAAGCTTTTTCAAGCTGCCCTCGATCTTGCCTGCCATGCGCTTCTTGCCATGGGAGAGGCCGCCCATGGACCAGGGGGCGTCCTTGGCCCATGACAACAATGGAGCCATCACACCCAGCGGCGGATCGACTCTCTCTGAGTTGAATTTAAGATCATTGTAAACCCTAGGCCTCGGAAGGCTGCTGCCATAGAACTTGCTCGGCCGCAGCGGCAGAACCATCATTGATTTGCTTTGGAAACAGCCGCCTGCGAATCTCGAAACCGAACAATCAAGTGCAATTGAAGGATGAAAACCCTCAACTGAACTATTTCAGTCGGTTACTGAATTCGAACCCGTAGTCACAGCGAGAAGGCGCGGTAGAATGATGAAATTATAAGCTCTGTTTAACCCCTGTTAAGTACGGAAAATTGATATAGGGTGAAAAAATGGCGGGAGATTTACGCGGGAAACAAAGTGACATGCTCGGCAAAGGATTGTGGATGGCATTGGTTAGCGAGTGGGCACTAGGCATGCATGGAGGAAGGCACCTCGGTTAGTGAAAAGGCTAGGTAATCTTTTAAAACGGTATGGTATTTTTTTTTTTGAAGTCCAAAAACAAATTGTATACCCATTTCTTTTTATAGTCCATCCTATAAGACATACAAAACAATTGGTTTTTGGGTCTATAAATGGCTTATAGTATATGGGACTACCTCATATTATGCAAATGTACATACTCCTTGCAGGAGTTGAATTTGTGACCTCTCTTCAACATTACAAGTTCACCACCATTAGACGAACTTTGTATTGGGTCAAATGTAACAGACAAGACAAACAAAAACAAGTCTATAAATAGGTCTTTCAAAGAACAAGTGATTCAATTATTATCAACCTTGACCTTCTCTATCACGTCCAAACGTTTGCTTGAAGAAAATAATGAGATAAACTTATTTCAAGGATATTATATTAGTTAAATTTTGATTTAATTTATGTAACGTCATAAATTGTACGCACTTGCTAAAGCAGTACAATTTCACACCTAGTTTAGCACCCGCCTTGGTGCAGTTTGCATTTTGCATTGTGTTTCCCCTTTAGCACTTAATTAATCAAATTAATTAGGTCTAAAGGTTCTATTTCATCATCTTCCACATCATAAAGTCGGACCCTTTCATTAAAGTGTGCCCCTTTCATTTTATTCCTCCAATACATCACTTAATCAAAAACCCTAATTAGGCCTTATTCTGAGCTTGGGGGCTTGATTTCGGGGGTCAAAACATCTCGAAATCACCTGTAACTTCGGGATTCGCTCTAAAATCATCATATCCGATGGCCCTGAAAATTTGGTGAAAAGTTGTCGGGACCGTGGCGCCCGGAGTGCACACGGTCTCGGACATTTTTCCCGAAATTTTAGGAGCGCGATCCAATCATAAAATAAAGCTTAACCCCAAGAAATTGGCAGGAGATTCAATCTCTAGGTCGGCCAAAAGTTGGAATTAAGACCTAGGGTTTCATACATGAGAGCTCTCTTTCTTCATTTGAAAGGATCCGAATTTTGTTTTCAGGAACCTCATATGCAGCGAAAGAGCAGATCTTTGAAGACTTCAGCAACACTCAACATTCATCCTCCAAGCATTCATCAAATTCATTCATCCACTTAGGGCTTTAAAGGCATTGAAGAGCAATAAGGGATCACCGATTGAAGATTGGCTTGTACCCCTCCCTTGGGGTTGGGTATGATTTCATGTTGTTTTCATGTCTTTGCATAAGCCTCATTATGTCACTTGCATTCATGCTTTAGATCACTTTGCATCTTGATTTGGAGCATTTACATTGCCATCTACAAGCAATTAGGGTTTACTCTCTAGGTTGCTCTAGTTTGATTACTTGCATTTTAGGATCTTGCACACACACAAGGTCTGCACACACATTACTGTTACAATACAACTTGGCTATTCGTGGAGGTGGAAATCACCAAAGTGGGGGTTTGACTAAGGCAAAACCCTATATAGCCGCCCAAAACACCTTTTCAGATATCAGTGCAGATTTCGGGATTCAGACGACGCCGTAAGTTGCAGATCCGAAAGAAGCAGACAGAGACCGAACCCTATATCAAGTTTCAGCACAAAAGACCAGGACAGGGGCGTGGGGTACCCTGGTCCTGCCAGGACAGGGGCGCTAGGCGCCCTGGTCCCTGAGACAGGGGCGCTGGGCGCCCTGGTCCTGCCAGGACAGGGGCGCTGGGCGCCCTGGTCCCTGGGACAGGGGCGCTGGGCGCCCTGGTCCCTGGGATAGGGGCGCTGGGCGCCCTGGTCCTGCCAAGACAGGGGCACTAGGTGCCCTGGTCCCTGGGACAGGGGCGCTGGGCGCCCTGGTCCCCCTGTCAGACAGCAAGTTTTGGCAGTTCGAACAATTTTCCAGGTTGCAAAACAGCAGTTTCAGGAGCAGTTTCAGGAACAGAATCAGGACAGTGGCGCCTGCGCCCCCGTCCCGAACATTCTCACTCGGATTTTGACTCCGGGTACGCATTTGCATTCTTGTCTTATCTTTGTGTTTACAGTTTTCCATAGTTTAAGTTCAATTCTGCAATCTTGTTATTAGTTCATACTTGCACTTTGGGGTTAAGGATTGAACTTGCATCATTTTATCTTACAATTACAACAAAGGAATAGAAACCCTAATAGGTAGCCCATGGCTCTCTCTTTCACAAAAAGAAGTAGCCAATTGTGTGATACCTCTAGGCTCTTTCGTATTCTGCAATGTGTGTCAAAAGGTAGGATTAGGACATGTTAACCTGGTCTCGCTTTTTCCCCTACACAATTTATAAATAGAATAATGATATATATTTTAATTTTGAAAGATTAAAGTGATAGATTTTAATGATAGAATAATGTTGTAATTAGATTTTAAATGAAAAATGGTGATATTGACTATGTTTCCATTACCTTGTACATGTTAAAGACTATAACTTCAGTAGATATCATGCTTGTTGTATTTATGAAATTCTCGAGCTCTCATTTGTATTTGGTTTACTTCATCAATAGCTGGAAAATGTTTTGGTTTTGTATTGCATCTGTCACTGATCATATTTTATGTATTGAAGTCTTTGAATGCTGTCACTGACCTTGTATTAGCTGGTAAAACGTTTCATTTCTTCCACTGGAGTTCAACGGCTCGTGGTGTATGTCAGTGTGTAACCGACATCTTCCTTAACGCTTGGCCTTTCGTCTTCTTTGTGAGCCTTATCGTGTCTTGTGGTGAGCTATTTATTGATATGCTGAGGGTCATAATGAAGGTGATCGACATTTTGTCTTGATGATCTCTGATAAAAGACTTAGAAATTGGGTGTTGTGATCTTGCATCTTCTTTAGTCTTCTGAGATAATTATCCATGTTTGGTTGTGTTCATTGGTGTGTGGAGACTTGTTCAATTAGCATCTTCTTCAATCTTATTTTGCAAGCAGTTTTCTGATGGTTGTCTTCTATTTGAGCATTATCAATCATTGTTAAATGACTGTCTATTAAGTGTGAGAGCTATGTACTTATTTTGAGCATTCAATAAAATCTATTTTTGGTGTGGTTGGGTTTTTCACCCTCAGGTGGAGGGTTTTCCCAGGATAATTTGTGGTGTTTCTTGTTCTCTTAATCTTTCTTAGTTTTTATTGTCTGAGTTTGTAGCTTTTTGATTCTAATTTAAACATGGTATCAGAGCGGGTATAAAGATAAGATCCAGAATCAGATTGCTTAGTTTTGAAATTTTATTTATTTGGAGCTTTAGTCTATTTATTTCAAGTTTGTCATCATGGTGAATGGACTCAAAGTTGAAGACAAATTGGATGGTGTAGCCAATTACACTTCATGGAAATTCAGGATTCTTATTGTGCTAGAAGAGAATGATCTTCTTAACTATGTGAAGTCTGTTGTAGATGAACCTTCAGATGACACTGAGAAAGTTCAATGGAGGAAGAATAATCTTGTGGCTAGAAAGATTCTAACTAATTTTGTTAAGGATCATCTAGTATCTGTTATATCCAAGTTGAATTCAACCAAAGATATGTTTGAATGCCTTCAAAGCTTGTATTAATTCAATAGTACTAGCAGAGCTCTAGCATTGAGATGTCAACTTCTTCATGTTAAAATGAGTAGAGGTGAATATGTTGTTTCTTTCTTTATGAAGATTACTGAATTAAAGAATCAACTCAATGTTATTGGTGATTCTATTGAGGATAAATATCCAGTTATGCTGGCCATGAATGGTCTTCCTCACTCTTGGGAATCTTTCATTCAAGGTATTAGTGGAAGAAATGAATTACCCAAGTTTGATCAATTGAGGGTTGATTGCATTAAAGAGGAATGCAGATTGGAGGCAAGAGGATTTGGACGTAAATCTCATCATGAAGAAGATCATGTTCTTGCTGCCCATATGTCTAAAAGAAGAGGAAGGAAAGGAAACTTCAAAAGGAACAAAGATAGAAATTATGATTTAACTGTCGAATCTAAGAAAAGAAAGGATCTCTCTAGGGTACAGTGCTTTAGATGTGACACATTTGGTCATTTTGCTAGAGAATGTTCTTTAAGACCCAAGCCTTAAGCTGCTGCAACTAATGTTGAAAATGTTTCTCCTCATAGAGAGTCTAGTGAAAATTCAGAGGGGTTCTTATTTATTTATGCTCTCTCCAGTAACATTCCTACTAATAGTGATACATGGTTTATTGATAGTGGAGCCTCCCGCCATATCACTGGTTATCATGAACACCTCTCCAACTTGAAGGAAAAAGATTCGCATCTTCAAGTTATCATTGGTGATGATGCATGTTATTATAGGAAGGGTGTTGGTTCTACTTCTTTTTAGTTGGATTTTGGTATTCCTCTTCTTTTGAGTGGTATTCTCTATGTTCCTGGTATTAGGAGGAATTTGATTTCTATTTCAGCATTAGAAGACAAGGGTTATCATGTTGCTTTTGTTGATGGAAAATTTCTTGCATGGAAGAAGAACACCAACATTCAGACTGCACATGAGATTGGTGTTCGTCATGATAGTCTTTACAAGCTTTCAGCTCGTCGTATTCAAGCATTAGCTCATGATTCTACAAGCTCAAGCGAGTTGTGGCATAAAAGATTTGGTCACCTAAATTTCAGAACTTTGTCTTCAATGGAGAAGGTAGTTGTTGGTCTTCCAAAGCTTAATCAAAACCATGAAGGTGTCTGCAAGGGATGTGCTCTAGGTAAGAATGTTAAGTGTACTTTTTATAGCAGTGAAAATATAGCAAAGGATATTCTAGAGCTAATTCACTCTAACTTGTGTGGACCTATGTCAGTTGCTTCCCTTAGTGGTTTTTGGTATTGTGTTACCTTCATTGATGACTTTTCTCATAAGTGTTGGATTTATTTTCTTAAGTCTAAAGAATCTGATGAAGTGTTGTCCAAATTTAAATAATTTAAAGCACTTGTTGAAAATTTATCTAACAAGAAGATAAAGATTCTAAGATCTGATAACGGGGGAGAATATGTTTCTAGTTTATTTCATAACTTTTGTGTTGAAGCTGGGATTAAGAGGAAGTTTTGTGTCCCTTATAATCCTCAACAAAATGGTGTGGCTGAAAGAAAGAACAAAACAATTGTTGAGGCAGTGAAGGCTATGATCCATGATCAAAGTCTTCATACTTTTTTATGGGAAGAGGCTTGCAGGACAACGACATACATTTAGAACCGTAGTCCTCATCAAATCCTAGACAACATGACTCCAGAAGAATCTTTTTCAGGTATCAAACTAGACATTAGTCATCTCGGGATTTTTGATGTCCTGTCTATATTCATGTTCCAAAAGAGAAAAGAACTAAGTTAGAACCTTCAGGAAATAAAGGCATCTTTGTTGGTTATAGTGAATCTTCAAAAGCATACAGAACCTACATTTCAGGTCAAAAGCAAATTGAAATCAACAGGGATGTGTCTTTTGATGAAGATGTAGCTTGCAATAAATCCAAAGAGTCTAACATGGAATCTGATAGAGAAGACTTTACATAGATATGGCTGATCTAGATTCACCTTTAGAGATTTAGAGGGAGAATACAAATTTAGAAGAATCTGTTGATCCTGTTGATCCAATTGATTCTATAGATACTTCTGCAGGTCTCAATAATATTCTAGCTAATAAGAAAAGACCTTTGTGGGCTCGAAACACTATGGAAGAGGCTGAAAAATATGCAGCCCCTCATGGGACCTTCAAAGAGAGTAAAAGGCCTCATAAGTTTGCAAGATATGTATCTTTGATGAGTCACTTTATAGCATATGAGCCTTCTAATTTTGAAGAAGCCTCAAATCAACAAGTGTGGAAGGATGCCATGATGGAGGAGTATCAATCCTTTATAAAAAATGATGTGTGGGATATTGTTCCTAGGCCTAAAGGTAAATCTATTATTTCTTCTAAGTGGTTGTTTAAAATTAAACATGCAGCTGATGGGAGTGTAGAAAAATATAAGGCTAGATTTGTAGCTAGAGGTTTTTCACAAAAGGAAGGCATAGACTATGAAGAGAATTTTGCACCTATAGCACATTATACTTCTATCAAAACTATTATTGCTATTGCAGTTGTTAAAGGGTGGAAATTGTATCAGATGGATGTAAAGACAACATTCTTGAATGACGTAATTGAAGAAGAAGTTTTTATTGAGCATCCAAATGGATTTGTGAATCATGAGTGGTGCAGGGGCACCCCTTCAACATGATCATTCAAGCTCAGAGGAGGAAGGATAAGACCTTAAACATGTCTTATGATGTTTTCCTTGTGTTTTCAATTATGCATTTTGTGTTTGTAATAAAAGACCCCGTCTTGTGAGCCAAACTCCTATTTTGGCATCTTGATAAACCAATTAGGACTTTTGGACAAAAGGGGACTAAATATGCTCATGATAGGTTTTTCCTAGTGATTTTAGTTGTTTTACGTGCTTCTAGGGTGTTTAGAGGTGTTAGTATTGACCCAAGTCTTTCGGGTGCAAGAAATGACATTTTTGACAACTTTGTCAAAAGTTGTCATGAGCAACTTTTTTAATTTTGTTGGTTTAACTCCTCCAACAGCTCTAACCTCTTTTTTTTGGTTGGGAGAAGTTTTAGAGGGTTATAAACACCTTGAGGACACATTTCCCAAGGAGAGAATGTACGGAGAAAGTATCTATGCTTGCGAACAATGAGAAATTATGAGTTTTTCCTGCAAACTGTGAGGTTTTGGCATGGGGTACAGAGTTGTACGGATTGGGACCAATCCCCAATGTTGTTATTTTGTTAGTGCAGTGAGTTACCAATTCTTTGGTCTTGATTTGAGGTCTTGATCGTTTGTTTTGCTCCAAATATATAAGTTTTGTTGTAGGTACCCAGAAAACTAGGGTTTTGCCTAGGGTTTTGTCTTCCCATGGCCATAACTTGCAACTTGTTCATCTAGAACTCATGGCAGTGTATGGGGTGCAAGTGTGGCCTATGTATTCTATGATTCCAAAGTAATTTTGCAAGAGGATCAAGGGAGATGTGCGTTTTACCAGTCCCTAGGTAGACATCTCTATGTGGCTACCTAGCCCTTAAACTGCAATAATTACCCTATAAGACAATTGGCGATTATTCCAGGCGTGTAACCCTGTAACCTATAATGGTTTATGGTTCCCCACATTCCCATGGGGTTGTGGTTGTAAGGTGTGTTCATTCTGATATAGCTGCTTCACAAATGGAGGCCTAATTAGCCCTTTAGGACAGTTGGGTATCACCGGGTTCAAACCTTTCCTTGTCAGATCTTGACCTCTCCTTTTGGAGGACTGTGTAAGACCATAGAGGGTATCTGAATCTGTGATTTATTTGCTAGGGTGTTTGGAAAATTTTGGACTTAAGGTCCCATTACCCGTCTCCAAGGGCTACAAGCAAATAGGCCTAATTGTGAAGAGGTCATAAGGAATTGGGTTGAATCCTTGAAACTAGTGTTTGGTCTAGTCCATGTGAGTGTTGTATGATCCAAAATAGGTGTTGTGAAGTTAAAGAACCTTAGGAGGCTTCATGATGCACATTGGAGCAAATTAACCAATTTGAGTAGTATGAATCTTGGAGTGAGATGAGGAATTGGACCTAAGATTGTAGAGTCTTGCCTTGTAGGATCCTATTGGTGTGTTGAGGGGTCAGTGTCATACATACTGAAGTGTTTGACAAGATACAATTAGGTCTCTTCATCAAGTGGTATCAGAGCTAGTAACGACTTTGGTAAAGAGATAGTGATTTTGAGAAAATGGTAGAGGGAGAGGAAGAAGTCCCTAGGGGACCAATCACCAACATGGAATTGGCAAAGATTGTGAGAGAGTAGGCCAATTCTTACAAGGCCGTGTAGAAGGAGATAGAGAGGTTGAGGGGTAGAGTAGATGGAAAGGAAGATGGAGGCAATGGTAGCGGTGAAGAAGGGGATGAAGATGAGATCCCTATGCTAGAGGAAGAGTCGATTCCTCCTGACCAAAGGCACTTCCTTAATTCCCTCAAGTCCATGGAGAGAAGAAACATGGAGCAGAAGATTGATTTGCCAACTTTCACTAGGAAGATGGAACCAGATGTAATGGTGGATTGGATAAACTCTCTGTCTAGTTTCTTTGAATGTGAAGACATTCCAGGGCACCAGAAGGTGAAGATTGATAAATCCAAGTTGAAGGGAGCTGCCCTAACTTGGTGGAACTTTGTCTAGGAAGAGAGAGAAAAGGACAACAAACCCAAGATTGTTTCTTGGAAAAAGATGGTTGCCTTAGTAAAGGAGGCTTATGTACCCTATGAAATTCGACTCCACAAGAGGAGGCAAAATCCCAAGCAGAAGGAGACGGATGTAAACTCTTACACTAAGGAGTTCCAAAGGCTATGTATGAAGACTAAGACAAAGGAGGAGGAAAGTGAAAAGGTTGCCCGATACCTAAATGGATTAAGGTACAACATCCAAGAAGAACTAAACCTCCTTAGCTTGGATACAGTTGGTAAATGCCATCAACTTGCTATCAAGGTGGAAGAGAAAATCAAAAGGAGACAAGAGCAGAACAATAAAGGATGAGGAAGACAAAACAGGGGTGGAAGAAATATTTTCAGAGGTAAGGGAAATGGTTTTGGAAACCAAGGTGAAACAAATCAAGAAGGCACTAAAGGAGAAAGTAGTCAAAGTAACAATGGAGGATACAATCAGAGGGGTAACTTCAGAGGAAGAAGACCACCATTTAGGGGAATATCTCAAGGTAGAGGTCCAATAAGATGCTATAACTATAATCAAGAAGGGCACATGGCCAATAGTTGTCCTGACAAGCCTACTAGTTCCATGGGGGAAAGGAGAAGTAACTTGATCCAAGAATTTGATTGCCAAAGTGTGGCAAGTGCAAATACATATTAGAGTGTCAATACCACTGATAGCTATGGTTACCTTGAAAGAGGTGAGGCTTTGATGATCAAAAGAGCAGTAACTACCATGAAGATGACTGACAAAGAACCCCAATAGAGAAAGTCTCTATTCAAGACCACTTGCAAAGTGGGTGGAAAGGTATGCAAGGTTCTAATAGATTATGGATCAACTAAAAACTTTGTGTCTCTAGAAATGGTGGAGAAGCTAAAATTGAGAAGACTACCTCACCCTTGCCCCTACAAGATCTCATGTCTCACCCAAGCTCAACAAGTTGTTGTGGAAGAGCGAGCTTGGGTAGAATTCTAGATTGGAGCCTATAAGGATAGGTTGTTGTTTGACATTGCAAAGATGGATGCTTGTCATCTCCTATTTGGGAGACCACAACAATTTGATTTGAAGGTCCAACATGATGGTGCTAGGAACACATATTCAATCACCAAAGATGGTAAGGTGATAGAGTTGTTACCTTTGATGGAGAGTGAGGGGGAAACAAAATCAAAGGAGGCCAAGGTGTTGGTAGTAGGAGGAAAACAATTCTTGAAGAGGATAGCAGATGAAGGCATTGTTTGTTATGCTCTTATTCCTAGTCCCAAAGTGACAAAGGTGGAGAAGTTTTAAGACAAGAAAGGAGACAGATTGAGGTTGGTTGACCCTACAATGCAACAGTTACTAAACAAGTACAAAGGTGTCATCTCTGATGGCATGCCAAGGACACTACCTCCTGTGAGGGATATAAATAATTGCATATACCTTATACCTAGATCCACCCTGCCTAACAAAGCAACATATAAGATCACCCTGGATCAGAATGTTGAGATGGCAAAATAGGTTGAAGAACTATTGGAGTCCGGACTGATTGGCAAAAGTTTGAGCCCATGTGCAGTCCTTGCAGTCTTGGCACCCAAAAAGGAAGGCACTTGGAGACTTTGCACCGACTCAAGGGCTATCAACAAAATTGCTATTAGGTATAGATTTCCAATGCCTAGGATTGAGGATTTGTTAGATTTCTTGGGGGGTGCTAGATATTTTACAAAAAATGACTTGAAAAGTGGCTACCATCATATTAGGATTAGGCTGGGAGATGAGTGGAAGACTGCATTTACAACAAATGAGGGGTTGTATGAGTGGAAGGTCATGCCCTTTGGCTTATCTAATGCACCTAGTACCTTTATGAGGTTAATGAATGAAGTCTTGAGGGATTTCATAGGAGAATTTGTCATAGTCTACCTAGATGACATTCTAATTTTTAGTCAAATCAAATAAGAGCACCTAAAACATGTAGACCTGGTCCTAAGGAGATTGTATGAAGAGAAATTAATGATCAATTTGGAAAAGTGTTTCTTTATGCATGAAGAGATCATTTACCTGGGATTTGTAATCTCATATGGCGAGTTGAAAATGGATCAAGAAAAGGTGAGTGCTATATTGTATTGGCCTACACCTAGAACAATGAATGATGTTAGAAGCTTCCATGGTTTAGCCACATTCTATAGGAAATTTATAAGGGGATTTAGCCATATTTGTGCTCCAATGCTTGACACAATAAAGGGAGGACAAAAGTGCAGGTTCAGTTGGACTAAAGAGGCAGATAACTACTTTGAAACCTTGAAGAAGAAAGTTGCAGAGCAGCGAGTCCTTGCCCTACCTGATTTCAACAAAATATTCCAAGTGGAATGTGATGCCAGTCACATGGCTATTGGGGCAGTGCTTAGTCAAGAATGAAGGCCCATTGCCTTCTTCAGTGAGAAATTAAATGAGGCAAAGAGGAGGTACTCATCCTATCGCCTAGAGATGTATGCTCTAGTGCAATCCTTGAAAAAGTGGAGACACTACTTGCTACCAAAGGAGCTCATAGTTTTCACAGACAATCAGGCCCTCGGTTTCATAAATAACCAAGAAAAATTGAACCATAGGCATATGAAGTGGGTAGAGATCCTAAAAGCCTTCACTTTCACTCTTAAGATAAGAAAGAGGTCAAGAATAAGGTGGCAGATGCTTTGAGCAGAAGAGTATTAACCACAAATTAGATCTAGTTGGAGAGTGTTGGAATCGACTCCTTGAAGGCCATGTATGAGGATGATGAAGACTTTGGAGAGATTTACAAGGTACGTGCATCTTTTGATGAGTGGTTTCATGTTGATTTCTCTGAATTTATGATACAAGATGGACTATTGTTTAAGGGTGCACAGTTGTGCATACCCAAATGCTCTATGAGACTAAACATAACCAGGGAGAAGCACTGTGGAGCAATGGCAGGCCATTTTGGCCTTGACACAAGACACTAGACTTGGTGAAGAGGCACTAATCTTGGCCCAAATTGCAGATAGATGTCAAGAGATTTGTGGAGACGTGTGATATGCCAAAAAGCAAAAGGGAAGTCCACCAATGCAAGCTTATACCAACCTTTACCCATTCTTTCAAGACCACGAGAAAGTATAAGTATGGATTTTGTTTTAGGATTGCCTAGGACAAGAAAAGGTTATGATAGTGTTTTTGTAGTGGTGGATAGGTTTAGTTAAATGGCACATTTCTTTCCATGTAAAACCACTTGTGATTCTTCTTATGTTGTAGACTTATTTTTTAAAGAAATTGTCTGAATACATGGTTTACCTTTGACCATAGTCTCTGATAGGGATGTGAAATTTATTGGAAACTTTTGGAGGACTCTTTGGAAGAAGCTTGGCACAAATCTAGCCTTCTCCTCAGCCTACCATCCCCAAACAGATGGCCAAACTAAAGTTGTAAATAGATCATTGGGAAATCTGCTAAGATGTTTAACTAGGCAATATGGAGAGAAGTGGGATAACATATTGTCTCAGGCAGAGTTCTCTTATAATGATACAATAAATAGAGGCACTGGTAAGTCACCCTTCCAGGTTGTGTATGGCATCCACCCAAGGGGTGTGTTGGAGTTAAGGGAACTACCTCAAGGAGAAGCCATTAGTGCAGATGGAGAAACCTCTGCCATCGCCATAAATGAGATACATGACCAAGTTAAATCTCACCTTCAACAATTTGCAGAAAGGTATGAGGCTCATGCTGATAAGAAGAAGAGGGATGCCTTGTTTGATGTGGGAGACTTGGTGTGGGGTCACTTGAAGAAGGAAAGACTTCCAAAAGGCAAATACACAAAGCTTATGCAAAGGAAGATTGGACCCTGTCAAATCTTGAAAAAATGTGGACAAAATTCTTATGAACTTCAACTCCCACCCAATCTTGGTTTGTCACCCATTTTTAATGCATGTGACTTAACTCTTTACAAATGTAGTGTTGCTGTAGGAGAAGAAACCATTTAGGTTGTAGCAGATGATGACATTCCCAAACATGAACCACCAAAATTGCATAAAGTTTTGGACACTAAGGTTGTAAAGAGGACAAGGAACAAAGTATATATGGAGTATTTGGTGGCCTAGAAGGGACAACCAAATTCTAAAGCAGTCTAGATGACATAACAACAAATCAAAAACCATGGTGCAGACCTGCAAACTCTCATCTCAAGTGGACTTGAGATTTATTTTTCCAGGGAGTATGGTGTAGGGGAACCCCTTCAACATGATCATTCAAGCTCAAAGGAGGAAGGATATGACCTTAAACATGTCTTAGGATGTTTTCCTTGTGTTTTCAATTATGCATTTTGTGTTTGTAATAAAAGACCCCATCTTGTGAGCCAAACTCCTATTTTGGCATCTTGATAAGCCAATTAGGACTTTTGGACAAAAGGGGACTAAATATGCTTAGGATAGGTTTGTCCTAGTTATTTTATTTGTTTTATGTGCTTCTAGGGTATTTAGAGGTTTTAGTCTTGACCCAAGTCATTCGGGTGCAAGAAATGACATTTTTGACAACTTTGTCAAAAGTTGTCATGAGCAACTTTTTGAATTTTGTTGGTTTAACTCCTCCAACGGCTCTAACCTCTTGTTTTTGGTTGGGAGAATTTTTAGAGGGGTATAAACACCTTGAGGACACAATTTCCAAGGAGAGACTGTATGGAGAAAGTATCTATGCTTGCAAACAAAAAGAAATTCTGAGTTTTTCCTGCAAACTGTGAGGTTTTGGCATGAGGTACGGAGTTGTATGGATTGAGACCAATCCCCAATGTTGTGATTTTGTTATTGCAGTGAGTTACCAATTATTTGGTCTTGATTTGAGGTCTTGAACATTTTTTTTGCTCCAGATATATAAGTTTTGTTGTAGGTACCCGAAAAACTAGGGTTTTGCCTTCCCATGGCCATAACTTGCAACCTGTTCATCTAGAACTCATGGCAATGGATGGGGTGCAAGTGTGACATATGTATTCTATAATTAAAAAGGCATTTTGTAGGAGGATCAAGGGAGATGTACGTTTGACTAGTCCCTAGGTAGACATCTCTATGTGGCTACCTAGCCCTTAGATTGCAATAATTACCCTAGAAGACAATTGGAGATGATTCCGAGCATGTAACCCTGGAACCTATAATGGTTTATGGTTCCCCACATGCCCATGGGGTTGTGGTTGTAAGGTGTGTTCATTCTAATATAGTTGCTTCACAAATGGAGGCCTAATTAACCCTTTAGGATAGTTGGTCATCATCGGGTTCAGACCTTTCCTTGTCAAATCTTGACCTCTCCTTTTGGAGGACTGTGTAAGACCATAAAGGGTATCTGAATCTATGATTTATTTGCTAGGGTTTTTTAAAAAGTTTGGCCTTAAGGTCCCATTACCCGCCTCTAAGGGCTACAAGCAAATAGGCCTAATTGTGAAGAGGTCATAAGGAATTGGGTTGAATCCTTGAAACCAATGTTTGGTCTGATCCATGTGAGTGTTGTATGTTCCAAAATAGGTGTTGTGAAGGTCAAGAACCTCAGGAGGCTTCATGATGCACATTGGAGCAAAATAACCAATTTGAGTAGTATGAATCTTGGAGTGAGATGAGGAATTGGACCTAAGATTGTAGAGTCTTGCCTTGTAGGATCCTATTGGTGTGTTGAGGGGTCAGTGTCATACATCCTAAAGTGTTTGAAAAGATACAAGGAGGTCTCTACAAAAATGAGAAAGAATCACATGTATGCAGATTGAAAAAGGCCTTAAGCAAGCTCCACATGCTTGGTATGAAAGAATTGATTGGTATTTGTTGAGCTTGGGTTTTATCAAAATAAATGCAGATTCAAATATATATTTCAAGGTAAATGATGATAAATCCTTAATTTTAGTTCTATATGTTAATGATTTATTTCTTATTGGAGAGGATGATCTCATTGCTAGATGTAAGAAAGAGTTAACTTCTGAATTCAAGATGAAAGATCTTGGTTTGATGCATTATTTTCTTGGTTTAGAAGTGTGGCAAAGACCAAATGAAGTCATTTTGAGTCAAGGGAAATATGCCATTTACATTTTGAAAATATTTGGTATGTTAGATTGCAAGTCTATGGCAACTCCCATGGAAGCAAATATGAAAAAGTTACATGAAGTTGCAGCTAGTTCAGATTTAGTTGATCCTACTATGTATAGGCAATTGATTGGATCTTTGATGTATTTAGTCAATACAAGGCCTGACATATGTAATGTTGTTAACACTCCCAGTTAGTTTATGAGTGAGCCTAGATAGTTTTATTTTGTTGCAGCTAAACATATATTGAGATTTGTATGTGGTACAATGGGATATAGTCTGAAATATACTTCTTGTGAAGGTCTAAAATTGCAAGGTTTTTCTAATTCAGACTGGGCAGGGTGTGCATCTGATAGGAAGAGCACTTCAGGTTGTTGTTTTAGCTTAGGTTCAACTATGATTTCCTAGTGTAGCAGGAAGCAATCACGTGTGGCTCAAATTACAGTTGAATCTAAATATGTTGCAGCTGCTACAATAGCTAAAGAGGCAGTGTGGCTTTGTAAATTGCTTGCAGGATTGTTTGAACAACCTTTGGAACATATAGTAATTCATTTTGATAATCAAATTTGTGTGAAGCTTTCGATTAATCATGTTTTTCATGATATAAGCAAGCACATGGAAATAAAATAGCATTACTTGAGAGATACAGTTCAAAGGAAAGCAGTGGAGCTCAAATACATTTGCACAGAAGAGAAAACAACAGACATTCTTACCAAGCCACTTCCTAGAGTGAAGTTTTGTTATTTTCATGATAACCTTGGTATTGTAGAGATTGATGCTCTTGCTGAGAGAGAATCTCAGCTTCAATAAATTTTTTATATGTTGTTAATGAGTACTTCTGTGTGAGAGATAAGTTTGAGGTGAAATCCCTTGTAATGCATTTTTCTTTGTGATGGAGAAATTTGAGGTGAAAGCCCTTGAAGCTCTTTCCACTTATGGGGGCAGCCATAGTGGATGTCATGTTGAGAGAATCCATGATAACATCACGTTGAGTGACCCCATGATGAGAGCTTGTGTTTTTTAAGCCATGGGAATAGCCATGATGAACATCATGTCAAGTGAATCCATGATGCCTATCATGTTGAGAGAATCCGTGATTAAATTTTGTTGTTTTCATATTTTCTTTGTCATGTTGAGAGACTCAATGACTTGAATATATGTAAATGATATCTCTTTTGTTAAGAGGGAGTGTTAAAGACTGTAACTTCAGTAGATATCATGCTTGCCGTATTTATGAAATTATCGAGCTCTTCTTTGTATTCATTTTACTTCATCAATAGCTGGAAAATGTTTCAGTTTCGTATTACATCTATCACTGTTCATATTTCTTGTATCAAAGTCTTTGAATGTTGTCACCGACCTTGTATTAGCTAGTAAAACATTTATTTTCTTCCATTGGAGTTCAATGGCTCATGGTGTATGTTGATGTGTAACCGACATCTTCCTTAATGCTCAAACTTCTGTCTTCTTCGTGAGCCTTATCAGGTCTTGTGGTGATCTATTTATTGATATGCCGAGGGTCATAATGAAGGTGATTGACATTTTGTTTTGATGATCTCTAATAAAAGACTCAAAAATTGGGTGATGTGATCTTGCATCTTCTTTAGTCTTTCAAGATAATTACCCATGTTCGGCTGTGTTCATTGGTGTGTGGAGATTTGTTCAATTAGCATATTCTTCAATCTTATTTTGTAAGCAGTTTTTTGATGGTCATCTTCTATTTGAGCATTATCAATCATTATTAAATGATTGTCTACTAAGTGTGAGAGCTATGTACTTAGTTTGAGCATTCAATAAAATCTATTTTGGGTGTGGTTGGGTTTTTCACCCTCAGGTGGAGGGTTTTCCCAGGATAATTTGTGGTGTTTCTTGTTCTCTTAAGCTTTCTTAGTTTTTATTGTCTGAGTTTGTAGCTTTCTGATTCTAATTTTAACAGTACATGTATTGATTTGGATTTGATGGGCTAACCTATTGACGTGCAAATAAGTTTAAGTGGATGCAGGATCAGATGAAGTCAGGGACATGGTCGAGGTGAAGAGTCTAGCCATTTGCTAAAGAATGGATACAATTGAAACCATCACACACACCACGTAGAGCATATTATATCAAACAATCATCACATCAAGAAGTTGATTGTATTTAAATTCAAGCTAAATGTTAATTGCTATAGATGTGAATTCATATTGAATTTAATTATGAATCTCTTATGCCATGAACTAGCCACTGAGTAAGCACTGCCAAGTCAACCATTCTGCCACAACTAGTAAGTCGATATACATAGAAACAAACAATGTAACCAATGTGAAAGGTACAATTGCTTACCACTACAATAGTAACGTCCATTTCTTAAGTAAGGACACATAATTTTAAACGTCAATGACCACTTTTGTAGAGCCTTGGTTGTAGACAACCATTACCACATAGGAAAAAAAATAGAATAATAAGAGAATTGCCCATTTAAGCTTTGCAACCATTATATCAAATGTAGTTATCAAAAGAAACTAAGAATAAAATCTTTTTATCTTTTTCAACATTGCCAATAAATTGCCTGCAGATACAATGCTTTGGCAAAGAGAAAAAGGGAGTTTAATAACTCCATAATGAAGTTGCTTCCTAAAATGGGAGGTGGCTACATTGTGGTGCAGGAGCACCTAGTTGACTAAAAACTCTCCTTTTTGAGTATTTCATGCTTTCATTTTTGTAATGTTTTGTGGTAGATGTGTGATGTTGTTTTAGGTTGTTGAGTGTCTTTTTAAGTGGTTTTGATCTCATTTTGTACTTGAGAGATCAAGTTTTGTCTTTTTAGTCTTGAGTTGTCAAGTTTTGTCTCCTAGGCCAAAAATGGGTAAGTTTGTGAAAAGTGCCTTATAGGCTTAGGAATGCTTGCGAAAGAATTGAGACATGTTGTTAAAGTTATTTCAAGCATGTTTAGGTGTTTAAGAGAGTTGGTTTAGTAAAGGGGATCAAAAATGACATTTTGTGCAACAAAAGTTGCTCATCTTGTGAAAAGTTGTCATTTTAAAGTCATAAATGTACAAAAGCAATCCTACAACAATATGTCCATACAAGAAATCATAAATAACTCACAAAACCTTTAAATAGGCCACCCTCTTCCTTGTATAGGGTTGGCAGATGTGAAACAAAGTCATTCTCAATAAAAGAAGTGCATTTTCTGGTTTTTATGGCATTTTGAACTTGTTTGGATGTAACAGGCCGTACTAAACTGTCCTTGTCCATACTGTACTTGAAGAGAAGTGTTTTTGATGTTCATTCCAAGCAATTAATGTAATTGGTTCTTTGCTTTGCATTGAAAGGAGAGTTGTGGTTAATTATTTCAGTTTTGTTACTTCACTGCCCTGTCAAGGGTTTGTACTCCATGATGGATCAACTTGACTGAAAACTTCATTGGGATCCCATGGAGGGACTTGGTAAAGTTGATGAGGGATTGTATAGTGTAAATATGTTCTTATTTGGCCAGGGTTATGCACAAAGAGTTTGTAAGAGATCATATTAGACAAGTTAAGCGAACAATTTGTCTAGTAGATTGAAATCATGAGCAAAATGTTGTTCTCAAAGTTCATTCGAGTTCTCAACGTTGAAGAATGGTCTGCACTTTTCCTATGAAGGTTTTGAAGCAAGTTGGGGGTCCAAGAGAGACTTCCTTACTTTTGGAAATGTGAAGCAAACTGTTAAGACAACGGCTTCCCTGTTTTGGAGAATTAAGTTGTTTGGGTAACAAGTTGTCCTTGGAACTTTTCATGTATGGTAACTTAGACAAATTTGTTAAATGTAGAGTGAATGTGTTGTTTGAAGGTTTATTAACACTATGGTGTAGGCAGTTTTGAAGTTCTAACCCAATGTTGAGCAGCCAAACAGTGAAAAACCAAAAAACCAGTGGTTTTGATAGTGGTTTTTGTTCTTTTCTAGTTTGTTTGCCAAGTGTTTGGCCTAATGCTTGGTTGTCAGTGGCAGGGAAGGCAATGAAATGTTGAGGCAAGGGTTACCCAATAGTGTGGAGGCTTGAACCAAGCTTAGGAGTGAGTAACTATGTGTTGGCATTTTTTATGTTTATGTTGTGATTGTCATTGATGGACACACACTTGTATTGAGATCTCCTTCATATGTATGAGCTAGAGCTCAACCGGTATTTGTTCCAACCGGTATGTTGTATTCTAGTCTTTAGACTAATGATTTTGCAGAATGTGTTTCCCGGTTTGAAGTGGCATAACGACCCCAAGCGGTTCATAGATCTCAACCGGTACAAGGGAGCAAAGCGGCATAACACATTCGTACCAGTCTTCATTTTTGCCTAACCGACAACCGATATTTTGTATGAATCGGTAATACTCTGTGATGAGTTACCAACCAACATTTTGTGATGAGTTACCAACCCACCGATTGATTGACGGTGCCGACACACTGACGGTGTTGTTTGTGTCGTGTTACTGAGTATGTCTAGATTCATTGAACCTAGGAAATTGTAATGTAATCCTATTGGACCGACATGAAATCGGAATCCTTTAAAAGGACATCATGTCTAGGGTTTTGATTGTTGTAACTGTTGCTGAAAGGGTTTACGTTGTGGCTAGGGTTTAAGGTGGTAGTTGATTTGTTGTAAGAGCGATCTTATCTGAGAAGATCGAGTTGTAAACAGAAAGAGATAGAGAAGACTGAAGTAATGCTGGAATGCATTAGCAGTGAGCTATACTGGATCTAACCAAGCAGTCTGTGCTATAAGATAGATCAAACACTTGTTGATTACTCACATCTTTGACAAGTCTATAGCCCTTAACTGGGTAGGCCTCAAAGCCTTTGTAAAATCCTCTAACAAGGTGGTTCACTTCTGTGAATATAAAATCCTCTAACAAGGTAGTCTTTAATCGAACTTATCTCCTAACAGTGACTAAGATTCCTAACAGGATCTGTTCTGGTGAAGAACATTGTAAGACCTTAACTGGTTTGACCTTAACCGGTCTGGTTTCTATTCTACAGATAGTGACTTGTGAGTTCCATCTCACTGTGGTTTTTCCCAGTTGGGTTTCCACGTCAAAAATCTTGTGTTATGGTTGTATTGCTTTTGTGGGTGAATGCTTTATTCGCATTTTGGTTTGCATGTGTGATAACCGGTCTGTCTGTTAGACTGTTTTACCGGTTTATATTCAGACTGTGTAAGTGTTTAAGCACAGAGATTTTTGGCATACTAATTCACCCCCCCTCTTAGTATTCATCAATTGGTATCAGAGCCTACCTTTCTATAAGTTTAACCACTTGGAAAGAGATATGGGGGAATACACTTTGAGGGAACTTACTCAATGGATCACTAAGTCTGAGCAAGCCTATGATGATCTTATGGTCAAATACAAGGCATCTCAAGCAAAAAGGAGAGAACATGCAGAAAAGCTGATGGAGCTATCTGAAAGTAGTTCTGAAGATGAAGCTAATATGGAAGCCATGATTGTAGAAGTGAATAAGTTGAATGATTCAAACTCCAATCTGAGAAAGGAGTTGGAAGGACTGACTATCCAGTTTAGTCAAGAGCTTGAAAACTGTAGGAAAGCTGAAGATTGGGTAAAGGACAGAGATCATGAGATCTCCAAGTTGAAACAAGAGATTAGTGCACTGACTGCTCACCTTCATGAGAGTAGGATGGAAAAGGAAGACATGCAAGGTGAACTAAACATAGCCATCTCTGAAAATGCAAGTCTAATGGAGACAAATACTGCTATTTCCAAAGAACTCTCTGAGTCAAAGGAAATACTTGCTAAGTTTGGCAAAAGTACTGTCAAGCTAGAGCAAAAGCTTGAGTCATCTAGACCGGTAAAGAATACCAATGGTCTTGGTTTCTCTGGACATGAGGAAGGAGAATCCTCAGGAACAAATGCTGAGGCATCAAAGAAGCAACCGACACTCAAAGGAAAAGGTAAGCAAAAATTCAAACCTGTTTGCTTTAACTGTCTTAAAGAAGGACACACTGCCAATGTATGTAGGAGCAAAGCCTACAATAATTTTCCATATTTTATCAACAATGTACCTAGATCCAATAAGTTCAATGGTCATTGTTATGTATGCAACAAGTTTGGGCATAGAGCATCTGAATGCAGGTCTGTCATGAACAATACTGGAAGATATCCTCAGAGGACCCAAGGAGCTAGTCCGGAATCTTTTGTAAACCGGAACCCTAACCGGTTCATGCCTACAATTATCAGTCAAGAAACAATGGTTATCAACCGATAATCGAATGGAGAGAAAATTGTTGGATTTGTCATGGACATGGACACACTGCGGCTACATGCAGAAGGAAGAATGGAAATATGAACGATGGACCTTGGAGAGCACCTGGATTGGTTTGCTATCACTGCAACAAACTGGGTCACATTGCAAGATTCTGCAGAAGCAGAAAGAGTATATCTGATGATATACCGGTCACTCAGAAAGGAGAAGTTGATGTTGAAAAAGTTCAAGCGGACATGAACAAAACCTAGAGGAAGAAACCAATGATGTTGGAAGAGGAACCAGTCTTTGCACCTAGTGTGGAAATATCAGAACCGGTAAACTAAGCTTCAAAGAGGCTTAGGGGGAGCAAACGACGAAATGACTGCGAACCCCCGGTTACACCGATAAAAGACCTTAACCGGTATGTGATACCTGTCACTTGGTAGAAGACAGAAACGGTAAAGGAGGCAAATTAGGGTTTTCGCCCTAATAGAGGAGCATTAATGGCGGTAGGTGAGAGACATGTATAAAAGCACATTTCAAATCATTTCTCACTATCTGTTTTCAAGCGAAGGAAAGTTTTTCAAATGCAGAGTGAAGAAAAGGTGATTTGAGTGAAGATTTCAAGAAATTGATAAAAATTGAAGGAAATTCAAATCTAGTTTGCAAGCGGTCGTGGAGAAAACAAAGCGGTGATTTGGCAATCGACGGAGAGTGGAGTGAAGCAGAATCAGGAAGCCCTAAATTCGCGTCGTTTTTGTGTTCTTGAAAATACTCAACAATGGCTTCCGCATCTCATACTAGTTCCAGTACATCCATTGAGTCAGAAAGTTTTATTCAGAGGAAGTCCAAATATAATGCCTTATCACAAGTTCCGGCTGGAGTCATAGTTGAAGAAGGAATTTCTGATTATATTGATTGCAAAATTGAAGACTAAGATCTTTAGCTATTCACACCCAGTTAGGTTTATTTTGCGGCAAGGACAAAAAGATCAAACCAGAGTTTAGTATCTTAGAGAAGAAGAAACTCCATAATACAGTATACTTTCTAGAAGATTTTATGGAGGATCACATTAGGATCATTTTGACCAGAGTCCATGGTGACAAGATGTACCTAGAGAGAACGCATGATATCACGCCTCAGGCAATTCATGCAGTTACCAATTTTTGCAACACAGGAGAAGTGCCAGCCCTAAGAACGGTAAGCAAAACCGAAATGGCCAAGCTCATCGGTTCAACAAGTGACTCATGGGGTATGACAGTTAATCCTATCAAGGATGATCTGGTGAAATACGCCTGCATGGTGATAGGCTACAAAATGTTTTCAGCCAGCAAGATTAATTCTGTATTTTCTATAGTGGTAAATGCCGCTTACCAGATGATTAAGGAGGATGCATCTTTTGACTTATGCATCGGTATGCAGAGGCAACTCCTGTTGAATCTAAAGGCGATCAAACAGGACAATGCACTAAGGTTTAAGTTTGGACAACTACTGATAGGGTTGTTCTTCTATTTCCAAGGCTACTTTCCTGGAGTAGGAGATGTCTAGTGGTCTCCTAACCAATCGGTAACCAAGCAGATCAAGG
Organism: Cryptomeria japonica; assembly: GCF_030272615.1. NCBI lineage: Eukaryota > Viridiplantae > Streptophyta > Pinopsida > Cupressales > Cupressaceae > Cryptomeria > Cryptomeria japonica. The sequence continues at coordinate 840,706,706 of NC_081407.1, read as the reverse complement.
AAAGTATACAAGCCATTGGAGCCGGTTACCCTGAAGTATTGAACAAATATTTTGATGAGTTCAGAAGAAAGATGAGTCAAAGGGTAAGGATATCAGGTGATATAGTTAAGAAATATGAAGATGACATCTATTTCACCATTCAGGTGGACAAATGCTTAATGGAGGTTGTTGAGCCCAGAATGGAGGAAGTGGAGCCAATGGGCTATGAAGTTATGTATGATATGCTGGAAGGGTATGCCTCAACCCTTATTGCCTTGCATCTTGATCCAAAGGCTAAAAGGACCGAAACCTACTTGGAGAGGATTGCACCAGCTGAAGAACCATCGGTTAAGAAAGGAAAAGAACCGGCAACAAAGAAAGCCAAAGCAGTGCCTGCAGCATCAACACCAGCTACCACTGCAACTCCAAGAGTGACCAAGCGGTCACCGACAAAGAAGAAACCAGAGGAGACATCGACAAAAGTCTTTGAAAGAAAAAGGAAGATGACGACAAATTAACCGGACTCTAAAGAGACCGAGTTTGATGAAAAGCTAAAGAAGGCCAGACAGACAAAGAAAATGAAGAAGAATGAACCGGCAGTATCCGGACTGGTAAATATTGACATCTCCTCATACAAACCTTTGACACATTTTCAAAGGACAGTTAAGAATATTAGGAGAAAATTACTTCATGATTTAATAGATTATTATGATGATTTTAGTGATGAGGAAAAGGAAGAAGTATTACAGGAAATCATCATTTATCTGTGTAAAAATGACTGGTCACCATCAGAGATTAAATCTTAGACACCAGATTCTTTATTTAAAGCATTAGATAATAAATGGTGCATTGCCATTGAAAAAGAATAGGAGATTAGGGAGAAAGTCTTTGCACAGTACTTTCCCGAGCTCTCAAATTCAAAATTATTTGATGTCCTGGATCAAAATAAAGGTCTCTTCTTCACAAGGAGAAGAAGACTCTGGTTGTTGGAGGGGAGAATTGATGATGTTGAAAAAGATACTCATCAACATATGGATTATGCTATCAACTCTCACAAAGAAAAAATGGCCAACCTCCAAGCGGAAAAAGAACCGGTTGTATCCAAACCGGATGAAGTTTTTGATAAGGAAGGAAACCTGGTTGAAGAACCAATTGACACTATTGATGTCGATGCCCTGGATGTAGAAGATATCACTTAGGACATACCTTCTGAGGGAACAGAATAGGGGTAACAAGCCGAACAGGGTGGTGAGCAAGTTAAGGACACACAGGAAGCAGTTCAAGAACATGAAGAGAAGAAGAAGAGGGATGAAGATGAGAGAAAGAGAAAAGAGGAAGAGAAGAGAAAAGAGGAACGAAAAGATGAAGAGGAGAAGAAGCAAGAAGAGGAAAGGAAGAAGAAAGAAGAAGAGGATAAGGAAGAGAAGAGGAAGAAAGAAGAGGAAGAGAAGAGGAAGAAAGAAGAGGAAGAAAAGAGGAAGAAAGAAGAGGAAGAAAAGAAGAAGAAGGAAGAGGAAGAAAAGAAGAAGAAAGAAGAGGAAGAAAAGAAGAAGAAGGAAGAGGAAGAAAAGAAAAAGATGGAAGAGGAAGAAAAGAAGAAGAAGGAAGAAAAAGAGAAAGAAGAGGAGAAGAGGAAAGAAGAAGACAGGAAAAAGAAAGAAGAGAAAGATAAGGAACAAAAGAAAGAAGCAGAGAAAAGGAAGAAGGCAGAAGCAGACAAGGCAGCAAAAGCAATGGAGAGCACTTAGATGGAGACTCTGAAGGCAACTGGGAGTCAAGCCAAATCGGTTGATATCTCCAGTCCTATCGATCTCCAATCTGCAAGTGAGTCAGAGCTTATGCAAAGCATCAAGGTTGCTCAAGAGCGCCTTGAGATCATTCACAGGAAAAAGGAACATGACATAATTCAGGTGGCTGTAGACACCCTTACCGGTTTAATCCCCAGTACCAATCTTCCTGACACTGAATCATCACTAGCACAACTCAAACTACTATGTACTGTAGTGGATGATTAGGTGCAGAGCCTGGAAGAAGCAATTGAGGCAAATGTCAAGAAAGAGCACCAAAAGGCTCTTAACATTGCTCTAGTGAAATGGATGAATGAGCTTAGGACTGAACTCCTGAAAGACCAAAAGGACATAAGGAATGCCTTGGATGAGGGAAACTTGCTACTAAGCAAAATCTGTCAACCTCATCTATTCTGCGATTATGTGCTAGCCAAGAAGCAAAAGGCTCAAACGGACTTACAGTCCTACTTGGGCACATTTAAGACACCTTATGATTCCTTTGCAACATATGGGCAAACCGTTCACCGGTTCTAGATCCAGTTAGCCAAAATAGAGCAAGAGATCAGTACACGATCTAAAGGTTTGCAGGAGCTACAACTGGTTTTACTTCCACGTCTGCAAATTCTTTAGAAGTGTTATCTGAACCTGGATGCCTTGACAGTCACACAGGAGCTGAGCACAGTTGATGCCATGGAGGAACAGGTATACCAAATGCAAATAGAAAAAGAAGTGGCCACCTCCTTACTTGAGTCCTGGTCTCTATCCATGAAACAATTTTTGTAGGACTATAAAACGGTTTTTGACAAATATTATTTATTGTTGTCATAAACTTTTTTTTTATATATCAAATGGAAACAGGGTTGTTCAGCGGTACTTTGTCATTGGTGGCAAATGGGGAGAAGTATCTATTTTTGGTTTTAAAATTTTGATCTTCTGATATAGGGGGAGCAGTACTCTATCTATTTTGAAGACAAATAGGGAGATGTATCTGTTTTTGAAATCTTGATATATGCTATATGCTCTGATGTCTCAATGATTATGCTTTGTATGCAAAATTTCTATACATTGTGTTGATTAAGGGATAGTGTATATGCTTAGGGGGAGCAATTTTGTTAATGGCAAGTTTTTGTTGTAAAACACTTAGATGTCAAAATTTTATTTTCCTAAGTGTTGCCATCAATGCCAAAGGGGGAGATTGTTGGCATTTTTTATGTTTATGTTGTGATTGTCATTGATGGACACACACTTGTATTGAGATATCCTTCATATGTATGAGCTAGAGCTCAACCAGTAATTGTTCCAACCGATATGTTGTATTCTAGTCTTTAGACTAATGATTTTGCAGAATGTGTTTCCCGGTCTGAAGCGGCATAATGACCCCAAGCGGTTCATAGATCTCAACCGGTACAAGGGAGCAAAGCGGCATAACACATTCGTACCAGTCTTCATTTTTGCCAAATCGGCAACCGATATTTTGTATGAACCGATAATACTCTGTGATGAGTTACCAACCGACATTTTGTGATGAGTTACCAACCCACCGATTGATTGACGGTGCTCTTTGTGTCATGTTACTAAGTATGTCTAGATTCATTGAACCTAGGAAATTGTAATGTAATCCTATTGGACCGACATGAAATCAGATTCCTTTAAAAGGACATCATGTCTAGGGTTTTGAGTTGTTGTAACTATTGCTGAAAGGGTTTACGTTGTGGCTAGGGTTTAAGGTGGTAGTTGAGTTGTTGTAAGAGCGATCTTATCTGAGAAGATTGAGTTGTAAACAGAAAGAGACAGAGAAGACTGAAGTAATGCTGGAATGCATTAGCAGTGAGCTATACTGGATCTAACCAAGCAGTCTATGCTATAAGATAGATCAAACACTTGTTGATTACTCACATCTTTGATAAGTCTATAGCCCTTAACCGGGTAGGCCTCAAAGCCTTTGTAAAATCCTCTAACAAGGTGGTTCACTTCTGTGAATCTAAAATCCTCTAACAAGGTAGTCTTTAATCGGACTTATCTCCTAACAGAGATTGAGATTCCTAACAGGATCTGTTCTGGCGAAGAACATTGTAAGACCTTAACTGGTTTGGTTTGCATGTGTGATAATTGGTCTGTCTGTTAGACTGTTTTACCGGTTTATATTCAAACTATGTAAGTGTTTAAGTATAGAGATTTTTGGTATACTAATTCACCCCCCCCTCTTAGTATTCATGACTATGGTGGAATAACTAAAACCCTCTCTAAACCCTACTTTTAAGCCTAAATTTGAAAACAGTCACAAAAATTTCTTCATGGAGCCTAAGACCTGAAAAATATTTGAGTATAGACCTCATAAACGTCATTCAAGATAAGTTTTGTGGTGGAGTTACCCATCATTGGGCTAGGTGAGCAAAAAAGTGTCAATTAGCCCTCCACGAGCTACAAGCCTTTTGACTGCAAAAAAATACACTTTTCAAGAACCCGATTGGTTTGGGTTTGGTAGAACTTGAACCTATGGTTAACTATCTAGGGAAATTGAAGGACACGCTTCCATCTTCTTGACAGTATGACAGAGACTTTTGGGGGTTTGAGCCTAGCAAAGGAGTCGAATTAGAAGGGCTAAAATGCTTAAATCACTACAAAATTGCACATGAACAAAGATAAAACTTTTACCTAACTTATTGGAACCTTTTTGGAGGAGTTTGCCTTGACTTAGAGTAGTAGATCTGAATGCCTACAGGGTAGGGCATTGAGTTGGAGCATATTCAAACAAGGAGGAGTGAAGTGAGTAAGGGTATGAGCCTACACAAAGGATGGATGTTAGAGAAGTAATACTTGAGATGCTTAGTATTATAACCTTAAATTGATTTTACAAACATACATAATAGTCACAAACAAGTTTTTTGGAAACCTATTGAACCATGAGATCCAATTAACCTTGTGGAGTACTTCTCTAGCATTCTCCCTATCATAGTGGTATCAGAGCCATTGAAAGATTCAAGAGAAAAGGATCATTATAAGAAAATATGGTGACTAATGCTGAATTAGCCAAGAAGGTTGAAGACCAAGAAGAAGAAAATAGGGCACTTAGAGAGAGGTTGGACCAGTTAGCAATGAAACTAGCTGAAGTAGAAGTAAAAACTGAAGAAGTCCTTGATAAGGTTGGAGATCAAGGTAAAATGGTGGCAATAGAAGATGAGGTCCCCATACCTGACCCTGTTATTGAGCAAGAACCATTCTTGAAGGCTTTGAGAGCTATGAGTGGTAAAAGCTTAGAAGGAGTGGCTCTTTTCAATGGGAAGATGGATCCAGATGCTCTTATAGAGTGGATTGAAGGTCTAGAAAACCATTTTGAATGTGATGGAATAACTGAAGCACAAAAGGTTAAAGTAGCAAAATCAAGGCTAAGAGGGGCAACCTTCACTTGGTGGAAGTTCATCCAAGAGGAAAGGGTGAAAGAAGGTAAGCAACCAATAGCCACCTGGAAAGCAATGGTATCCAAAATTAGAGAAACCTACCTTCCTGAAGACTATGAAATCCAACTTCACAGGAAAAGACAAAATTTGAGACAAAAAGACTTAGATGTTAGTAGCTACACTGAGGAGTTTCAAAAACTATGCATGAGATCCAAGGTATTAGAGGATGAGAGTATAAAAGTGCCAGGGTACTTGAATAGATTGAGATGGAACATCCAGGAAGAGATGAGTTTGTTATGCCCACAAATAGTACACAAGTGTTATCAACTAGCACTTAAGGTGGAAGAGAAAAGTAGGAGAAAGAAAGAACAAAACAATAGAGGAAGAGGTAGGGGTAGAGATGGTAGAGGCCAGAGAGGAAGTTTTGGTGGAAGAGGAGATCAAAGATCCCAAGGAGAATCCAAACTTATTGAGCAAAGTGAGGATTCATATAGTAAGAGCAGCTATAGAGGAAGAGGATCTAGCAACCCAAGTAGAGGTAGATCTAGTGGACTAGGAAGGGGGTCATACTTCTCCACCACGAAATGCTACAATTGTCAGAAATTGGGACACCTTGCCTATAGATGTCCAGAGAAACCCACCTCATCACAGGGGGGTGAAAGAAGAGTGAACTATGTACAAGAAAATGCAGCAAGTAGTAAGGCTCATGAAGTGAGCTTAGCATTAGAAGATGGGGAAAGTCTGATGATGAGAAGAGTCTTGATAAAAGAACCAATCAAGGAGGAACCTACTCAAAGAAGGTCATTGTTTAGAATTAAGTGCAAAATCATGGGAAAGGTATGTAAGATGGTCATAGATTCTGGATCCACAGATAATATAATCTCAGAAGAAGTAGCTGGTAAACTCAAACTTGAGAGAATCCCACACACACATCCCTATAGAGTCACATGGTTGAATAGGGAGCAACATGTCCTTGTAAATGAACAAACATGGGTAGAATTCACCATAGGAGGGTATCAAGATAAGATCCTACGTGACATTCTTCCAATGGATGCTTGCCATCTACTTCTTGGTAGACCTTGGCAATTTGATAGGAAAGCCATCCACAATGGGGAAAAGAACTCCTACTCTTTTTAGAAGAATGGAGTTACATACAAGATTCAGCCCAAAAATGATGAGAAAGAGGGTAGCAAGTCAACAAATCAGGATGTTTTAATTGTGAGTGAGAAAGAGTTCATAAGTACACTTGACGAAGGTGAAGGAGTGGGATTTGCACTAATAGTGAAACCCAAGGAAGAAAAGATAAAAAATAAAGTTGAGATACCATATGAGGTGCAACAGATGCTTAATAACTTCAAAGCAATAATTAGTGATGGTACACCTACAGCCTTACCACCTTCTAGAGCCATAAGCCATCAAATTGATTTCATACCTGGAGCCTCTTTACCCAATAAGGAAGCCTACAAGATGACCCCTGAACAAAATGAAGAAGTAGCAAGACAAATACAAGAACTCTTAGACCAAGGAATGATTAGGAAAAGCGTTAGTCCTTGTGCACTACCTATAGTGTTGGCACCTAAGAAGGGTGGAACATGGAGACTTTGCACAGATTCTAGAGCCATAAACAAGATCACCATCAGATACAGATTTCCCATACCTAGGATAGAGGATTTGATGGATTGCTTGGGGGGTGCACAGTATTTCAGTAAGAGTGGTTACCATCAAATAAGAATCAAAGAGGGTGATGAATGGAAGACAACTTTCAAAATGAATGAGGGTCTCTATGAGTGGCTTGTCATGCCATTTGGACTCTCTAATGCTCCTAGCACATTCATGAGACTCATGAATGAAGTTTTACATGATTTCATTGGCAAGTTTGTTGTTGTGTATTTAGATGATATTCTTATTTTCAGTAAAACTAAGGAAGAGCATTTGAACATTTAGCTATTGTTTTGAGAAAGTTATCTGATGAACAACTAACCATTAATCTAGAAAAGTGTGATTTCTTGAAGCAAGAATTGGTCTATCTTGGTTTTCTTGTATCAGGAGGCAATCTAAAAATGGATCAATCTAAAGTTGCAGCAATAACCAGTTGGCCAACTCCTAAAACAGCTAGTGATGTCAGAAGCTTTCATGGTTTAGCATAATTTTACAGGAAATTCATCAGGGGATTCAGTGAGATTTGTGGCCCTATGTTAGACACAATCAAAGGGGGTGTAAAGGTAAAGTTTCAGTGGATAGATGCAGCCAATAAAGGGTTTTAATTATTGAAAACTAAAGTAGCTTCTCAACCAGTGCTCATTTTACCTAGTTTTGATAAACTTTTTACTATTGAATGTGATGCTAGCAATATTGCAGTAGGAGCTGTTTTAAGTCAGGACAATAGACCAGTTGCATTCTTTAGTGAGAAGTTAAATGATGCCAAGAAAAAGTACTCTTCCTATGATTTAGAACTTTATGCATTAGTACAAGCACTTAGGAAGTGGAGACATTATCTTCTTCCTAAAGAGTTTGTTGTATACACAGATAATCAGGCATTGAGTTTCTTGAACTCACAGGATAAACTGAATCATAGGCATATTAAATGGGTAGAGTACTTACAAGCTTACTCTTTTACTCTTAAGCATAAGAAGGGTCTGTTGAATAAAGTAGAAGATGCTTTGAGTAGAAGGTTGTTAACTATTTATGAGATTCAAGTACAGTGCATTGGTATTGATAGTTTTAAAGATATGTATCCTACTGATGATGATTTTGCTGAAGCTTATAAAGTTTGTCAAGATTTTGAGAATCATTTCCATGGTGCATATGCGGACTTCACTTTGCAGGATGGTTTGTTATTCAGGGGTGGACAATTATGTGTTCCAAAAGGTTCTATGAGAGAGAACCTCATTTAGGAGAAGCACAATGGGTGCTTAAGTGGACATTTTGGTCTCAACAAGACCTTGGAGTTGGTTCAGAGATTCTACTATTGGCCCAAGATGCAGAGAGACATCAGGAGGTATGTTGAGCAGTGTTTGGTATGTCAGAAAGAAAAAGGTAGTTCCTCCAATGCTGGTTTATATCAGCCCCTTCCCATTCCACATAGACCTTGGGATTGCATTAGTATGGATTTTGTGGTAGGATTACCTAGAACTCAAGCAGGATTTGATAGCATCTTTGTAGTAGTTGATAGATTTAGTAAAATGGCTCACTTTATTCCTTGTAAGACAACACATGATGCAAGTCATATTGCTTACTTGTTTTTCAAAGAAGTTGTTAGAATACATGGTTTGCCTACTAGTATTGTTTCAGATAGAGATGTGAAATTTCTTGGTCATTTCTAGAAAATATTGTGGAAGAGATTGGGTACTAATCTCTCTTTTGGTTCAGCTTATCATCCACAAACTAATAGCCAAACTGAGGCTGTGAACAGGTCTGTTGGCAATTTGCTTAGGTGTTTGACAAAGGAATATGGATAGAGTTGGGATCAACTCATTCATCAAGCAGAGTATGCCTACAATGATAGTGTCAACTGGTCTACAGGTAAAAGCCCTTTTAAAGTTGTTTATGGTATGCATCCAAGGGGTATAATGGAGTTGAGAGATATAACTAACTTGCAACCTAAGAGTGGAACAACAAATGACATGGCTCAATCCATGAAGGAGGTTCACGAGCAAGTGAGAAAGGCTCTTCAAGATACCTCCCAAAAAGTCAAGGCAAGAGTGGATGCCACAGAGAGAGATGTTCAGTTTTCTGGAGGAGATTATGTGATGGTTCATTTGAACAAGGCAAGGCTACAAAAAGGAGTTCCATGTAAACTTCAGATGAGGAGAATAGGCCCTTGCAAAATCTTGGCTAAGTATGGGTCTAATGCTTACAAAGTTGATTTGCCTACTGGTATTTCTTTGTCTCCCATTTTTAATTTTGCAGATTTGATTGCTTTCAAGGGGCAGCCAACTGAGGAGATTCAAAGAGTTTAAGATGTTACACAATCCCTTTCTAATATTTCTTTCCCTTCTCTCTCTATTCCTCAAGCAGAACAGGTTTTAGACTCCAGGGTTCTACAAGGCATCACACCTATATGGAACACCTAATAAAATGGAAGGATAACCCTATCTCCAAGGCCACATGGATACCTGAAGCTGACTTTCAGAGAGCTAGAATACCTTTCTCTTTTCTACCTCAAGGAGTCACATGACTTCTTTGTTTTTGGGGGAGTATGGTGCAGGAGCACCTAGTTGACTAAAAACTCTCCTTTTTGAGTATTTCATGCTTTCATGTTTGTGATGTTTTGTGGTAGGTGTGTGATGTTGTTTTAGGTTGTTGAGTGTCTTTTTAAGTGGTTTTGATCTCATTTTGTACTTGAGAGATCAATTTTTTTCTTTTTAGTCTTGAGTTGTCAAGTTTTGTCTCCTAGGCCAAAAATGGGTAAGTTTGTGAAAAGTGTCGTATAGGCTTAGGAATGCTTGTGAAAGAATTGAGACACATTTTTAAAGTGATTTCAAGCATGTTTATGTGTTTAAGAGAGTTGGTGTAGTGAAGGGGATCAAAAATGACATTTTGTGCAACAAAAGTTGCTCATCTTGTGAAAAGTTGTCATTTTAAAGTCATAAATGTACAAAAGCAATCCTACAACAATATGTCTATATAGGACATCATAAATAACTCACAAAACCTTTAAATAGACCACCCTCTTCCTTGTATAGGGTTGGCAGATGTGAAACAAAATCATTCTCAATAAAAGAAGTACATTTTCTGGTTTTTATGGCATTTTGAACTTGTTTGGATGTAACATTCCGTACTAAAATATCCTTGTCCATACTATACTTGCATAGAAGTGTTTTTGATATTAATTGCAAGAAATTAATGTAATTGGTTCTTTTCTTTGCATTGAAAGGAGATTTATGGTTAATTATTTCAGTTTTGTTACTTCACTACCCTGTCAAGGATTTGTACTCCATAATGGATCAACTTGACTGAAAACTTCATTGGGATCCCATGGAGGGACTTGGTCAAGTTGATGAGGGATTGTATAGTGTAAATATGTTCTTATTTGGCTAGGCTTATGCACAAAGAGTTTGTATGAGATCATATTAGACAAGTTAAGTGAACAATTTGTCTAGTAGATTGAAATCATGAGCAAAATATTGTTCTCAAAGTTCATTTGAGTTCTCAACGTTGAAGAATGGTCTGCACTTTTCCTATGAAGGTTTTGAAGCAAGTTGGGGGTCCAAGAGAGACTTCCTTACTTTTGGAAATGTGAAGCAAATTGTTAAGACAACGGGTTCCCTGTTTTGGAGAATTAAGTAGTTTGGGTAACAAGTTGTCCTTGGAACTTTTCATGTATGGTAACTTAGCCAAATTTGTTAAATGTAGAGTGAATGTGTTGTTTGAAGGTTTATTAAAACTATGGTGCAAGCATTTTTGAAGTTCTAACCCAATGTTGAGCAGCCAAATAGTGAAAAACCAGAAAACCAGTGGTTTTGACAGTGATTTTTGTTCTTTTCTAGTTTGTTTGCCAAGTGTTTGGACTAATGATTGGTTGTCAATGGTAGGGCAGACATTGAAATGTTGAGGCAGGGGTTACCCAATAGCATGGAGGCTTGAACCAAGATTAGGAGTGAGTAACTATGGTGGAATAACTAAAACCCTCTCTAAACCCTACTTTTAAGCCTAAATTTGAGAACAATCACAAAACTTTCTTCATGGAGCCTAAGACCTGAAAAATATTTGAGTATAGACCTTATAAACATCATTCAAGACAAGTTTTTTGGTGGAGTTACCCGTCGTTGGGCTAGGTGAGCAAAAAAGTGTCAATTAGCCCTCCACGGGCTACAAGCCTTTTGATTGCAAAAAAAATACACTTTTCAAGAACCCGATTGGTTTGGGTTTGGTAGAACTTGAAGAACCTATGGTTAACTATTTAAGGACATTGAAGGACACCCCTCCACCTTCTTGATAGTATGACAAAGACTTTTGGGGGTTTGAGCCTAGCAAAGGAGTTGAATAGGAAGGGCTAAAATGCTTAAATCACTACAAAATTGCACATGAACAAAGATAAAACTTTTAGCTAACTTCTTGGAACCTTTTTGGAGGAGTTTTCCTTGACTTAGAGTAGTAGATCTGAATGCCTAGAGGGTAGGGCATTGAGTTGGATCATATTCAAACATGGAGGAGTGAAGTGAGTAAGGGTATGAGCCTACACAAAGGATGGATGTTGGAGAAGTAATACTTGAGATGCTTAGTATTATAACCTTAAATTGATTTTGCAAACATACATAATAGTCAAAAACAAGTTTTTTTGGAAACCTATTGAACCATGAGATCCAATTAACCTTGTGGAGTACTTCTCTAGCATTCTCCCTATCACATTGTGTAGCTGACCACTAAGGGGACCAAAGACATCTAAGGACTTGTAAACATAACATAACATTGTTTCTCAAGAACACAAGTAGCTGCTCGCACTAACATTATAGCACTATAGAGAAGCATGTATTGGCATTTTTAGTATCATTGAAGCTTGCACTATCACCATAGAATCTTGCATATCAATTAACATCACAAAAGTTTTTATTATCATTACAAAAGCATGCATATCATTTAGTATCATAGGAAGCATCATTATTCTAAGTTCACAACATAGAGAGCATTTTTATAACTAAATTGCAATACAAAGTATATCACCACGATAGAATTTGCATAGCTGAGAGTGCATATTAGTGGAGTTCAAAGGTAGATCAGTTCGGAGCCTTGTTTCAAAGGTATCATTCATTCAAGGGAAATTTAAGATATAAGATGCAACCTTCATTAGGTGAAATCAATCCAGCCAAGCAGGCTTTTAAGATTCTTTTAATCTCATTCAAACAATAGGAAAATTAAGTATGAATTTAATTTTATTATTATATTGTTTAAAAATAGAACTCGAGCGGAGAACCTTCTTTTGCTTATGAAACAAAAACCGTAGAACAGTGAATCATGAAAACATAGTGGAATGAATAGTAAAACAAGTAAACTTCTTATCTTCTTTCTTTAATTGAAATATAGGAGTTAATCAAGCTTTCTAAAAACCTATTTCACATGAACCTAAAGTACAGTTAAATCAATTATAGTTATCCATGTCAAGGGAATTAGACTAAAACATAAAGAAAACACTTAAACTTAAATTTGATTTATATTTTACAACTAAAAATAATAGTATAAAAGATATATTGTGAACGTATACACATATATAGTATTGTAGAGTGGGAAAATAAAACTATTGTAAAGGGTAGCTAAACCCCTTAAGGACTCAATAACCTCCTCTCCACTTTGAGTAAACCTTTAGGTTTCTTTAACCTCTAATTTTACTCACAAGGATGAAAAGAGAGTGCAAAACTATCTAATATTAACAAATGAATGCATTTTAACCACAAAACCTAAAAGTATTAGTCACTGAGACTATCTGTTAAAATTTGTGCACTCTCTATCCAAGATGTATGTGTGGGTCTAGGACAATAGCGTGACACACACACATTTCATATGGATGAAGTACAAAAGTTCAAACAAAAAGTGCAAAATGACCAAAACCTAAGGTTTTATACACTTGATACTACGAAGATATAGAATGATAATAAACAAAATGAAACACACTAACAAAAGGATGAAAAGGAAACCTCCCAAAGGGTCTAGCGAATGTAATCTCTAGCCAAAACAACACCTTCCTTTACCAAGCTGTCACACAAACAAATGAAGACGAAAAATTATGGGGTTGTGATTTAGAGATTTTCCATAGTCACCCCCATTTAAGTGTTTCCACCTCCATAAACAACCAAGATAGATAATAACAAATATGCAATAAAGGAGATATCACAAATGTTATTCTATCAAAGAGTGATTAAATGAACAATGTAACAAGCAAGAGAGGAAGTACTCCCCTTCAACACAAAGAAGTTGGGGCTTGCTAGAGTGAAGAAAATAACAAATCCCTGAAGTAGATGAAGCTTCTACAATGGTGGTAGTGCAACGAACAAGCAAAAAATATTGGGCAAGATGTAGAAAAAACCAACTATGAAATGTTAGAGAACACACGAGAGTTCAAAAGATTTTTTAAAGACCAAGAGATAGACAAAATGAAGGAAAAAGGCAAGATAAAGGAGAGTAGAAGATGTCTCGACATTTCTCATCATAGAAGGAGGCATTACATTGCCAAAATTAACAAGTGTAATGTCCCAATGACCACTTTTGATTTGAGTATTTGTGGGATGAATGTGCGACATGAAGACATATCCACAACATGCATGTGTCCATGAATATATCAGTCCAAGTAGTTAGGAAGTTGGACTAAACAACTGATAACGCAAAATAAACAAGCAGGTGAGGTGGATGATTGATCATCATCTTTGATTTGGCTTAAAGCGAAGGCACCGTGTGGCATGAATTCACACGATCTTTGATTTGGCTTAAAGCGAAGGCACCATGTGGCATGAATTCACACGAAGTGTAATTTATGACATTATATTTTGCCCACACTTTAGTGAGCACATCAAAAGGAGATGCAAGCTAAAGTAGAAAGAGAGTTGAGAAAATTATACTAAAAAAAGAAGAAGGGGAAGTAGAGTTCTCTATCCACATAGAGTTTCACCTAGGGAAGAAACTTAAGTCGAACCTTCACAGAATAGTGTTGGGCTATATCATCATAAACATGTTAGCTGTAGACGAATATGTTAGAAGAAAAGTGAAAATTTGGATGTAGTATAGATAACACAGATTATGAGATAGTGATCAATGAGATATAAGATCATTAGATGGTGTCAGTATGGGTAGAAAGTTGTGTTATGCTAGATAGCCATACAACTAGGCACCATGTGACTGCTACACACTATATTATAGGACTGCAACATGCTAAATTATACTCCCTTACAATTTTGTCCTCATTTGGTCCCTCACCTTGGTGTTCGTCCCCTGAGGCCTAATTGGAGCCTTGATTCTTCTCACCATGCATTAAACTCAATATTTTCATCATCTGCACTTTCTCCCCTAAAATCCCAAGTCTCTAATTGGCCAAGACTAGGGACCAGAGTGCTCATGTCGTGGTCCTCCCAATTAGGACCCATTTTGGGGCTTCAAAATGGTAACTTGTGTTTTTTATCTCGATTTATTCGTTTTGATCACCGCATTTTCTTGTGTACAACTTGAAATGGGTAGAATCTAGATCCCATGTCAGTTCATGTTGGAAAATTAATGTTTTTTGACTAAGTGTGTATAAAAGGAAGTCCACCCCTCTCATTTTGACATCATACATCCACAAATTCAATTCATCAATCAAGCATTCATAATTCAAATTTAAGTGAGAAAACAATTAGTCTTCTTTCAAGCATTGGAGCAATAGTGAAGTCAAGATTCAAGCATTGGAGGTGAAATTCATATTCTATGTTTTATGAAGACTACCTACATGAAACTCTAATTCCTTGTGAAGACAAACAAAACTTCATAAAGAGTTATAACACTAGTGTTTCAGACATTTCGGCATTTCCCTCAAAATGAAATCATTTCCATTACAATACCGAACCAAGGGAAAACAAATGTGAGGGTTTATGGTTAATTTTAAATCAAATAAACATAAAATATTCAATCGTGCATGAAATAAAACCATTTATACCTTCACAATGATCTTCTCTTGCTCCTCGGATTGAGCCTTCAGTGAAGTGAAGAATTTGCCCCTCCTCCACTTGATTGGATTGACTCTTTGTATGATTGTGGATTGCTCTCCACACAATAACACAAATGGATGATATGGATAGATGGATGGGCTATGATTGCAAATGGATAACTATGGATGCTTAAGATTAACTATAGTGGGGATGCAAAGGACATGATTCTAGCTCTATTTCTCCAGCCTAAGATTGCACTAAGATGATATGAAAATGAAGGGTAGGAGATCCCAATTTATATATTCGAAGGGAGAAGAATGGAGGGATAGGATTGATTTGAGATGGAGGGTCAAGATTGAAAGAAGGGGATGAAGTGGATTGAGAGGACATGGTGTGGAGACCAAGAGATTTTCCATAAAAGGCATTTCTTGTCTCCACACTCCACAATGTACATGGGGAAGATATCCTCAAATACACTGGGAAGGCAAAAAGGAATAACAAATTCCTTGGGGGAGGACAAGGGAATTAAAAGTTCCCAAATAATGAGGTGCATGGGAAAATGAAAAGGGAAAAGGAATTAAAAATCCCTTGGGAAGGTGAAAGTGCATAAGAGGATGAGAAAAATTGAAATCCTTATAATGACCAAAGTTGGTGCATTTAAGGTTGGGGGTTGAGAGGGGGACAAGCCATTTATGGCAATTAGTTGACTTGTAGCTAATCACGAGGATTAGTCACTAGCAAATAATTAGAGGGGATGATTAAGTGATATAATGAGAGATTATAAGACAAGGGGGAAAGTTAGGATGATTTGACAAGAGGAGAGAGAATGAGTGGAGAAATTAAAAATTAGGAAATAATGTTAAGTGATGTTTCTAGAAGAATTAATCAGGCTAAGTGAGGATTAGAGGAAGGTGATTTGTAGGAATCACATAATTTAGTTAATTAATTAAATAAAGGGGATTTAGAAGAATTAATTAATTTGGGGAACTTTAGAAGAATAGGGAATAATTTATTTATTTAATAAATCAATTATTGGACTACAATGATGAGATTAATTAAATTTAATTAAATTAATACTGGGAAGAACAAGAATAACATAATTAAATTAATTAACTATGTAGAAACGATAAATTAATTAAATATTTAATTTAATTAATTTTAGATGTCTACAAATACTTCATTTACATTTCAATTTTATTTCATGGTTAATTCCAAAACTAGGGTCTGACCTAGGGCAAACCTCCACTCCCAACCATTTTCCCTTCTACTATGTGCATGAATAGGTTGAGATTTGTAACTTTTAGGATCAACATTATTCACAGAGACGAACATATTCCCTTTTGGATGGTGAAAAGTTTGAAGGATCAAAGTGACAGGCATTTTGGTCTTGACAATTCAGGATGACCTTCTAGGAATAGATCCAAACACTCACATATTGCTCAGATCCAGATACATAGCTCCGTTTGACAACTATAGCTCACTGTTTATGCATAATTGCTTGAATTTACACACATTTACCCTAATTTTTGCATAAAATTAATCAAATCAATTCAATTTTAAGGGAAAGAAGAGGGATATCTAAAACCCCATGGAATCTGATCAAAATCTTGGTCTTTTGGGCTTAGATCTATCAAATTTCATCTCTCCCCGATGTAAAGGTTGTTAAGCAAAAATTAGTGGTTTTACTACATCATTGGGTGAAACCCTAATTTTTCACCTTATACATTTTGGCGAAACTGACATTTTACACCTTAATTTCTAATTTATGTTCTCATATCTAAGTGTTTATACATTTTCAAATTTAAATTTGCATTTACAAGTTTGATTTTCAATTGAATTACATAAATTTAGTGGTTGCATTCACAAAAACCTTAATTTTTAATTCTAAAATTGAACTTGTGAATTGTCTTATTTGGATTAATAATTTCAAATCTGATTATTTATGCAATTTAAAGTTCAAATTTTCACTCATAGATCTCATTTCCAATTCAATTACACAAATTTAGTGGTTGCATTCATAAAAACCCTAATTTTTAATTCTAAAATTGAACTTGTGGGTTGTCTAGTTTGGACTAATTATTTCATATCTGATTGTTTATGCAATTTAAAATTTAAATTTGTACTCATAGATCTCATTTCCAATTGAATTACATAAATTTAGAGGTTGATTTCACAAAAACCCTAATTTATAATTCTAAAATTTACTTGTGGGTTGCATAATTTTTCAAATCTATTTTTAGATGTGATCTTTATGGTATGCTATTCTATGATCCAGATGCATTTATCTTTCAAATTCACAAATAAAATTTCTTAATTACTTGGTTAATCAATTAGTTTTACAAAATTTTCTATTGTTTAATCATAATTTTTAATTTCAAATTTCCCTCCTTTGTGCATGAGTTTGTTACTGTTAGTCCTACCTAAAATATTCTCGTGAGAAGAAGTTGTAGAATTAAGGCTTCCCAATGTTTAATTACTACAAATATAGAGCCAAATTTGGGTAACTTATTTCATGAGAATGTTGGCAGTTCCCCTAATCCAACAAATGATGTCATTTATCCTTATTCTTTTCATAATTATCCTTATGTGGATGAATCACTAACTAGGGTTTCAATTTACCAATTGGAGAAGATTGACAATGAAATTGAAAATCTTCAACAATGGATGAGTCAACAATTGGATAAACCGCTGGAGGAAATCCCCATTCTTAATGAATGGAAAGACTAGTTGAAAAGAAGGTATGCAGACCTTGTTAGGGACTATTGGAGAAATGATAAGTGGATTGAGTTTAGCCAGGTTTGTCAGGGCCTAAGATTTTTGGAGACCTTGCCCTCTTCCAAAATCTTCATGCATTATGAGGATTGTATGATTTGGAAGGAAACTTTTGATGGGTGATATTCTGTTTCTTCAACTGTCTCTATACATTACAAAGTTTCAGATGAGATTCCTCTGTGGATGAAAGTGTGGATGAAGAATTTGACTCCCAAAATTAATATCTTCTTTTGGATCTTTATCCAAAATAAGGTGCTAACCCTTGATAATCTCCATAAGCGTGGATTTGTTTTTCCTAACAGGTGCTCTCTTTGCTGTAGGGAGGAGGAGTCTGCCTGCCATATCCCCTACCAGTGCACTTTCAGTCATGATATTTGGAATATAATTCTTAATAAGTGGAAGTTGAGCTGGGTTTTCCCAAACTCACTGGAAGAGTTTTGGCAACAATGGTTTTGCCCTAGCTCTAATTCTAAGAATGTTGAGCTCTGGAAACTTATTCTCCCCATTGTCACCTGGAACATCTGGAAGGAGTGTTCAACAATATTTTTAGAGAAAAAAGTGTGAACCTTGAAGTGGTGGTGGATAAAATTTATAGAGGGATCCATGATTGCTTATATGGCATTAATATTGAATTATTTGGTAAGGAAGATTTTAATGAAAGATGGAACCTTTCCAATAGCAGAAATAGCAAGGATAAAGGTAGAGATGGTCTTTTCTGGAGCTTTCCTCCCCAGGGATGGATCAAGGCCAATTTCTATGGGGCATCTAAGGGAAATCCTGGCAATGCTGGATATGGGGGTATTGTCAGGAATTTTGCTGGAGGTTGTCTTGTGGCTATTGCTGGTCCTTTGGGTAACCAAATGAGCCATTATGCTGAAGCTTCGACTGCCCTTAATACTCTGATTATTGCTAAAAATCTCAATCATCAAAAATTATGGTTGGAGGGAGATTCTCTTAATATTATTAAATGCCTAATGGGTGAAGCTGAACCTTTGTGGTCTATTGAAAATATCATTTTTAAGGCCAGAGAAATTATTACTAGTTTTAAATATGTTATTATTGAGCATGCTTTTAGGGAAAAAAATTCCATTGCGGACGGTCTTGCTAACCTTGGAGTTATATCCGAAAAACAAAGCATATGGAATGGTGAAGATAATATTGATTTCAATATTAAAGACCTCATTAGAAATGACAAAATTATGGGGAAAGAAATATTGTATTTTAATCATGGTTGTATTAATGATTAAACATCAAAACTTTAAAAAGGAGATGATAGCTTGTCAGAAGGGCAGAGTTTTAAATAAGAATATTAAAAATTTGCATGTTCTATGGGTGCTTATTTTCAAGTGTCTGAGTGTCATCTGGAAGCTCGCTTCGAATTTGCTGAAGTAGAAAAATTGCAGAATGAATTCAAGAATGGGGGGTGACCTTAGAGGAGAAGAACCCGATAACCCTTCTAGATGGCAGGAGATGCCCAAGGTATGGATGAAGATGGAGAAGGGTTTTATGATGCCGCTCATGGAAAAATTGGTGGATTATGACAAAAGCAGAGTTAACTTGGCAGTTACTAGAGTGACCTAAAAACTGGAAAAATGGCACTTTCAAAATCCATGGTGTCAAATTCAAGCTGGACGCGGACCTCATCTCTACGGTCACTGGTATGCCCCATACTGGCCTCAATTTCTTTAGGGACCTGAAAATCTCCAATAATATTATGGAGTTCTTTCTGCGCAAAGATAAGGAGAGAGCTAAATTAGGCAAAGCGTCTGGGGGTATTATGAAGTGTCTAACATTAAAAAAATTTGGAGTTTTGTGCTTAATGCCATTATGGAGTATATCATTGTGGAGGGTCGCTTCACTAGGGTCCATACCTATCACTTTGTTCTTCTCAACCACTTTAGGCATGAGAAAAAGGGTGTCTCTTCCTTATTACCTTTTCAGGTCCCTGTCGCGCTCGTTGAACAAGCATAGTAAGAACCCCTCTTCTCTTGTGCTACATTATGGTCTTATTTTGCTCATTTATGAGCATTATAAGATTCTGGCGATTCATGAAAATAAAAGGCTGTCGGTATCCCCAGGCAAAGGCAAGAGGAAAACTGAGGATTCTAGGCCCAGCAAGGATAAGCACAAATAGAGTAAAAAGGATAAAAAAGGCTCTGCAGAGAAAAATGTGGAGGACACGGATTTGAGCCATAAACATAAGGATGTGGAGGTTGATCCTGAGTATATAGGAAAAGAAGGTAGTGATATGGAGACTGATGATACTGACAGGGCGGAGAGTTGGAAAGATGAGGAAGTGGGGGAAGAGGAAGGAAGAGAAGAGGAAGATTCCAATCAGAACAACTCGGTCAAGGAAACATCCAGAATGGACAATAGTAATGAGAAGGAAAAATAGGAAGAGGATGAGGGTAATAAGGAGGAACCTACCCACAGTGCGAGCCCTAATGATCTCAACAACCAGCCCATGGAGGAGCCAGATAACCAAAAAAAACAAGAGGACAAGGAAATGGAAACAGAGCTGAACAAGGATAAGGAGGATACGAGCATGGAAAAGGATAGAGTTGGTGATGAGATGAATACTAGTATGCTTATCCTGGATAAGCTTAAGAACCAGTTTGATGCTCGTCTGGGTTTTGATAGATGGGTTTATGAAAGAATTACTAAAATGGAAAAAAGGCTAAACATCGGGAAGAGCAGGGGCATAAAGGTGAAAGCAACCTGGAGCAATGGAAAAAGGAAATGGACGAAAAGGTGGAGAAGCTGGAAGTTCAGATCAGCAAGCTAGAGGAAAGGAAGGCTACCATGAAGAACTTCCTGATTCTAATTCCAGAGATACTCAACTCCGCGACCAGGAACATGGAGGAAATAGCCAAACACCTTGATGGTCCCAGCCCTATAGAGTCTATTGTGGACCTTGATGTTGAAGAGGTTGCTATTGAGGCTGGGAATGTGGATAGTGCTCCTGGAGCTGCGGCTAAAAGGACCAGGGCAAGCTTGAAAAAGTCTGCCTTGGCTTCATCAAAGGAATCTCTATCCTCAGGGAGAATATCAAAGAAATGCAAGGGATTAGCGCGAAATTGGCTAATGCCCTTAAAAACATAATGTAATTTGTCTTTTTTCTATTTTTGCTGGTAGTGTTGGACTTTTGTGCTGGCTTTTGCCCAGCACTTTGCTGGTTTTTTTACTATCTGCCCCATTTAGTTTCTTAATGCTTTTATCTTTTATGGTTCCTTTGTAAAGGGTTTCGGGGTCCCTTCAAAACTTGGTTTTCCTGTAATAAAAAACAATACTCAAAAAATGAGGGAATCCCATTGATTGAAGGATTAAAAATAATGGTTCAAAGTGGAAAAATTGGTGTTGATTTGTTGTGTGGCCTTTCTCATATTGTTGACACTAATATCATGCCTATTAAAAGTTGTGCCTAAGTCCTTGGATACACTCAAGATACTAGTCAAGTCAATCATTCCATTCCAGTGCCTGCATCATGACCTATTTTGCCTTCTTTCACATCTTATACCATGACTACTTCCACACAAAATGTTAATCCTACACATGTTAGTCAAGGGGGCAACCTTGTTAATCAAAATTCTCTTATACCTTCTTCTGCGAGTCTTTCATTTGTGACCCAATAATATCCCATACCTACATATCATAGTGTTCCACCTCCTTACTGTCAACCTCAACCTAGATACAACAATGTTACTCCTTCATCCCAATCCAATATGTCCAATTTCAATCCATCCACTGAAGCAACCATTAATAACTTAGCCCAAACCGTTTCAACCCTACAACAAAAATTGGCTTCCATTACCCAATCGAAGTTTAATGTGCCCACATTTGATGTAGCAAGACCATTATAAAATGACATTGTCCATGTTGTCCCTCATAAACACATGGAAGTCTCTCAATTGGAACTTTACAATGGGAAAAGAGATCCCTTGAATCATGTGAAAACATTTCAAACTTTGTATAGTGACTTTGCTCATGATCAAAGACTCAAGGCTAAATTGTTTACTCTAACCTTTAAGGATAAAGCATTGCAATGGTATTGTTCTTTGTCCCCTTATTCTATTATATCATTTCAACAATTAGCTAATGCTTTCATTCAACAATTTCACAATAATATTGGTCCTAAGATCACTTTGAATTATTTGATTCATTGTATGCAAGGTGTTGAAGAAAAAGTGACTAATTTTATTGGTAGATATAAACATTTGTATCCTCAAATTGCTTATCCTATGCCTGATCAAGATGTTCAAATAATTTTTATTGCTAATTTACAAAAATACATTAGGGATAAGTTTCTCTTTTATGAGTTTACTTCCTTTATGCGGTATTTCATAATTATCAGCTTCAAGTGAGTCAATTTGAATCATCTCCTTCAATGGCTTTGGTTGATAAGAATGATAGTGCTCAACAATATTTTGCGAAGTTTAAACCAAACAAGGGATACATCAAGATCAATGACAACATGAATACTCAAGTGATAGCCACAACATTAGGTGTGGCTCCTTTATCTAAATACTTTAGAAAATAATTTACTCCTCTTTCTGAGTCTTTGCATAGCATAATGACACAATTGATAAATAAAAATTTGTTGAAACTTCCTCCCATCAAGCTAATTGATACCTCCAAACCTTTGACACCTTATCAGATCCCAAATCCTTTTGCCAATTTCATCGTCAACCCGTTCATGATACTAAGAAGTGTTATACCTTAAGGAGTAGGATTCAAGACTTTATTGATAACAATACTATATTTGTTGCTAGTGTGAATGACAAAGGAAACAAATCCGCAACTCTTCCTAATCAAAACCTTCAAATATTTACCAATCCTTTGCCTTCCCATTCTACTAATGTGATTGAATCTAAATCTCTTACTTTTTCTCCCAATGACCTTGGTATTGAGTCTAATAATGTGGTGAATCTTGTTGATAAACCTACACCTCCTAAGGACTATGAATTACCTTTGATCCTAGTGAGACTATTGTTGAACCCGATGGCCCATTATATATCACTGTGAAGATCAAAGACAAACTCTCATGAGGGGTGCTCATTGATCTAGCATGTATGGTGAATGTGATTATTGAAGAATATCTTTATACTTTACAATTACATCAAGTAACATATGATAAATCTGATGTAGTGGTCAAGGTGTATGATGGTTTCTCTTGCCCTGCTATTGGCTCTATTACTCTTCCTATTAGTGTTGGTACTAAGTTCTTAGCTGCCATTTTTGCTATCTTTCCTATATCCAATCAAATTCGTGTGAAGTTGGGACATCCTTGGCTCTCTTCCATGAAAGTGATACCTTCTACTATTCATAAATGTTTAAAATTCCCTCATAATGACAAAATCATAACCATAATCATAACATGTATCAGCCCATGGTGAGGCATGGAGATGTCAACCTTGATTACTTTTGGCCTAAATATTTTGAGCCTCTTAAGACTTGAAGTGATGATATCTTTTGAATCTTATCAAAATTGGAAGAATGAGATGATCTTATCCTTGATTAAGTCTAGAGATCCTAGACCTATTCCTCCTCATGATGGATGCGGTCTCCTTCCTAAATCTTCTTCTCCTCCTTTATATGTTGCAGTTTCACCTTCTACATCTTACAAAGGGAAGCACCCGACATCTCCTATTTTTCAACCTAGTATACTTTCTCCCATTCATCATCCTTTAAAGGAAGAGAAGAAACCTATGACCATTGATCCTAAACTTTCACAACTCTTGGCTAAAACTAAAAGAAAATGTCATGCAAGAGAACACTAACAAAGGTGTCATGTTACTTGGCTCATGAACTTGCTTCTCAAAACATTTCCTCCTCAAAGACACCAAATGTTGACAGTCCCATTTGTCCAACCTTTGCCTAATACTAGGGAGGAAGTTCAACTTTAAGTCACCAAGATTAAAATTGCTTCATAAAGATGATGGTTCATGTTCTATTCATATTAGAGAGCCTATTTCTATTAGTCTTGATGAATGTTCGTGATAATGGTTTATCTAAACAATTTTCAAAAACATTAATCCTAACTCCTAGTGATAGATAAAGTGACTCATCATTAGAGCATGGTCCTTGTTTGGAACTTGCAATAGGTCCATCTACCATAGTCTAAGTTTCTCCTCTTTCATCTTGTCCTTGTTCCCAAAACAATTTTCAGAAAGATTAAGAGGTGGATGATTTGCTTGATTAGCTTCATTCATGTTATAGATCCTTTCTCTCCTCTCTTTCCCTTTATGTTGTGATATTCTTCTATTTTTACCTCCCTTCTTCCATTTGTTGTCCTTTGTGTTGTCTACTTGGGGATGATGTAGGCATTGAGATCTCTTTTGATCTCTTCCATATTGACTCAAAAGACACATGTGCTCTTCTTCCATAGTGCTTGTGGTTCCACTTCCTTTGGGAGATGAGGTCAATTCAATACAAATATTTCATGATATACATTATTTATCATAAGAGCATACTGACCCAAAAGTTAGTGGATCCCTTATGTGTTTTATGTTTTGTAACCATTATCCTTTAATTTGTCCTTTCTTGGGGGCATATCATTATGGGAATGTTCTTGTCTTTGGATGCATGCTACCTTAAAGAAATTGCTCCCAATAAGGTGTATGCAATCACTTTAACGTGGGGTCATACACTCTGCTCAATGTTTCACTTTATGCACACACTATCACATATCTCGATACTCAAGTTACTTTGCAAATTGAGCCTTTTGCTTTGTAATTTGGTATTTTTCTTTTTTCGTGACTCATAGTAAGTGAAACTTACTAGGCTAGTAGTCATGATTCTCTCTCTCTCTTATGATGTCCCTTTTATATTGATGTTGAAGCAGTAAAATCCTAAAGTCCCTTGGGGGCTTAGTGTGTTTTTTGTCTTTGATGTCTTGATGAAAGTTTTCAATACAAACATTTGTACTTTACTAAGAGTATGCTTAGTCTCATACTCCTACTCTAGAGTGGGGGCTAAATGTAGCATCCTAAATTTTACTCCCTTACAATTTTTTTCTCATTTAGGCCCTCACCTTGGCATTCATCCCTCGAGGCTTGATTGGAGCCCTGATTCTACTCACCATGCATCAAACTCAATATTTTCATCATCTGCACTTCTCCCCTAAAATCTTGAGTCCCTAATTGGATAGGACCAGGGTGCCCACACCTTGGTCCTCCCAATTAGGGTCCATTTTGGGGCCTCATAATGGTAACTTGAAATGGGGGGGGGGGGAATTTGGATCCCACGTCAGCTCATGTCAGAAAACTAAGTTGTTTTTTGACCAAGCATGTATAAAAGGATGTCTTACCCTCTCATTTTGACATAATACATCCATGAATTCAATTCATCAATCAAGCATTCATAATTCAAATTTAAGTGAGAAAGCAATCAGTGTTATTTCAAGCATTGGAGAAGAAGTGAAGTCAAGATTCAAGTATTGGAGATGACATTCATGTTATATGTTTCATGAAGACTACCTATATGAAACCCTAATTCCTTGTTAAGACAAAGAAAAATTCATAAAGAGGTATAACATTAGTGTTTTAGACATTTCAACATTTCCCTCAAAAGGAAATAATTTCCATTACAATAATTCATTTACATTTGAATTCTATTTCATGGTTAATTCCAAAACTAGGGTTTGACCTAGGGAAAACCCCTATTCCTACCATTTTCCCTTCTATACTATGTGTAGGAACATGTACAAAGCTATAATTTTTGGGATCAACATTATTCACAGAGATGGACAAATTCCCTTTTCGATGGTGAAAAGTTTGGAGGACCAGAGCAAAGGGCATTCTAGTCCTGACAATTCAAGATTACCTTCTGGGAATAGATCCAAAGACTCACATATTGGTCAGATCTAGGTTCGTAGCTCCTTTTGACGACTGTAGCTCACTATTTATACATAATTGCTTCAATTTACACACATTTACACTAATTTTAGCATCATTAATCAAATCAATTCAATTTAAAGGGAAAGAAGAGGGACACCTAAAACTCCTGCAATCTAATTAGAATCTTGGTCTTTTAGGATTAGATCTCCATCTCTCCTTAGTGTAAAGGTTGTTAAGCAAAAAATAGTGGTTTTACTACATCATTTGGTGAAACCCTAATTTTGACCTTATACAAGGACAGACACATAAAATGTTAGGATAACCAGTGAACAACTGAGAGGGGGGGGGGTGAATCAGTTGTTAACATATTATGTGAATTAAAGCACTTAAAACCTTTTACCAGAATAACTGATAAAGCATTAAAGCATAAATTAAAACTGGATAATCAATACCATGCAACCATAACACATAACACCATGATTTGTACGTGGAAAACCCGGTAAAGGGAAAAACCATGGTGGGAAACCCTACACACAATCAGATAATACTTTTGCAGAAAGTATATGATTACAATAGGGGCCTGCACATGTAGGAAGGCACACTACCTAGAGCATAGTGCTCATCACAATGGAGTCTCACTGACTACAAAAGAGGTCAACCACCTCAAAGTGTTTGGACAACAATCTGGAAAGAAGAACTGCTTGTGATAGTATCAAACATGCTAGATTACAGTTTCAGTTAGGCCCAAATGATAATTCAATAGATCCATTACATAATCCTGAAATAAAATCATATAACTTGTCGGTCTAAGGCCAAACAAATATCATCTAATCAATAAAACATCCCGAAAGCGCATCAAAAAGACCCACCAACATGTTTCTTTCAACTAGTCCATAACCTAGATAGCATCAGACCTAAATTAGATCCACATACGCCAAAGAAATGACACCAATCAGTCAAGGCACAAACACAATTACCATCAACATCCTCAATCCCTTCTAGAAGCTGCACCAACACCACTTATGCATTATATCAAAAATCTTCAATAAATCTCTATCGGTGAAACCCTTACCAGACCTACAAAGCAGGCTTACTAGAACATAAGATAGCATCCGATCATCAAGTCAATACCGACTGACTAAAACATACTTCAGAAGCATATGAACCATCCATATAGACTTATTCCATCATTCTGTTCATACCGATGACAATCAACTGATAATATTCCCAATCCAATCCTTCTACCGGAAGCTGATAAACAACCATAATAACTAGTATTGATATCAATGACAAAACATCAATGCAACACATAATCAAATCCTCCAAATTGCCAACAATCTCCACCTTTGGCATTGATGACAACATCAGATGTGAAAAACATCCAAGTGCCAAGAAATGCCAAACAAGTCTCCCCCTATGGAAGAAAACCAACAATCTCCCATAAAATGATATAGCAATGAGGCTCTAAATCAAATCTGAATCAAAAGACCAAATACCGCCAAACTCCTACTGAGGAGTGCAATCAATCTAAAGAATAAATAGCAATGTTTTTTCACATATATTCCTCCCCCTTTGGCATCAATGCCAAAGATATGATATAGATATCAAACAAAATATGAAAACTCTAAACCTCAAGGCTGACTACTCCCCCTGAGTAGTAGCATTATTTCATCAATCTGGAGCAAAAGATAGCTCTGATAATGCATACTAGACTGATACACATCTGCATCATTTAAGTCTCTACCGGAGGGGTAGAAACCCCCAATCTGTCTCTTAAATACTCAAATTATTCCCGAGACAAAGGTTTATTGAAGATGTCTGCTATTTGTTCTTTAGTGATCATATAAACCAATCTGACTTCTTTTTCTTCCACCTTTTCCTTCAAAAAGTTATACTTGATTGATATGCGCTTAGTCTTGGAGTAAAATATAAGATTATTTGATATGTCAATAACTATAGAGTTATCACAATGAATAACAAGGAGATCATTACAACTCACTTGTATATTCTTCAACATCTACTTCATCCATAGAACTTGAGTGCAAGAAATGCATGACTGCTTTTTGTTGATCCATGAAACCAACTTCTTCCCAAGAAAGAATGCTCCACCGGATGTGCTCTTCTAGTCATCAACATCACCTACCCAATCTGCATTTATATATGAACATAAAGTAAAGTCATCATCTTTAGGGTACCATAAACCATATTCAGTTGTTCCTTGCAAATACCAAAATATCCTTTTTATTGCACTTTCATGATTTTCTCTTGGATTACTTTGAAATCTTGAAACAATACTAATTGAATTCATTATATCCGGTCTAGTCTGAGTTAGATATAGAAAACCACCAATCATGGATTTATATCTTGTAGGATTTACTGGAGGGGATACATCTTTAATTGACAATTTTTCACTTGTAACCATAGGAGTACTAACCGGTTTGGAATTTTTCATACCAAATTTCTTCAATAATTCCCTTAGATACTTAGTTTGAGAAATAAAGATAGCTTTTTCAGTCTAAGTAATCTGCAAACCTATAAAAAATCTTATTTCTCCAGTCATAGACATTTCAAATTCACTCTTCATATTATCAAAGAATTCCATGCACAATTCTTCTTCACCTCCAAAAATGATATCAACAACAAATACATCAATAATCAGAATATCATCATTAGTGATCTTATATTATAGGTTACTACCAGCATTACCTTTTTTAAAATCAAGCTTCAAAAGATACTTATCCAACATTGCATACCAAGCTCTAGGAGCCTATTTTAATCCATATAGAGCTTCCCTTAATCTGCAAACCATATTTTTATCATCTGTTAGTAAAAATACATCAGGTTGCACAATAAAGACTTCCTCTTCAAGTTCTCCATTCAGAAATGCACACTTTACATCCATTTGATAGACCTTGTAGTTCTTATAGGCTGCACAAGCAATAAATAATCTAACAACTTCAATTCTGGCTACCAGTGCAAAAGTTTCACCATAATGAATTCCTTCCTTATGAGAATATCCTTTGCAAACCAATTTAGCCTTGTTTCTTACAACTTGTTCATCCTCATTCAATTTGTTTCTAAAAACCTATTTAATTCCAATGACATTCTTATTTTCAAGTCCGGGAACCAAAGTCCAAGTATTCTTCTTTTCTATCTGATCTAATTCATCTTCCATAGCTTTCATCTAACACTCATCTTTACAAGTTTCAATTACTAATTCTAGTTCAATATGAGAAATGAAACATACCTCTTGATTTGCCAATCTTCTTCTTGTCATAAATCCCTTGTTTTTGTCTCCAATGATATGATCTTCAAAATGATTTAGCCTTACATACCTTGGTGTTTTCTAACTTTTAGGTTCTCTATGCTGCTCTTCAATTACAATTGAGTTTTCTGATGATGTCGGGGTAACTGGCTCATTATTCTGTTCCAATACAAGCATTACCAGATCAGTTATGATCATTTCCACTGTTGGTTCTCTGTCATAAGATTTTGCTTGGTCTTAATGTTGCTCATCCACTTTCACATTAGCACTCTCCACAGTTCTCTGCAATAATTTGTTATAACATCTATATGCTTTTCTCTTAGTTGAATAACCAAGAAATATTCCTTCATCACATCTAGGGTCAAACTTTCCAATGGAATCTTTTATTTTGATATAACACTTACTTTCAAAGATTCTGAAATACTTAAGAGTAGGAGAATGACCAAACCACAATTCATAAGGTGTCTTACCGGTATCTCCTTTGATATGAACTCAATTGAATGTATAAACCTCTGTACTTACTGCTTCTCTCTAGTAGGTATGAGGCAAATTAGCTTCCATCATCATGGTTATGATTGCATCCAAAATGGTTCTATTCTTTCTTTCTACAATGCCATTCCGCTGAGGTGTCTAGGGTGTTGATAACTATCTCCTAATGCCATTTTTCTCACAATAGCTATTGAATTCACTGGATGTGAATTCACCACCTTGATCTGATCTCAAACACTTGATTTTAATCCCTATCTCTGTCCCAGCCATAGCTTTAAAGATCTTGAATTTCTCAAAGGCTTCAAATTTCTCCCTTAGAAAAGCAACCCACATCATTCTAGAATAGTCACCAATGATTAACATGAAATATCTATCTCCTTGAAAGCTTCTTGTATTAGCATGATCACATAGGTCACTATGAATCAAATCAAGAATATCATCAGATTTATCAGGTATTCTCTTAAAAGAAGTTCTGATTTGCTTACCCATTTGACATTCCTTACATACCAGATTATGAGGCTTCACAATCTTAGGTAAATCTCTAACTGCCTTAGTTGAACTGATCTTTATAATGCAATCAAAATTTACATGACACAACCTCTTATTCCATAGCCAACTTTCATCAATATGTGCAATCAAACATGTCTTTTCACCGAAGTTCAAATGAAAGATGTTACCTTTTGTCTGTGTACCGGTTGCAATCTCCAATCCTGATTTACTAATGATTTTGCACTTTCCATCCTTGAATTTTAATTGAAATCCTCTATCTACCAACTGTCTTACACTCAAAATATTATGCTTCAGACCTTCAACATAATAGACATTGTCAGTGTTCTGCTTACCATCCAATGAAATGGTTCCTCTTCCTTTGATCACGCATGCTTTGTTATTACCAAGTCTGATTTGACCACCATCAAATTCTTGTAGGTTTAGAATTTGTTTTTTGTCTCCTGTCATATGATGAGAACATCCACTGTCTATTACCCATTCATCTTTGTCTTCAACTTTTACTACAAGGGCCTTTTCCTCATTTTTGATAACTGGTTCCAGATCATCTTCCTTCATAGCATAAAATACCATCTTTTCCATTGCCGGACCACTAGCTGAATCTCTTGCTGGTTCTTCCTTTGAGTCATCAGTTACTCCTTCCTCATCAGCATAGTAGCATGATTTGTTTTTGTTTCTCCTGTACTTATACTTGATCTGATATTCAGGGTTAGGCTTAAAATATCTTCTTTCTCTTTCTTCCAATTTTGAATTCCTTTTAGGACATCTAGATGCAGAATGACCTATCTTATTACATGCAAAACATTTGAAAGGAGATTTTCCTTCATACTTACTTTCTGTCAAACCTTTAGGTATCCTTCTAGAAAATAGGGCTTCAAGTTTCTCAAGCTCTTCATCTTCTTTCCTAATCTCTTCCAATTCCTTTGCATACAAAACTTTCCAATCTTGCTTGCCAATTGATGATGTAGATGCCTTAAATACAGTATCAATCTTTGCAGATCCTAGAGGACCAAATTCTTCAAGCTCAAAAGCAAATATCTTCCCAACAAAAGTATCTCTATTGATAGAAGAGTTAGGCATGGTTCTTAGCTCATTAATTGCAGTTACCTTCATCTTATATGCTAGTGGCAAAATCCTTAATACTTTTGAAACAATCTCTTCCTCGCTCAGAGATCCACCACAACACTAAATTCCTAATACAATCTCATTTGCCCTTTCCATGAATGCAGAAATTCTTTCATCTTCCTCCATCTTCAAGCTTTCATATCTTACCCAGTAACATTCAAGTTTTGCAATTTTAACAGTGGGATCACCTTCATTTAGAGTCTCCAACTTGTCCCATATAGCTTTTTCCAGTGACTTATTGGATAATCCCATGATCTGCTGATCTGATAAGGTTCTTAAGAGGGCTTCTCTAGCTTTGTAGTCATTTCCAACATTCTTTTCCAAGTCTACCGGTGCAGGATTGCCAGATGACGGATCATGAGGAGTGTAACCATTCTGAGTTATTTCCCAAATTTCCTTTCCAATACATCTTAAATGAGTCTCCATCCAAATTTTTCATACTCCATAGTTTGTTCCATCAAGCCTAGGGCTGTCCTTCTAGTAAACAACATCTGAACTATTAGTTTCCATAGGATCTTCCTCAAGTGGTTAAGCTTTTGTAAAAAGAGGACCAGGCTTTGATACCAATTGTTAGGATAACTGGTGAACAACTGAGAGGGAGGAGGGGGGGGGGGGTGAATCAATTGTAAACATATTATGTCAATTAAAGCACTTAAAACCTTTTACCAGAATAACTGATAAAGCATTAAAGCATAAATTAAAACAAGAGAATCAATACCATGCAACCATAACACATAACACATAACACCATGACTTGTTCGTGGAAAACATGGTAAAGGGAAAAACCATGGTGGGAAACCCTACCCACAATCAGATGATACTTTTGCAAAAAGTATATGATTGCATTAGGAGCCTGCACATGCAAGAAGGCACACTTCCTAGAGCACACTACTCATCACAATGGAGTCTCACTGACTACAAAAGAGGTCAACCACCTCAAAGTGTTTGGACAACAATCTGGAAAGAAGAACTGCCTGTGATAGCATCAAACATGTTAGATTACAGTTTCAGTTAAGCTCAATACTAGAGGTCTAAAACATGTTACATAAACCCAACTTGATCACCTATGATCGACCAAATCCTTTGCACAAATGATTATTACATTATTCACTCCTTGCCTATCTGATCTACAATGAGATCTTACAAATATTTATACAAGCCCTGAACCTAAACAAGTAGGTCGACCACCCAAATGATAATTCAATAGATCCATTACATAATACTAAAAAAAAATCATATAACTTGTCGGCCTAAGGCCAAACAAATATTATCCAATCAATAAAACATCCTAGAAGCGCATCAGAAGGATCCACCAACATGTTTCATTCAACCAGTTCATAACCTAGATAACACCAGACCTAAATTAGATGCACACATGCCAAAGCAATGACACCAATTAGTCGAGGCACGAACACAATTACCATCAACATCCTCAATCCCTTATAGAAGCTATACCAACACCACTTATGCATTACATCAAAGATCTTCAATAAAGCTCTGTCGATGAAACCCTTACTAGACCTACAAAATAGGCTTACTAGAACATAAGATAACGTCTAATCATCAAGTCAATACCAACTTACTGAAACATACTTTAGAAGCATATGAACCATCCATATAGACTTATTCCATCATTCTAATCATATGGGTGATAATCAACTGATAATCTTCCCAATCCAATCCTTCTATCGGAAACCCGTAAACAACCATAACAACTAGTGTTGAAATTAATGACAAAACATCAACGCAACACATAATTAATTCCTCCAAATTGCCAACATAAAAGACACAAGTTTAATAAGATAGTGGTTTGGCCTCCACAAAGGCAACAAATAAGATAAAATATTTGAGAAATATATGATAATAAAATTCAGATATGATAGCCCCCTTAGAATGGTATTCATTATAAGGAGGGAACATAAGTTATTCTAAGGATAAGAGATGTTGTGTCATCTTAACCTCACAAGATGTCTCTGTAGACACCTAAAATTGTCCAGTTTAATTAAATAAATATTTTATTTATTTAATTATCTAAGCCTAATTCTTCTATTAATTAAATAAATCTTTATTTATTTAATTAATTCATTTATCCTCTTCTAGCCTTATTTCTCATTTAAATAAATACATTTATTTATTTAAATTATCCTTTTCCTAAATTAAATAAATATCTTATTTATTTAATTGATCCCACTTCTTCTATTAGTTAAATAAATCTTTATTTATTTAATTAATTCATTAACCTTTTCTACCCATGACACATGTCATTCATCTCTTAATTCATACACTACCTACCCCTTTCATTATTTTATTATTTCTTTTACCTACCCTCTAATCATAGCTGACCTCCTTTTACACCTCTCAATCTTATCCCTCCATTTCTTATAGTGTCTTCTATATAAGGAGATGCTTCCTTCATTATCAAACCCTAATCGTTCTATGCATCCTAATCATTCATGCTAAGGACTTGATCAATTGACTACACTACGATCCTACTTGCAACCACATTCCGTTCTTTTTTAAGCTCTTGTGCACATAAAATCTGAGAGCAAATATATCAAGCAAGATCAATGGAGATAGGAAGAATGGAGAGCCAAACCCTATTGGACATGTGATGGTATAATCTTTGTGATTTCATTTGATTTGCATTGTCTTAGGTAATCTTCATATGTTATGGTGGATCTTTGTTGTTGTTAGGCTAGGGTTTTGTGGTTGAATTCATTTAGCCTTTCAATATCATTATTATTGTTATCCATTTTCACCATATATAGTCTCTATGGAATTCTACCTTGCAGTAGATAGCACACGATACCCACAACATCAACAAAAACACATAGAGAGATATGGGGATCTATTATTTGGCATCAGTAGAACTCTTAGGAGCAAAATAAGATTATATATATGGTTGCATATGAGTTACTCATCATGGTCTCAAAGTTTTTGGATTTGAAGAAAGACACATGAAGACAAAGATAAAATAAAAATTTGGGTCAACGTGGAAGAAGGCCTAAATATCCCCAACACTTTGCATCATCCTCTAATGCCAAAAATCAAGATAAAATAAAAAGAAGAAATTGAGACAAATAGAGGAAGTGAATGAGAAATATAATCCTTTGTATCCAAGTACCTATAGAGTAACTTGGGTCCTTCAAGAGAGCACAACATATATAGACAAGCACGAGGGAACACAAGACATGCACACTCTAATTTAAAAGATAAGAAGAGTACTAATCTAGAGGATGATCTTGAAGAGGAACAATCATTAAGGCGGTATTAGGTATCTCATTAGTAGCATGAGCCAAGGATGAGGCTACCTCAACTTTCTCATCCAACAACTCTTGTGAGGTAGGAGTCAATGATCACATGAAGATCATCGACAATGCTCGAATCTCCTCTAGAGAGTCAACCAAGCACCTCTCCAAAGAAGAGGTAGGTGAATCAGCTTAAGGCGACAAAATAAGAACTGCATCGCCGACCTCTAGAAGAGGAGAGGTGACAAAATTTTAAGAAGGCAAAACCACCTCCACATCAACTACAAAAGAAAACAAAGGGGTCGCAGGAACCGATTTCTAGTGATGAAAATCAGGAATAGGTCCCTTCTCAAACTTGTGCTTAGGTGGCTAAGGTGAAGTTCTCACTTTAACTGTAGATCAAAGTCCGAGGACCCCAAGAAAGTTGCAATGAATATGTAGAGATGAAGCGAGAGGACTGGACAATATTGCACTAGACACCACCTATGTGTACAACATGTCAATCAGCTAGGAAAATGGAGGGATGTCTAGGAAATAGGTGATGAGTGGCAGCTCCAAGGAGGGGGTGATGAAACCTGTACCCACTTAGGACAAGGCTCATCAACGGTCCTTAAAGTGGTGGGTAGCAACACAAAGGATGGAGCATATACAAATGCAAATCTAGTGGTGGGAGTAATGGAAATACAATCAAACACATATGTGGTGAGAGTAGAAGTGGGCATTGAAGACTCACCCTCAGCCTTTAAATCGACCTCATGTTCCTTAGCCATCACTTCTCAACAACACTTATGCTCACAAGCAAGCTAGTTTCAATGTAGATGGGAATTAGGAAGAGAAGAATAAGAAGACACAATAACATCTTTCTCCATAGGAGAGGCCATTGGTGTTGTTGTTGGAATAGATGAAGGACCAATCGATGAACTAGGAGGTGCCACTATAGAAAACACTATAGGCTCAATCATAGACACCCTTGTTTTTCTCCAGGAGCAATCAAAGGAAAAAGAGGTACCCTCAAAGGATGAGATACAAAAGCTAAAGGAGAAGAACGAGAATGATGCGAACACTTATGCTTTCCATATAGAGTAGGATGAGGGATGTCTACGAGGATAGGCAAATTAAACAAAGGGAAAGCCTTGGAATTTGACAACGTAGGTGTTGGCAACAACAATGAAGGAAAACTGAGAGGAGGGGGGGGGGTTAATTAGTTTTCACCAAATTATCAAACTTTACCTCAAATGTAAATCTGATAAATTGCAGTAAAAACGAAGATAAGCAAATTGACAGCACAACACACAACACCAAGCTTTTTGACGTGGAAACCCCGATTAAGGGAAAAAACACGATGGGAACCTACCCACAATAAGATGATACTCTACTGTACCATATGTAAATATTACAAAGGGGAATGCAATGCATTCAACCTCACTGCCTAGAGCTCATTTATCATTATATAATAACCCGAAAGGCTACAACCCCCAGGGAAGTCTTACTGTCTTACAATAAGATTCAGACTATAATCCTGAAGGAATGAACTACAATAATAACATCTGCTCATGCCTGATGGCAGTCCTAGTTAAGCACATTTGTTTGCTTTACAACTCTCCAATCTCTTCTCAATACACCACATCTAAGGATAAATTTTCTTAAAGACCACATATACCACTCTCTGATAATGCAAACACTACATCGATACCCAAATTACATGACAATATCACCTATATATATAGATCATCAACCTTGGCAACAAGGCCGGCTAAACCCTCAACTCACAATTACAAAATTACATCACATGGTGCAAACATCGACCACCGAACCAATATAAATGATATAAAATGGACCTAAATCAAATTATCAAACACACAACACCACCGAAAATTACACCAAGATCAACTGTAACACACCACATCACCAATCACCAGATCAACAATATCACCAAGAATGCGCACAAGGATCAATGCAGACCACCAAAACAAATAGTACATGATTAGGAAACACCAACAAGCATGTTAGAACCATCCGCAATAGCTGTACCAACACCACTTATCAAATCTTCATTGATCAACATCCAAAACTCAAGAACAACAACAACTCAGAATGGAAAGATAGATTGCAAAGCACCAAATCAGAAACCATCTGAAATGTAGATACACATGAACATCCCAAACAATCTACCAAAATCATAACTCAAGATCTGATTACATCAGAATATACTGAAGGAAATACCAAACATTGCAAAGCTCTGATAAAAAAAACCAAACTGCAAACCGAATCGTATGATATGATCAATTAAGCTTCTGGATCACTGAAACCAACACAAAAAGATATAATGATACTAGAAATACTCCATATATTGAACCATGATCCCAATAAACCAATTTGCAACCACTAGAGCAGTAAATCACAGGAATATATTAACATCAATGACAACAACATATCCTAGCAGTAGCAATATCCAACACTCCCCTTTTGGCATTGATGGCCACATATGGATGCGAAAAACAATCAATGCAAAGAAAGAAAACATCTCCAATAAACTCTCCCTAAGATCAAATAGATAAAATATTTTTTCACATGATTTCTCTCCCCCTTTGACATCAATGACAAAGGTTCTCAAAATAGAAAACTAAACTCTCCCCCTTAGATAAACAAATCAGATCAACTGAACCACAAAAAGACTACTCCATCAAAGGAGAAACATAAACTCATCAATCTAGACAAGAGGATAAGACTATGAAGTCCACTGGATTGATGCAAATCAATGCATCTAGTTCCCATCAGGAGAGGTAGATAACCCCAACTTGTCACTCAAGTAGACAAATGTATTTGTAGGAAAAGGCTTTCTGAAAATATCAGCGATTTGTTCCTTTGTAGACACATACTCTAGCTTCACTTCCTCTTCACTGACTTTTTCTCTCAAGAAATGATACTTGATTGATACATGTTTAGTCTTTGAATGTTGCGTCGGGTTCTTTGACATATTAATAGCACTAAAATTATCACAATATATGACAGTAGGCTCATCATAGATAACTTTGATATCCTTCAATATTTGTTTCATCCAAACTACCTGAGTGCAATTATTAGTAGCAACAATATACTCAGGTTCAACACTAGATAGGGAAACTGAATCTTGTTTCTTACTTGCCCATGAAACCAATTTCTTACCCAAAATGAATGCACCATTGAAGGTACTCTTCCGGTCATCAACATCACCAACCCAATCAACATCAGTGTAAGCACATAACATGAAATCATCATTCCTAGGGTACTACAAACCATAATCCACAGTTCCTTTCAGGTATCTAAATATCCTCTTTACAACAGTGAAATGACTCTCTTTCAGATCAACTTGATATCTAGCAGCCATGCACACATCATGCATAATGTCAAGTCTAGTCAGAGTCAGGTATAATAGTCCACCAACCATAGATCTGCACAAGGTCTGATTAGTTTTCGTAGATTCATTATTTTTAGATAATTTGCAGCCAGTCATCATATGAGTTCCAACTGGTTTATAATCTTATAGCTCAAACTTCTTCAGTAATTCCTTCACATAATTAGATTGAGAAGAAAAAAATACCTTTTCCAGTCCGTGAAATCTGCAAACCTAAGAAAAAATTCATCTTTCCTATCATAGACATTTCAAATTCTTTATGCATATCACCAACAAACTTCATACTCAAGTTATCATCTCCTCCAAAGATAATGTCATCAACAAAAACTTCAACAATCAAAATGTTATCATTTTCAATCTTTAGATATAGATTACTATCAGCATTACCTTTATTAAATCCTAACTTCAGCAAATACTTATCGAATCTAGCATACCAGGTTTTAGGGGCTTGTTTCAATCCATAAAGAGATTTCTGTAGTTTGCATACCATGTCTCCATCATTTGATAATGAAAATCCATCAGGTTGCTCAATGCATATTTCTTCCTCAAGATCACTATTCAAGAAGGCTGACTTTACATCCATCTAATATACCTTAAAATCCTTATAAGCAACATATGCAAGAAATAGTCTAACAACTTCAAGTCTAGCTATCGGAGAAAAAATCTCCTCATAATCAATCCTTTCTTTTTGTGAATAACCTTTGCATAATGTTGGGTGAATATTTTGTCACCAACGTACCAATGAAAAAATATGTATTTCACACATAACTACGTTGAGACAAAGTCTCTCCTCTCATCAAGGGGAGGTTCCCTGATAGAATTTGAGTATTTCAACTACTTTGCAATTAAATTCGGGGGTAAGCTTAGGGTGTATAATTATCTTTTTCTTTTCAGAATTCGCGTATATCCCCTTACTTGATGAAACTTCTTACAAAATAACCAACTAAAGAAACTTGCATACAATGACTAAATTGTATCTCTAAAACTGCATAAGCACAAAGTCTTATGTGATTACCATCTAACTTTCAAATCAATTATAATTATAACTAATATAGCTTGTAGCCCAAAGTCTTCAAGATATATATATACTTTCAATAATCTAAAGCAACCAAAAATAATACAAAGCCTATTACCTAATCACTGTATCACAATACTAATTCCTAAATATGAAAATAGCTCAAAGTCTATTTGCCACAATTTAGATGCTCTGTTAATCACATGAATAAAAACACCACCAATATCAAGGAATTAAAGAACTTATATAAGAAATGAACATAGGAACATTCACTCATATAAACAATCTTCGACCCAACACAAAGTTTGGAATCAAAAGGAATTTATTTCTTTATTTGCTTGACTAAATCTTCACAACAAAAAGCTGAAAGTCTTAGTTGAGGCAACAATTCGACAGAGTTTTGCTTAGCATATAAAAGATAAATATTTACAAATGAGGTCCCCCCTTTTATATGAAAGGAGTTGAGAAAAACCTGGGTACAATTGACTAATTCAACTATAGAGTCCCACTTGACTACAACTACTGCATAAAATAAAAATGCAACTGCAAGAAAATTTGTAGTAAGAAAATATGCAACTACATGAAAACTACATAGTATCAAAACCACTTTATTATTTATTTTTTCCCCTCATTGGTTTTTTGGAATTCCTCGAATCTTGCCAGTGTAGCTTGCATCTCAAATTTGTTTGGCCCTAAAGTCACATTAGAAATGGCGTGAACATGAGAGATGGAATCTCTGACTTCTACATAATCCCTTTTAGCTTTCTTCAAAACTGATGCAAGATCATCTCTAATTTGACTTGAATTTCAATCAACTTATCAAATTATGCTAGAGAAAATTGATCATCTACCAACTGGTCGATCATTGTGAGGAATTCCTGTTTGACGGTCTCATTGGGTAAAACCTTATGTTTGGTATCAAATAACTGGCAAGGTAATTCTGATATCCCTGATGAAATATTTGTGATTGCATCAACACATGCTTTCTTATCCTAATTCATGTCCTTTACCAGTATTTTCATTAGCTTATCCTTGTGTGCCAATATTGATCGGGTTTGGATGTACTTGCCTCGAGTCAATACCATGTTGTTATCAACAAGGATGTCTACTCTATACTCTCTCATTTTATCCCAAAGCCCTAATTCTTTCTCAAGTTCTATTACTTCTTGGGATAATAAAGATTATACATCTGGAACCTATAGTTGAGCATTCTCAAAATATAACAAAATCTTGACTGCAAAATCAATGAGATGTATCCCTTCTAGCTTCAAGCGATCGATCTGTTCTTCCATTATCCTACCCCTTGTACCTAGTCTCTCTAACTTTTGAGCGCTTTTGTGTCAACTGAAGAAACTATTGGATGAACCTCTTATGATGACTGCATTATTTTATGAAGAATGCTAGTCAACTGTTCACATTTCTACTTTCATTCATTCTTCTCATCTCTTTCCTGATCAAATCTACACTTGAGAGAATTGAAAGCAGTTTGTGAGTCTTTCTTAACACTCTCATATGTTTCTACACCAAGTTCTACAGTCTACATAGTATAATCTGCAAGTTGAATGTTGTCCTTGTCCTTATCTAAAGATGGCACCAAGACCTCAGCGGATTTCCTTTTGCTTACGATATCAACCAAGATTCTAGACACAGTCTTGGGCTTCTTGGTGACTTTCTTCTTGACATGACCTAATTGATCAAAACCAAAATCATCTGGTGAGATTACTTGCTTATTTCTTTTGGGCGCCACAATATCCAACCATGGAGGAAGATTTGATTTTGCTGTTGGAGTTGTGGTATTAGTTTGTGCAGTCAAATATACTTGTATAGCATCCTGGCTTGTAGTTGCAGCAGATTGGGACACTAGCACAAGGGAAGTTGTATCAACAACATTAGGATCTTGAGAAGAAGATGTTGCTGCTACAATGGTAGAAACCAATGGTGGAGCTGTTGTAGTGATAACAGTCAAAACAAGTGGCGAGGCCTTTGCAGTAGCAATGCCTGAAGAAAGTGTCACTATCTATTTCTCTTTGGAAATCTGTGTCATTGCTTCTGTAAAGTCTAAGATTGAAGATTCAATCATAGACACAAGTACATCATCGAAACTCAGAAGGCTTGACAAAGTTACAAATTCTTCATCATCTTCTTCAATGTCTAAGCCTTCATCATCATGTTCTTCATTCGAATTAGATTCAATAGAAGGAATGGTTACCTAAGTTGAAGTAGGAACCCATGTCGTTGTAGAAATAGTAGTAACTAGCAATGTAAGTGATTCCTTAACATCTTACATTTCTTCTTCCTATGGTATCTCTCCCTCTTCTTGTGCTTTTTTTGATTCTTGTAATGTCGGTTCCTCATAAACATCCTTTTGCACAACTTGAGATGAGGATTCTCCTTTCTTTGGCCCTTTGATAGTGAACTTGTATGTAGGTTTCTTCACCTTTGACCTAGGAGATGAAATCAATGGTATCTCTTGTGGGTCCTATCTATTCTTGGTTCTCATTTTTTATGTCTTCCCCACAAGATCTTCATCATCCTGCTCCTCACCTGAACTTGTAGGAATTTGTTTCATCCTTATGCCCTTTTTTAGCAGCCATGCCTTAGTATTTGCCATGATGGGGGAAAATCTTGCAGAATTGGATTTATTTTCTTTCTATAACCACTAAATAGGTGGAAGAGGCGTATTAGCAATGCCATTCTTGAAATAAATAGAATCCACAACATAATCAATAGTATCCTCCCACGTATCTAGGATTTTGGCCAAATTCAAGTTTTCAATTTTCTCATGTGCGAGGTGATTGAAATCAAGTTTCATCACATCTTCATCATCTCTACAATCTGCCCAAACATCCTCTAGCCGATGTACATGTACATAATTCCTATGGATCTTATTATTCATTCCATGGAAATCAAAGTTATTGTGGGCTTTGAATCTTCTCATTGTCACCCACTGCATTTCCTCCTCCATGTTCTTGGATTTAGGAGTGGTTAGTACTGAATACCTACCAATAGACTGAGCAGACTTGAGATCAATCTTGTGTGAAGAAGACTATCTCTCATGTACATACACTAACTAATGGCATAGTTCCATCACAGTAATCTTATCAGATGGATACCTTCGTAGCATAAAAGGTTCGCCAGTGAAGCAACCTATACAAATGTATGTGAATGTTGGAAAATGCAAAAAGACACACCCATACTCACAAACTTTATTATATGCTACATCAAAAGGACTCTTTTTCTACAACTCTTTGTCAAACAAGAACTTCCATACAACAAAGAAGGCATCATTGACCCTTTAGAAGTGACTTCTCCAATTAGCGATGGTTAACTGAGAATAATAATCCCAAATTGGAGTTTCCCTTCTATCACCTTTTATAGACAGTCTTGGAAATTGCCTCATGGAGGCAACTGCATACAAAAGATAGGAAGTCATATAAAATTTTAGGGTGGTTCCGATTTCCTTCAATTGTTCACAAATTGCATCACTGATTTGCTCACCCCAGTTTATTTTGTCATTTCCTTTTCTGATGACATTCATATACCAGCACATCCATATTTCAAAAAGGTGAGAATATGAAAGCCCTATTATCTGTGACAACAAGGTGGCAATATCATTATACTCAGTGAAATCACTTTTGTGAAAGAATTTTGGAGTTTCTAGCAGTTTGCAAGAAAACATTATTGATCGTTTTCTTACACTTGTCTTCATTTTCCTCGTACCATTTATGTGCACTTGCCAGAGTAATATCCACAACTTTCTCTATATAAGAACTTTTGAAAATACTATTGAAGTATTTAATATCCAAATGGATGACTACATTCCCATCTACATCTTTGATCTATCTAGTGGTAGGATCAAAGCGCTCTGCTGCTGCTAGTACAAAGTCAGGATCATGAGCTACCACTGGAAAAGATGCATACTTGTGTGGCCTCCAGAACTCTTTTTCAGAAACTCATCCATGTCCACATGCCCTATTTTAGTATCCCAGATTTGGTCCACATTTGACTTGACAGAGCTTTCCAGGAACATGTTCAAATACTTGTACTTCATTTTATTTCCTATTGAATTGCTAGGAGAGGGATCAGACATTTTCCAAAGGCTGCATTTCAACACCAAAGATCAATATTCAGAGAGTCAACACCATCAGAGTTACATTCTTGTTGATTAGAATCATAACCGAAAGACAAAAATGCCTTAGGAAGAAAAAACAACAAAAACTACAGGCTGGGTTTTAAAACCCGACCTGCACTAAGGAAGGTCATCCTTGCATATCGGGTTTAAAAACCTAATCTTTAGTTTTAAAACTAATGAATCAACATTTTGGGTTTTAAAACTCGACATGTCAAGGGTATGACATGATTGGCAAGCCGAGTTTTAAAACTTGACTTGCCTTAGGGTAGATCAAAGGCTACAGGTCGAGAAATAAATCCAAACCTACACTTAGGTGTATATCAACTTGCAGGTTGAGATTTATTTCCCGACCTACACCTTCATGCAAAACAAAAGACATGTCAGGTTTTAAAACCCGACATGCACCTTAAGGTAGGTCATATGGCATGTTGGGTTTTAAAACCCAACATGCCTCTTGGCAAAACAAACTGGCAGGTCTAAAAATAAATCTCGACCTGCCTTAGAAAAAGGATCAAATGGTAGGTCAGGATTTATTTTCTGACCTGCCCAAAAGAAAGGGTATGCTTCACATGTTGGGATTTAAATCCTGACATTCCCAAAGGGAAGCTTAATGTGTAGGTCGGAGTTTGAAT
Organism: Cryptomeria japonica; assembly: GCF_030272615.1. Classification (NCBI taxonomy): domain Eukaryota; kingdom Viridiplantae; phylum Streptophyta; class Pinopsida; order Cupressales; family Cupressaceae; genus Cryptomeria; species Cryptomeria japonica. Next base: position 840,663,520 of record NC_081407.1, on the reverse strand, counting down.
TCCGACCTGCTTTCCAAGGTAAGATTTGCACAGGTCGGACTTCAAACTCCGACTTGCCTTTGGGTAAAACAAACCAAGTGTTGGAAAATAAAAACCCGACTTGAGATTTGGAGGGCAAGCATGAGAATGTCAAGATTTAAATCCCAACACTCAAAAACCCTAGCATAAGAAGAAAATGAAAGGAAAAACAACATAAACTGGCAAAAATAAAATCGTAGGAAGAAGGAAAAACAAAGAGAAGAATAAACTTACCTAAAAACGTCACAAATTTGCCCAAAATTGAAAACACAAGCCTCCAAGCATTCAGTAAAAAAAAATTCACACCTGAGAGTTCAAGAAAGCTTAATTACAAATTAAAAATGCAAAAATAACCCAAAATTTGAGTTTATAAAGTTAATCAAAGTGCATTTAATACACTTTAGGTTACCCGACGCGCTTTGCAGGTCGGGTTTTAAATCTCGACTGACAACTCTAGGAGGGTGAACATGCAGGTTGGATTTTAAAACCCGACCTACACTAAGATAGACCTGCAGGTCAGGTTTTAAAACCTGACCTGCCACTAAGGACAACAAGCTTGCACATCGGGTTTTAAAACCCAATGTGTGACTCAAAAGCTAAAACATTTAAGTCGGGTTGTAAAACCTGACATGCATAAAAAGAGAAAACAAAGAGCTAACTCTTAAAAATAAAAAGATGCTTAACTAAGACATAAAGGGGCATGACTTACGAGGCAAGTCAACCAATCTCAGAGTACATGAGATATGAAACATACAAGTTTCGTAGGGGTTGTCTCACAATTCGGTCCAGCTGAAATCAGTGACAACACATACCGATCTTTCTTCAATTCTAACAACTTCACCGACTTCATTCAATTTGTTCCTGAATACCCATTTAGTACCAATCACATTCTTGTCTTTAGGTCTAGGCACAAGCTCCCACGTGTTATTCTTTTCAATCCAATTCAATTATTCTTCCATAGACTTCATCCAATTTTCATCTTTACAAGCTTCAACAACATATTTAGGTTCAATTTTAGAAATCAAACATACCTCTTCAGTAGCCAACCTTCTTATAGTCATTACACCTTTACTTTTATCACCAATGATCTAATTTTTAGAATGATTCAATCTCACATACCTCAGAGTCTTCTGACTATTTTGATTTACAAGTTTCTACACCTCTTCACTGGCAGTACCAACATCCGGGTTAACAGTCTCTACCAGATCATTCTGCTTCAATTCTTCAATCTGATTTACTGTTAAAACAACATCCTGATCATCATCATATCTGCATGCTCTGATTTCTTTTCCATTGCTCTCACCAACTTTCACATTTGCACTTACCACTATCTTTCTTAGTCTCTTATTGTAGCACTGATAGGCTTTTCTCTTTGTAAAGTATCCCAAGAAAATTTCTTCATCACTTCTCACATCAAATTTTCCTATATCCTCATCTCTCTTGATATAACACTTGCTTCCAAAAATTCTGAAATATTTCACAGTAGGAACATGGCGAAATGATAACTCATAAGGAGTCTTACCGATATCACCGTTTATATGAACTCGATTGAATGTGTAAATAATAATGCTAACAACTTCTCTCTAGTAGATCTTCAGAATATTTCCTTCAATCAACATAGTCCTTGCAACATTCAAGATAGTCATGTTCTTCCTTTCAACAACTCTATTTTTTTGTGGGGTTCTAGGAGCAGATAATTATCTTCTAATCCCATGCTTTTGACATAACGAATCAAACTCACCGGAACCAAATTCTCCTCCTTTATAACATCTAAGACATTTCACCTTCAGTCTTGTCTTAGTCTCAACCTTCACTTTGAATATCTTGAATTTGTCCAATGCTTTTGATTTTTCCTTCAAAAATACAACCCACATCATCTTGGAATAATCATCAATAAATAACATCAAATATCTGTTACCCTGCACACTTATTATTGTAGTGAGTCCACATAGGTCAGTATGCACAAGATCTAGCAATCCATCAGATGGATACTACTTACTCTTGAAATAAATTCTTGTTTGCTTACCCATTTGACATTCATTACATATCGAATTAGTAGGCTTAACAATTTTAGGCAAATGTCTAACAGCTTGAGTAGAATTAATCTTAATCATTGAGTCAAAATTAACATGACACATTCTCCCATGCCACAACCAACTTTCATCATTTTGAGCAATCAAGCAACTTTTCTCACCAACATTCAAATGAAAGATATTACCTTTAGTCTTAGTTCTTGATGCAATCTCTATACCAGAGGCATTTAGGATCTTGGACTTTCCATTCTTGAATTGCAAATCATAACCTTTGTCAACCATATGTCCAACACTTAAGAGATTATGCTTCAAACCTTCAACACACAAGACATCATTAGTGTTAAGCTTACCATCAAAGGAAATATAACCTCTACCATGGATCACACAGGCTTTGTCATCTCCAAATCTTACTATTCCAACATCATACCTGTCCATATTCACAAATTTACTTTTATCACCGGTCATATGATGTGAACAACCACTGTCAATCACCCATTCATCTTTCTCTTCAACTTTAGCAGCTAAAGCTTTCTCCTCAATAATGCAGCTTGTGGAATCAATAGGTACCGATCCATCTTCTTTTATAGTAATAAACACAATTTCATCTCCTTCTAATTCTTCATCTGCAACACTTTCATCAACAACATAATAATAGTTATTCTGATGCTTATACTTTTGGTTAGACTTGTAGGGCTAATCATACTTCTCATGCTTCTCATATCTATCATTTCTATCATGCTTATCAAATTTATCATGCCTATCATACTTAGACATTCTCTCCGTGCACCTAGAAGAAAAATGTACTATTTTATTGCAAGAAAAACATTTCAGAGGCAATTTACCATCATACTTACCAACTCCCTTAGGCAATCTTTGGGCAATCAATGCTTCAAGATCATCCAATTCTATTTCTTTCTCTCTCTCAGATTCTCTAAATGTTGTCTTAGACTTTCCATGTGATTCACCAAAATTGCTCAGTTCAAATGCAGCAATCTTTCCAACCAACATATCTCTTGTCGTAGTAGTCACACTCCAGATCTCATCAATTGCAGCAACATTGTGTTTGTAAGGAGGAAATGATCTCAATACCTTAGAAACAATTTCATCTTCTTCAAGGGTTCCACCAACACATCTGATACCTAGGACAAGGTCATTCACCTTAGCCATAAAGGAGTTTATGTTCTCATGTTCTCCCATCTTCAAGATCTCATACTTCCCTTTCAAACTCTGCAACTTAACAACTTTGACTTATTAATCTCCTTCATACAAGGTCTCAAGATTCTCCCAGATCTCATGTGCAGTCTCAAGTCCCATCACATTAGTCATCTCAGAATCAGTTAGGGCACTCAACAATGCTTCCTTAGCTCTAATGTTATTTTTGGCTTCCTTGATCTCATCAACAGTGACCGGTCCATTCTGAGGAACAAAATAGGCATTCTTTGTAATCTTCCAGTAATCTTCTCCAAGGCATCTCAAGTGAACCTTCACTCGCTTCTTCCATATAGCATAGTTACTTCCATCAAATCTTGGACTCTCCTTCTTGAAAAATAACACTTCCACTTCTAGTTGCCATCCGAGATCACCTCAAGCGGTCAAGCTTCTTCCGGAGGATCTAGCTCTGATAAAAATTGTTGACAATAACAATGAAGGAAAACTGAGAGGCGGGGTGAATCAGTTTTCATCGGATTATCAAACTTAACCTCAAATGCAAATCTGATAAACTGCAGTAACAACAAAGATAAGCAAATTGATAGCACAACACACAACACCAAGATTTTTGACGTGGAAAACCCGATTAAGGGAAAAACCATAGTGGGAACCTACCCACAATAAGATGATACTTTGTAGTAGTATATGTAAATATTACAAAGGGGAATGCACATCTATTCAGGCTCACTGCCTAGAGCTCATTGCTCAAGATATAATAACCCAGAAGGCTACAACCCTCAAGGAAGTCTTAGTGACTTACAATAAGATTCAGATTACAATCTGGAAGGAATGAACTACAATAATAGCATCTGCTAATGCTTGATGATAGTCTCGGTTAAGCACATTTGTCCGCTCTGCAACTCTCCAATCTCTTCTCAGTAAACCACATCGAAGGATAAATTCACTTAAGCACCACATATACCACTCTCTGATAATGCAGACACTGCATCGATACCCAAATTACATGACAACATCACCATTGTTAGGCCCAAAATGGAAAACTAATATACTTAGAGGGGAGGGGTGAATATGTACTCCAAAACCTTTCTTCAATAATAACCTTACTGTTATGCATAAACAGAATAGTGCAGTTACATAAAATAAAGTTAAAACAAACAGATAACAATCATACATGATTCACTCCATAACACATATATTTTGGTTACGCAGAAACTCTTGGTTAGAGAGAAAAATTGCGGTGGGGATGGCACCCACAACTTCACTACTGCAATAACAAAGATTGCTCGGTTAGAGCTATATTTAGCTATTTCTGATAGCTTACCCTGTCAGGAGTAACAAGATCTATTAGATCTACCTTGCTAAAGGATTTTATAACATTAATCTAAATGCTGCACCTGGTTAGAGGATTTACAATTTATAGACTTGGTTCGAGTCTTTTACCCTATTAAAGGTTTCTCTTTCAACTTCACAATATTACAATAAAATCATTACAAATATCTACAACTTTACATCTGAAATGTTATAGCAGATTCTATGTGCTCAGAATAAGATTACCTTGCTTATAGCATACCTCGATAACCCATATTATAACTCGGTAAACCCTTTTGTTTACTATGTTCTTCGACTGTTCTCTGATAACCTTCTCGGTGACCTCTCTGTGTCTCTATAACAGTCTTCCTTCATACATATATGCACATACCCTTGTTCTTAATCCATGTTGTATAAATAGATCTCTTAAAATGGCGATCTGATTCATTACTTCGATCTTACAAACAAGATTCCTTGAATGAATAACTAAACAAAATATTTCATTGGTTAGATTGACCTTGTAATCATACACAATCTTCTAGTGCAATTTCCAATGTAATAACGGTTAGATGTGCCTCGATCTTGTAACACATTTTCATGTGCATGTCCAGGTTCAATGTATCTGGTAACATGTTTCACTCAGTGAATATCAACTTGATGTGTTAACTTTACTGCTCGGTAGCCATAAAGAGATACTCGGTAAACAACTCGATGAATACTGCGTTCTGTGACTGCTTTCTTCTGTAACCAATTAGACTGTTCATACCAACTTCTCTATGTGTACCAACTGCATGATTCGGTAATGCTAACTGACTAGAATATATAGTATGACTTTGAATATAAAAACTAATGGCAATTTGATAAGTAGTAACAATCTCCCCTTTTGACATTAGTTGAGATGTTTGACAAAAACTACTTTCAAAGTCATAACTCAAAAATCTATATACTTTGTAAAATGACTACACTTGACAATATATTCAATAGTCAATGAAATAGTATATGCAGATATACTCCCCTTATCATTATTCTGTACATAACTTAGATTTTGCATGCTCAGTTCTGTTTTGTGCTTGTGTGCTTTGATTGCTTTGTATATTCTGCTCGGTATACTCCCCTTGTATACAATACTCAAAATTGTGTTACTCTCCAAATATAGTATTACTCCCCCTTTGTCTAGTATTACTCCCCCTATGTAGTATTATAATATTACTCCCCGTTTTTGACAAACATCAAAAACTTAATTTCCATCCGGGGGCGGTAACTGATCAAAAATAGATTTATACTTGTTCTGGGTGTCGGTGAGGGCGACTGAGAGTGAATCCTTTACACTTTCCATTAATGAATGTTGTGCTTGAATATTAGCTAATAGTGATATTAAGCCATCAAGAGTGCTTCCCTCTTGTGTAGTTGATAGGCGTGTAGCTCTGTTGATCTGTTCCTGTACTGATGAGAAATGAGGAAGGAATAATGTCTGAAGGGTCATTATATCCATCCTAATTTTATGCTCTTCATTCCTAAGTTCTAACTGTTGAGCCATGAGCTGTTGAAGCTTGGTATAAAAATTCTGAATTGAATTAGGCTCGGTGGTCAACTTAGTTGAGAGATCGGTGATCTCTTTCTAAATTGCATCAATTTTATTCTTGATATCTTTAATGAATAAGGAAAATGTACAAAGTTTCTGAAATAAATAAAGAATATGCTTGAGTTGAGGGGACAACTCAACAATGAATTTGACAAGCTTTACTTTTCCTATAGCTAGAGCTTTTTGTACCTCTTCAATCATTTTTGCTGTAAGCTCTTTATCTTTTAGCTTGCTTAAGTACTCAGATGCATCAACTCCAGATGTTTCTATTTGAGTAAGGAGTTCATCCAGTTGAATGTGGATGGCTGCATCGGTTGACAATGTTGCTGAAGGTAGCATTTCTATTAGTAGTGTCTTTACCTTCTGAAGTACTTTATTCTTCTTTTGAATAGCCAATTGTTTTTCTTGTTCGGCCTTTGCTTTGCATAGTTCACCAAAATCGGTAAGTGCTTGCCCTTTTAATTTTGAGATATCCACATTGGGCAACACTATCGATTTAGTCAAATCAATTTTGAAACTATGCTTTCTCACCTTCTTCTCTTTTCCTTTGGTCGGTTGCACTAAGACAAGTGCTTGTGAGGCTTGCTGACCCTCGGTAGGTTGCTCGGTAGATGCAACACTTTGGTCAGTTCTTGTAGCCGTTGTAGTGTCCTTGGGTGTCTTAGTGCTAGGGGTCTCAACTGTAACATTTACAATGCTTGATGGTGCTTGAGATGTCTGATCTTTGGTTGTATCTTGTAGCCGTTGTAGTGTCCTTGGGTGTCTTAGTGCTAGGGGTCTCAACTGTAACATTTACAATTCTTGACGGTGCTTGACTTGTGACCTTTGGTACCTTGATCTGTGTCCTTAGGGGCTTCGGTTGAGATAGGTGGCTTCACCGGTGGATAAGGCTAAACTTGTTCTAAAACAGATTCACTAGATACAAGTTTTGCATAGGTAGCGCCTTCAATCATTCCTGCTCCGGCGCTTCTTCATCCATAACATCTTCATCAATTTGAATAGTGTCAGCTGGGTCTTGCTTGGTAGCATCAGGACCTTGCTCGGTGACATCAAAATCTTGCTCGGTGACATTAACAATTTCAACTTGAGATTATTCACCGATATCCTTTAGTTTGAAGATTTCCCGCCACTTTTCTTTTGTCTCATTTTCCACATCAATGTATAGCCCATTCATCAATTTTAAGGCTCTCTGTTTGACAAGAAATTTAGAATTGTATGTTGTCAAATGCTCCTTGATTTCTGCTACAGACATATCAGGGAATAGATGGACTAGAATTCTTTCTCTTATTTGTTTCTCTGAGTCCATTGCATATTTCCATCTGTTATCAATATGTAAGTATAATTCACTCGGAAGTGACTTTACTAGTTCTAATGGAGCTAGCCGAAACTTTAGAAGTGTGCAGATGACAACTTCTTCAATTTGTCGCTTCTCATCATTATTCCTAGTCTCATACTTAACATATCTAAACCCTGCAAATCCACCATATTCTTTAAGATTGGCACACAAATTTTCAACACTATGAATATTTACCTTTTTGCTTTTTACAATCTGAAATTTGTTCGCATCATTAGATTCTGTATCACTAGACTCTTTTGCCAAAATGAGTCTTTGAGTAGATTTCTTATAGGTCTTGGTTACCTTGGGTACAGTAACACTCTTTTGTTTCTTACTCAGTGATGCATCTTATGGTCTAGTGTTGGGTCTCTTTGTTGGTGGTGTTGGTAGGGCCTTTGAAATGTCCTGTTTCTTTCTTTTCAAAACTTTACCCTTAGGCAACTCGGTACTTAATGTTATTGCTGCCTCTTGAGCTTCTGATTCCTCTTCAGTAATGGCAAGAGTGCCTTTGACAGGTGTAGAGGAGGATTCTTCTCCGAATTTCTCAGATAAAACCTTTATCATTTTTGTAGCTTTTCTTGTAGCCTTAGGTACTACAATGCTCATTTTTACTTTTTCCTTCACCTCTTCATATGTTCCATATCTTAGTTCGATAGCATGCCTTGGCAACGATAGATAGGCATCAATTTGCTGTTGTGTTATATCATAGTCAATCTCATAACCCATTGGTGGCAAAGATTGAGACCTTGGTTCAACAACATTCAAATAACAATAATCGGTGTCTACCTCAAAACATATATCATCCTTATATTTTTCTACCAGCTGTGGTGAATCCTGTACCTGTTGTGCATCTTCTCTTGAAATTTGCTGAAGTAGTCATCCATGATATCATTAAATTTATCTCCTAGTTTCTTGATAAAATCATTGATTTGATGGGTGATAGACCGGTGTAGCTCCCAAACTACTTTACCGACTGAGGGAAAGAACTTCTCAAAGTAGAAAAACATGCATACAAGAAGTGAACCAAACTTTAGTGTATTTGCCGAGTTGTTCTTCTTTGACTTCCTTATTGTGTTCAGGTTCTCAAACAAGTTCTTCAGTAGCACTTCACATAAATCTACTTTCATTCCCTTCTTCACTATTTTGTAGGCCAAGTCAATTGCGGCACATGGTACACTGTTTTCCCTTGCAGATTGGAAGAAACAGTAACCAATTACTCGAATTGCAAACTTGAGTTCTGCATCAGTGACATTGTTCAATTTCAGTCCTCGGTAATCAGATTCTACTCCAGTTAGACTGATTAGCTCCTTCTGTGATATCATTTTCTGTGCTCATACATGATCATAGATAGGATATCTGGTGATCACATGAATGATTTCCTTAGTTATTTTGAATGGTTGCTCCTCTAGCCACATAAAATCATCATGTACTCTGCTCAAGACAAACTTAACCCACTGGGGTTTGAACACACAGGGATAGGCTAGGGCTTCAGTTAAACCCTTGATTTTGATATGCTCAAATTTTCTATCCATTTTGCCATCAATACAAAGTTCATCATATGTATCACTAATCTCAACATGACCGAGTTCCTCAACATGACATTTGGTGAAGAATCTAACATCTTCAACTAACAAGATTCGATCCGGGATGAGTGAAAATGCAGTTTTGTCATCCGGTTCAGAGGCAACTTTGGGAGTCAAAGAATATTTCTGCGAGGGCTTCTCCACATTCTTGACAACTACGGGATATTGGATCTTGGGCACCATTGTAAGTTTCAGGTAAAATTTAGCAAACTAACCTTAGGGTTTACAAACGATTGACGCTTCACACTCGGTAGATAATAGCAATTTGACTAGATCGGAAACCAACTTAACAGTGTGAATAGATTTGATGTAAATACCTTGAAATTAGCTCTGAATGATCACCTTGATTCACTCTGCTCTGCTCTCTTGAAAACTTGGCAAATAAAAAATGACCGCGAAAATACCTTTAAGTACTCAAAAATACCTTATCGGGCTCCGTGCAAGTTAGGTCAAAACATTAAATGCACTCGGTTCACCTTTTACCAATTTACTCCTTTTTTCGTTTTAACCGAGTAACCAAATTTCCTTCATTAATCGACTTGACAGGCTTCCTATATACACCGACTTGACAGGTTTCCTGTAAAGTACTTTTGATAGAATTTCAAACTGAGTAATTGCATCTTAACTATGCAGATTTTGAATTTTGTACATAATAGAATAGGAATTGTTATGATTTAACCTTTAGAGAATGCAGTCCCTTCATACCTTTTCTGACTAACTTGGAATAGGTGCACCTGACTTGGTAGGTAAGGTGCTTTCTTCATCTGACATGATTTCCTTCTTTTTCCAAATCATCTTGAATTTTTCTTTTATCTCTTTAGTGTCTCTTCTAGGTTGATCTCTGCAATCTCTAGCTAAATGTCCAACTCTGTGATAATGAAAACATGCCATACCAGGATTTCTCCATGATCTTCGGTTGTTCATTCCAAACCTTATAAAATAGTTGGCACTAATATGTCCATATCTTCCGCAACATTCACACCATATCCTTGTATTGTAATCCCATGGTACTGCTGTATATTGTCAGTAAGGATCTGTGTGAGTTCGGTAACCTCTAGTGTTTGCTCGGTGTGGATACCGCATGTAGTTCTTTTGCTTAGACTAGCACTTCTCGGTATTATGTCCATATCTATTGCAGTTTCTACAAAACCCTTTGAATTTTTCCTTCTGATAGTTGTTAACAGACTTTGTCCTACATTGATTAGATGTGTGACCATATTTATTGCAATTGTAACAATATCCATTGGACTTAGTGATATTTGGTTGCTTACCTTTTCTAATCTGGCATATGTTGTCAGTATGACCTTGATTTCCACAGTAGTAGCAAATAGGCTTCTTCCTTTTGATGTTATTCTTGTTTCCAGCTTGCTTTGATGATTCTCCTCTCTTGGTAGTATGAATTCCTTTCTCGGTTGATTCTTTTCCTTTGTAACTGAGTCCTGCATCTTTGTTGGGTCTTCTTGTATTCAGTTGATCATCCAACATCTTTGATGCTTCATAACTCTTCTTCAATGTTTCTTTGGATTTCTTCTCTGTTTCAAGTTTATTAGTCAAACTTGATACTTCAAGTTTCAATGCTTGATTTTCATCATTCTTTAGAATTGCTTCATGATGTGCATAACCTAGTTGATTGGTCATATTTTGTTGAATACCAGTTAGCCTTATGATTTCATCATTCTTTTCAGATACTAAGACTTCAAGTTGTTGTTTCTCTCTTTGTAGATCTCTTGCTTTATCCTTAGCTATCCTTAATGCATCTAGATTTTCAGTCATCTGTGTACTAAAAGGTTCATGTTCTCTTTTCATTGCTTTTAGTTGATCAGCCCATGCTTTGTTCTTTTCTTTCAACATTCCAATCATTTCTTCAGTCTCTTTAGATATACTATTCTCAGATGATGTCTCGATTTGTTCCACTAACTCTTGAGAATCCTGCAAGTCATCAGATAATCTTCTTCTTACTTTCAGAGATTTTTGCATTTGCCTTTGCATGTCTGCAATCACCTGATTTGCATGATCAAGCTCTTCTTGTAGATATACAATCCTCCGAGATTGTTTATAGCCTTCCATTGATAGGATCTTTCTCTTTAGGTAGTTAAACCCTTTTTCAAGATTCAAGCTCTGATACCAATTATTAGGCCCAATATGGAAAGCTAAGTACTGAGAGGGGAGGGGTAAATCAGTACTCCAAAACCTTTCTTCAATAATAACCTTACTGTTATGCATAAACAGAATAGTCCATTTACATAAAATAAAGTTAAAATAAACAGATAACAATCATACATGATTCACTCCATAACACATATATTTTGGTTACACAGAAACTCTTGGTTAGAGAGAAAAACTACGGTGGGGATGGCACCCACAACTTCACTACTGCAATAATAAAGATTTCTCGGTTAGAGCTACATTTAGCTATTTCTGATAGCTTACCCTGTTAGGAGTAACAAGATCTGTTAGATCTACCTTGCTAAAGGATTTTACAACATTAATCTGAATGCTGCACCTGGTTAGAGGATTTACAATTTATAGAAATGGTTAGAGTCTTTTACCCTGTTAAAGGTTTCTCTTTCAACTTCACAATATTACAATAAAATCATTACAAATATTTGCAACTTTACATCTGAAATGTTATAGCAGATTCTATGTGCTCAGAATAAGATTACCTTGCTTATAGCATACCTCGGTAACCCATATTATAACTCAGTAAACCCTTCTATTTACTCTGTTCTTCGACTGTTCTCTGATAACCTTCTCGGTGACCTCTCTGTGTCTCTGTAACAGTCTTCCTTCATACATATATGCACACACACTTGTTCTTAATCCATGTTGTATAAATAGATCTCTTAAAATGGTGATCTGATTCTTTGCTTTGATCTTACAAACAAGATTCCTTGAATGAATAACTAAACAAAATATTTCATTGGTTAGATTGACCTTGTAATCATACACAATCTTCTAGTGCAATTTCCAATGTAATAACAGTTAGGTGTGCCTCGATCTTGTAACACATTTTCATGTGCATGTCCAGGTTCAATGTATTTGGTAACACGTTTCACTCGGTGAATATCAACTCAGTGTGTTAACTTTACTGCTTGGTAGCCATAAAGAGATACTTGGTAAATAGCTCGGTGAATACTGCATTCTGTGACTACTTTCTTCTGTAACCAACTAGACTGTTCATACCGACTTCTCTGTGTGTACACCGACTGCATGATTCGGTAATGCTAACCGACTAGAATATATAGTATGAATTTGAATATAAAAACTAATGGCAATTTGATCAGTAGTAACAACCTATATATACAGATCATCAACCTTGGCAACAAGGTTGGCTAAACCCTCAACTCACAATTACAAAATTATATCATACAATACAAAGATCAACCACCAAACTAATATAATAATATACATGATATAACATGGACTTAAATCAAATTTTTAAACATGCAACACCACCGGAGATTATGCCAAGATCAACTGCAACACGCCACACCACCAAGACAATGCATAACATGAATAATATCACCGGATCAACAAAATCACCAAGAACGCGCACAAGGATAAATTCGGACCACCAAAACAAGTAGGAAACTATTACAAAACACCAAAAAGAACATTAGAACCATCCACAATAGCTGCACCAACACCACTTATCAAATATTTATTGATCAACATCTGAAACTCAAGAACAACAACAACCCAAACTAGAAAGATAGCTTGCAGAGCACCAAATTATGATCCATCTGAAATATAGATATGCATGAACATCCCAAACAATCTCAAAAAATCATAACTCAAGATCTAATCACACCAAAATATACTAGAGGAAATACCAAACACTGCAAAGCACTAATTAGAAAAACCAAACTACAAACCGGATCATATGATATGATGAATTAAGCTTCTGGATCACTCAAACCAACATAGAAAGATATAATGATACTATAAATACTCCATATACCAAACCATGATCCCAATAAACTAATCTGCAACCACCACAACAATAAATCATAGGAATATGTTGACATTAATGACAACAACATATCCTAGCAGCAACAATGTCCAACCATGGGTGTCTTTCCATTGTCTGTGCTAGACATTGTCATGAGAACAAAAGACACCACCCAAGGTTGCATGGTCCTTGGTGGATGAGGAGGTCTACCCCGAGGGACATTTTTTTCCTTAACTCATAATGAAGAGGGAGTGAAAGACACAACACACTGCAATACATGAGCAAGCAATGATAGAGGAGAAAAAATAGATTTAGGGGAGCCAAAGACACAATAGAATGAATCAATCTCAATTCCAATTTCTTTATTTTATACTTATAATAATCCCTATATAATAAATCATCACAAGGAAGCATGGGTCCAACTAGACCAGACCAAAAATGATCAAGAGAAAATTCCCCACAGGACACTAGTTGCTGGTACCCTGTATCCCAGATAGTGTACACAATACCCTCGTGAGGAAACTTAAGACATATATGTACCACTAAGGGGAATTCATCCATAACAACCTGATAGATCTGATACTTAATGTTAAGTACAGATGCCAAGCTAATAAGATGAGAGGGGGGGGGGGTGAATCATACAACCTTAATCTTCCATAAAAACAACAGATTCAACCTTGGTAATATATACTTCAGTAATATAACCAAAACTGCTAAACATGCAAACTCAAAAGCATATAAACATCATAAAACTCATAACACTAGATTTAACGTGGAAACCCAAATAGGGAAAAACCACTGTGGGATTTCGGACCCACTAAGAAATATACTCTTCTAGAGTATGCTTGGTTAAAAGAAAATCCTATTAAAGATTACAAACACATTGCTAGATGTGACCCGGTTAAGGGATTTCCCTCAGATCTGTTAGGATCTTCACCTTGTTAGAAGTGACCTTGTTAAAGGATTTCAAACATTCAATCAGAATGTCACCTTGCTAGAGGGTTTTACAAATAAGACTGTTAACTCCACTTGGTTAAGAGATTTTCTATCACTTCACAAAATAACAGTAATAAAAATCTATCTGCAACTTCACATCTAAAATGCTAAAGTAGATTCTTATTTGCTCAATACAATCTAGACACAGAACTTTATCTTGTCCATCTGCTGGGCTCTATACTCTGTTATTCAAACAGGTCTTCAAGCTTCTGTGCTCGGTAATCACTATGTAGCATCCCTATGCATACACTTGCTCGCATACATTGTTTATCAACAGTTCCTTATTTATAAACAATTTGCCAACCGCTTAATCTCCTTGATCACTTTTCCCATGATCAATCATAGCCATCAGATCTTCAATCTTGACTAGGTTCAATGTATCCTTTGATCTGAAAAACATTTGACCCCACCTTGGAACTTGCATACATTTCTTGGAACTTGTGTTAGGGTATTGCGGTTCAATCTGAGCTGTAGATCTTCTTGCTGATTTTCCTTTACCATAGATTCTTTAACAAACTTCATGCATGACATACCAATCATTTAATCAGTTCCAGCTCATTAGCTTCCTTCATTAAATAATGCTTTTATTCATTCAATGCATTCTGTTACTACTCGGTTGCAACTCGATAAATACTAAACTTCACTCAGTAGACATTCTGCCTTCATTAACTGATAGCGATAACCTTAGGGTTGACCAACTAGGTTCCTTAGGGTTTACCGACTAGGTTCTTTGCTCGGTAACATAGTATAGTATTAACCTTACAATTAACAACATATGTAGGATATCAAAACAATCTAAACATCATGATCTCATCATTGTCTAACTTGGTAATAGTTGCCCATTGAATAACTTATCCCTCCCTTTATTCATCACATTCTGTCTATGTCTTTTACCGACATCTTTATACTCATAAAATCATACTTCTTAAGATATGGCAACATCATACTGAATTAGAAAATCAATTTCTTGAAATCAATGACAAAATAATAATATTAAGATAGTGAACATCCTTGATTAGTTATATCCATAATCATCAACAACCTTCTCAATATCCTTATTGAAATGCAAACAATCTCCCCTTGTCTGTTATAATGCCAACAATCTCCCCCTTTGGCATTGATGGCAAAACCAATTGATTTGACCTAACTGATTCGGATTGCTGTGATATTTTGAAATGCTGAAACACTCTCCCCCTGTCACCAGTCTTCTCCCCCTTTGACAACAATGCCAAAAAGTAAAGAACTAAAACATAATTTCTTCCTGTATGAAGTGATTTCCTGCTGTTATGTGTCAACTTAGTCTCAGTCAGAGCATTTTGTCTTCAATTCCTGTTCCCTGTATTGTTTCTTGTACACCTTTAGAAAACATCCTAAAGTGTGTAAATCAACATCAACTCTTAAAAGATATTCTGTAGAGTCATCGAATTGATGCATTCATTGAACTCGGTCAATGAATGGAAGATAGGGATAGGACCCCTAACTTACTTCTGAGATACTCAAAAGTGTCCCTTGGTAGTGGCTTGGTAAAGATATATGCTATTTGTTCCTTTGTGCTAACATACTCCAACACCACTTTCTTCTCTTGAGCTTCTTCTCTAAGATAATGATATTTGATAGAGATGTGCTTTTTCTTAGAGTGCATAACAGGATTCTTTGAAATGTTAATGGCACTAGTATTGTCATAGAATATAGTTACTGGCTCAGTAACTTTTTCATTTATAGCTTCCAATAGTTTTTTGATCCATGCTATATTGGTACAATTCAATGCTGCAGCAACATATTCAGCTTCTGCTATTGACTGTGAAACACATCCTTGTTTCTTGCTAAGCCAACTCACTAGTCTTTCTCCTAAAAAGAAAGCTCCTCCACTTGTGCTTTTTCTGTCATCAATGTTGCCTACCCAATCAACATCAGTATAAACTTTTAAATCAAAGTCATTTCCTTTCTGATATACTAAGCCATAATCCTCAGTGCCTTTCAAGTATTTGAAAATTCTCTTGATTGCTGTCATGTGTGTTTCCTTAGTATCTGTAGAGAATCTTGCAACTATACCTACTGCATGTGCTATATCTGGCCTATTGTGAACAACATATTTTAGCTTTCCAATCATGGATTGGTAAAGTGTCTCATCAACAGATGCAGATTCATCATTCTTTGATAATTTACAGTTGGTAATCATAGGATTACTTACTGGTTTTGAATCCTCCATTCCAAATTTCTTCAAGATTTCCTTTATGTACTTGGATTAAGTAATGAAAATCTCATCTTTCATTTGTAGTATTTGTAAACCTATAAAATACTGTATCTCACCAATTAATGACATCTCAAATTCTTTGCTCATTTCATTTCCAAAGTTCTTGCATAGAGAGTCATTTCCACAAAATATAATATCATCAACAAATATGGCTGAGATCAGTATTCCATTTTCATCATTCTTCATGTACATATTGTTGTTTTCACTTGTTCTTATAAAACCAATCTTGATTAAATAAGAGTGCAATCTTTCATACCATGCTCTAGGTGCTTGTTTCAGACCATATAAAGCTTTGTTCAATTTACATACTTGATCTTTATTCTTGTCTTCAACAAATCCTTCAGGTTGTTCAATAAAAACTTCTTCTTCTAATATACCATTCAAAAATGCAGATTTGACATCCATTTGATATACCTTGAAATTTTTGAAAGCAGCATATGCCAACAATGTTCTTACTCCTTCAAGTCTAGCCACAGGTGCAAAAGTCTCACCATAGTCAATTCCTTCTTCTTGGGCATAACCTTTGCAAACTAGTCTTGCTTTATTTCGAATGACCTCACCTTTTTCATTCAGCTTGTTTCTGAAAATCCACTTTGTACCGATTACATTTTTGTCCTTCGATCTTGGGACTAGTGTCCATGTGTCATTCTTCTTGATTTGATCAATCTCTTCTATCATAGCATTTATCCAATCTTCACCGTTGAATGCCTCTTTCACTATTCTCGGTTTAAATTTAGATATCAGACATGTGTTCTATCTCAGTTTTTTCCTTGTCATTACTGGATCATCCTTATCTCCTATAATCTGACTTGATGCATGATGTCTTCTGACATACTTGGCTAATATAGGCTCGGTAGGCTCTGTATGATCTTCTTCATCACTCGGTAATTGGATATTCTCTTCATTTTCTTCTACAGTTCTCTCAGTAAGACTTGTCGGTTGAACATAGACAAATTCATCATAATCTTCTAGTTCTTTGGAGTTTCCTTCATCATTTCTTTCTGCAAATTCATCAATTTTCACATTTTCACTTTCTACTATTTTGTTAGATGATTTGATCAGACATTTAAATGCTTTGCTTCTAGAAGAATAACCTAAAAATGTTCCTTCTTCACTTTTCTGATCAAACTTTCCATTTCTATTATCTTTGTGTACATAGCATCTACTTCCAAAGATTTTGAAGTAACTTACATTAGGTTTCTTGTCATACGAGATTTCATATGGTGTCTTCAAAGTTCCTTTCTTCAGTTGTACTCGGTTCAGGGTGTAAACTGCTGTGTTTATTGCTTCTCTCCAAAATGTTTGTGGCACTTTCTTTTCAATTATCAGGGTTCTGGCACAATCCATAATAGATCTATTTCTCCTCTCAGCTATCCCATTTTGCTGTGGAGTTCTCGGTGTAGAGACTTGTCTTTTTATACCATGATCATTGCAGAATAAGTTGAACTCATCAGATGTGAGCTCTCCTCCTCTATCTGATCTAAGACATTTCAGTTGTCTTCCTGTTTCATTTTCAACTCTTGCCTTGTACCATTTAAACATTTGAAAAGCTTCTGATTTTTCTTTTAAAAACATTACTGACAACATCCTTGAGTAATCATCCACAAATAATATGAAATATTTATCACCATAATAACTTTGAAATTTCATAGGACCACAAAGATCAGTGTGCACAAGATCTAAAATTCCCTTAGAAGTGTAGGACTTACTTGTAAAGCTTGATCTTGTCATTTTACCCATCTGGCATCCTCGGCACATAGCATTCTCAGGTTTCTCAAGACTTGGTAGACCTCTTACTCGGTGCTTCTTGCTTATTTTGATCAGATTATCAAAATTTACATGACAAAACCTTTTATGCCATAACCAGGTATCATCTATCTTTGCATATAGACACTTGTTCCGAGTTGAGTCAAGGTGAAATGTGTTACCTTTTGTTTGTGTCCCAGTAGCAACTAACTTTCCATGCTTGTCATGAACTTTGACAATTCCTTTCTGAAATTCTATTCTGTAACCTGTATTGTTTAGCTGTGCTACACTCAACAAATTGTATTTCAATCCTTCAACCCAATAAACATCATCACATCTTGCATTGTCAAGAAGTGTTATAGATCCTTTACCTTTTATCGGACATGGTGCATCATTACCAAATCTGACATAACCTCTATCATAATCTTCTAACATAACAAACTTGTGTTTATCACCTGTCATGTGATGTGAGCATCTGCTATCTATGATCCAAGAATCATTAGTATTTATGTGAGATATTAGGGATTTTTCTTCATACCTTTCTTCATCTGATCCTTCTTTGATAGCCACATAAACTACTTCCTCTGTATCAGTTTCATCTGATTTATCATCATTGGATTCCTCATTAACTATTAAGCATGACTTTCTATCTCTTCTTCTGAAGTCTCGGTGTCCTCTGTAATGATTATCTTTTTGTCTATCATCTCGGTAATCTCTCTTTTCAGTAGATTCTTTGTCAGGACAGTTAGAAGCCATATGTCCTATCTTATCACAATTGAAACATTTCAAAGGTAGTTTTCCTTTATACTTACCTTTGCCTCTCAGTAACCTTCTGGCTAATAGTGCTTCAAACTCTTCTTGCTTTCTGATTTCCTCATACAATTTGTGTACTTCTTGCATGTTCTTGCAAAATCTTTCACTTGCTCCACTGTGATCCCATTTAGTGTACTTACTCATTCTATCATTGTAATCATCAGATTCACCAATATGAAAAGAACTAAATGCAGATTCAACTTTATTTACTGATGACCCACTGTTATCAAAATTACTTAACTCAAATGCATGTAGCTTACCAATAGTAGCATCTAAAGAAACTGGCATATTGTGTACAGACCTCAATTCATTGATTGTAGAGACTCAGATTGCATAAGCGAGTAGAAGGGTTCTTAACAACTTACTTGTTATATCATTTTCTTCAATAATTCCACCTGCTCCTTTGATTTGATTGACAATCTCCTTTAGTCTTGTATTGTACTGGGTTATGTTCTCACCTTCATTCATCCTCATAGATTCAAATTGTCCTCTTAGACTATCCACTTTTTCTCTTTGAACATGTTCATCTCCACCATACACAGATATGAGCTTGTCCCACATTGCCTTTGCATCATTGCAGCCTTCTAGATCATTAAACTATGAGTCAGTCAATGTAGATGTTATTTCAATCATTGCTTAGATATGTTCTTGCTTTGCCTTTATCTCTTCCATTGTCAATGGATAGGTGCTCGGTGTAATGAAATCATTCTCCAGATAATATACAACATATTCTCCAACTCCTGATAGGTGCAACTTCATCCTTTTCTGCCATGTAGAGAAACTTGACTTGTTCAACTTCGGTGCATCCCTCTTATACATCTTTGGATCTTTGCCTCAAGTACCTTTAAACTTTTCTTTTGGAGTCCAAAGCTTTGATACTAATTGATAGATCTGATACTTAATGTTAAGTGCAGATGCCAAGCTAATAAGATGAGAGGGGGGGTGAATCATACAACCTTAATCTTCCATAAAAACAACAGATTCAACCTCGGTAACATATACTTCAGTAATATAACCAAAACTGCTAAACATGCAAACTCAAAAGCATATAAACATCATAAAACTCATAACACCATATTTAACGTGGAAACCCAAATAGGGAAAAACCACTGTGGGATTTCAGACCCACTAAGAAATATACTCTTCTAGAGTATGCTCGGTTAAAAGCAAATCCTATTAAAGATTACAAACACATTGCTAGATGTGATCCGATTAAGGGATTTCCCTCAAATAGATTAGGATCTTCACCTGGTTAGAAGTGACCTTGTTAAAGGATTTCAAACATTCAATCAGAATGTCACCTTGCTAGAGGGTTTTACAAATAAGACTGTTAAGTCCACTTGGTTAAGAGATTTTCTGTCACTTCACAAAATAACAGTAATAAAAATCTATCTGCAACTTCACATCTAAAATGCTAAAGCAGATTCTTATTAGCTCAATACAATCTAGACACAGAACTTTATCTTGTCCATCTGCTGGGCTCTATACTCTGTTATTCAAACAGGTCTTCAAGCTTCTGTGCTCGGTAATCACTATGTAACATCCCTGTGCATACACTTGCCCGCATACATTGTTTATCAATAGTTCCTTATTTATAAACAATTTTCCAACCACTTAATCTCCTTGATCACATTTCCCATGATCAATCATAGTCATCAGATCTTCAATCTTGACTAGGTTCATTGTATCCTTCGATCTGAAAAATGTTTTACCCCGCCTTGGAACTTGCATACATTTCTTGGAACTTGTTTTAGGGTATTGCGGTTGAATTTGAGTTGTAGATATTGCGGTTGAATCTGAGCTGTAGATCTTTCTGTCGATTTTCCTTTACCATAGATTCTTTAACAAACTTCATGCACGACATACCAATCATTTAATCAGTTCCAGCTCATCAGCTTCCTTTATTAAATAATGCTTTTATTCATTCAATGCATTCTATTACTACTTGGTTGCAACTCGATAAATACTAAACTTCACTTGGTAGACATTCTGCCTTCATTAACCGATAGCAATAACCTTAGGGTTTACCGACTAGGTTCTTTGCTCGGTAACATAGTATAGTATTAACCTTACAATTAACAACATATGTAGGATATCAAAACAATCTAAACATCATGATCTCATCATTGTCTAATTTGGTAATAGTTGCCCATTGAATAACTTATTCCTCCCCTTATTCATCACATTCTGTCTGTGTCTTTTACTGACATCTTTATACTCATCAAATCATACTTCTTAAGATATGGCAACATCATACTGAATTAGAAAATCAATTTCTTGACATCAGTGACAAAATAATAATATTAAGATAGTTAACATCCTTGATCAGTTATATCCATAATCATCAACAACCTTCTCAATATCTCTATTGAAATGCCAACAATCTCCCCTTGTCTATTATAATGCCAACACAACCAACCAAGGAATCTCTAGCTTTACACAAAATAGGTCAAACTTAGGGATACCAACAAATGTACTAGATACCGTATTGGGTTTGACAAGGATCATCAAAGTGGTGCACCCCATGGGTGGAATAGAAAGTCCATCATGTGTTCATGTGGTAGCATGATACTCATCATATTTTTCTCAATTAAGACTATTAATAAAGAGGACCTCCTTTATAATAACATCAACTTTGCACGATGGGTCAACTATAACACCTATAATAGTGTTACCATTGATTTTAGTAACAATGTAGAGGGGAGCAGGCTCTCCACTATACAACAAGTCTAAAGGTACAAATGATATATCCAAATTCCTCATCCTCTGGCTCAGGGGAGAAATTAGAGTGATAGTGACTATATTGACATAAGGACAATCACTTGATGTAGGAGTAGATGAGAAAAAATAATTTTGACAAATACAGTAGAAATAGATCAGTATAGATCCACAATTTATTGTTTGTTTTGTCAATAGACTTATTATATTTTTGCATTTTATATTTGATCTGTACAGTACCATTATCTATATGGTCTTGGATGATATTTTCAAATGTTGGCATTCTGATACAATTTTATATGATTGGTAAATGATATGGTTGACCGGTAAATGATATGGTTGTCATTGTTGGCAACATCATCTCCTTAGTCTTCCCCATCCTTAGGGAGTAAGCAAACCGAACATGAGTAAACAAGCAGATAGTAAGTATATCGACAAGTAGTAGACCAGCAAGAAATAAGGTGATCCGGTAGCAGTGAGTAGATCAGTAAGAAAGACGTCCACCGACTAAGCAAAGACTAAACCGATACACAGGAAGAAATTGACTAGACAAGGTTGTGATCGGTTCACCAGAAATGTCAGTAACCAACAAACTGGTAACATTTAGTTACAACCAATTAAATCTGAAGTCTTCTCTCAGTCAACCAATGGACATATCGACATGTTCAACATTATTGACAGAGATTCCTGCATGATTTCAGAAGTGCATTTTAAGGCTTGACAATGGAATTTTTTAAATGAATGTTTTCGAGGGAAAAGATGATGAAAGACTTAAGCATCTATAAATTCACATATCTCATTCTTGAGAGGGTTGTTGTCAAGGTGATTAAAGTTAATGTGAAAAAGAACATAGGGGGAGTTTCAGAGCGTGCAAAGTCGAGTGACAGAAGACCGGTAGAGTGGGGTTTCACAGAGTAGTGACTCAGGTGATAAAGAACCGACAGTGCAAGATTCAAGTATCAACAAACCGACAGAAGGCAGAGTTGTGAAGGACAGGCACAATTGATGCAGACCAAGGCTGATGCCTGATTGTGATCTAATCAGGCTAATGTGTAGCTTCATGTATCTGATCATTTATCTGTTGTTTTGAAATGACTGCAATATAAATCCCTTAGCTGGGTAGACTTTAACAGGTCCCATTATATAAATCCCTTAACATGGTAACATCTTAACTGATGTTCTAAGTCCTCTAACCAGGCTATATTTAACAGGGTAAAGGCACCAACCAACCTTCATCAAAATCCCTTAACCGGGTGGCACCTAACCAGTGTCTTTGTAATCTCCTAACAAGGATGGCTCTTCACCGGGCATACTCTAGAAGAGTACAAAGTTTGTGAGTTCCTACTCACACCGTGGTTTTTTCCCTATTGGGTTTCCACGAGATAAATCTATGTGTCTTTGTGTATCTTTTCATGTATGCTTAATCTTCTGCAGTAATTATGTACATTGGCGAATGGTTAATTAGTTCATATTTAAAGCTAAAGTTTCAATTAGTAAAAATTGGTAATGTACTAATTCACCCCTCCCCTCTTAGTACTGGTTGGATCTAACAATTGGTATCAGAGATCAATTGCTTTGAAGTGAAGCTTAACAACTTGAGGATAAAGATCATGGAAGAGTACATATATCAGAAGCAGATTGATGAAAGAGAGACTGAGAAAATGTCTTGCAGAAAGGAAGGAATTAGCTTAACAGCTAAATGAAAGTCAGGATATCATAGATCAACTCTTTGGATAGAGTGGATTTGAAGAAGCTGTCTCAGAACTCATGGAAAAGAACAAGAAGCTAACCGAAGAAGTCACACATCTCAAAAGAGAACATTAAGGTCAGGCCCTGAGAATGACCGAGATACTGGAAGCCAGCATAAGTGCTGATGAAAGAAAAAGGGAGGCAGAAGAAGAATTATCAAAATCTGAAAGAGCTAGGAGGCTTGCTGAAGATGCCATGAGAGAAAATGATGCAATCATGGTTGAGAAAGATGAAGATATTTGAGTTATTACTTAGGAGAATGAATACATACACAAACATCTTATTGACAATGCAAAAGAAAAGGAGAAGATGATGAAAGTGATTGAACAACTCAAAAGTGAGTTGAAAACTAAGAATGAGAGAAATGAGAAGCTGGGAAAGTTCAATGAAAGCTCTGAGAAGGTAGATAAATAGTTGAAGGCTCAGAGAAGAACAAAGGATATAACCTATCTTGGTTACCCCAGTTCTGGTCCTATGGAAACTGGAGAATCATCTAAATCCAAAAGAATGAAGGATGATAAAAGAAACCAATCAGAAGCAAGACGTATGAAGTCTTTCAAATTCTCTTGTAATCATTGTCGAAAATTGGGTCATAAGACCAATGACTGTAGGAATAAACTGATTAATCAAAAGAAGACTTTTAATTTTGATGGTTACTATCACAATTGTCATAAGTATGGTCACACTTCTTATGAGTGTAGATCTCAATCAAGTAGCCTGTCAAGTGCAAAAAGATTTAATGGACATTGATTCACTTGCAATAAGTTTGGACATAGATAAGAAGAATACACGTTCAAGACAAAGGTATCAAGGCCACCGTTCAAACTAGTTAGTCCTAACAAAAGGAGTAATCAGTTGAATGCCACCTGTTCCATGTGTGGTAATTTTGGTCATGTTGCCAAAACATGCAGAATGAGGATGGGTCAAAAAAACAATCTAGGACCATGGAGGACAACTAGTATGACATGTTTTAACTGCCATAAGATTGACCATCTAGCCAAAGAATGCATAAGCTGATCCTACAACTAGTCTGCAAACAAGAGTCGGTTTAGCAAGAAAAAGGAGCAAAATAACATGAAAGGAAAGAAGACAACTGAGGAAATAAGAGATGAAATGAAAAATACATGGATCAAGAAGGATGAAGGAAAAGAAGGACAAGGACATTCTGAAACCAATTCATCATCCATTGGTGATGATAGTTCCACTTCCAACTAGGCATACCGATGCCCAGGGGGAGCACATATGGTAATATTACTCTTGAATCCCCTCAACAAATGTAAGGATGTGTTTATCTACATAGTTGTGATGCACAAAATTTGGTCTGAAAGTTCTTAATTGAATTTTTTCTTGTGAGTTATTTATTTTGAGTATAGGTATTGACAATAAATAACCGGTGAAGTCAAATCGGTGTACTTTAAGTTGTGAGCTTCAAATTTGACCGGTGGATCCTAGCACCGATAAAACTCAATGGATAAATAAGGAAATGATAGCACAAATTTCATTTACCTAATGACTTGTGAATTTTCTTGAGCTCCCAAGTGTTCCAAGGAGATTTGAAAATTGCTAAGCTTTGTTTGTGCAAAAAAGAAATTCAAGCAAAGCGATAGTGGTGTTTGGCAATCCCTAAGAAAGGGTTTTCAACTGCATTTGAGAAAATATTGATTGAAGGTCATCATGGTAGTGTAGTTATTGACTCTTGTGTTGGTTGAAGCTATCAAGGAACCCCAACCCAAGTTCAAGATACACCCAATGAAAGCTGGTGAAATTGACAAAACAAGTGCTTTATATCTGTGCCCTCTGGTGTATTCTTAGTAGAAGATATTCACTCCTACATTCATTGCAAGCTCAAAGAACTTGGAGATAAGTTCATTTAAAATGAGTTTAATGGGTTCTATGGCAATGATCAATTGAAGCCAAAATTTCTATCTCTAAAGATAAAGGGTCTTGGAAATGCGATTGATTTTCCTATTCAGTTTCATGACGACTGGGTTAGATATGTACTAAGAAGGGTTCATGATCAATTTTTGTGGTTGGAGGCTAATGCAGCGATCAAGATTTCAAAGGAGGTGATTCAAAGAGTGACTGGATTTAGTGCTACCAATGAAGCATTAACGCTACGAACGATTTCATCAAATGAAGTCATCCAGTTAACCAAATCCTAGCATGACAGTCAAGAAATGACTATCACTCATATTGAGGATGTTGAAGTAAGATTTACCTATGCAGTGTTGGGTTACAAGGTATATCAATCAAGTTGGATGAATAGTGTGCCAATCGGTGCCATCCATGCTGGATACCAGATTATCAAAGAAGATGCAACATATGATATATGCGGGATGATTCAAATTCAGTTCATGGTGAACATGGAAAAAATAAAGAAGGATAAGTAGCAATCCTTCAAATATGGCTCTCTACTGGTATGTATATTCTTCTATGTGCTAAAATATTTTCCTGGTAAGGGTAATGTAGTATCATCATAGGAGAAACCTATCATGGTTCAGATAGGTGAAATGATTAGGGATCTGGGAGATAATTTTGGGGAAGAAATGTGGGGTTATTTCAAAGAATTCCAAACTAGAATGCACAAGAGGGAAAGAATTCCAATCGGAATAGTGCAGAAATACAAGAACAACATTTGTTTTCTTGTAGATATAGATTGCTGTATTATCCAAGTAGTTGAACCCAGAACTTTTTGGGTTCCACCTATGGGATATGAGGTTTCAGTAGATCTGGTTAAAATTCATATAAATATGCTTTTATCTAAACCGGTAGATTTTAAGGCAAAGAGGTTTGGAACATATGAGGAGGAAAGTTCTAAAATAAAACAAGAACTTCAAGCGCCTATCATTAAAAGAAAAGTAAAGAAAATGATAGATACCCTTGACAAGAAATATGGAGGTGAAGCATCTGGTGCCACTACGTCCACCAGTGCAAGTGAGCAAGCAGGGGTCACACCTGCCAAAGATGAAGATCTAACCGGTGAAAAGAAGAAAGTGACAAAAACAAAACCAAAGGGCACTGCAACAACTAAACCAACAACATACACAAAGGAAAATAATCCAGGTACTCTGGTATCCTCACCAAGGAAAGATAGACCAGTAGGAGTAACTTACACCAGAAAGAGGAAGAGTGATCCAAAACTTAAAGAGGATAAGAAAGAAGGGGACATTGGGTGAGATGTGGAGGTAACCGAGGTTAGAAGAAGTCAAAGGAATAAAGCTCCACAATTGATGAGATGGTGCATGGCATCAAAGAATTTGGAGGTTTGTTTGGTGTTGGAAGGAGATATTCTCTTAGTAATGATGAAGACAAGAGGAAACTTGACGAAGCTTTGATCTGGAACTTGCACACCTTTTGTAGAACTCCTAGTGAATTGTATGACATTATTCAATCATATTTGCTGGATAAAATTGAAGGAAGATGGAAGTCTGCTCTAGCTATTGAAAAAGAGCTCAGAATAAAAGCTCTCATGGAAGTGCAACATGAATTAGATTTTGATCAAGCTTCACTGGTGGCTGAAGCATTCATTCAACATTTCAAGATAAGAAACATAACTAGAAGAGTGGCAATAGGTGAAATTAGAGAAGTGCACACTGAAGGTGTTGCCCAATGGAAGGAAATTATGGACCAACAAAAGAAGATTGAACAAGAAACTAAACAGGACAAAGGGGCATCTGTCCTTGATAAAGGGAAAGCTAAAGACTCCACTGAAGGATTTGATACATTCTCTATTGAGGACATCATATGAGATGTTGTGTCAGACATCCCCAATCTGACAATAGGTATTGAACAACCGGTTAATACTTCACTGGTAGAGGAAGCTAATAAAACTAAATTGTCAGGTCAAGATGAAGTGTTAGTTGAAGACATTCCTTATGAGGATACATCTCACAAAAAATTGTTGACACCAAATCCTAATCTCTCTCAAGAAGGAAATGAGGAAGAGAAGAGAACATAGAAAACAAAGACATAAAAGAAGGCAGAGGAAGATGAGAGAACATAGAAAGAAAAAGAGGTAGAAAAGAAAACAGAAGAAGGAAAAGAGGAAGTAAAGAAGATAGAGGAAGAAAAGATAACAAAGGTAGGAAATGAGGAAGAAAATAAAATAGAGGAAGGCAAAGAGGAAGGGAATAAATTAGAGGAAGGAAAAGAGGAAGAGAAGAAAGAAGAGGAAGGAAAAGAGGAAGAGAAGATAAAAGATAACACAGTAGTGTTGGATACCCCTTCGTAAAAAGAAAATTAAACTTAGACAGGGAAAATGTAAAGCAAAAGGTAAGAATCGTAACAGGAACTAGCTCAGAAGATGAACCTTCAAAATTTGAAGAAGGAATAGAGGAAGAAGAAGAAGGTGATTCAGTTATAGATATAAAGAAAATGACCCCTAAACAGTTGATGAAAGTCTCAGAAAAAATGAGAATCCAAGATGAAAAGGTAAAACTGAGAGAAAAGAAAAAGAAGGAAAAAATCCTCACCTCAACCAAAACAATTCTCTCTGATCTCTTCTCGGACATTGTAGTTGATGATACTGCACCCATTATTGATCAGTTGAATGCTTTGGTCAAAGCAATTAGTTCAAAGGCAACCGATCTGGAGAAGGTTGCAATAAGACAATACGAAACAAAGCGAGGAGATAACCTAATGGAACATATATCAGTTGGAAAAGTTTCTCTATCAACCATAATAGAAGAGGTCAAGACCACACTACAACAAGTTGGTCAACTCCTGATGAAATATTCAAACTTTCATATCTTAATCAAATATTTGGATGATAACAAAAATCAGATTCAAAAGGAGATTCAAGATCTGGTAAGCTCATTTGATCTTCTTAGTAGTTCAACATCAACTTTCACTAGAAAAATCAAAATGCTCAATCATCAACTCAGAAAGTTGAAAGATGAAGAAGACAAAAGAAGTCTTATCTTATTAGAGCTCCAGTGCTATTTAGCACCAATCATAGACTTCATGCAACTGAACATTAAAGAGGTAGACCACTTAATTCATGCACCTGACTGCAAGACAATTGACGACATGGAGGTCTTCATTGCAGTATTACATGGCCACTTTACTATCGTGAAACAAATTCAATCTTCATGGGAATCTTCTTTAAAAGTTGCTCAAGAAAACTTTAAAGAAATTTTTTCTTTATTTTGACAAATCATTTTTGATAGTCTTTGCCATTGATGGAAAAAGGGGTAATTTTGGCTTTTATGGAGTCTTGTTAGGAACAGGGGCCATGGGACCGACACAATAGTTTGTAGAATTTGCCACCAATGCCAAAGGGGGAGTTTGTTGGCATTTTGATGCAATTTTGTTTGACCGGTAAATGATATGGTTGACTAGTAAATGATATGGTTGTCATTGTTGGCAACATCATCTCCTTAGTCTTCCCCATCCTTAGGGAGTAAACAGGCAGACAATAAGTATACCAACAAGCAGTAGACCGACAAGTAGTAGACCAGAAAGCAGTAAGGTGATCGGGTAGAGGTGAGTAGATTGGTAAGAAAGACGTC
This sequence comes from Cryptomeria japonica, assembly GCF_030272615.1. Taxonomy (NCBI): domain Eukaryota; kingdom Viridiplantae; phylum Streptophyta; class Pinopsida; order Cupressales; family Cupressaceae; genus Cryptomeria; species Cryptomeria japonica. The sequence continues at coordinate 840,634,752 of NC_081407.1, read as the reverse complement.
CACTGGTTAAGCAAAGACTAAACCGGTACATAGGAAGAAATAGGCTAGACAAGGTTGTGATCGGTTCACCGACAGACTGGTAATGTTCAGTTATAACCAATTAAATTGGAAGTCTTCTCTTAGTCAACCAACAGACATATCGACATGTTCAACAGTATTGACAGAGATTCCTGCATGATTTCAGAAGCACATTGTAAGGCTTGACAATGGAATTTTTTAAATGACTGTTTTGGAGGGAAAAGTTGGCGAAAGACTTAAGGATCTATAAATTCACATATCTCATTCTTGAGAGGGTTGTTGTCAAGGTGATTAAAGTTAATGTGAAAAATAACACAGGGGGAGTTTCAAAGCGTGTAGAGCTGAGTGATAGAAGACCGATAGAGTGGGGTTTCACAGAGAAGTGGCTCAAGTGACAGAGGATCGACAGTGTAGGATTCAAGTATCAAAAAACCGATAGAAGGGAGAGTTGTGAAGGACAATCACAATTGATGCAGACCAAGACTGATGCCTAATTGTGATTTGATCAGGCTAATGTGTAGCTTCATGTATTTGATCATTTATCTGTTGTTTTGAAATGACTGCAATATAAATCCCTTAACTGGGTGGAATTTAACAGGTCCCATTGTATAAATCCCTTAACAGGATATCATCTTAACTGATGTTCTAAGTCCTCTAACCAGGCTACCTTTAACAGGGTAAAGGCACTAACCGGCCTTCATCAAAATCCCTTAACCGGGTGGCACCTAACCAATGTCTTTTTAATCTCCTAATAGGGATGGCTCTTCACTGGGTGTACTCCAGAAGAGTACAAATTTTGTGAGTTCCTACTCATACCCTGGTTTTCTCCCTATTGGGTTTCCATGAGATAAATTTGTGTGTCTTTGTGTATCTTTTCATGTATGCTTAATCTTCTGCAATAATTGTGTACATTGGTGAATGGTTAACTAGTTCATATTTAAAGCTAAAGTTTCAATTAGTAAAAATAGGTAATGTACTGATTCACCCCTCCCCTCTCAGTACCGGTTGGATCTAACAACAAGAACATGGAACATTTAGTATCATTTCCAGACATATGGTGATATTGGCAAAAGTTTGAACCATCACACCAATGAGGGTATGGCCTAGTATCCAAAATTAGAAAGAGATTATGTCTAGATATGGATATGGATCCTTTTAAAGTTCACGATATAAGATGATATAAAAAAATATTATTTTTGGGTCTAGAAATTATTTATAGTTTATGGGAATACCACATACAAGGCATTTGATTGTGCTACAAATGAGGCATACATATCCTACCCCTTGCAAGAGTTGAACTTGTGACCTCTCTTCAACATTACAAGTTCACCACCCTTAGGCCAACTTTGAGTTGGAAAATCTAAGAGCCAATGGAGTGAAAACAAGTCAACAAGTATACACAAGAGTATAACAAATGTTAAAAAATCACAGGTCTTTCAAAGAACAAGTGATTCAATTATTATTAAGCTTGACCTTCTTTGTAATGCCCCAACTTAGTCTTGAATAAAATAATGAGATAAATATATTTTGGATACTAAATCAGTTAAATGTTGATTCAATTTTAAATAGACTAATGATATGTATTCAATTTTGAAAGATTAAAATGATAGTTTTTGATGACTGAATAATTGATGTAATCAAATTTTAAATGAAAAAAAAGATGATATTAACTATGTTTTTATTACCATGTACATGTATTGATTTGGATTTGGTGGGTTGACCTATTAATGTATGAATGAGTTTAAGTGGATGTAGGATTGGTTGAAGATGGGAACATAGTTGAGGTGAGGAGTCTATCCATTTGGTAAAGAATGGATAGGGGATTGAAACCATCACACACGATATGTAGAGCATATAATAGTTGCATTTTAACAAAGAATGAATGTTTTCTATGTGATTTGTGATGTTTTCTTATGATCATTATTATGTTAAAATTAGAAATGAGAATTAATTAGTAAATATTCTATGTGACTGTATGTATCATTATTTGCATGATAGGGATGTGTTGATCACTTTGGTATGATTATTTTCACATGATTCATCCTTCATATGTAATTTGATACAAAAATGAGTAAAATACTTACAATGAATACATATAAATATGTATATATCATCATATACATACACAGTGTATGGATACATGTGTATATATATACCTATTCATAAATACGTATATGCACATGCACTACGAATGTATATGATGGTGTAGACACACACACACACAAGATATTTACTATGCATATTATATAAAATAATTATCACATCAAGAAACCGATTGTATTTAAATGTAGGTTTAATATTTTTCCCTACATATGTGAATTCATATTGAATGTAATTGTAAATCTCTTATGTTATGTATCAGCCATCGAGTAAGCATTGCCAAGTTGACCATTTTTCCATGGCTAGTAAGATGATATACATATAAATGAATAATGTAACCAATGTGAAAGGTACGATGGCTTACCACTACAATAGTAACATACATTTCTTAAGTAAGGACACATGATTTTAAACATCAATAACATTTTTGTATAGCCTTGGTTGTAGATAGTTGTTACCACATAAGAAAAAATTAGAGTAATAAGAGAATCACCCATTTTAGCTTTGCAATCATTAAATCAAACGTATTTATGGAAAAAATAAAGAATAAAATATTTTTCTTTTTCAACATTGCCAGTAAATGGCTTGCAAATACAATGCTTTGGCAAAGAGGAAAATGAAGTGTCACAACTCCATAATGAAGTGGTTTACCAAAATGGGAGGTGGCTACATTATGTATCCAGCCACTAAGTATTGGAGGACCATTATTTTGTTTTAGAAAACACATAGTGGAGGTCAAATATAGCAGAGGACCCAAAAGCATAACTATAATGGAGGAAAACTGGGAATTAGGGTTTTACCAAGTAAATCCATTAAATAACCAAGTTAACACTACTACATTGAAAGAGGATTGAACCCAATAGATCTAGACTCAATTTCAATGGGGAAAGAGATTGCGATTTTGATTGGATTCATTGGTTAGGGTTGATTATTCTCTTTCTTAGTTGAATTTGTAATGTGATGTTTAAATTAGGGCAAAATGAGGGACGAATGATGTAAATTAATAGAAACAGTAAGCAACAAATGTCTCGTGGAGCTACCAATTGAGATGTAGGCAAAATAAAATGTTTAGAACCAATTTGGCTTGATTTTCCACGATCAAGGAGCACAGATCCACCATGGTCCTCAAAATTTTCCATCATCAAAAGATGAACCTGTTTGTCACTATCGACATTGCCAGAATTCCTGAGTACAACTTCAACGCCTATTTCCTGCATATAGAAAGAAAGGGAGAGATGTTGGGGATATGGGTTTACCTAAGTCCAATCCTAGTTTAAGAATTAACCTTGAATGTAATAATGCAAATACTGAAATAAATGTTAAGGAGATCATACCTCAAATTTGCAACTATTGATGATGGTGCAATTCTCTTTGAATGTAATCATAAATATTGAATGTAATGGAATGACAAACACATGGACATGAAAAACCCTAATCACACACACATTCTTGCATGAAGATTGATATAACTTTACTCCACAATGCTTAAATGATGAATATGCAACCTTGATTCTCTAAAGATGCTTAATGATGAATACTTCATAGATGCATGAATAATAGGGATGAAGTCTTAGATCTAAAATGAATCGATAGGATTTTTTTATATAGGGCTCCCTAGGTAAATTACCAATTAGGCTGATCTTCAATGATCATGTGTAGCCCTTGGAATCAAATTCTATTAGAGAGATATAGAATCCACTCCATTTCAAATTGGGGCTCGTTTAAGAGGGATTATGGCATTTTGGGATGCCTTGGTATAGGCTAGGGTGTCCCACACCTTGGTACTTCTACAAACAAGACTAAAATAAATAGCGAGGAGGGAGGCCGAGATCCCATGATAGGATGCACCAAAGGGTGTTCATGACATCAAAGTTGGAGAATAGGGTCAAATCAGACCTAGAGAGGTAATGGGGATAAGACACACCAAAGTAGGAGCACAAAAAATGAGGTATAAATTGGACTAGTTACAATTTATGATGCTACATTTAGCCCCCACTTTAACGAGAGTATGAGCCTATGTAAATACTCATGGTAAAGCAGAAAGATGAGAGAGAGGAGAAGCAATTAGGAGTGAGATCACAAGGAGATAAGACATCACTAATTTTGAGGAACCAAGCCCCAATCTTAGGATTTTAACTCACACAATTGCATGCAAGGACATACAAAACAAGACAAAGTAAAAAAGGCAAACAAAAACAAAATACAAACAAAGACAAGACACACCACACAAAAAAGCTCCAAGTAAACTAGTTGAAGAGACCTCGATAATATAAATGTCCCAACCACTAATATCATTCTCAAATTCTATCACAAGAATACAAGTGATCACATTAAAAGTGCAAGAGCATGCATCAAATGATGAACCATGAACCACAAATAGAAAAGCTATGAGCTCATGGGGAAAAGAAAAGAGAGGACATGGATGCCACAAGCTAGCAAGCTGTGTTATGCTAGGTGATCCATGTTGGGGAGGAGAGTCAAAATAGTCTAGTTGGGCTTTGCTACTTCTACTCATCCTATTGCATATGCTGCTATCTCATTTAAATAGTTAAGCATCTCATATAAGACTTTGTTTTGTGTGGTTTTGAACATGAAACCACCTATTAAAATAATAAAAATGTCTGGTTTCGGTATAAATCATCTCGTATAAGAATTTGATTTGTCTAGTTTCGATTCTAAACACCCTGGATAAGACAAATATATGCTTGGTTACAGGAACATCTCATATAAGACTTTTTTTTTGTCTGGTTTCAAGAATGTGTACCCCATATAAGACATATAAAAATGCTGCATCTAGTTTTGGGAATGAAGTATCTTGTATAAGACTTTGTCTTATTTGGGTTCAAGTCTGAACTCCCTATATAAGACATACAAAATATAGTACAATATGGTACAAAGAGGTGTTGGCAATTGAAGCTCATTGGATTTATTTTGTTGTCATTGATGGCAACAAGATATGATGGAATTCATAAATTGACACTAGGAAGCATATACCGACAGATATCGGTTTTGGAGCATTTAGGGCTACACCAACACCGACACCGACACCGAAATTGACACGGACACGGACACAGACACAGACACCGACACCGACACCGACACCGACATCAATACTTCTTTGGAAGCTGACATCAAGGAGGATTTACTTAAATCATTTTGTAATTATTATTGTCAAGGCTGATATTTTTGTAAATGTATTGTAAGCTGACATAAGGCATATCATTTTTAATAGGTATATAGGTCAGTCTGCTAGGTTTATTTTGTAAATGATGAAAAAGATGAAATGTGTGGATATAGGATAATATAGTAGAACTGTATGATGCAAAATATATGTATGGAGATCATTTTGCATATGAATTCTATATCATGCAATGATATATAGATAGCTTGGAAAGCATCCCTGGAGGAGAAGAGATATCGGTAGCAGTTCAGAGTTTATAAACTGGTATAGAGAAGAACTAGAACCAGAACTTTATTTGGCATAGCAGATGCATTCTTGAGTTTATTTTTTCATAATTTACTTTGGCAGAAAGCTTGTAGTCAGTGAGGCTCTTTAGTGTGAGCAGTATGCTCTACGCAGTGTGCCTTCTTGCAAGTGCAAGCCCCTATTATATGTAATATATTTTCATATGGCTAGTGAACTGATATTGTGGGTCACAAATCCCACCGTGGTTTTTCCTCATTGAGGTTTTCCACGTATTGTTGGCATATGTGCAGAGTTTGATGACATGATGGGATTGTATGTTATCATTAATGTCAATATGCTGAAGTATGAATTGGTATATTGAAGTAAGCAAACTGGCAAGTGAACCGGTATGATGGTATGAACTGGTATATGCAAAAAGTGAACCAGTATGTTGGAATGTGAACCAGTATATGCAAAGTTTGTATCGCGGTTTCATTTGATATGACTACCGGTTGGTAGTCTTAGCTTCAGGGTTTCTGGTTGATGCATTCCAAGTCTGTGTGATTCGACTGATGACATCCTGTGATGAGTTAGCATTGAAATGAAGATTAGATTGTGTTGTCACGTTAGCCTTGTGTACGTGAAGAATTTCCTTGAGGATCTTGCATGAAGAAGATTGATTCTATCTACCTCGGGAATGTGCAAAATCTTACTAAATGGTGGAGAGCGCCTGATGGGTTATCAACTTCCAGAAGCGGTGAAGAACGAATGATGGAGAATGTCTTCAGATTTGTTTAAGATTGTTTTACCCTATGTAATGTGTTTAAACGACCAAGATTGGACCGATTGTATTGTTAATCTAGATGCTTAGGGTTTTAGGTTTTGGCCACCGACCTAATTGTTGTCTATAAGGTCGATGATGATTTTTATTTGAAGTTGTTGGCAAATGAATGTATGTGAGGTGATTCTTGCTAGACCAAAGGAGTAAGCAAAGATATGTAAAAAAACTGAAGCGGATCTGCCTTGGCATTAAGTGCTGTTATCAGATCAGTGTATTACCTGTTGATTTCTAACCATTTCAGTAGATGGAAAATCCCTTTACCAGGTAGCTTTAACAGGATTTTTGTAAATCTTTTAACAGGGTGACTCAAAATCATTGAGTTCTTCAAATCCTCTTACAAGGTAACCTTTAATAGGGTTTTAACCTCTAACCGGGTATTTAGCCATCCCTTAATCGGGTGATCCCTAGTAGGATTGGTTCCTAGCAGAACCAATTGTAAAGTCTTTAACATGACTAGGCTCCTAACAGAGAGAACTTCAGAAGAGTTCAAGAACAACTTGTGGGTATTTATCCCCACTGTGGTTTTTCCCAGTTGGGTTTCCACATGAAAAATTAGTGTGTTATGTGTGATGCTTTTTCATGTGATGTTTTAGTGTTTTCTATTAAGTGGTAATGCAAGCTGATTCAATGGTAATTGTATTTCTGATGTATTACTTGCTTAAGCATATGGGTGAAGTTAAGATGAGATATTACGTTTTGAGAAGATCTAGATGTTACCGGTTTATGTCTTTTACAATCATACTATGTTACCAGTAGTACCTTGATTTAGATTGGTGATATTGTTTACCAGTTAGTGCAGTCTTTGCAATTTAAGTTGTTAAGAAGTTTTTGTCCATACTGATTCACCCCCCCTCTCAGTATCTGTTGGGTATTTACTGTTCATCATTATTCATCACGTATAAATTTTGTGTGTTATGGTGTTCATTTATGTGGATGGTTTATTTGCTTCTTGTTATATGTTTATTTGTTTATCGATATATATATATGCATGGTCTAGAAAGTTAAAAACTATTCATTCTGGAAGAAAACTAATTCACCCCCCTCTCTCAGTCTTCTTGGTTCCCAATAATTGGTATCAAATCTTGGTACCTCGGAAGAAGTTTAACAGCTTGAGGAAGATCCCAAAACCAAAATCTTTGAACATGGCTATGGAGAAGCAACTTGAGATGTCTCTTGAGGATTATGTGTTGGCATTTTTGATGATGTTGTTGTGATTGTCATTGATGGACACACACTTGCTTTGAGATCACTCTTTGTATGTATGAGTTATGCTCAACTGGTATTTGTTCCAAACCGGTATTATATATTATAGTCTTTAGACTATCAGTGTTTTGCCGAAAGTGTTTACCGATCCCAAGCGGTATGAACACCTCAAGAGGTTTTAGGATCTCAAGCAGAATGAAGGAACTAAAGCGACAGTTATCATTTTCCCAGTCTTCATTTTTGTCAATCGGTAATCGATTTAATATTTGAACCGGTATTACTCTGTGATGAGTTTCTAACCGGTAATCGGTAAAGTTGTATGAACCGGTAATACTCTGTGATGAGTTACCAACCTGTATTTTTGTGATGAGTTACCATCCACCGACACTTTGATGGTGATTTTGTGCCATGTTACCAAATGTGTCTAGATGCAATGAACCTAGGAACTTGCAATGTAATCCTATTGGACCGACATGAAATCATATTCCTTTATAAGGACATCATGTCTAGGGTTTTAGGTAGTGGTCAGGGTTTTGTGTGGTTGATGAGGTTTTTGCATGTGCGATCACAGAAGAAGATTAGTTATGTGTGAAGAAATAGAGTGTAAAGATATTGAAGACTGAAGTAATGCTGAAATGCATTAACAATGAGCTATCAAGGATCTAACCAAGCATACTGTGCTAGTATTTAGATCACTCACTTGTTTATTATTCACATCTTCGACAAGTCTATAACCCTTAACCAGGTAGGCCTGACAAAGCCTTTGTAAATCCTCTAACAAGGTGGTTCACAACTGTGGATCTGAAATCCTCTCACAAGGTAGTCTTTAATCGGACTTACCTCCTAACAAAGATTGAGATTCCTAATAGGATCTGTTCTAGTAAAGAACATTGTATGACCTTAACTGGTCTGACCTTAACCGGTTTGGTTACTATTCTGTAGATAGTTACTTGTGAGTTTCATCTCACCATGGTTTTTCCCATTTGGGTTTCCACATCAAAATCTCTTATGTTATGGTGATTGTGCTTCTATGGGTGAATGCCTTATTTGTTGTTTGGTTTGCATTTGTGTTAACCGGTTTGTTAGTAAAACTGTTATATCGGTTTACTGCTAAACTGTTTAAGTGTTTAAGTTCAGTAATTTTTGGTATACTAATTCATCCCCCCCTCTTAGTATTCATCATTATGATGCTAAAAGGATGAAGAACTTGAAATTGCAAGAAGAATTGAATTCTTCAAATGAATTCATTCTTATCCTGATATTGTGGGTCACAAATCCCATTGTGGTTTTTCCTCATTGAGGTTTTACACGTATAAATTCTTTGTGTTATGGTGTTCATTTATGTGGATGGTTTATTTCCTTCTTGTTATATGTTTATTTATTTACTGGTATATATATGCATGGTCTAGAAAATTAAAAACTGTTCATTCTGGCAGAACACTGATTCACCCCCCCTCTCAGTGTTCTTGGATCCCAACAAGAGGATGATACATCATGCCCCCCTTAAGATGTCAACATAGTCCTATGTTGATGTCTTAAGGAAGCTAGAAACAAGGATACACACCTTCAACACCAAGGATATGTCCTTTTAGGCAACAATGTTCATAAATCCAAGTTAAAGAGGCATTACTCTTATAAGAAAGGAAAAGATAGTTGAAAAAGAGATATCTTGCAACAAGTGTGAAGGAAATCCTTGGATGGGAAGAGATCTTTTCTCAAATGTCCATCTAGCTCAAAGAGGAGATTTTTGAACAAAAATAACGTTGTTGGCCAAAAGAGAGGACGGAGAACAAGAATTCATAACTTCCCCCTATTGCTAGGAGAAATGGATTCCTGATGAAGGATGACACACTTTTGACCCAAAGTGAAGGGTTTGTTTATAATAGATATACATTGAAAAGTGTAGAAGAGTTTGTAGATAAGGATAAACAACTCTTGCATAAGAGAGAATCTTTGAGAAAACAAACAAATTCACACAAGGAATGACATCGTATCGTAAGAAATATCCACTCAACAAAGGAAAAGTGGATCCTTAGAAAGGATAAGAGAAAGATAAATTCCCCCCAAGCATAGGAACATTGAGAAGGATTACACAACCTTGAAAGAGAAATTATACATAAGAAGATGCACCACTTAAAACAAAGAAAGGTCCTAAAAGGAACATACATGTACTCACATGAAGAAATATTCAATGCAAAAAAAGACATCAAGATACTGGTAGCAGTTCAGAGTTTATGAACCGGTACAGAGCAGAACCATAACCGGAACTCTATTTGGCATAGTAGATGAATTCTTGAGTTCATTTTTAATAATTTACTTTGGCAAAAAGCTTGTAGTCAATGAGGTTCTTTAGTGTGAGCAGTCCGCTCTAGGCAGCGTGCCTTCCTACAAGTGCATGCCCGTATTATATGTAATATCTTTTCATATAGCCAGTGAACTGATATTGTGGGTCACAAATCCCACCATGGTTTTTCCTCATTGAGTTTTTCCACATATAAATTATGTGTGTTATGGTGTTCATTTATGTGGATGGTTGATTTGCTTCTTGTTATATGTTTATTTGTTTACCGGTATATATATGCATGGTCTAGAAAGTTAAAAACTGTTCATTCTGGTAGAACACTGATTCACCCCCACTCTCAGTGTTCTTGGTTCCCAACAATTGGTATCAGAGCCTGGTACCTCAGAAGAAGTTTAACAGCTTGAGGAAGATTCTGAAATTGGAATCTTTGAACATGGCTACAAAGAAGCAACTTGAGATGGTTCTTGAGGATTATGATGCTGAAAGGATGAAGAACTTGAAATTGCAAGAAGAATTGAATTCTGCAAATGAATTCATTCTTATCCTACAAGAAAGGTTATCATTTGGTCGAGCCAAGAGAAAATAACTTTTGTAACAACCAGATGATGAGGAGAAGAATTCTCTTAAGGAACAATGTCAGAAACTAAGTCGAGAAAACATGCTCATGGAGAATGAAATGCAAGATTTGATTATGAGGTTATCAAAAGATATTGATAGAAAGAAGAAGGAAGATAATCTTGTTATATCTCTGAAGAACAAATTTGATGAATGTGGCAGATTGGCTCATGAAAATAATTTGTTGAGAATTGATTTGGCACACACAAGTAACCACTATGAGAGATGATCTGACTACTGCAAGTGAGTGTAAAGAAAAGTTTAGGATCGGTGCTGCATAGTTGGATGACTTATTGAAGTGACAAAGATAGATTGATGATTCTAGAGGACTTGGATTTGTACAAGGTGAAAGCTTTGGTACTGCAAATGAAGATCAGACAACTGATATGCAGAACTCATCAGAACAGAGGAAACCAGTAAGGTAATCTAATGCTTATAAATTCAATGGTAGATGTTTTGTTTGCAATAAATTTGGGCATATGGATAAACAATGTAGAAATAAGGCAAATCAAAACTACAATTCTATTCCCACTCAATGCACAAACTGCAAGAAATATGGTCATAGATTAGAAGATTGCAGAATGAATGTTAAATGTCATGCATGTAAAAAGTTTGGACATTTTTCTAATCATTGTAGGTCAAGAAATGACATTGGATATGTCAAAGCAATTCAGAAGAACAATGTTACATGTTATGCATGCAACAAAATAGGTCATATTGCTAAGTATTGTAGAAGCAAGACTCAACCGATTAATAATGATAAAGATAATGAGAAAGGAAAGTAGAAGGCAGATGAAATACAACAAGATCACACCAAGAGATGGGTTAGAAAATCTGAAGAATCAAGTGGAGATGGATCTATACCGGTAACTCCACTAGTAGAACAATGTATTCCTCCACCGACAGGAAAGTCCACTGATATTTGAGACATAAGCCTTAGGGGTTGGCAAAGTCATTGCTAAATTTTGCATATTACCCCGGAAGAGATCTAAGGAGATCTAGAGAATTGTGTTCATCATCAATGAAGGTTCACCCGACACATAATTGTGAAACCGACATCCATAGGGCTGTTGGTGAAGTATTTATTACAAAAAATTAGGGTTTTATTCATTGATAAAAGAGGGTAAGTGAATTCATTTTCACCCACCAATAATTCAAGCATTCAGAGTGAAGTAGAGGTGAGTCAAGAACAAGCAAAAGAATTGTGAAAATCTTTCGAGTTGTTATCAAACTTTCACCATCATTTACTTTCAGGTATTTTTTGACATGGCATCTGGATCTTTAGCTCCTACTTTTATTGCAAATCCCACCATTGTCGAAATCAAGGATAGGTTAAGACTAGTCTTTAAGAAGGTTCCCAAAATTGCTAAAAAGGAAGACTCTGCGGGAGCATTTTCTAGGGTTCTTGACGACGTAATGTATGTTGAAGATGTGAGGGCATACATTCACTGCACCCTTGAGGAATTGGGCACTGAAGACTGATGAATAATGATGAACAGTAAATACTCAACAGATACTGAGAGGGGGGGGGGGTAAATCAATATAGATAAAAACTTCCTTAAACCACTTTGACTGCAAAGACTGCACTAACTAGTAAACAACATCACCAATCTAAATCAGGGAACTACCAGTAAAACACAGTAAGACTATGAAACACATAAACCGGTAACACTTAGATCTTCACACAACCTAATATCTCATTTCCACTTCACCCATATGCTTAGACAAGTAATACATCATCAAAAATATAATAACCACTAGATCAACATGCTTTACCACTTAATAGAAAACACTAAGACATCACATGAAAAAGCATCACACATAACACACTGATTTTTCATGTGGAAACCCAACTGGGAAAAACCACAGTGGGGATGAATACCCACAAGTTGTTCTTGAACTCTTCTGAAGTCCACTCGGTTAGGAGCCTACTCTGGTTAAGGACTTTACAATAGGTTCTACTAGGAACCGATCCTGCTAGGGATCACCCAGTTAAGGGATGGCTAAATACCCGATTAAAGGTTAGAACCTTGTTAAAGGTTACCTCGCAAGAGGATTTGAAGAACTCAATGATCTTGAGTCACCCTGTTAAAGGATTTACAAAAATATTGTTAAAGCTATCCGGTTAAGGGATTTTCCAACTGCTGAAATGGTTAGAAGTCAACAGGTAAAAAACTGATCTGATAACAACACTTAATGCCAAGGCAGATCCACTTTAGTTCCTTCACATCTGCAATCACACTTTGCAGATCTCAACTCACTGCACCGGTCTGGCAAGAATCAAGTATCTCTTCACTTGGATACACACATAACATTTGCCAACAACTTCACAATGCAAATCATCATCGACCTTATAGACAATAATTAGATTGGTAGCCAAAACCTAAAACACTAAGCATCTAGGTTATCAATACAGTCTGTCCAATCCTGACCGTTCAATCACATTGCATAGTGTAAAACGATCTTGAACAAATCTCAAGATGTTCTCCATCATTCATTCTTTGTTGCTTCTGGAAGCTAATAACCCATCATGCTTTCTCCACCATTTACTGAGACTTCGTACATTCCCGATGTAGATAGGATCAATCTTCATCATGCAAGATCCTCAAGGAAATTGGTGCAGGAGCACCTAGTTGAGTCAAAACTCCATTTTTGGGTATTTTATGCTTCTATGTTTGTAAAGTCTTGTGCTAGGTTGTTTTTGTTTTTTTAGGTTGTTTTGAGTCATTTGTAGTGGTTTTGATCTCATTTTGGGCTTGAGAGATCAAATCTTGCATTTCAGGCCTTGAGTTGACAATTTTTGGCCAAAATGTGAAAAATGGCCAAAAAGGTCTCCTAATGGTTTCAAGAGCATTGAAACATGTTTTTTTAGTGTTTTTAAGCATGTCTAAGTTTTTTAGGCAAGTTGATGAGGTTAGATTGTGAAAAATGCATCTTAGAGCAAGAAAAGTTGTCATTTGGCTTAAGAAAGTTGTCAAAAATGTCATTTTCTTGAAAAATGTAATGATTGAAGCCTTTTGTCTGTATAAGGGCATGGAAACCAACTGGAGAAACTATATAAGGCCTCCCTTTTCCTTGGAAAGGGTTTGTGATGGTATTTACAAGAGTAACTTAATAGAAAACAAGTTTGTTTGGCTTTTATGACTTTTTTTTGTTCCTTTTGAAGGGCAGTCCGTACTATAGCTGTGCAATCCATACTATAACTTTTGGGAAGTTGAGATGTTGTTGCATTAGGACTTCTCATGTACTTGTTTCATTGATTTTTCATTTGCAAAGCGCTTATTCAAAAAGTTTTGTAAACTGTGTATCTGCTGCCCTGCTTGGGGTTTGGAGTTGTAAGATGCATCAACTTGGTTGATCCAGGTTTGGGATCCCTCCTATGGATTCTACCAAGTTTATCCATGTGTATATAATGTACATATCTTTATTTTTGTGCCAAAATAATGGTTTGAAGATGCTATTGAGTGATTACTAGGCAAGTGTTTGTCATTTGGCTAGTAACTTGATAAAAACTCATAGTTTGCACTCAAAAGTAATTTGAGTGAGAAAATGAATGTGATAGGGACCTAGAGATTTGGCCATGGGAATTGAGTATCTTCTTGGATGGCTAATTTAACTGGTTCTTACTTCAATCTTTCTCTTTTGTAACCAAACAATGAACTCACTGTTTTCATGAATTTGTAATTGGCAAAAAAATGCCCATGGAATGCTTGTTGAGCATAATCCAAGCCTTGCATCTTGAAGGAAATGTAATAGGAGAAGAGATACATGTTTGAAGACCTATTAATAGTGTTTTCCCATTTCCAAATACTTCATTCTTGCAGGTCCCAAAGTGAAAATGCCGCTGACTGGTAAAAGGCAGAGAAAAGGGGCAGTGACAGTGACAATTTGTTGTTTTACTACTTGCTTGCCAAGTGTTTGACATATTTCTTGCAGGAAAAAGGTAGGGGAAGATTCTTAAATATATGGAAGAGGTTCCAAAATTTGGTGGAGGCTTGAAGAGGGGAGTTGGAGTTTCCTTGAAACATTACTTGCTCCAAACCCTACAAAACCCTCAATTTATGCCATGAAAGGTGGACAGACTTAAAACCACTCTAACAATGAACTAAACCTCAAAAATACTTGAGAATTCAACCGTAAAAACTCATCCCAAAATTTATTTGTGGTTAAAATTACCATTGTTGACCAGTGGGAGCAAAAAAGGGCCAATTAGGCCTCCACGGACTAGTAGCCCTGCCGCATAACACACAAAATTGGCAGTTTTTGCAAAATTGCATGAACCCGGTTGGAAAATGAGTCTTGGGCTTATAAAATAGTATGATAAAATTCCAAGAAGTCCTCCAAGTTCTCCTTAGGTCTCCTAAACCATGTGTAGCCTCCTTTGGGGGTAGGTGAGTCTTGCTAATGGACTTGAGTAGGTAGAGGGTTAGACCTCAAACCAGATGTTGAGCACCCAAAGATGAGAAATACCTTGCTGCCCTTGCATTTCCTTGTGAAAGACTCCTAGCTCATTCTAAAAACCTAAGGAAGGAAGCCCCAAGAACAAAGTACAATCAGTTGAAGATGGGAGGAACAAGCAGTTTGAGTAGTTTTGGAGCATGGGAGTAAGCCATCACCATAAAGGGAGTTTGCTAGGCAAGTAGACTATGGAATCCTTGGCATTACAATAAAAAGATAGGTTGAGTAACATACACATCAGATCCTAAAAGGTTTTGGCTAATACATTGACCCTTTTCAGCAAGTTAGCCTTGTGAGCACTTCCCTACCAAGCTCCCTATCAAAAATCCTTCATGCACACAAGGCTGACGTGGCAACATGATCTGATCTTCATTTCAATGGCAACTCATCATAGGATGTCATCGGTTGAATCACACAGGCTTGAAATGCATCAACTAGAAACCCTGAAGCTGAGACTACCAGCTGGTAGTCATATCAAATGAAACCCTGATACAAACTTTGCATATACTGGTTCACACTCCAACATACTGGTTCACCTTTTTGCACATACTGGTTCACATCATCATACCGGTTCACTTCATACCATCATACCGGTTTTCTTTCTTGTTTTCTTTCTTCAATATATTGGTTCATACTTCAACATATTGACATTATTGACAACATATAATATCATCGTGTCATCAAACTCTGCACATATGCCAACAATCTCCCCTTTTGGCATTGATGACAATATACAAAGATATCTCTCCACTTCACATCTTCTCCCCAATCTCTTCCATATTATTTCTTCAAAATTGCATATATCTTCTTTGCTTCACATCTTCTCCCCCTTTGACAACAATGCCAAAGTGGAGGCACATACATCTATGTTCCACTATGAGGGATAAAGGTATCTCCTTCAAAATTTCAATTAAGGCTTTCTTATAAATGTCTATATACAAAAAAATAGCCTCTTCTAATTCACTTTGCTCATTCTCTTCTAAATATTCATAATACTTTGATATATTTTTAAATATTCCATATTTTGTAATTTCATCAATAAGCTCAACACAGTTCATTGTGGTCTTACCAGTTCCAGTATCATCACCCTTCTACTTTTTGTTTGTGGTTGCCGGTGTGACTAGCTTCCTCTTCTGCATAGGCTTCCTTGTCGGTGGTGGAGGTGCAGTAGGCTTAGTTGCCTTTCTAACAAGTCTCTTGTTGGTTCACTTCATTTAAAATGACTCCAAGTTGCTTAGGAACGTGACAATAATTAGGGGATGGATTAGGCTAATTAGGAAGGGGTTAGAAGAATCTAGAAGGGGATTAGAATTGCAAGTGGGTTTGGTGGGTGAGGGAAAATAGGATTTTAATTAAAATAAAATTAATTTATTTTAACTTGTGGTTGCAACTTGCATTTGTAGGAAAATGCAAGTGGGGGGGGGGGGGGTGAATGATTTAAAGAAATGTTTTATTTAATTTATTTAAAAGAGGAAAGGGGGATTTAAATTAAATAAATAAGATTTATTCATTTAATTGATTGTGAATTTGGTTTAATGAATTAATTAAAATAAATTTAATAATTTATTTAATTAATAGGAGAATGTTTTGAAGATGAATTAATTAAATGTTAATTTAATTAACTGATGGATAGTGGGTTTTTAATTAAATAAATAGCAAATATTCATTTAATTAAACTGGACAAATTTAAGTGACTACATTTGCCCCTCTTTGAGATGGTGTGGTTTATCGCGTCGTTTTAAAGAAAGAAAAAATAGGTGTGAATAAATATGCCCCATAAAATGTTAATTTAATGGGTGGTATGCCCCCTCAAGAGATGGGTTGAAAATTTTGAAAAATCGGGCGATCTCTTGAAAAAGAAGGAAAATTGCTGGGGTGATAGAAGAGAAGAAAATATAACTAATGGTGAAAGAATGGGAGAAAATGGAGTTAAAACGAAGAAACAACAAGCCAATGAGTACCCTTAGGTCATGCAAGAGATATAGAGCAGATGTAGTGTGTGGTTTGGATTGATGCTATACAATTGATCAAAATTGGTTAGACAATTTGGTGCAATCGGTTTAATTGCCTCGATCAAGTCAAAGAGTGATAGTTGATGTCAGTTGGTCGCTTGGATAGGATAAAGTCTGAGTAAGCGAATCAAAGTGACCTGATGTGACTTAGACAATTGATGTAATTGCCTGATGAAGTCAAGGTATATGAAGTAAAATACTCATTGAGACTTTAGACAATTGATGTAATTGTCCATTGGATTGTGTTGTATTGGTTGATCAATTGATAGTGTGGGTGTGGGATGAATGATTGTGGTGAATCATAGCAGCCCTGTTGAGACTAGGTCATTATGATAAATGTCTGATGTAGTCTAAGATTACCATGATTGATTACCTGTTAAGACCCAAAGAGACTTGATCAAAATATTTGTTGATAGTCTAGGTGTGTGGGAGTCGATGTACCTATGCAGATAGAGTAACTTGCTTGATTTAGAGGATGACTTAGGATGGGAAACACAATCCCTCCTATGTAGAGATGGATGGTGATGAACGTGGCTTGATTGGGTTGAAGGCAAACGATGAAGGGATTTATGATTATGACCTAGATAGGGAGGGTGAGGGGGGATTCTATGTTAGATAGAAGATATGGAGGACCTAAGACCGAGTCTTATGGAAGAAGATGAGTAAAATAGAGTATGCATTGTTATGACTATGTATGCATGATATGCAGCTATATGGATGTATGGATGGGTGGAATGCAATTAAATGCAATATATACAGATGAGATGAAATGATGATCCATAGTGCTTTATTTTTCATCATTGAGCATGATAATATCAAACTTGGATGAGGCAGTAGGAACCAAGGATGGAGCATTGTACTTGCAAACAAATAGCATAAATAAAGAATACAAAATATGGACCCTCGATAATGGTTCATGTTCATATGGTCGAGGTATATGTTGTAGTTAGCAAGCCATAGTGATCCATGACTGTATTTGGCATATGATCACGTAGCTTAGTGAACTTCCCACTTAGACACCATTAGTACATGCCCCAGAACTTCATCGGAATAAATTGTAGGAGACATACAAACAATGCGTAGGAACCATCCCGACCACTCTAATCACTTGTGGATATCTCAGAGTAGCGTAGGAACCTGATATAAATGAATAAATAACCGACAAATCAACCAAGTACTTGATAGCTTAAACAAAATTTTCTTTTCAAAGAAAATGTGATCTTGTCTTTGTTTTGGTAAGGAAGGATGCATTATTGTTTAGACAGTTTGCGCATTTGATGTTGATTGTTTGGTTGATGGGATAAGTGGTCATCGTTTGATTATTTCACAATGTTTGTTTGGTATCTGCTTTAAAAAAATGTATGTACGAGGTGTTTTCCATGTTTTTGATGTTTTCTGATGGTTTTGGATTTTTGTGAGATAGTTTTCCAATGTTTTTGGAGTTTTGATGATTGTTTTGAATGTTTTTGGGGTTTTTGTGAGACAATTTTCCGAATGTTTTTGGATTTTTTGAGATAATTTTGAATCAAGAACTCAATGAATCACAAAATAATGTAGAATCCACTTCTATCAACTAGATTAAGGGCATTGCCCCCATTTTAGATATGACTATGAAAAAGAAGGATGCAAGACGCATGAAGTACTATCCTTGATTGCAGATCAATAACAAGCCATGGTTTTTGGATTGATGGATGAGTGAATGTGATCGCAACAAGTTTGAAAGAAAATGGAGCCATAGCTATTATGAGTGGCACCTGTTTGCCAGGTTTTCACCATCGCACTTACCCAAGGTGCCACCGGAGTGGTTGTTCACCGTTTGGATGCATGATTTTTCTTTACTATTTTGATGTTTTTGTATTTTCTTCAGGACATTTATCTGAATGTTTTTGGTGTTTTTTCGGTATGCGTGCAGCTGAGGTATAAAACCATTTGAGGTGCATGCTGTTGATCGGATCTAGTAGCGGTCCTCCTTCGGACGTGGCCAACTGATATGCCCTAGACCCAAATACAACAGTGATAATATATGGACCCAACTAGTTTGATTCAAACTTTCCCGGATGTTCTCTATTTGGTTGGTTACAAGGATTCTCTCGAAGAACAAGATTGCCTACCTCAAATGTATGAGGTATAACCTAATGATTATAGCTTCTGCTCATGCGCTGTTGATAGGCCTTGAGGTGATTGTATGCAACTTGTCGTTTCTCATCAAGTAGCTCTAAATCTTGGAGACGTGATACTTTGTATGCTTCATCATCTATGAGATTATGCAAGGAAACCCATAGTGATGGTATCTCAACCTCAATAGGTAAGATAACTTCTGCACCGTAGAGCAGTGAGTAGGGAGTTGTGCCTGTAGGGGTTCGAATGCTAGTTTGATATGCCCATAGTGCTGAATTCAATTGAACATGCCAATCACGACCGACATCATTGACTATTTTCTTGAGGATTCTTAATATGTTTTTGTTTGATGCTTCATCTTGACCATTTCCTTGTGGGTAATAGGGAGTGGAAAAGCGATGTTGGATGTGAAACTTCTCACAGAGCTCACGAACATCCTGATTTTTGAATGGAAACCCGTTATCTATGATGATGGACATGGGTACACCATACCAGAAGATGATGTAATTAAGGATGAATGAGGTGATATGCTTGCTGATGACTTGGGTAAGTGGAACAACTTCGATCCACTTTGTGAAGTATTCGGTAGCGGTAATGATGAACTTATGGCCATTGGATGAAGATGGATGGATTTTACCCACAAGGTCAAGTCCCCATTGACAAAAAGGCCATGGTGTTGTGATTAGTTACAATTCCTGTGCTGGTGCATGTATCAGGTCTCCATGAACTTGGCATTTCTTGCATTTTCTGGCAAAATAGTAAGAGTCTTTTTCCATTGATGGCCAATAGTATCCAGTGCGCATGAGTTTCTTGGCTAGTGATAGACCGCTTGCATGAGTTCCACAAATTACTTCATGTACCTCTTCCAAAGCCTTTGTTATCTCATCCCATTCCAGACATCGAAGGAGAGTACAATCAAGACTGCGTCGGTATAGGGTTTCGACAATAATGGTATATCGAGCGGTTTGGTGAATGAAGGTTTTACATTGGTTATTCGATTGGTTAGGAGGAAGTGTGTGATCACAAAGGTAGGTGTAGAACTCACCGTACCATGGGGATTCGGAACCGACAAGGTGACAAATCATCTTGGATTTGGGGATATCATAAGCGAGAATCCAAAGCTATTCTACCAAGAACTCATAGCGTGTTGAATTCTATGGAAGATCTAGGAGAGATGCAATGGTAGCCATAGTGTCAGCAGCTCGATTCTGATCTCTGGGTATCTGCTCAAAGGTGATAGTAGTGAATGATGTCTTTAATTTATCTACCATTTGTTTGTACGATATGAGTTTGTCATCCTTGGTCTGATATTTATCTGTTTCTTGTCGAATGATCAGTTGGGAGTCGCCATATACTTGTAGTTCTTGTAACTTCCATTGTATGGCTAACTTGAGTCCTGTGATCAAGGCCTCATATTCAGCTATGTTGTTTGTGCATGGAAATGTGAGCCTGTAAGACTTTGGGATGCTGTCACCTTGAGGTGTGATAAACAGAATGCCTGCCCTCGAGCCATGCCTAGTGTATGAACCATCAAAGTATAGTTTCCATGGTTGTGCTGCTTTGATCATGAATATCTCTTCATCTAGAAAATTGGAAATGAGAGGATGATCGCCTATGAGGGGAGCATCGACCAATTGATCTGCAATAACTTGGCCTTTGATAGCCTTAAGGTCCACATATTCAATGTCAAATTCACTTAGAATCATCACCCATTTGGCCAAACGACCTGTCAATGCTGCTTTGTTGAGTAAGTACTTGAGTGGAATGATCTTTGCAATGAGCTGTACTTTATGTATCAACAGATAGTGCCTCAGTTTAGTGGCTACCAAGATTACTGCTAGGCAAGCTCGCTCAATAGGTGTGTAATTGAGTTCATAGCCAACCAGTGTGCGAGAGATGTAGTAAACAACACACTCTTTCCCTTCTGCATTGTGTTGTGCCAATAGTACACCCAATGCTATATTTGTTGCTGATATATAGAGTAGTAGAGGCTTACTCAGATCTGGTGGGATCAACAATGGTGTATTCATGAGATAATCTTTAAGCATCTAGAATGCTTGCTGGCATTGGGTATTGCACTGAAAGTAGATGTTCTTGTGTAACAGGTGTGTAAATGGGTGACACTTATCTGCTAGTTGTGCAATGAATCTTCAAATTGATTATAGCCGTCCTTGTAATGTCCTTAGCCGACTGATGTTCTTTGGTGGTGGCATGTCCATGATTGCGTTGACCTTTACAGGATCAACCTCAATACCTTTACTTGAGACAATGTATCCTCGAAGCTTACCTAAGGTTACTCCAAAGACACATTTATTTGGGTTGAGTCGAACATGATATTGTTCCAGTATATCAAATATTTTCTCTAATATTTCTAGATTACCTTCTCTTGTTAGTGATTTTGCCAATAAGTCATCAACATAATCTTCCATTATGGTATGCATCATGTCATGAAAGATGGTGGTCATTACTCTTTGATAGGTCACTCCTACATTCTTTAGACCAAAAGGCATTACATTCCGGCAGTATGTGCCCCATGGACATGTGAAGACTTTCTTATGTTGATCCTCTGGTGAGATCTTTATCTGATTGTACCTTGAAAAGCCATCCATGAGTGAAAGCATGACATGTCCTGCTGTTAGGTCCACTATTATGTCAATGTTTGGTAGGGAGAAGTCATCTTTAGGACATGCTTTGTTTAGATCTCGGAAATCAGTATAGATGCAGATGCCCCCATTTGGTTTGCCGATAGGCACAATATTGGATATCCAATCTGCATAATCAATTGGTCTAATAAAACCAACATCTAGGAATTTCTTAATTTTTTCTTTGACTAGTACTGCAATCTGAGGATGCATCTTGTGAAGCTTCTGCTTGACAAGTTTGGGTCCTTCTGCTATGGTGAGGTGATTCATGACTAAATAAGGATCAAGTCTAGACATGTTTGCTTATGACCATGCAAAGTTATCTGGCGCTTCTGGAAGAATTCAACAAACTTAGGCTATTGCTCTGGAGTTAAAAGAGATGCCAGATGTATGTGGTGAGGTGTTTCAGGAGTCCCCACGTTGTATTCTTTTGTTTCCTTGATGAGAATTGTTGATTGTTCCTGCTGTGTACTAGAAGGGAGAATGTCAAACCTTTCATCCTCTGGCACCTCAAAGAGGTTTTCACCATTGGATACACTCTTTCTTTTTTACTTTTGTGGGATCAAACAGTGCCACAGTGTGGTTTTCATTGGAAGATCCATGTTTTATTGTTATATTTTTGCAGTTGAAAGGTTTGGCA
This sequence comes from Cryptomeria japonica, assembly GCF_030272615.1. Classification (NCBI taxonomy): domain Eukaryota; kingdom Viridiplantae; phylum Streptophyta; class Pinopsida; order Cupressales; family Cupressaceae; genus Cryptomeria; species Cryptomeria japonica. The sequence continues at coordinate 840,612,397 of NC_081407.1, read as the reverse complement.
TCCGCCCCAAAGTATGATGCGCTATTAAGTTCTATGTCAAATCCAGCTTTGTGATCCCCGCTTGGTATGTTATCCCGTACTTCCAAAAAGTCAATGATTGCCTCATCATTTTGGAAATGGTCAAGACATGGGGGATTATGTTGATTCCATTCGATGAGTTCAGGATGGATAATGGGCATTACCTCATCGATTAGGTTAAGTTTGTTAGATGTGTCAGTGAGGGTAAAGACGTTGTGGTGAAGGTTGTTGATGGTACTCTCCCTGTCAGAGTCAGGTGTAGGATATGACATAGGGTCTATGGAAGAAGTTTCTAGTTCAGGAATCCAAGAGGTCTTTATCTGTGCTTCTCCGTAAATAGGGATGTCTTTGCGGGGTGGAGGTAGTGATGTGTCTTCCTCATCTAAAGTATTAAGCTGGATGGAATCAAATTCCCACTCATGTGAGTCAGTCTTTGAGTCACTTTCCAGTATCTGATTACTATACCATACTGGGATATCCTTTGAGTTAAACACTGCAGGTATGATCAGTTGACTTACCTTTGTAGATGAAAGGATTGGTGCTGCAGGAAGATTTATGGGGATCAATGAATCCGATACGTGGAGTATCAATAGTGTTGACTCTGTTGCTTTTTCTTGAATTGCCAGTGTTATCGATACTGCTGGGGGTTCTGATAGTGCCAGTGGTGTTGTTGATGTGGTTGCCATGGTTGATGGGATTGCTGGTTTGATTGGTGGGATGATTGGTGTTGTGGATGGTTTTCTTGGGATTTTTAGCCTCAATGGGGCAGTTGTTGTAGCACGCGGTGCTGCTGATATAATCAAAGGTGGCCTCTTTGAAATAGGCTGATATAGAGGTTTGTTGGGTTTTCCTTTGAATCTAAGTTTAGGAAGGATCTCCTTTTGAAAGCCTAAGCCTATGTTATCTTTGGGATTTAATTCTAGCTGTAGCAGTTCATGTCTTCCTTGCTTGCAAGGTCCCAAAGCACTATGACCATCGTAACCCATTCGTTGCATAATGAGAAGGCCTTTTCCATACCGATCTATGGGAAGCTTAGCTTGTGAGATGTCCGTAGTGATTGGGTCTCTATAGATCCATTCTTCTAAGTCCTCATCTCTGGTTTCTTCTTCTTGACTCTTTCCAAGGATGAACGGTGTCAAAGTGCATGCAGGCTTGACCAGTGGCATTTGAAGTAACCATTGAGGTTTACCATGAGTTCTAGGAGAAGTAGGCATTTGTCCAACACAAAAGAGCTGACTCAAATTGTACTCCCCAGGATCTTCCTCTGCTATTTTCATCTTGAGCTTCTCTTGCTTGGGTATAGTGGTGTTTGAACTGGAAAGAGAGGCTAGAGTTACATATGATGTGGATGAGATGGCTTCACTTTTGTTGGGAACGGTAATCTCTGGTTGATGACTGATATTGTGACAATATGCAAAGGGGTTTGCATCACCCAGGATTGTGATTTCTACACCATTATGTGGGAACTTGATACACTAATGGTAAGTGGATGAAATAGCTTGCATGGCGTGTATCCAAGGTCTTCCTAACAATAAATTATATGGTAGAGAAAGGTCCAAAAATTGACAGATGATGTGTTTCACCACAGGGCCCACTCGGATTGGTAGCACAACAACTCCTTTGGATGAATGCTCTACATCATCATAGGCTTTGATTGTGATCTTCTTGCAGGGATCCACTGATTCAATTGCATATCCCAAAGCTATGACTAATTGTAGCGTACAGATATTCAGGCCTGCTCGATTATCGATCAAGACTCGCTTGATCCTATGTTGGTTGATAAACCCTTCAATGTGGAGTGAGACGTTGTGAGGTTGCTGGAAGGATGTGTTGTCATTTTCAGGGAAAGTGAGACAAGGTGATGACCTTAGATTTCCAACCATGGCTTGGAACTAATCTGTATTTAGGTTTGCAGGGACTGATGCCTCTTGGAAATCTTGATCCAAGATTGTTTTATGGGATGGAGATAGGCGCAATAGCTCTAAGATAGATATCAGTGCGGGCATTTTGTCTAACCTATTCCACAAGGTTATACTACTTTGGGATAGATGGGGTGCCTTGTGGAGTTGCTTTTATGGTAATCTTGCTGCGACGTGTAACAACATTGCAAGTGGAGCTAGGATTTTTGATGGTAATAGTTGCAATTTGTTCACTGGCATCATATAGGTGATTCACAGTGGAATTATACGTGGCTTGCATATAATCGGTGGTATCTGTGTTTCTCCTTGAAGTGGAAGGACCCCTTTGATCTTGTGATGGAAGTGGATTTTTGAACATAAGATGATCATTGTTTGTTGTTTTTGGGTCATGTCCTTCAATTTCAATTTCACCTCAGTCAATAAGATCTTGAATAAGATCTTTCAATCTGTGACAATTGCTTGTCTTATGCCCTTTCCCTCGATGGAAATCACAATGTTCAGTATCCCTCCACCATGAAGGTTTGACTTGAGGTTCATAATTTGATGTTTTGGGTAAGGTAACCAGATTTTGAGAAACCAACTAACGTAACACCATTTCAATGGGTTCCCCTAAGGGAGTGTATGTTCGTTTTGGTTTAAAATTTTGCTAATGTTGTCTGGGTTCCTCTTGAGATGTATTGCGTCCTTGACTTGGAGGAGTAACTATGTTATTCTTGGGTGGGGGGTTTTGTTGTGCAAATCAGACCACAGGTTGTGCACTTTTGATAGTTCTTGCATCCACAACCCCGTCATTGACGATGTTTTTGTTTTTGTTCCAAAAGTTAGGCTTGTCACTATTGAAGTGTGGGTGAGGGCCATCCTTTGGCTCATTATATATCTTGATAAGCCCTTTTTTGATGAGAGCCCGCTCACATTTTAAGCCTTTGGTGATCATATCATTGAAAGAGTCTATGTCTTTTACGTCTAGGTGAAATTCCATTTCATCATTTAAGTTGGAAATAAATATTTCCACTAGTTCTTGTTTAGGTAATTGAAGAGAATGTCTGCTAGACATTTATTGCCATCATTGCAGAAAGACTGAAAATAGCTCACATGGTTTTTGTTTAGTGTTACATAGATTAGCCATTGTGATATCACGTTCAATATTGTGTGAGTAATGTGCCATGAATTTCTGGATGAGTTCTTCAAATGTCCTAATGCCACTTGGTAATCGGGAAAACCATGATGTGGTTATTCCTCCCAAGCTTTGGGGAAAAAGTCGCATTAGGTATGTATCCTCGTATGCCACTTCGAGGCAAGCTAAATAGAATTCTCTAACATGATCACGAGGGTCTCCTTTTCCTCTATACTTTTCAAACTTGGGTGTTTCAAACCCTCATGGAAAAGGCGGCATATGAAGATTCCTATCAAAGGGATAGGGACAAATGTGATTGAGTGAAAACTGATTAGTTTTCACACCACTATGAAGCTGTTGGGCAAGATTTTCAACTTGTTGCCGCAACATGTCTATATCATTTTGAGGAGGAGGAGGTGGGGGATTACCTTGACGAAGGTTGTATTTGATGTGATCTTGACCTCTTTCATCCTCATTGCGACTTTGGCATTCTGATGCTTGCCTTAGTTGCGCAACATCAAAGTCAAAGGGTAGTTTGGCTCCTTCTTGAGCAAGTCTTAAAAAGTGAGCATCAACATTTCTCCTGAGTATTTCATCAAAACGTCTATTAAAGAGAGCATTGTGTTGTGCCCTTTCTATTGCTGCACGAGTATGAGTACTTGGATTGTCATCATTTACGTTTTCTCCAAGGGCTTCTTGGAATTCATTGATATTTTACTCCTCTTCCTCTTCAATTTCTTGTTGTCTAGACTTGGACCTGGTATGAGCCATTTTGGTTATAAGTTTTTGTTGAAGTTTGATGAAAATGATGATGAGTTGGTGATGAAATGAAAGATTGATGTTTGGTGAAGTGTTTTGCATACGGATCTCTAGCACTAAAGGTAGATGTTACCAAAGTTATTTCTTGGATTGCTTGTTGTGTTGGATTGACAATGTTTGATATGATAAGGTTTAGAGAGATTTGAGATGTGTTACAGACTCAACTACCTAGTAATGAGACGATTAACTCATAGACTAGTTTTTAACTTGCGTAGAAATGGCTCTTAGGATGAGTTTATCCTAGATGTAGAGACACTCTAAAAGTGATGTGTTTGTGTTTGATTCAAGCAATATCGAAATAGAACTTAGGACTAAAAAACCTCTTGATGTTTCAAGAGTTGGAATAGATTTGATGAGATATGAATATGATAATGGATGAAATGTGAACTTCAATAAAAGCTTTGTGTCACATATGGGACAAATTCTTCTCTTTCTCTTTCGAGAGTTGGTGGTTCTTCCCGAGCTACATTATATGTGATGCAAATGTCTGGAAAGAAGTTAGGATTGATTTTGCCTCCTTTATTTTTGTGATAACTCAAAGCTCGATATTGCATGAAAGCTCTGTGGTTTAATGACTCTTGATCAAATTCATTTGGTTTTCCTTGAAGATATAGACACATGCGACGTAGGAAGGTTCTATGAGAGACAAAGATTTTTCTATTAAGATAGAAGAATTTCCTCCTTTTGATAAGAGCCTTTGAGCTCAATGGTCTTTTCTTCAAGTTGATGTGTTGATGAAGATTCTGCTTTCTCAAGATGTGAAGAATGGTCATATAGTTTGACACTTTTTTGTTGTTGCTCTTTGTTTTTGATCTTTCGTGTTTTTGAAAATGTTGGTGTTGGATGAATACTTGTTCTGATTTGTATTTATGATGTTTCTTTGACAAGAAAACAAAGCAAGCACACAAACACAAGAATGCTGCCTCAAAAGGCACAAGTAAGTATGGGTCTAGATCAACCCAATCTTTTGAACCTTTTATGACCCTTTTCTTCAAATGTATTTTAGGTGTTTCCAAAGCCTGAAGTCGGCTCAATTTGCACTGGTCTTGACTATAAACGAAAACACTTCAAACACTCTTTATCCCTACGGTCAAATGGCCAGTTGCGATAATTTCATCCCACATCTTGATATTTCTTCGACTTTGGTACTACATACCTTATGAATCTCGCCATGGCAGGTAAGGATGTGATATACTAAGTCCTGCGTGAGCATAACAAATAGATGATCCCTATGATGGGGGAGTCACCACTTTTATCGGGCTACAAGTAACCTTTCAAAAAGCTATGTTTCTACTCAAGGAAATATGTATGGTGAGTATCTTGGGAGCAAAACCTTCTATGCTCTTGCACTGAATTTATCACAAATATCCTCAATCAATAGAATGGGTGGGCTACTACTTAAAAGTGTTTAATAATTTTTGATGTTTTTGGACATAAGTTCATTCTGCAGTGACTCACTTAAGAGCCTTGTAACTTGTGGTGGGGCCCATTTGTCCTTTGGGCAAGTTACACTATAGGAACAACTATACCCAAGGCTACAACTTTTGCTCTCACTTGATTTCTATAGCGGCTCGAAGGATTTACCGCGTGAGGTCATTCCCAAGAGTGATGTGTCTCTTGGAAGACCTCTCTTAAAAAGATAAACTTTTGAGTGTTACTAACACTTCTCTCTTGCACCTAGGACCATGAAAGCCAAGAGAGAGGATAGTGTGTGTTAGAAGTAGGACCGCTTGACAAAACTCTTTTGCACAAGTGTGCCAAACACAAAATGCACTTGTTCTTTTTAACTCATCATTGCAATGTGATCTAACTATTTTGGAGATGTTGCTCCAACAATCATGATGTTATTTTTAACTCCAAAGGCAAAATGTTGAGTAAACTAGGAAAATGAAATCCTGGTCAACTAAATGAAAAGAACGTTTGCTTGAAGTAAATCATTTTGAAACAAGAAAACTTTGACAAGTTGATTGTTCTTTTTTACTTGCACAAAAAGTTGAAGTGTTGATTGTGAATTTCTTAAATTTGATGCAAGAAATGAGATTTTGCCTTGTCTTTTTTTAAGCACCAAAATAGAGTGTCTCCTAACTTGCAATGAAAGCAAATTTGTGCTGTGATTTTTAGAGCACCAAATGAAGATTTTTTTCCTAACTTGCAAGTAAACAAAATTGTGTTGTGATTTTTAGAGCACCAAATGAAGATCTGTTTCCTAACTTGCAAGTAAACAAAATTGTGTTGTGATTTTTAGAGCACCAAATGAAGATTTGTTTCCTAACTTGCAAGGAAATGAGATTTGCTTGTAAGTTTTAGAGCACCATAATGAAGTGTTTTTGATTTTAAGCAAAAAAAAGGGTTAGTTTTAAAACTTGCACATGAAGCGAAAAGTTAGTAAAATCCGAACATATGGTGGGCTTCCACAAGCCTAAGAAAAATTATTTTATCGGTTACATGACCTTTTTTACAACGTTCTGTTACAATAGCGCTACTTTGTGTAAAAACAGAAGCACTACTTAACACAAACGTGCAAAATTATAGACAAAAGCGCTAAAGAATAAGACTTAGACAATAATACAAATGCGCTAAACTATGGACAAACATGCTACTTAATAGTCAAAAGCACTATAACACGGGCAATAGCACTAAATTTGAGACAATAGCGCTATTGATTGTAAAAACAATAGTGCTAAAAGAACAAATTTTGATAGCCCTAAAGCGTGAACAAAAGCACCGAAGCGCGACTTGTGTGTCAAGCTAAACAGTCAAAAAGTTAGTTTGTTAAAAAAAAAAGTTTTTGGATTCACATCAGGTTCACCAAATGATGCTCTGCAAAAAGGATTAGAAAATCTATTTGATGGCAACACACACAAGAGCACAAGAAACAAACGTTAGTGTTATCAACAAAAGATTATCCTACATAGGCATATCAAGAGAGATACTAAATAAGAAGTGAAAAGCATACAAAGAGAAAAGAGGTAAACTAAACTCCTCCAAATGCTAACCAAAACATTCATAGTGGCTCCTCCCTTGTTCATCTCCTCTCCAAGTTCCAAACTAGTGTAGCTCTCAGTAGCTTTTTGCACTATGGATGCCTTATGGAGGTTCAAGATTGTAGATGATTATGAAAAGTATGCAAATGCAAGCTTAATAACCAAAGAAAGATGAGTTATCTAAATGCTATTTGTTAATTTTAACCAAAAGAGTGAATATGACTGATTATGCTAAATGCTCTCTAGAAATGCCTATAATGTAAATGCATACAAGTTTTCAGGCTCTGGAGTATGAAGAAATGGGCTCTATTTATTAGAAAAATGGAGCAATGGATGGTTGAGATTGAGTAATCTCAATAAGGGTCAGGATTGAATGATATTCAATCTATGTGAGGGCTTTCAACCCAATCTCAGGATGACAAGTTTCAACATGAGAGGGGTTGAGAGGAGAGGGAATAAGCATTAAATGATTGACATGACCTAAGAGTTAACTTGGGACTCAAGGTCAAGGTTGGGTTGAGTGAATAAATTCATTATTCAAAGAATAATGCTTTTATCTAATGGATAAACTCTTGTGCAAAGGTTAAAGGGATAACCATGGTCAAAGAAATAAATGCTTGAGGAGACACATGAGTCACATGAGGGTTGAGTTAGGGGTTAACCATAAATGGTCATGTAAGAGCCATAAGTGGTTTGGAAGACTTTAGAGGTTAATTTGTTGAACACACAAAGCATTTAATGCTTTTCAAAGACTTTTGAAGTCTTTGAGAAGTGACTCCAAGTTGCTTAGGAATGTGACAATAATTAGGGGATGGATTAGGCTAATTAGGAAGGGGTTAGAAGAATCTAGAAGGAGATTAGAATTGCAAGTGGGTTTGGTGGGTGAGGGAAAACAGGATTTTAATTAAAAATAAAATTAATTTATTTCAACTTGTGGTTGCAACTTGCATTTGTAGGAAAATGCAAGTTGGGGGGGGGGGGGTGAATGATTTAAAGAAATGTTTTATTTAATTTATTTAAAAGAGGAAAGGGGGACTTAAATTAAATAAATAAGATTTATTCATTTAGTTGATTGTGAATTTGGTTTAATGAATTAATTAAAATAAATTGAATAATTTATTAATTAATAGGAGAATGTTTTGAAGATGAATTAATTAAATGTTAATTTAATTAACTGATGGATAGTGGTTTTTAATTAAATAAATAGCAAATATTCATTTAATTAAACTGGATAGATTTATGTGACTACAAATATGATAACTAAACCCACATTGACAGATATCCAAGAGAAAGAAACACTTGCCCACTTACTAAGTGGACTTGCATTTATTTCCGATACTTTCAAATCCGGTTGGGATACATATCTTCAGTTATTGCAAAAGGCATACCTGGAAATCCTGAAGATGACTAAGCTCCAGTGAAATTAACAGTATTCTTTTATTCTTTCAATTCTTTCACCAGTCTTTGGAATTAATGTCAAAGGGGGAGTATGTTCATATGTGAAAAATATCAAAAAAACATATTTCAGATGGAGTGTATTGCTTAGGGGGAGCATATCGGCAGGGAATCCATTTTTTACATGAGTCTTGCCATCAATGCCAAAGGGGGAGAGTGTTGGAAATTGACACTCATTGGATTCATTTTGTTGTCATTTATGGCAACAAGATATGATGGAAGTCATAAACTGGCACTAGGAAGCATATACCGGCAGATACTGACTTTGGAGCATTCAGGGCTACACCGACACCGACACTGGCACCGACATCGATACTTCTTTGGAAGCCGACATCAAGGAGGATTTAATTAAATCATTTTGTAATTATTATTGTCAAGGATGAAATTTTTGTAAATGTATTGTAAGTTAACATAAGGCATATCATTTGTAATAGGTATATAGGTTAGTTTGCTAGGTTATTTTTGTAAGTGATGAAAAAGATGAAATCTGTGGATATAGGAGAATATAACAAAACTGTATGATGTGAAATATATGTATGGAGATCATTTTGTATGCAAATGATATATCATGCAATGATCTATAGATAGGCTGGAAAGAATCCCTAGAGGAGAAGAGATACCGGTAGCAGTTCAAAGTTTATGAACTGGTACAAAGCAGAACCAGAACTGGAACTCTATTTGGCATAACAGATGCATTCTTGAGTTTATTTTCAATAATTTACTTTGGAAGAAAGCTTGTAGTCAGTGAGCCTATTTAGTGTAAGTAGTATGCTCTAGGCAGTGTGCCTTCCTGCAAGTGCAGACCCCTATTATATGTAATATATTTTCATATGGCTAGTGAACTGATATTGTGGGTCACAAATCCCACTGTGGTTTTTCCTCATTGAGGTTTTCCACATATAAATTATTTGTGTTATGGTGCTCATTTATGTGGATGGTTTATTTCCTTCTTGTTATATGTTTATTTGTTTACCGGTATATATATGTATGTTCTAGAAAGTTAAAAACTGTTCATTCCGGCAGAACACTGATTCACCCCCCCTTCTCAGTGTTCTTGGATCCCAACAAGAGGATTATATGCCATGCCCCCCTTTAAGATGTCAACATAGTCCTATGTTGACGTCTTAAGGAAGCTAGAAACAAGGATACACACCTTCAACACCAAGGAGATGTCCTTTTAGGCAACAATGTTCATAAATCCTAGTTAAGGATGCATTACTCTTATAAGCAAGGAAAAGATAGTTGAAAAAGAGATATCTTGCAACAAGTGCGAAGAAGAGATATTTTCTCTAAGGTCCGTCTACCTCAAAGAGGATATTTTTCAACAAAAATAACATTGTTGGCCAAAAGAGAGGAAGGAGAACAAGAATTCATAACTTCCCCCTATTTCTAGGAGAAATGGATTCCTGATGAAGGATGACACACTTTTGACCCAAAGTGAAGGGTTTGTTTATAATAGATATACATTGAAAAGTGTAGAAGAGTTTGTAGACAAGGATAAACACCTCTTGCATAAGAGAATATTTGAGAAAACAAACAAATTCACACAAGGAATGACATCATATCGTAAGAAATATCCACTCAACAAAGGAAAAGTGGATCCTTAGAAAGGATAAGAGAAAGATAAATTCCCCCCAAGCATAGGGACATTGAGAAGGATTACACAACCTCGAAAGAGAAATTATACATAAGAAGATGCACCACTTAAAACAAAGAAAGGTCCTAAAAGGAACATACATGTACTCACATGAATAAATATTCAATGCAAGAAAAGACATCAAGCTATGCACAATGCCACTCTAAAGAAGAGGTAATCTTCAAAAAGGAGAGAGAGTTCATTGAATATATATTGGCCTTTCCCCCAAACAAGGAGACAAGGAAAAGCTATGTTATTGCCTCAAGATGATTGTTATTGAAAAATCATCACCACTCATGATAAAGAGCCCTCAATGAAGTTAACTACTAGTGTCATAGGGCGAGGATCAACATGATAGGGTGAATGGAGTGCTAAGACACTACCTCTTCACAAAGAAAAAGTGCAAGATTGGTTGTAAGAGCTATGCGAGCTCAATCATATTGGTCTTGAACAAATGATTTAAAGGCTTTACAATTTCGAAGAGAATGAGAATAACCACGATGAAAAACACAATTTTCATCACCTTTCCTATTCTTATAATTGTGAGTAAATTTAGTAAAGGGAAAAACAACATTCCTATCATAGTTCAATGTTCAAAATATTCTTGTAGATATTTTCTCTTGATCATCAAAGGAGTAGATCTTGTCTCTTTAGATGTAGGACAAGGGTCACTGGAAGGAGGAAGATTGTCTTCAATGATTTTGATAATTTAATTATCAATGAGTTCTTGTATTCCCTTTTGAAAACCAGGGTAATCATTGACATGATGATCATGGGATTGATGATATGAGCAAAAATGATTGTTTGAGGAAGAAGCACCTTTAGATAGATGATAATTTCTATGTCTTGCAAGATACTCCTTAAACCTTTGCACCCTAAGGAGATAACCCATAGGTGAATTATGAGGATGTCATAGACCTTTTGTACTAGCTTGTGAAGGAGGGTTTTTAGGGCCTTTGATTTCTTGCTCATATTTTCCAAGTCCTTGTCCAATATAACCTTGTTTTGAGATTATGTTATAACCACTCCTATAAGAACTTTTTAATTGTAAAGAGGAAGGATCATTATCATGAATCTCTTTAAAAAATTTAGTAAGGGCACAAGGAAGGATCAAGGGGGAATTAGATGAAGAAGGATTATCCTTTATAGGAAGTTTCTCCTTTCTATCATCATTATTCATATCCTCTTTGAAAAGTTGGGAAGGAAGGTCCTTATTATCTAAGGCTTTATCTATTCTTAATGTTATGTGAGGAGGTAAATCATGAATAAAATGCATAACATCGTCTTCTCTACAAATATTTCAATGACTAAGATAAGCTCTAGGAGAATATGGAAGATCTAAAGGGATTGATAAACCAACATTTTGATCTTGCCCCCCATTGCACTAGAGTATGCCTATGAGAAGAGGATGGTGTCATGTTTCTCTTCAATTATTTCTCTTGATTGGAGAGATCATCAATAGGAGTATTTACTCTTTCCTCATTCACACTAGATACCCTAGGAAAGGTACAAGTATTAACTTTGTTAACATCATCTCTAGGATTATTACTGTCTACAAAAGTATTTATGTGATCTACACAGGTAATGCATGTTCTTAAAAATATCATCACAAAACAACATATAACATGGATAAAATCTTTGGGATATGATTTGCAAGTAGGAAATATCTTGGAAACCCTAAAAATGCAATATGCAAGAGTATTATCAATAAAAAAAGCAATGTAAAATGAAAGAAGCCATTATGCAACACATGATTGTGATATATGTAACTAAAAACCAATGTAATAATATGTGAAATAGAAAACAAATTAGATTTAGTAATTTTCATTATGAATTCTTAAAATCATATTTGAAGATATTTAACAAATTATGCAACCCATATGCAAAAATTAGCAAAATAAATTACTGTTTTTATGAATTTAACCACTAAATTTATGTTTTTAATTGAAAATACGATATATGAGTGCATATTTGACTTCTAAAATGCATACAAATAAGATCTTAGACAACAAATCAGAATTAAGCATGAAAGAAGTTGGGTTCACCAAAATGTAATGGAGGAAAAATGGGAATTAGGGGTTTACCAAGTAAATCCACCAGGCAACCCAATTAACACCACGATATTGAAAGAGGATTGAACCTAATAGATCTAGGCTCAATCCCAATAGGGAAAGAGACTGCGATTCTGATTAGATTCACTGGTTGGGGTTTATTATCCTCTTTCTTAGTTGAAGTTGTAATGTAATTGTGAAATTAGGACAAAATGAGAGATAAATTAAGTAAATTGATAGAAACAGTAAGCTTCAGATGTCCTGTGAAGCCACCAACTAAGATCTAGATAAAATAAGATGTTTAGAACCTATTCCCAAAAGTTTGGTCTAATTTTTCAGAACCAGTTAGCATAGATCTGCCCTGGTCCTCCAAATTTTTTGTCATCAAAAGCTGAACCTATTCGTCACTCTTGACATTGTTGGAATTCCCTAGTATAGCTCCTAAACCTATTTATTACACACAAAAAGAAAGGGAGAGATGTTGGGGATATGGGTTTTCCTAAGTCAAACCCTAGTTAGGAATTAACTTTGAATGTAATAATGCAAATACTAAAATAAATATTAAGGAGATATACCTCAGATCTACAATTGTTGATGATGATGCAAATCTCTTTGAATGTAATCACAAATGTTGAATGTAATGGCATGACAAACACATGGACATGAAAAACCCTAATCACACACATGTGCTTGCATGAAGATTGATGTAAGTTTTCTCCATAATGCTTAAATGATGAATATGTAGTCTTGAATCTTTGAAGATTCTTAATGATGAATACTTCATGGATGCATGAATAATAGGGATGAATTCTTAGATCTAAAATGAATTGATAGGATGTCTTTTTATAGGGTTTCCTAGGTAAATTACTGATAGGCCAACCTCTAATGGTCATGTGTAGCCTCGAGAATGAAACGCTAGTGGGGAGATATAGAACATGCCCCATTTAAAATTGGGGCCCGTTTGAGAGGGGGAGAATAGGGTCAAATCAGACCTAGAGAGGGGATGGGGATAGGACAAGATAAAGTAGGAGCACAAAGATGAGGTGTAAATTGGATCAGTTACAATTTACAATGCTAGAATAACATAACATTATTTATCAAGAACACAAGGAGTGTGTGCTCACACTATCATTTTGGCATTACAAAGAAGCATGCATTAGCATTTTTAGTATCGTTGAAGCTTGCATTATCATCACAGAAGCTTGCATATCAATTAGCATAATTTATTTTGCATTATCATCACAAAAACTTGCATATCATTTAGTATTGCAGGAAGCATCATTATTCTAAGTTCGCATCACAAAGAGCATTTTTATAACTGAATTTGCAATACAAAGTACACCACCACAATAGTCCAACATATTTGAGAGTTCATATTAGTGGGGATAAAAGGTAGATCAATTGGGAGTCTTGATTCAAATGTATCATTCATTCAAATGAAATCAAAGAGACACAAGGCAATTTTCATTAGGTTATATCAAATCAATCAAGTAGGTTCTTAAGATTCTTTTCATCTAATTTGAACCAATAGGGAAATATAGTATGAGTTTTATTTCATTATTATATTGTTTAAAAATAAAACTAGAACAAAGAACCTTCTTATGAAACAAAAACTAAAAATCAGTGAATCATGAAAAAGAGTAGAATGAACAATAAAACAAGCAAACTTCTTATCTTCTTTCTTTAATTGAAATATAGGAGTTGAACGCACTTTTCAAAAATCTCTTTCAGAGGAACTTGAAAAATATTTAAGCTGGTTATAGTTACCCATGTCAAGGGAACCAGACTGAAGCATAGAGAAAACACCTAAAGAAATTATTTTTTTTACAACAAAAATAATACTATGAAAGACAAATTTAGAATGTATACACATATACGATATTGTAGAGGGAAAATTTAACCATAGTGAAGGGTGGCTAAACCCCTTGAGGAATCAATAATCTCTTGTTGACTCAAAGTAAACCTTCAGGGTTCCTTAACCTCTAAGTTTACTCACAAGGATGAAAAGAGAGTGCAAAACTCTTTGATATTAACAAATGAATGTATTTTAACCACAAAAATATAAAGTACTAGTCACTGAGACTATATGGTAAAATCTATATTCTTTCTATCTAGGACGTACATTAGGGTGGAGGACAACAACACAATATAGATGTGTCCCTGTAAAGGGTGAAAAATTATGGTTTCCACCACAAGATGTAGTAGAACCACTAATTTTTACTTAGGGACCTTTACATTCAAAAGAGGGGTTGAATCTAATAGATTTAGTCACAAATCAACAAGGATAAGGACTGAAAATACTAATTGGATTCAAGGTGTGAATTTTTTTACCCTCTTTTGTGAGTGAATTGCTGAAATTAGGTTAAAGTGTTATAAATGAAGGTAAAAATGCAGAAATAGTGAGCTACAATCATCAAATTTAGGTTTGCACCTAGATCTGAGAAATATAAGTAAATTTAGACTTGACCCTAAAAAAAGTTTCAAAAATATCGGGACCAGAGTGCCCATCGCTTTGGTCCTCCTAACTTTTCGCACACCATAAAATGTTGATTTGTCTCTACAAATAATGTAGATTTTGAAGATCGTAGCTTTGTACCTATTTCCTGCACATACAAAGAAAGGGAAATATGTTGGGAATAGTGGTTTTCTTAAGTCAAACCCCGGTTTAGGAATTAACCTTGATTAAAATATTGCAAATAATGGAATAAATAATGGAATTGTCGGCAAGAGACACTGCATAAGTGTAGATAAGTGTATGGGAGTTGTTGTTGATGACAACCCTGCTCAGAGATTCTATTTGGTTTTTATAGATTCATCCTACCAGAAGTATGAAATCCAATTTTGCTGAAGTCTGGAAGGTAGATCACAGTATTTGACAGTATGGGAGTATTTTGAGTATAACTTCACTTTGGTTGCACATTTTTTCTTTATGGTGATACAAGTAGTTGGTTGGATGTCTGGAGTATCTTATTCTAGGATCTTAGCCTTTAGTGTTGTCTTTCATGCAAGATTGAAGATCCGAAATTTGATATTTTAGGAAGAACAATGCTATTTGGCTGACTAGTGATGTAACGTGTTATGTGGAATTATTGGAATGATTTTGGTGATTGATTTTGTGTTCGAGGTTGCTTGGCCAACATGTGAAAAGTGTGTGGTCAATTTTTTTTGGTCTGCATATGCATTGGTGAACGGATTCAGCTGACACATCTTACACGTTTCATATTTTGCAAGTGTTCTTGAAGCCGACTTGTTGATGAGATAAATTCATGTTGTGGATATATATAAGAGATTGGAAATTTTATTTTGGATATGAGAGAGAATGCGAGTGTTGTGTATGTGTGCTTGTGCGCAGTTCCACGTGCACAATTGAAGGATTATTTCATCTAATTAAAGAAGATCAACATAACAAAGTAGTGAGTCTCAGAGCAGCGAGACAGTTGTATTTTGTGCTTAAACCAAAACTATCCCAGGCATTTGTAGATGCTAATTTATAGTTCAATCCTATTGTTATCCTTTTGTAATTCCTTTGTAAGGTAGTGAGCCTTCTGGGGTTGTATCCCTTAATGTCATTTTAGAAATGAGCTCTAGGAATTGTGCTTGAATGTATGCACATTCCTATGTAAACTTTTTCACATACTTCTAACAGAGTATTATCTTACTGCGGGTAGGATTCCCACTATGGTTTTTCTCTTGACCCGGTTTTTCACATACAAAATATTGGTATTATGGTGGTATCTTTGTATGTGTTTTTCTTATGCTTATATCTCTTATTCATTTGCATTAAGTGGTTCGATGAACTAGTTAAGAGAGCTAAAAGTTGTAGAACACTGATTTACCCCCCTCTACGTGTTCATTGATTCCAACAAGAAGGAAATACATCAGATCTACAATGGTTGATAATGATGCTTTACTTCTTGAATGTAATCACATATATTATATGAAATGACATAAACATGGCAAAACCCTAATCACACACATGATTGTATATATATGATGTAATGTTGCTCCATAATTGATGATTGCAGAATTTATCCTTGAAGACCTCTAGAAATGCTTGATGATGAATAATTCAATGCTTGAATGCTTGATGATTATAATTTTTCCCTTGTATGCTTATGATGTGATGTGTTGTATATCAAAATGAGAGGGGAAAACCTCCTTATATACTTTCTTGTTGAATAACATGCTAATTTTATGATGTAGGATGACACAAAGAGAGATTTCCCACTCATTTTTGAAGATGCAAGAGGGGGCCAAGATAGGGACCAATTAAGGAGGACTAGAGTGTGGCGCCCTGGTTCCAATGAGGACTGCAATGCCATGCCTTGTTCCTACTCTAGTTTTGAGCTGGACTAAAGGTCCATGTGGTGCATGAGATGAAAATAAAGCCATATTTGCATGACGAAGGCATAATCAGGACTTAATTAGGTATTGTGGGATGCACACTAAGGTGACGATCCAAAATGTAGACTAAATTGTAAGGGAGTACAATTTAGGATGCTACAACCCCATACAAATAAAGTACTGAAACCCCAGTCAAAACCCCATTTCAGTGTTTCCACCTCCATGGACAACCAAGATTGATTCATGAGTAGATACTAAAAGAGATGCAATAAATAAAATATCACAAATGCTATGCTATCAAAGAGAGGAAGGACTCCCATTCAACACCAAGAAGTTGGATCTTATTGGAGTGAAAACAAGAATGAATCCCTCAAGTGAGTGAAGCTTCTGCAATGGTGGTAGCACAACGAACGAGTAGAAAATAGTGCACAAGATGTAAAAAAACTAACTATGAAATTTTAGAAAGCACACAAGAGTTCAAAAGATTGATTAGAGACCAGGAGAGAGATAAAATGAAGGAAAAAAGGCAAGATAATGGGGTCTAGAAGATGTCCTAGAATTTATGGTCTCAAAAGGAGATATTATGCTACCAAAATTAGTAGGTGTAACGTCCCAATGACTACCTTTGGTCTAAATATTCATGCAATGATTGTGCAATGAGAAGATGTCCTTGTGGCACACATGTGTTTGTGAACATATCAGTCCAAGTAGTTAGGAAGTTGGACATAACAAGTGAAAAATCAAGTTAAATAAGAAAGTGATGTGGAGGTTGATCATCATCTCTTATTCGGCTTAAAGCAAAGTTGCCATGTGGTGTGGTTTTACACAGGGTGCAATTTATAATGTTACATCTTGTCCCCACTTTAGTGAGCATGTTAAAAGGAGATGCAAGCTAAAGGAGAAAGAGAGTTGAGAAAATCATACCGAAACATGAAGGGGAAGCAAAGTCTTCTATCCATGCAGATTTTCCCCCAACAAAGAAACTTGAGTTGAACCTTCATATAGTAGTGATAGGCTATATCATCATAAACATTAGATACAAAGTAAAAATTTAGATATAAATTGATTATTATAACTCAAATTACAAGATAGTGATTATTAGATGACGTCAATATGGGTAGCAAGTTATGTTATGCTAGATAGCTATACAATTGAGCAACATGTGACTACTACAAAATACACTATAGGAAAACCACATAATATATAATAGATGAATAAGATAGTGGTTTGGCCCACACAAAGGCAACAAATAAAATAAAAGATTTGAGATAAATATGATAATAAAATGTAGATATGATAGCCCCCTTAGAATGATATGTGTTACATGGAGGGAACACAAGTCATTCTAATGAAAAGAGATGTTGTGTCATGTTAACATAATGAGATATCTCCATGGAATACTACCTTACAATAGACAGCACATGATACCCACAACATAAAAAAAATACATAGAGAGACAGGGGGATTTGATTATTCAGTGATAGTAAAATTCATAACAGTGAAATTAGATTATATATATGGCTTCATAAGATAAAATAAAAAATTATATTAACATGGAACAAGGCCTAAATGCCCCCAATGCTTAGCATCATCCCTGAATTTTGAAAATCAAGATATGAAAAAAGAAGAAATATGAGACAAATGGAGGGAGTGCACGACATATATAATCCCTTGTATACAAGTACCTACATAGTAACTTGGTTCCTTCAAGAGATCATAACATAGAAAGACAAGCATGAGGGAACACATGATAGGCACACTAAAATATAAAGGATAAGAAGAGTACTACCCTAGAAATCCCCTCATCAGATCATCATCCTCCAATCTTGATCATATGAGGAGGGAGAAGGAGCCTAAAGAGGGACAATTGCTAAATCAGTACTAGGCATCTCACTAGAAACAAGAGCCAAGGATGAGGCTACCTCAATATTCTCATCCAATAACTCCTGAGAGGCAAGAGTCAACGATTGTGTGAAGATAGTCGACAACACTAAAATCTCCTCTAGAGAGTCAAACAAGTGTTGAGAAACAAGGTGAAGAAATCTTACAATATTAATTTTCATATGTGATTAAAATTTGAAAATATTACCAAATATTAAATGAACAGGTGATTGTACCATTCAACATAAATATAAATACAACCATACCAAAAGAGAAACTAGATTTACGTCGTGAAACACTTTCAAGGAAAAACTCCACCAGAGAATAAGGGAAAGTATATTATTATTATTCAAAAGAGAGAAAAATAAAATAATACACTTCACTTAATTTCTCCAAATGTTCCCAGAACTACTTGGAAAAAATGACCAACTAATGATTAAACAACTATGCCTTGGCTCCAATCTACAACCAAATGGAAGAGGAGATACCACTGTTGTTTTCCCAAAATAAGGGGCCAAAACCAATTGCAAAAATCCATGCCTTGGATAATAAGTAGACAATAGACATAATAAAATAATAAATAACTCCTCATGGATAAACCAATTAGTCTTTACACATTTTGAGTGCTCTGAAGCTTGCGGTGATTGTTCAAAACCCCAAATGGACACTTTTCTTCCTCCCAAACTTGATCTCCTTATGCATGACCCTTAATGTCTCACTATGGACATGTGAAGGAGTGAATTTTATCCATTTTAATTTATATTTATCACCTCTTCATGTTCACCTATGGAAAATGCAATTACAAATAGCCATAAAGTACAAATATTTAATATTTTCTTCAAATATCCTAGGGAACACTTTCCAAAGAACACAGAGAGATACAAATGGCTTATGATTGCAAAGTTAATGTCACCTTATTCTAACAACAAGAACCTCTCTAAAGAAGAGGAAAGTGACTTAATTCAAGGTGATAAAATATGAACTACATCACCGACCTTCAGAAGAGGGGAGGTGACAAACTTTGGAGAAGGCAAAGCCTCTCTCACAACAAGAACAAAAGCAAACAAAGATGTTGCATGAAATGATTTGAATTTAAAAACTCAGTATTAGGGCCTTGTTATAACTAATGCTTAGGTGGCTGAGGTGAAGGTCTCACATCAACTGTAGCAGGTCTAAGGACCCCCAAAAAGTTGTGATGAAGATGTAGAGATGATTTAAAGAGGACTAGACAATTTTGCACTTAACACCACCTATTTATGCAACATGTCGATTGATCGGGAAAATAAAGGGATATACAGAAAAGAGATGATGAGTGGAAGCTCCAAGGAGGGAGCGATGAATATTTGTACCCATTCAAGGTGAGGCTCATCAAAACTCCTTGAAGCAATGGGAAGCAACATGGGAGATGGAAAAAAAATAGATGTAGAACTAGTGGTGGGAGTAATAGAAACATAAGAAGACATAGATGTAGTAGGAGTAGAATTGAGCACCAAAGACTCACCCTTAGACTTCAAAGCAACCTCATGTTCCCTAGCCATCTCCCGCTAGCAATGCTTATGCTCATGCACAGGTTGGTTTTAACATAGATGGGGACCAGGAAGAGAAACCTAAGAAAATGCTATAGCATCCTGTTCCATAGGAGAGGCCATCAGTGTCCTTGTTGATAAATAGGATGAAGAACACAAATGGACACTAAGGGGGGGGTGAATCGGTGTATTTTAAAACTTTTAACTATATGTGCTAATACTGCTATTGTAAATTAATTGTGAGCACACACACACAAAGACAAACCACAACACTAGATATACTAGGAAAACCCAATGTGGGAAAAACCTCAGTGAGAATAGCTACTAGAGTCTACTACTCCAATCCAGCCTCACAGTGAATAATAGTTTACAATGTTTAGGGAACCAACCCAAGGAGTACCAACACTTGATTTTATGAGCACCTACTCAAAGGAGCACCTACCCCTGTTCTGAGAACCCACTCAGAGTTTTACAGTGGTTGTTCAAGATTACAATTGCAATAATGAAACCTTGTTAGAAATGAGTTTTGTAACACTTACAATTCTCATATCATTAGAATGAATTTCTCTGCTAGTTGAAAGTTTTCCTTTGTTTCTCCTTCCTCTATCTGGTTATGTTCTTCTTTCTGCTACACCATTACTCTCCAAAATGCTCTGTTCTTGCTCTGTACTAACACTTTCTACTTTTGCAATTTTTTCTCTCTTTTCTCTTGGAAACTACACACTCTATATCTATCAACAACAATATTCTCTTACATTGATTGCAGCAACAACAACTCTTTTTATCACTCTGTATATTCTATACATACTCTCTACCTCTATCACACCTACCAAACTCAAATCACATTTATAACTGTTACTTGTTTGGATTGACTCTGTACACATCAGATTTTTCTTCTACAACAATCTTGAATATTTTATTCAAGTCGGTTGTCCTGGAGGTATGCAACACTGGAGATTTTATCCTCTTCCCTTAATGTAATCTCATACTTGATGCCTGTATTAAATGCATCCTGTCTATCTTTAGATGATTCTTTGTACCTAGATTACTAAGTTTAATAATCTTCCTCTTCCCAAAGTGATCTGCCCTCCTTTCTTGAGCCACACAACCTACCTACAATATAGTCGCCATTAACACATCTTTTGTTCTCTCTGAAAATTTTGACAACTACCACACTGAGATCCACCATCACCAAATTTTGCATATCAGATATCTTCTTCGATCAGCCAGGGTGTCATATGTTTCCATTTCCTTTGTATAGATCATTCGATCAAAGTTGGCTTGCCATCATGTAGATTAGTTTGCTTATCGGTATGCAAACATGTTCTTATTTAGCATCCAAGCTACTTGGTCAAACTTGGTCAACCATCCATGTGGACCTTTGAGTCTATCGGATTGCAAACATGGCAATAAATTTGATCCCAATCTTCAATTTTATCAGTAAAATAACCATTCATCTTTTCGACAGGTGTCGTGCTATACATGCCATGTTGTCTAGTCAAACTTGGTCAACATGGAGGTGGACAATCGAGCTGCTCAGATCCATTTATCTTCATGCATGTTCTTCCTATGCAGGATAAGCTTATTTAATTCTCAAGAAGCTCACCTCTTCCTTTGTTAGCCTGCACCTCATTTGCATGGTCTCTCAACACACATGGGATAAGACTTCTTCCTTTTGTCTTTGCTTGTCCTTGTCCAACACCATATTCCTTGAAATTATTTCTCCTTGTGGGATAAGCTTTGTCTTCCCTTGACAAGCATGTTTTTTTTCTATGGTCCTTTCCTTATCCTTGCAAAGACATGCGGGATAAGGAAACCTTTCCTTTTCCTTTATACTGTTATCTCGCGGGTCCACTGACATTATCCTCATCTTGTGTAGGGTAGCAAGAGATGTCTTTCGTTTATCTTTTTGTGTTATCCTACGAGGTAACCTCTCTTTCATCCTTCTTGGTGCAGGATAGCGGGGATCCTTGACCTCCTTTGATTTTTCTTATCCTATGAGGTCTTTCTATCCGACCTTCTACGGTGCAGGATAGTGGGATAGACCAGTTTCCTTTGACTTCATTATCCCGTAGGGTCATTTGGATACCTTCCAACTCACTATGGGATAGTGGGATTCCTGCTCATACATGATGGGTCCCACATGAACACAACAAAACATAAGTGAACCGTAGAGCTACCAACACATGGACAAATAGGGACCACTTGGTTCACCAAACTTAAGTGATCCCGTGAGGCAGTTAATGCTCAAGCAACATATTGTGGGATAAGAAGAAACATCATGTGCACCTCACAAGTGTTATCTCATGTGACAAGCACATGACCTTTTCCACACCGCGGGATAAGAGGGACCACCTTTTTCTTTGAACATAAGTTATTCGACACGGTCTTTTTCCTGCTCATGAACCCAACATGAGACCCATAGATACATGTGAGCCAAATACCTGCTACCATGTGGAAAATGACTTTGGTGACTATTTCCAACATGGCTAATGTGTGAAGACATTGGAACAGGTAGAAAACATGATAATGAAACTGGTCGAAACTCTTGCAGCATAATATGACGTGTGACTGCTATCTGCTTCTTAGTGACTTGCAACCTCTGGACATCCCTTGACATCTACTTGCTTCTCTACAACCATTTGACATCCTTTTGACATCAATGAAAATAATACCAATATCTTCCTCTTTGGCATTGATGTCAACACACTCACAAAATCATTCACAGACCATTTCTCCACCCATTTCTCCTCTTTCATGAAGAGGCACCATTTCTCCCCCTTTGACAACAATGGGAAAGGGTGCTGCAACTAAGTGTCAATTGTCATTTAGATCATGACACATCTACAATACATTATTACAACTTCTTGACCTCTGCTCCCTATAAGCTAGATAAACCCTTATTGCAATATAAAAAGTAGTGCCATTACTACTTACAAAAATTCAAAACTCCCTCTGAGACTGTACATGAGGTTCAAGGTGGAAAGTGTAGAAACAGTGTGCTCCCCCTGAACCTTGGATCTAAAATGAATACTTTAAGTGCAGAAGGAGGATGAGACAACACCCAATTTATTTCTCAAATACTCCAAACTATCCTTGGGCAGTGGCTTAGTAAACATACTAGCTATTTCCTCACCAATACAAACATATTCAACTTTCACTTCTTTGATATATTGATTGCACATGAGTTGTCACATAGGATGGGAATAGGATCCAAAAAATCTACTTGAATGTCCTTGAGAGTTTGTTTCATCTACAAAACCTATGAGCAACAACAATATACTCTACTTCAACAGTTGATAGTGAAATAGACTATTGCTTCTTGCTATGCCATGAAACTAATCTGTCTCCAAGGAAGAAAGCTCCAACACTAGTGCTTTTTCTATCATCTACACATCTTGCCCAATTTGCATCAATATAGGTTTGCAAACTGAAATCTCCTTTCTTTGGATACCATAAGCCATAACTGAGTGTTCCCTGCAGATACTTGAATATCCTTCTTAGTGCATTAACATGAGATTGCTTAGGAGCTTCTTGGAATCTAGATACCATGCACATTGCTTGCACAATATCAGGCCTTGAAGCTATGAGATACAATAGGCTACCAATCATGGATCTATACAACATCTGGTCAACATTTGGTGACTCATTATCTTTGCTCAACTTGCATCTTGTCACCATGGGGGTACTAACCGATTTTCTATCCTCCATTTGAAATTTCTTCAACATGTCTTTAGCATACTAGGTTTGATAAATGAATAATGCCCTTATTCTTTCATGATATTTGTAAACCAATATAATATGATAACTCTCCAAGCATGGACATTTCAAATTCTGACTGCATCTGATCAACAAATTCTTTGCATAGAATATCTTTGTTGCCTCCAAAGATGATGTCATCTACATATACCACTACTATTATTATGTAGTCTCCATCTACCTTGATATAAAAAATGTTGTCAACATTTGCTTTTCTGAAATGTTGCTGATGGAGATACTTATCCAACCTAGAATACCATGCTCTAGGTGCTTGCTTTAGACCATATAATGCTTTCTTCAATCTGCAGACAAAGTTCTCATCTTCATGCAGCTGAAAGCCTTCAAGTTGCTATATGTACACTTCTTCTAGATTGCCATTCAAGAATGCATATTTGACATCCATTTGATATACTTTGTAACCTTTATATGCTGAGAATGCCAAGAACATCCTTATAGCTTCAAGTCTTGCAACTGGTGCAAATGTTTCTTCAAAATCTATGCCCTCTACTTGAGAATATCCCTTGCATACTAACCTTGCCTTGTTCCTTATTACTTTTCCTTCTTGATTCATCTTGTTCCTATAGACCCATTTAATCCCAATGACATTCTTGTTAGCTGGCCTTGGAACCAATTCCCATGTCTTGTTATTTTCTATCTACTGCAACTCTTCTTTCATTGCCTTGATCCACTCTTCACTTTTGTTGGCTTCATCATATGTTTTGGATTCCATATCAGTCATAAGACATAAGTTTACTTGATTAGAGTTCCTATCTCTCCTTCTAGTTTGCACACCATCATTTTTATTTTCAATAATTTTATCCTCAGGTGATTCTTTTGTACATATCTGCTTGAGGCTTTTCTAGGTGCTTCTTCTTCATGTTCTCTCTCAGATTGATCTTCATCTTCAACATATGGTTCTTCAGTCCGAGTAATTGATTTTTCCTTCCTTTAAGTATATCTTCATCTACTTTCACATTTACACTCTCAATTACCTTTAGTCTTTTGTTGAAACACTTGTAGGCCTTGCTGTGAGTAGAGTAGCCCAAAAGGATGCCTTCATCACTTCTTGAATCAAAACTTCCTAAACCAGCTTCATCTCTTTTGATGTAGAACTTGGTACCAAACATCTTGAAATATTTGATTGATGGTTTCCTATCATACCATAACTCATAAGGTGTCATTCTACTGTTCACTTTTAATTGCACTTTTTTTAGTGTATATACAATAGTGTGAACTGCCTCTTTCTAATAAACATCAGGAAATTTGATTCATTCAACATTGTCCTTGCCATTTCCTTGATTGGTTTGTTCTTCCTTTCCACAACACCATTTTGTTGTGGTGTCCTAGGGGTAGAATATTGTCTTCTGATTCCACGTCTTTCATAGTAATCTTCAAACTCATTTGATGTGAACTCACCTCCACAATTTGATCTCAGACATTTTAGCTTGTATCTACTTTCCTTCTCAACCATCTTTCTAAATATTTTGAATCTTCCATAGGCTTGAGACTTGTCTTGAAGGAAGGTGACCCATGTCATCCTAGAGAAATCATCTATAAGTAGCATAAAGTATCTTTCTCCATTTAGGGCTCTAGTTCTTGTAGACCCACAGAAGTTAGTATGCACAAGTTCTATAGGCCTTGTGGTAGAATATTCTTTTGTTTTGAAGCTGAACTTGGTTTGTTTTATTTTTTGACACTCATCACAAAAGGTGCTTGCTGGCTTAATAATTTGAGGTATGTGTCTTACATACCATTTATTTCTTACCCTATCAAGATTATCAAAATTGATGTGGCCTAGTCTTCTATGCCATAACTAGCTCTCATCAACTTGTCTCGTCATACATTGAGACTCAAAATCATTCCTTAAGATTATATACATTGCCATATGTTCTTTTTCCTTCAACAACAAGCTGACCATTGCTCTCTTTTCTAATTTCACAATCCTTGGAATCAAATGTGAACTTATATCCTTTGTCACACATTTGACTCACACTCAGCAGATTGTGTTTCAGACCTTCCACATAATATACATCATGAGTTTTCAGCTTGCCATCAATGTTTAGAGTACCTTTGCCCTTGATTTTGATTGATGAGTTGTCTCCAAACCTCATAGAACCACCATTCCAATCTTCTAATTTGATGAATTCTTCTTATCACCAGTCATGTGGTTGGAACAACCACTATCTACTTGTTAATCCTATGAGGACCCGATTATTATCAATACATTCACCATCAAAGAAATCATATAAAATTGATCATTTACCAACTCATTAACCTTATCAATCAGATCAAATACTTTCTCAAACAACTCCTTATCAATACTGGTAACCTCTGATAAACTTCTGATAAAACATCACAACTGGTGTCTCAGAAATAATGCATGAAATCAAACATAAACAAGAACATCACATGAAAACCATAAGTTTTTGACATGGAAACCTAAATAGGGAAAAACCATGGTGGGATTTGGCACCCACAAATACTTGTACTCTTTTCAAGTATGCCCTGTTAGGAGCTTACAATACACTCGATTAGGGGAAGACCCTGTTAGGAGTCACTCAGTTAGGGGATTTGCCTTGCTGCTCGGTTGGGAGCTTGATGATCTATTAGGATCAACCTCATGAGAGGATTTAACACTCTTTTGAGATCTGCCCTGTTAGGGGACTTAAATGTTTAAGGCTTGCTAGGACCTACCCGATTAAGGGATTTAACCTACTGCAACTATTCGAGAACAACAATGAAAGAATGATATGTTACTTTCACTTCTCCACTTGCTTGATCAGATCTAGTTATACACAACACTCTGCAACTTAGGCAAATTTCACACTTCTCTTGGATGACTTAACACATTCTCTAAGACCACCAACACAATAAACATCAACTATGTCATCCTAAATATCCATCTCAACTAGGTTGGCCACAAAAACCTAATTACATCTTGAATTTACAATTTAAATCATAAGAGATCATCACAGATCATTATACAGATCATTACAACAAATTACAATGCAATATCAACCGTTGGTTGATCATAACCCATAATGGAAATCCAATTTGTACCAAAGTCAAACCCTCAAAATACTCTACTAAGCGTTTCGCTGATTCCCAAAAAATTCTTCCTTGAATCACGCCAAAACAACAATTAAATCTTTCATGCGGGTTGTGCTATGTTACCAACTTCATGTAGACTCGTCGTCGAGCAACGTCATAATAGAAATCATTACCGGTTTGATGATTTATTCACTGGTCTTAAACCCTATTAAAACCTTAGGAAAACTTCATTAGAAATTTGAAACATGCCTTCCAATAATCTCCACAAGTTTTGGTTCCAGTCACATACACCTTTCCATGATAGAAGTTCACCATCCAAACCACAAATCACCAATCATCGCTGATCATCGGATCCAATCAAAACATCTCTGCTTTATCGGTTAAATTCCTATTTCACAAACTTTAGCTCTTTGCCGGTAAACCCCGTCTTTCGGTAAACCAAAACACTTCAATGACAAAACAAGACATCAGGAAAATCATTTGACATCAGTTGCCATCAATGACTACACAAATAACTAATCATGTCATCTATTCATATAATCTCAATCTCTTCATCACAAATAGACTTCTATCCTTTACCGATACAGTCATCCAACTTCAACTGCATCACCTACATATGTATCAGTTACCCACAAGTTTTTTGTTTCAGCATTTAGAGTAGTTTGAACAATCATACTTGATTCAGCCTTGTCCTCTTCTTTTTCTACCGAAACTTGATTTGATTTCTCCTTCTTTTCTATTGTCCCATTCTGTTATGGTTTTGTATTAGGTTCAGATGTTGACACTATCTTCTTTTGGTTAGCTATCCTAAGCTTACAATGTTTTTCAATGTGGCCCAAGTTTTGGAGCAGCATAGTTTGGTCTTCTTGAGCTCACCCTTCATGTATCCTTGACCTATGTGAAGCCTCCATTATCAACATTGGCTTTTCTTTTAGGATCAACATGCTAGTTTCTTGACTAAATTTTTATAGAAGCAACATATGTCTTCTTCTCATTAGGCTTGTTGACTGTGAAGGTTTGTTTGACTTCACTTTCACTTGAAGAGGTGAAGAGTATCTCCTTGTCTGATGAATCTTTACTGTTAGAACATTGTCCATTTTCAAATCAACTCCATTGATGTCCTTGTTGTGCTTCTACTTACTTAAAATTTTGTCTAATGCTTCGGTGCTTCCATCATACTCAATCCTCATGTTTAGTTCATCTTTCTTCTTTTCAAGTTCTTTTTTGAGACTCACAATCTCTTCCTCCAACTTTTGATACTCTATATCCTTTCTTTCTAAATCTTACTTCATTACTTCATACATCCTCTTTTCTTCTTCCAACTGAATCTTCAAATCAGAAATTGTTTTCTTTGATTCCTCAAAAGATTTGTTTAATAGCTCTTGTTCTTTAGCAACAACATTCTTGTATTTTTAATATTCTTTTCTTACTTTTCTAAGTTCTTCTATTGCACTCACAAGTTCACCTTCAAGGTTTACTTTAGCTTCTATTTCCTCTTCTTCATCATCAACAATGTGTTCATCAGATAACTCTCCTTGTACCATAAAGAGATTAAATTCTCTTTCACCTTCACTGCAACAATCTTCAGAGACACTTTCTTCATCAGAGGCATCATCTTCATTAGTGTAAAGACTACTTTTATTTTTAAAACTTCTTCTCCTTGTCTTATAAGAGTTCTTCATCTTTTCCTTGCCAAAATATTTCATGGTCATCTTGCCATATTCATCCTTTTCCCCATAAGGGCATTTAGATGTAAAATATCCAATTTTGCCACAGTTGAAACATTTGAAAGGCAACTTACCTTTGTACTTTCCCGAGCCTCTTTTTAGTTTCCTAACAAAATTTACTACAGAAGCATCATAATCATTTTCATCCTCATTTGTGGCTTGTTCTTTTCCTTTTTGTGTGGTGTTGAAGGCAACTTCTCTCTTTGAAGGTTCAACACTTATTGTTCTCATCGCATAGGCAGACATAGAGCCAAATAATTCATCCATAGAGAAAATATTTAAGTCTTTAGCTTTCTCAATAGTTGAGACTTTCGTATCATACTTTGAGGTTAATGATCTCAGAACCTTTTTGACAGTAACTTCATCTTTGACTTCTCCGAGTCCTCTTATAGCAGTTATAGTCTCATCCACTCTTTGTAGATAATCAACTATCTTCTCTTCTTCTTTCATTTTTAGGCTTTTGAATTGAGTTCTTAGATTTTGCAGTTTGGCTTCTTTCACTTTGGTATCTCCTTCATATATTTTCTACAGCTTGTCCCAAGTTTCTTTTGCTGATGTGCAATGCATGACTTTGACAAACTCTGTATTAGACATACCACTTAATATTGGCATTGTTCTCAT
Source organism: Cryptomeria japonica (assembly GCF_030272615.1). Taxonomy (NCBI): domain Eukaryota; kingdom Viridiplantae; phylum Streptophyta; class Pinopsida; order Cupressales; family Cupressaceae; genus Cryptomeria; species Cryptomeria japonica. The sequence goes on along the minus strand of NC_081407.1, from coordinate 840,583,492 downwards.
ATTCCCTTTTAACATCAAGATCGGTAGGAGGAACTTGAGGGACAATATAACCATTTTTTACTAACATCCAGACATCAAATCCTAGGGAAGACAAGTAGGTTTCCATTGTTGGCATTTCAATAGAAAGAAAGATTGTTGATATTCATTAAGGATATTGAGAAGGTTGTTGAAGATTATTTGATATAACTGAAAAAGGATGATAACTATATTTATAACATGATTTTGTCATTGATGTCAAGAAATTGATTTTCTGATTTAGTATGATGTTGCCATATCTTGAGAAGATTGATTTGAAGAGAATTAAGATGTCGGCAAAAGACATAGAAAGAATGTGAAAGGGGAGAAATAAGACATTCAATGGGAAACTATTACCGAGTTAGACAATGATGAGATCATGATGTTTAGATTGTTTTGATATCCTACATATGTTGTTGATTGTAAGGTTAATACTATACTATGTCACCAAGCAAAGAACCTAGTTGGTAAACCCTAAGGTTATCGATATTGGTTAATGAAGGCGGAATGTCTACCGAGTAAAGTTTAGTATTTACTGAGTTGCAATCAAGTTATGACAGATCACATTGAATGGATAAAAGCATTATTTAATCAAGGACAATGATTAGTTGGAGATGTATAAATGATTGGTATGCCATGCATAAAGTTTGTTAAGGATCTATGGCAATGGGAGATCGGCAGGAAGATCTACAATGCAGATTGAACCGCAATAACCTGGTGCAAGTTCCAAGAAAGGAATGGAAGTCCCAAGGCAAGGTAAAACATTTTCAGATCGAAGGATACATTGAACCTAGTCAAGATTGAAGATCTGACAACTAAGATTGGTTATGGGAAATATGATCAAGGAGATTAAGTGGTTAGCAATTGTTTATAAATAAGAAATTATTGATGAACAATGTATGCGAGCAAGTGTAAGCACATGGATGCTACATAGTGATTACCGAGCACAGAAGCTTGAAGACCTATTTGAATAATAGAGTAGGGAGCCCAGTAGAGTGATAAGATAAGTCCTATTACAAGATTGTTTTGAGCAAATAAGAATCTGCTTTAGCATTTTAGATGTGAAGTTGTAGATATATTTTTATTACTGTTATTTTGTAAGTGACAAAATATCTTAACCGAGTGGACTTAACAGTCTTATTTGTAAACCCTCTAGCAAGGTAATATTCTAAATGAGTGTTTGAAATCCTTTGACAAGGTCACTTCTAACAAAGTGAAGATCCTAACAGCTCTGAGGGAAATCCCTTAACCGGGTCACATCTAGCAATGTGTTTGTAAACTTTAACAGGATTTGCTTTTAACCGAGCATACTCTAGAAGAGTATATTTCTTAGTGGGTCTGAAATCCCATAGTGGTTTTTCCTTATTTGGGTTTCCACATTAAATCTGGTGTTATGTGTGTTATGATGATTATGTGTTTATGAGTTAGCATGTTTAGCAGTTTTTGGTTATATTGCTGAAGTATAAGTTACCGAGGTTGAATCTGTTGATTTTATGGAAGATTAAGTTTGTATGATTCACCCCCCCCCCCTCTCATCTTGTTAGCTATTGGCATCGGAACTTTACATCCATTCTTCTACTCCTAAAGGCATAGTTGGTACCATCAAAGATAGGTGATTTAGAGGAGGATTCATTCCTAGCCATTGTGTTCACAAAGCAGGATCTACCCAACATAGAGAAAGCTTTTACTATAGGGGAACCTAGGCTCTGATACCAATTGAAGAACACAAATGGACACTAAGAGGGGGGGGTGAATCAATGTATTTTAAAACTTTTTACTATATGTGCCAATATTGATACTACAAATTAATTGCGAACACACACACACAAAGATAAACCACAACACCAGATATTTGAGGAAAACCCAATGTGAGAAAAACCTCGATGAGAATAGCTACTGGAGTCTACTGCTCCAATCCAGCCTCACAGTGAATAATAGTTTACAATGTTTAGGGCACCAACCCAAGGAGCAACAACCCCTAACTTTATGAGCACCTACTCAAAGGAGTACCTACCCCTACTCTGAGCATCCACTCAGAATTTTACAGTGATTGTTCAAGATTACAATTGCAATAATGAAACCTTGTTACAAATGAGTTTTGTAATACTTATACAATTCTCATATCATGAGAATGAATTTCTCTATCTATTGAAAATTTTACTTTATTTCTCCTTCCTCTGTCTAGTTATCTTCTTCTCTCTCCTACAACATTACTCTCTAGAATGCTCTGTTCTTGCTCTATACTGACACTTTCTACTTCTATAAATTTTTCTTTCTTTTCTCTTGGAAGCTACACACTCTATATCTCTCAACAACAACACTCTCTTACCTTCACTGCAACAACAACAACTCTTTTGTAGCACTCTGTATATTCTATACATACTCTCTACCTCTATCATACCTACCAAAGTCGAATCACATTTATAGCTACTGCTTGATTGGATTGAATTTGTACGCATCAAATTTTTCTTCTACAACAATCTTGAATATTTTATTTAAGTCGGTTGTCCTAGAGGTCTGCAACACTAGAGCTATTATCCTCTGTATTGAATGTAATCTCATACTTGTTGCCTACAGTAAATGCATCTTGTCTGTCTTCAGATTATTCTCTGTACCTAGATTACAAAGTTTAGTAATCTTCCTCTGCCCAAAGTGATATGTCCTCCTTCCTCAAGCCATACAACGTACCTGCAACACGATCGCCATTAATGTGTCTTTCAGTCTCTCTAAAAAGTTTGACAACTACCACACCGAGACCCACCATCACCAACTTCTACGTATTAGATATCTTCTTTGATCAGCAAGGGTACCATATGTTTCCATTTCCTTTGTTCAGATAATTCAGTCAATGTCGGCTTGCCATCATGTAGATCAGTTCAACTATCAGCATGCTAAAATATTCTCATTCAATGCCGGAGTTACTTGATCAGGCCTGGTCAACTATCCATATGGACCATTGAGTCCATCACCTTATAGACATGGTAGCAAAGTTGATCCCAATCTTCAATTTTGTCAGCAAAATAACCATCCATCTTTTTGACAGGTGTTGCTCTGTACATGTCATGTCATCTGGTCAAACTTGGTCAATATCTAGGTGGACAATTGAGCTGCTCAGATGCATTGATCTTCATGCATGTTCTTCCTACACAAGATAAGCTTTTGAAATTATCAAGAAGCTCACCTCTTCCTTTGTTAGCCCGCACCTCATTCGCATGGTCTCTCAACACACGCGAGATAAGACTTCTCCCTTTTGTGTTTGCTTGTCCTTGTCCCACACTATATTCCTTTACACTATTTCTCCTCATGGGATAAAATTTGTCTTCCCTTGACAAGCATCTTCTTGTCCTACAGCCCTTTCCTTATCCTCACGGAGACGCGCGGGACAAAGAAATCTTTCCTTTTCCTTTATACTCTTATCCTGTGGGCCCACTGGCATTATCCTAGTCTCGTGCGGGGTAGCAAGAGATGTCTTTCATTTATCTTTTTGTTTTATCAAATGAGGTAACCTCTCTTTCATCCTTCTTGGCGTGGGATAGCAGGGAGCCTTGAGATCCTTTGATTTTGTTTATCCGGTGAGGTCTTTCTATTCGACCTTCTACGGTGTGGGATAGCGGGATAGACCATTTTTCTCCGACTTCGTTATCCTATAGGGTCATTTGGCTACCTTCCAACTCACTGTAGGATAGAGGCATGCATTCTCATACATGATGGGTCCCACATGAGCACAACAAAACATAAGTGAACCACAGAGCTACCAACATGTGGACAGATGGGGACCACTTGGTTCACCAAACTTAAGTTATCCTGCGAGGCATTCAATGCTCAAGCAACATACTGTGAGATAAGAAGAAACATCATGTGCACCTCACAAGTGTTATCCCGCACGACAAGCACATGACCTTTTCCATACCACAGGATGAGAGGGACTGCCTTGTTCTTCAAACATAAGTTATCCCTCATGATCTTTTCCCTACTAATGAACACAACATGGGACCCACGGATACACGTGAGCCAAATACCTACTGCCACATGGAAAAAGACTTGGTGACTATTGCTGACATGAATGACGTGTGAAGATGTTGAAACATATCAAAAACATGATGATAAATTGGTCGAAACCCTTGCAACATAACATGCCGTGCAACTACTATCTGCTTCTTAGCGACTTGCAACCTCTAGACATCCCTTGACATCTACCTGCTTCTCTGCAACCATTTGACATCCTTTTGACATCAATGACAATAATACCAATATAGGAAGCACTATTTGATGAAGCATGAGGTGCCACTATAGGATCAATTATAGACATCCTTCTTCATTTTTCTCTAGGGGCAGTCAAAGGAACAAGAGGTACCCTCAAATGCTGAGATACAAAAGCCAGAGGAAAATGATGAGCATGGGGCAAACACATACCCTTTCTATATAGAGTAGGACGAGGGATGTATGTGAGGATAGGAAACTTAAACAAAGGGTGAGCCTTGGACTTCAACAATATGATTGTCTTTCCCCTATCTATGTTAGGCATAGTCACGAGAACATAAGACACCATTGGAGGTTGCATGTTCCTTGGTGAATAGGGAGGTCTAACCTTAGGAATGGTTTTGTCCTTGTAGCATCGTAAATTTTACACCCCTAAGTAGGGTTGTCCAATTCCACACTTAGGTTAACACCCGCCTCAGTGTGTCCCATTACATTATGCATTTATCAGGATTTTTTAGGCATGCAAGTATTATTTTAATTAAATCTAATGTCCTCTTTCACCAATTCACACATTATAAAATTGGGCCTTTAATCTTGGGTGTGCCCCTTTTTATTTTATCTTAAATTAATCCTAATAATATCCTAATTTTAATCTTAAAGGCATATTTTTTTGCATGTTTATACATCTTGGATTGACCTACCATGCTAGATTTGAATTTATTATAATGATATCTCACATCCCTAGAAACTTGAACAAAAGTTGATAGGACATTAGTGGTCACCACCATGGTCCTGAAATTTTTTCCCCAAATTTTAGGAGCTTAATTTTGTGCTATTATAATATTCAAATCTCGCTTTGTGTCATTTTTTATGAATTCTATGTTGACCTATTATCAAATTTAAAATTAAGGTTTCATATATAAAGCTTTTCTTTCCCTCATTTGAGGATCCTAATCTAGCATTTGGAAAGTAGATCCTTGTGAAGAAAAAGGAAAACTTTTGTGTGAGATCTAAATCAGAAAATTCATTCATCAATCAAGTCTTCATCAACATTTTTTATCAACCATGGAAGCTTTAGGATATATTGAAGAATAATAAGGAGACCACCGACTATTGATTGACTTTTACCTCTTCCTTAGGATTTGGTATGGTCTTATGTTATTTTCATATCTTTATTTTAGTTTCAAATCTACATAATATTGATTTTCATATTTGCATTATTGCTTTAGATCTGTATGCTATTTGTGATTTGAAGCTTTACTTTACACTCATTTTAGGGTTTTTACTCAAAACGTAACTCTAGGTTGCATTTAGCTCATAGGAACCTTACAAACACATGAGATTATAGGGTACACACACTTTTTAATACAATATTGACCATTTGTGGAGGTGGAAACCACCAAAACAAGGGGTTTGTCTAAGGAAAAATTCTATATAGCCACAAACACACCATTTTCCAGCTTGCAGGTGCAGTTACAAGTTTTTCTCGAAGTGGTCAATTTATGAGAGATCTCAACAAACAAGCACAAACCTAGTATCAAAATTTGTACCTGGATCTGAGGGACCAGGGAACCTAATGCCCTAGTCCTCTAGGACTAGGGTATTCCATTCGTTGGTCCTCCTCAACCAGCCTCAAATTTTGTAGGAAGCTTTCTGATAGGTTAAAATTTCATCCCTCTAGTTTGCAACTCAGTCGGGTCTCTAAGACTAGAGTGCCCAACACCATAGTCCTATCAAATCAGGCTCAATTTTGTGTTATAGGTGCACATTAGATCCCTATTCTCAAATTTATACTTTGTATCTCAATTCTTCTTTTGTATGAGACTGTTATCACTACTGTTATGTTTTTTTCATTCATCTTACTAGCTTAATCTTGGCATTCTCTCACATTAAACACATTCCCTTTCATATCAGTGAAGGAATAAAAACCCTAACAATGTCCCTTGACTCTCTTTCACTAGATTTAGTCAAAGTGGATCACTCCTTTAGGTGCTTTTGGATTCCAATATATGAATGAAAGTGGGATTAGGACCTAAACTACCCGATTCCATTTTCATCCACCACAATTCTTATCTCCTATGGAAGAGATAGAGAAAGACACAACAAACTGTAATACATGAGCATACAATGATGAGGAGCATAGAAAAATTAAAGGGGAGGTAAATACATAGTAGGATGAACTTCATTGATGCCAATTCCCTAATTTTATACTTATAATAAGTATTATACAATAGATCACTACTAGGAAGAATGATCCAACTGGACTAGGCCAAAAATGATTAAGAGAAAATCCCCCACAACACACTAGTGGTTGATACCCAATATTCTGGATAATGTTCACAACACCCTCGTGAGGAAACTTAAGACATCTATGTACCATTGAGGGGAACACATCCATAACAACCAACTAGGGAATCCCCAACTTCCCACATAATTGATTGGACTCAAGGATAACAAAAAATGTATGAGATACTACCTTGGGTTTGAGAAGGATCATTAAAGTAGTGCACCCCATGGGATGACCAAAAAGTCCATCATGCATGTTGAACCCAAGTAGGACTGAGAGGGGGGGCAAATCAATCTATACCAAAAATTAATGCAACACATAAACAATTAAATAACAACACAAAATCAACACATCAACACCAAAATTTTCTACATGGAAAAACCACTGTGAGCACCTACCCACAAAATATATTTCCACTATTTATATCAGATTACAATGAAAGAGCTCACTTCTCTGGACTTGCATACCAAGGCTAACTGCTCTTGGGGTAAGATACAAAAATGACTTGTAGACATGATGCTGACTACAATAAGGAAAGATGCAAAATATTGATTTGAAAAGAAGGATCCCCTAATCATGAAGATGCCATTGAACTTTGCATCAAGTGATCAACATCAACACACACAACTCGGCCTCATTTGTAAACACATCGTCTCACACTTCTGCCACAATGTTAAACAACTTACATATCATTTGAACATAACTCTTCTTCTGTATCCTTCATTGAATTTTGTTGTCTATATCCACATCACACACTTTACCATACATGCTTCTTTCTCACTTACATAGTGCCATCCTTATATCAATTCTTTACATACAAGATAGATCATAAAAACCTGAACCAAGTTGGCCTGAAACAAAATAAATCTTCCAAACCAAAAACACACACGTTGATCCACTCTAGGAAAAAGAGGGGACCAAAACACAACTTCTTAAGATCAATCCACTAATCCAAAAACACCAAAGCATAATCCACATCATTCTAACACATAATGTGTCCACATAGGCAATTAACGAAACAAAACATATTCTCGAATGAAATAACTCTTATCTGGATCTCCACACACTATGGTGAGACCCGTGACACATCAAATTACCTTCCACAAATCATATCTGGACCAAAAAGTAGAGTTAACATAGAATAACACAAATGGGTATGAAATATACACAACATTTGGAGAACACAAAGAGATTTCTGGACCACCAAACTAACATATCCATAATGCCAAAAATATAACCAAAGAAAATAACAATACCAAGCAACATCAATAACACTTCCTAGACTCATACACTTCTGAAACAACCAATAGAATAACCACTACACCAAAAAAACAAGATATCTCTACAACACACTTTTTGGACCAACAACTATCTAGAAACAACAAGTTTGACATCAATGACAACCACAACGACACATACTTCCAACAATCTCCCCCTTTATAATTGATGGTAGCAATTGACCAATCTACAAAACATATTGCTCTATCAGAAACTGCATTCTCTCTCACTCCAAAATAAATTTCCTGTTTCTCTCCCCCTTTCCCATCAAAGACAAATGCCACAAGACCAATACACACTCCACTGCTCCCCTTGAGAGTAGCCACAACATCAGTCCAGGAAAAGAAATAGTCATGAATCTCCCCTTGGAAAGATGCACCCACACAATGCACCTAGCTAAAATAAGGAGGGGCAACAACCCCAAGCTTCTCTCGAAGAAACTCAAAATTATCCTTTTCCAATGCCTTAGTAAAAATATCTACAACTTGTTCTTTTGTAGAAATATATTCCAACTGAACTTCCTTCTCAACAACCTTCTCCCTTAAGCAGTGATATCTAATTGAAATGTGCTTTGTTCTTGAATGCATAACCAAATTTTTTGAAATATTTATTGTACTTGTATTGTCACACATAATAGGAATTGCTTCATCATATGTTACTTTGATATCTTTAAGAGTCTATCGTATCCAAATTACCTAAGTACAACAAGATACTACAACATTATACTCTATTTTACCAGTAGATAGAGGTGAGATAAAGAAACCGAATCATGTTTCTTACTGAACCATGAGTCTTATCTGTCTCCTAAAAAGAAAGCACAACTACTAGTACTCTTTTGGTCATCAAAACTTCCAACCCAATCTACATTAGTATAGGCTTTCAACATAAAATCTCCACCCTTTTTATACTAGAGTCCAAAATCCATTGTACCTTTCAAATATCTGATTTTTTTTTTCACAGCTTGCTCATGTGTCACCTTTAGATTCACTTGATATCTAGTGACCAAAACAATAGCCTACATGATATTTGGTCTAGACACTATTAAATACAATAATCTATGAACCATTGATTTATACTTCTTTTGATCAACTTTTAGAGACTCATCATCTTTGCTTAGCTTGCATCCAGCAATCAAAGGAGTTGTAACAGGTTTACAACCATCAAACTAAAATTTCCTCAACATTTCTTTCACATATTTGCTTTGCGAGATGAAAATTCTATTTTTCAGTTTAAATAACTTGTAACCCAAGAAAGATAACTCGCCAATCATTGACATTTCAAATTATTTTTGTACCTCTTTAGAAAACTCTTTACATGTTATCATTTCATCCGAATATAATGTCATCGACATAAACTATAACAATTAGTAACTTATCTCCATCAATCTTGAAATAAAGATTATTGTTTGTTGTACCTTTCCTAAAATTTTGTCCTAGAAAATACTTGTCTAATCATGCATACTAGGCCCTGGGTTCCTGTTTGAGCCCATACAATGATTTCTTCAGTCTGCACATCATATCCAGATCTTCAAATAGTTCAAACCCATTTAGTTGCTCAATGTATACTTCTTATAGATCTCCATTCAAAAATTCTGACTTGACATCCATTTGATAAACTCTAAAGTTCTTGTAAGAAAAAAATGCAAGAAACATACGCATAGCTTCCATCCTTACTACTGAAGCAAAATTTTCTTCAAAATCTATGCCTTCCATTTGAGAATACCCTTTACATACCAGTATTTCATTATTTCTTGTGACCCATCCTTGCTCATTTAGTTTGTTTCTGAATACCCATTTAGTTCCTATCACATTCTTGTCCACCAATCTAGGTACCAACTCCAAAGTCTTATTCTTCTATATCTAATTTAGTTCTTCTTCCATTGCTTTTACCCAACTTTCATATTTACTTTCTTCCTCATAAGTCTTTGGCTTACTCATTGACAGAAAATCTTAGTTGGATTATTCTTGTGTTGTTGCAGTTTTCCTTCTTGTCTGCACACATTTTTCCTTATCTCCAATTCTCTGATTTTTTGAATGATGCTTCTAGATGTGCTTAGCAAGATATTTTTCTATGTTTCCTCTTCTTATTCTTTATTTGTTTCCTTCTCCTTGAATTATTCAAGATAATTTATCTTCTTTGTAATTGTTGGAATATTCTCCACCTCAGTTTCAGTATTAGGTTCAATCCGATTCTATCCTTCGCAAACTTTCACATTCGTACTTTCTCCTATTCTATTCAAACTTTTATTGAAACACTGTTAAGTGTGTTGGCATTTGGCATTATGACAGACAAGGGGAGATTGTTGGCATTTCAATAAGGATATTGAGAAGGTTGTTGATGATTATGGATAAAACTGATTAAGGATGTTTACTATCTTAATATTATTATTTTGTCATTGATGTCAAGAAATTGATTTTCTAATTCAGTATGATGTTGCCATATCTTGAGAAGTATGATTTGATGAGTATAAAGATGTCGGTAAAAGACATAGATAGAATATGATGGATAAGGGGAGAAATAAGTTATTCAATGGACAACTATTACCGAGTTAGACAATGATGAGATCATGATGATTAGATTGTTTTGATATCCTACATATGTTATTGATTGAAAGGTTAATACTATACTATGTTATCGAGCAAAGAAACTAGTCGAAAAACCCTAACGAACCTAGTTGTTAAACCCTAAGGTTATCGCTATCGGTTAATGAAGGCAGAATGTCTACCGAGTGAAGTTTAGTATTTACCGAGTTGCAACCGAGTAATAATAGAATACATTAAATGATTGGTATGCCGTGAATGAAGTTTGTTAAAGAATCTATGGCAAAGGAAAATCGACAGGAAGATCTACAGCTTAGATTGAACCATAATACCCTAGCACAAGTTCCAAGAAACATATGCAAGTTCCAAGGCAGGGTAAAACATTTTCAGATCGAAGGATACATTGAACCTGGACAAAGTTTGAAGATCTGATGGCTATGATTGATCATGGGAAATGTGATCAAGGAGATTAAGCGGTTGGCAAATTGTTTATAAATAGGGAATTGTTAATAAACAATGCATGCGGGCAAGTGTATACACAGGGATGCTACATAGTGATTACCGAGCACAGAAGCTTGAAGACCTGTTTTGAATAACAGAGTATAGAGCCCAACGGATGGACAAGATTAGTTCTATGTCTATATTGTATTGAGCAAATAAGAATCTTCTTTAGCATTTTAGATGTGAAGTTGCAGATATATTTTTATTACTGTTATTTTGTGAAGTGACAGAAAATCTCTTAACCGAGTGGACTTAACAGTCTTATTTGTAAAACCCTCTAGCAAGGTGACATTCTGATTGAGTGTTTGAAATCCTTTAACAAGGTCACTTCTAACAAGGTGAAGATCCTAATAGATCTGAGGGAAATCCCTTAACCGGGTCACATCTAGCAATGTGTTTGTAATATTTAACAGGATTTTCTTTTAACCGAGCATACTCTAGAAGAGTATATTTCTTAGAGGGTTTGAAATCCCACAGTGGTTTTTCCCTATTTGGGTTTCCACGTTAAATCTGGTGTTATGAGTGTTATGATGTTTATATGCTTTTGAGTTTGCATGTTTAGCAGTTTTGGTTATATTACTGAATTATATGTTACCGAGGTTGAAGCTGATGTTTGAATGGAAGATTAAGTTTGTATGATTCACCCCCCCCTCCTCCCCCCCTCTCATCTTATTAACTTGGCATTTGTACTTATCTTTAAGTATCAAAACTATCATATTATCATGGTTCCATCTTTTTCCTTATAATTTTTCACTAGTCAAGCAAACGGGCTAGAACTAGAGTGGCATATTTTAAGCAATTCCTTCATAACCTTCTACATCTCTATATACATTCTTGGGTTGTAAATAATGATCATGATAGGTTTAAAGTATGATTCCAACACTATGATGTTTTGGAATTTTCTATAGGATGGCCACTACCAAGGGACACTTTTGAGTATCTCAGAAGTAAGTTAGGGGTCCTACCCCTATCTTCTACTCACTGACTGAGTTCAGTGAAAGCATCAATTTGATGACTCTACAGAATATCTTTTAGGAGTTGATGCTGATTTACACACTTTAGGATGTTTTCTAAAGGTGTATAGGAAACAATACAAGAAACAATACAGGGAACATGAATTGAAGACATAAATGCTTAGACCGAGACTAAGTTGACACATAACAACAGGAAATCACTTCATACAGGAAGAAATTATGTTTTAGTTCTTTACTTTTTAGCATTAATGTCAAAGGGGGAGAAGACAAAAGAGAAGAGGAGAAGACTAATGTATGGGGGAGAATTCTGATGACAGGGGGAGAGCATTTCAGCATTTCAGAATCTCACAACAATCTGAATCAATTAGGTCAAATCAATTGGTTTTGCCATCAATGCCAAAGGGGGAGATTGTTGGCATTTGGCATTATAACAGACAAGGGGAGATTGTTGGCATTTCAATAAGGATATTGAGAAGGTTGTTGATGATTATGGATAAAACTGATTAAGGATGTTTACTATCTTAATATTATTATTTTGTGATTGATGTCAAGAAATTAATTTTCTAATTTAGTATGATGTTGCCATATCTTGAGAAGTATGATTTGATGAGTATAAAGATGTCGGTAAAAGACACAGATAGAATATGATGGATAAGGGGAGAAATAAGTTATTCAATGGGCAACTATTACTGAGCTAGGCAATGATGAGATCATGATGATTAGATTGTTTTGATATCCTACTGTAAAGCGGAAAATCGCGATCGAACCCTAGTTGTTCTCCCCTCTTCCAACTCCGAGGAGAGAGAAGGGAGGTTTGCTAGGATTCGATGGTTTTCACTTAGGGGAGAGACTTTACATTCAAAAGAGGGGTTGAAACTCATAAGATCCAATCCCACACAATGTAAGATTGGATGCTAAATGAATTTCAAGGGTTAGGAAAGCAAGGCTACCCTCTTTTGTAAAGAATGTTGTTAAGGAAATTAAGCTAAGAATACATAGAAAGTCATAAAGATTCGCTTATAAACTGAGTTCGGGTTATAGGATGAAGCTGCGGACCTGGAATTAGCAGTAGAATGTTGATACGGCGCTGTCCTGCAAATTTGAGCAAAAGTTGTCGGGACGATGGTGCCCGACGCCACGGTCCTCCGAAAAATCCGCGAAACGAAGGGGGATCTGTTCGTTTCTGCACAAGGATTCCAGATCTTCAATTTCAGCCGCGTACCTGCAACCTACACACAGAAAAGCAAAGATGATTGGGGGGTTAGGGATTAGGGGTTTGCCTTTAGGTCAAACCCCGGTTTTGGAATTAACCAAGAAATGAGCAAGAGCTGTAAATGTAAATGACTGTAAAACAAGTACTAATACCTTGTTCTAAGGATGTTTGTATCCTTATGTGGGAAGGTATAGATGTTGTATGTTGTATGTTGTAGCATGTAGTATGTGATCTCCTCTTCAATGGTTGAATCCTTGACTTGAATGCAACACTTAGCCTTGAATGGAGACTTGAAATGATCAATTGCTTGAAGGAATGCTTGAATGCTTGAATGCTTGAATGTTTGAGTATAGTTTCCACGCTTTTTCCCTCATGTATCTCTTCTCCCCAAATGAGAGAGAAAAATGTAGTTTATATACTTGTCATTTAGGGCTGATAGACTAATTTTCCCGACCTTAGGCCGACCAGGAAATGTAATTTCCAAATTGCAAACAAAAAGACCCAAGACCCCTTAGGAGACCGGGCCCAAAATAGGACCCAGGGACCAGGGCGCTGGGCGCTCTGGTCCCACCTCCCGGGACAGCAGGGTGCAAGGAGGTTCAGGCCAGGGTGCTTGAAAAATGCAGTTTTCAGTGTCGCGAGCAAGTTTTGGGGTCTCCATTCAGGTTGCGTGTTGCGTCGCCATCGTGAAGACCGAAATGCAGTCAAAATTGCAAGTGTTGCAATTTTAGGACGCTACACCTACATATGTTATTGATTGTAAGGTTAATACTATACTATGTTATTGAGCAAAGAACCTAGTTGGTAAACCCTAAGGAACCTAGTCGGTAAACCCTAAGGTTATCGCTATCGGTTAATGAAGGCAGAATGTCTACCAAGTGAAGTTTAGTATTTATCAAGTTGCAACCGAGTAATAATAGAATACATTAAATGATTACATGCATTATTTAATGAAGGAAGCTGATGAGCTGGCTATGATTAAATGATTGGTATGCTGTGAATGAAGTTTATTAAAGAATCTATGGCAAAGGAAAATTAGTAGGAAGATCTACAACTTAGATTGAACCGCAATACCCTAGCACAAGTTCCAAGAAATGTATGCAAGTTCCAAGGTAGGGTAAAACATTTTCAGATCGAAGGATACATTGAACCTGGACAAAGTTTGAAGATCTGATGGCTATGATTGATCATGGGAAATGTGATCAAGGAGTTTAAGCAGTTGGTGAATTGTTTATAAATAGGGAACTATTGATAAACAATGCATGCAGGCAAGTGTATGCACAGGGATGCTACATAGTGATTACCGAGCACAGAAGCTTGAAGACCTATTTTGAATAATAGAGTATAGAGCCCAACAGATGGATAAGATTAGTTCTATGTCTATATTGTATTGAGCAAATAAGAATCCGCTTTAGCATTTTAGATGTGAAGTTGCAGATATATTTTTATTACTGTTATTTTGTGAAGTGACAGAAAATCTCTTAACCGAGTGGACTTAACAGTCTTATTTGTAAAACCCTCTAGCAAGGTGAAATTCTGATTGAGTGTTTGAAATCCTTTAACAAGATCACTTCTAACAAGGTGAAGATCCTAACAGATCTGAGGGAAATCCCTTAACTAGGTCACATCTAGCAATGTGTTTGTAATCTTTAACATGATTTGCTTTTAACCGAGCATACTCTAGAAGAGTATATTTCTTAGTGGGTCCGAAATCCCATAGTGGTTTTTCCCTATTTGGGTTTCCATGTTAAATCTGGTGTTATGAGTGTTATGATGTTTATATGCTTTTGAGTTTGCATGTTTAGCAGTTTTGGTTATATTACTGAAGTATATGTTACCAAGGTTGAATTTGATGCTTTTATGGAAGATTAAGTTTGTATGATTCACTCCCCCCCTCTCATCTTATTAGCTTGGCATCTGTACTTATCTTTAAGTATCATAACTATCAAAGCCTTGCTATTTGTAGCATATCCCAAATATATCCTTTCATCTGCTCCAATGTCAAACTTCCCAAGATTATCATCATCTCTTTTGATATTACATTTGCTTCCATTTTTTTAGAAGTATTTCATAGTAGGTGGTCTTCCATTCCATAATTCATAAGGTGTTTTAGTATGATTTACCCTAATCTGCACCTTGTTAAGAAGATATATAGTAGTATGTACTTCCTCTTTCAAATACACATTAGCCAGATTAGCATCCTTTAACAATGTCCTATCCATCTATAAAATTGTCCTATTCTTTCTTTCCACAACATTATTTTGGTGAGGAGTCCTTAGAGAAGAAAAGTGCCTTCTAATCCCATGTATTTCACAAAAATATCAAACTCCCATGAAGTGAATATTCCTCCTCTATTTGATCTTAAGCACTTAATATTAGCATCTACTTGAGTTTCAACCATGGATTTGAAAACTTTGAATCTATCAAAAGCCTTAGAATTATCTTATAGAAATATAACCCAAGTCATTCTAGAGAAATCATCAATAAGTAACATGAAATACCTTTCTCCATTTAATCCCCTTGTACTTGTAGGTCCACACAAATTTTTATGAATCAGCTCCAGTGGTTTCCAAGTGGAATACTCCTTATTCTTGAATCTTCTCTTTGTTTGCTTCCCCAATGGGAATTCTCTACACATTGTATCAGTAGGCTTCACAAGTCTAGGTAAGTCCCTAACTGCTTCAGATCTACAAATCTTAATCATGTTATCATAATTGAGATGTCCCATCCTTTTACGTCATAACCAATATTCATTACTCTACATTAGAAAACATTTTCTTTCTCTTTTAAATACTTGATTCAGTATCCATTTCCACCTATTCTAACCCCTTCTGCAACCTTTTTACTAGTATTTTCTTTTTTAATCACACATACGGTTCTACTGAACAAAACTTCATACACTTTTCTACGCATCTAACTAACATTTAAGAGACTATTTTTTAATACTTCAACATAATAAACATCATTAGTGTTATGATTACCATTAATAGAGACACTTATAATACCTTGAATAGTTGCACCATCTTCTCTGACAAATTTCATTGATCCACCATCATATCTCATGAGATCAATAAACTTGTCTTTGTCACTGGTCATATGGTTTAAACATCTAGAGTCAATGACCCATGTATTTGGTTCTATTTTTGCATGCAATGCAGTCTTGACTATTTATCCTCTTCCGATTTCTCTAATGCATTCTTCTTTTCTTCAATTGCCAAAAACAAGAATTCTTCATTTGAGTCATCATCAAGTTCATCTTTAGATGAACATTCCTCTATAGAACATAAGCCCTTTTTCTCTTTTATGTTAAAGTTACATCTTCTAGTTTTATTTTTCTTCTCATCATCATCCAGTCTCTTATAGTCCTCTCTGTAAGTGTAGTGAGAAGCATAATGTCCAATTCTACCACAAGAAAAGCATTTAAGAGGTAACTTACCTTTTTTATTTTCTAGTGCCTCATTCCAATCTCACAAAGTTTGCCTCAGCTTCATCCATGTCTCCACTGCATTCTGGATCATCATGTCTTGAAACATTAAATGTTGCCTCATTATTTTCTTTTCTCTTCCTTTGTTTCTAAAATTTCAAAGGTTGCTAAGGTACCAGTAAGCTAATCAATGGTATACTTTATTAAATCATTTCTTTCATGTATCACACACCTCATTGCTTTGTAGGATTTTAGTACTGTCAGCAAAATGTTTGTAACAACATCACCTTAATCTAAATGTCCACTGATAGCTCTAATACCATCACCAAGTTCAGTTATTCTATGTATATAGTTCTCAACACCTTCATCTTCAAGCATTCTTAGATATTCATCCTTCTACTTTAGATTCATTAGCCTAGCCTATTTTGTCTTTGGATATCCTTCAAATGCCAAACACAACTTGTTCCATATAGCTTTGGATTCTTTTAAAACTCTTACTCTTCCAAACACTGAATCACTTATACAACTGGAAATTATAGCTCTAGCTTTTACATTTGTCTCTTGTAACGTTTTCTCATCTGAAGTCCGAGAACCACCTTGTGGGGTTGTATATCCTATTTGAATGATGTCCCATATTTCATTCTATAATGTTTCCAAATGTGCTTCCATTCTCTCCTTCCAGTACAAAACGTTTGTACCATCAAATATCAAAACTTTGTAATGCATGTCCTATGCCATATCAAATCTACCTCAAGCGGTTAACCTTGCTTAAGAGGAACCTTTCTCTGATACCAATTGTTGAACCCAAGGTAGGACTAAGGGGGGGTGAATAAGTCTAAACCAAAAATTAATGCAACACATAAACAATTAAATAACAACACAAAATCAGCACATCAACACCAAGATTTTCTATGTGGAAAACCCAAACAGGGAAAAACCACGGTGAGAACCTACCCACAAAATATATTTCCACTATGTATATCAGATTATAATGAAAGAGATCACTGCTCTAGACTTTTAAACCAAGGCTAACTACTCTTGGGGAAAAATGCAAAAATGACTTGTAGATGTGATGTTAACTACAAGAAGACAAGATACAACAAATTGATTTGAAAAGAAGCATCTCCTGATCATGAAGCCATCCTTGATCTCTGCATCAAGCGACCAACATTAACACACACAACTCAAACCTCATTTGTCAACATAATGTCTCACACTTCTACCACAGTCTCAAACAAATTGCATATCATTTGAACACAACTTTTCTTCTCCATCCTTCATTGAATTTCACCATCTATATCCACATCACACACTTTACTATACTTGCTTCTTTGTGACTCACACATCACCATCCTTACATCAATTCTTTATATACATTATAGATCATCAAAACCTGAACCAAGTCGGCCTGAAACAAAAATAAATCTTTCGGACCAAAAACACACACACACACTGATCCACTCTAGGAGAAAGAGGAGACCAAAACACAACATCCTAAGCTCAATCCACCAATCCACAAACTCCTTGTCCAAACTCCTTGTCCTATAGCTCGGGGGATAAATCATAGTGATATTAACCATATTGACATAAGGACAATCACTTGATGCAGGGTTAGATCATGCAAAAATAAAATTTGAAGAATCCGGTCAAAATCAATTAGTATAGATCATATGCACATTACCTTTTTTTTGTCAACAGACTTACTAGATTTTTTCTTTTTATCTCTAACCCGGATAGTATTGTTATCTATATGATCTTAGATGTTATGTCATAGATGCATGCAATTTTCAATATTGTGTCTAGTGACATGATGATATTAATATAATTTTGAACAATCATACTAATGAGGGTATAGTCTGTTATTCAAAATCGGTCTAATCTTGGGGAGGGTCACTAGATTATCCTTTAATAGTTTTTGCATTATACTCAATTAAGAATTGAATAACTTATAAAGTACCCAATTTTGTTGAGGATTTTATATGTTTTATTCATTTGATTATGTAATTGTAATAACATTACTCACAACTTTTTTCTTTTGAGACCCAACCAAGGAAGACACACCTCCAAAAGTATCAACATGAGAATTTGGAGCATAATCTCCGAACAAACTCATAGTGTGTTGATAATTAGTGAGTGTAGAGAAAAAGATTGGTGAAATTTAGATACCTATTCAAGGAAAGGTTTTTCCTCAATATTTTCTATAGATTACAAATAAACATTCTTTGTAGATCAATGTTTGGTAGGGAAAAGGGGACTTTAGTTAATATAGATTCATACCTCGAGATAAAGTCAATGATTTTCTCATTCAACCTTTGTTTGCAATGAACAAGGTTAGTGATGGTGACCTTATTACCAATGTTATCTTAGAAAAATTTGAGAAATGAATCCACTTATTGATCAAAAGTTTAGATAGAATAATCAAGTAGAGCACTGTACTGGTCCAATGCGGTCCTTTTAAGGAATTGTGAGAATAGATTAAGTAAAATATGATCTTGACTATGATAATCACTACATAAAGGAAGAAAAGAATTAATGTGTGCATGAAGACCTCCATCATCATTATATTGATCAAATTTTAGATTCTCAACCCCTTGAGCGAGGTTAGTTTTAAGGACATGCAAAGCCAACTAACTATGACAATAGTATGGTGGAAGAGAAGGCTGCTTAGTAGCATTTGAAAGGTTAGCAAGCTCTTGTTGAAGCTGGCCCATGTTATGTAATATGGTATTAAGCACAAGACTAAGAGGTAGATTTTTCATGCCAACAAAGATAGTATTGTTAGACTTGTGTGAATGTTGTCATTGATGTCAAACCCCATGATCCAGTTAGGACTAGATGTAGCATGTTGAGCAGCAGTGGAAGTCAGGTATGTATGTAATGTTGAGCAACAATGGAAGTAGGTATGTATATGATATTGAGCAGTGAGGCATGTATGGTTTACAAGAGTAATTTACAAAAGATCCTTTGCTTTGGAATATAGTGTTATACTAGTCATGGATGATATTTTCCCTTTGTATGCGGTGTTGGTATTAGTTGTGACAATTGAATTGCTACCTAGATGTTAGTATTGCAATATGATCCATGAATCCTATACTCCAGAATCTATGTAATTCATATCTTGAAGATGAAAGTTTTTTTGCTTGGAATTTGTGTTTATGGGTCCAACGAACCTTTGTTTTTTTCCTAGTAATTAAAGTGTGTGTTCCAGTACTTAAGAAAGAAATGCGTAGAAGATCAGTGAAGGCCGACTTGGTTACCCTATTTTGGTTGAGGGATATTTGAGTAATGTGTTTATTCGAGCAATGCATTATTTGTATAAACCTTTTGTGCTTGGCTGAAATATTATCTTGGTGTATGTGCTTACCAATATACATACATGTATGTGGATGTATAGATGGTGTGTGTGTGTGTGGCATGTGTACAATAAAATAAGAATGAATGTGTGTGAGTAGTAGAGTTTGATGTGAGATATAGGTGCAAGAGAAAAGGTGTGTATAAGTGTGGAAAGTGTGAGTGAAAATAGTGTTGCAGTAATCCCTTATCAGACCAGCTGCAAGAATTTGGATTGACAGATTGAAGATATTGTTGTAGTAATCCCTTACTAGATTTGTTGCATGCAGTTGTGTTGGAAAGTTGAAGAAAGTGTTGCAAATATTTCTCACCGGATCTACTATAAGTTGTTTTGATATATGAGCTTATCTTGGAACTGACCTCATGCATTTGGAGATGTAATTTTCTTCAGTTCACTTATTTCTATTCTAGTGAGCATTCTGACAGTGAGTCGTGTTGTAATCAAGCAGTGAGCCATCCAACAGTAAGCCACCCCTTTTGTAAACTCCATATAACTAGTTGTATTATCTTGAGAGCTAACCCTCTCCATGGTTTTTCCCATTTGGGTTTTACACATTAATTTTTTTTCGTGTTTATCTTGTGATTATGTTTTTTGCATTTGTTGTTTCATGTTGATGAGATTAATTCCTAAGGTTAAAATGAGTGATAAGTTGTATTGTTGTGGGAATACTTATTCACCCCCCTCTCAGTATTCCAGTCCATTCAACCATTCAACAAGTAGCACTAGCATTAGTGGGAGGACTAGTACCAATACTAGCAACAGTTCTTTGACCAACACCAACACTAGAAGCACGAGCTGAAGATGTGGCAGCAGAGCGAGAAGAAGGTTTTGTATACACCAAAGGAATTTGAGAAATATTAATACTCAAAATAGTACCACCAAATAGAGGATTGATATTAGGAATTTTATCCACCATATGAACTGATACCCCAAGCATAGAAACACCAATATAAGGATCAATGATGTTAGATTGAGTGTCCTAAGGATTATGGACAACAGGAGACACATGAGAGCCTACTATCATAAAAAAATTACTAAGCACCTCTGGGCCCTTATGATATGAGATGAGCATCTCTTTCAGATTGCTAATAACAAAATTTCCCAAGGGAATTAATTCTCCCATTTTAAAAAGTCTTCAAATTCCTTAAGTTCTCCAGAGGGGATTGAATCTGATTGAATGAAATCATCAAAATAGACTCATTATCTATGGGAGGAGGAGATCCCAAAGGGGTATTTATCAACATACTATTTTAGGATTTAGGTTGAGAGATAGATGTAACTTAGAACCACCAAGACTTAAAGTAAGGGGTTGAGAAGAAAAAGGATCATTAGGATCTATAGTTTCTAAGAACATCAGACTAGGTCCTATGGCAATATATCAATAAGGAGGAATGCTAGGTCTAGAAGTTCTCCTCACAACAACCCTTGAATCATTTTGGGTCGTAAAGATCATAGATGATCTCAACAATGCTATAAAAAACTTAAAGAATGCACAAGAGAGAAAACAAACAAAAGCACAAATTCTTTAAGAAAAAGTGTATAAGTTTTAAAAAAGTTTTTGAACCAAGAGGTGGGTTCATGTTGGGTTTACCAATATGTAGAGTGGGAAAATTGAACCATTTCAAAGGGTGGATAAACGCCACAAGGACTAAATAACCTCCTCTCCACTCAGAGTAAACCTTCAGGGTTATTTAAACTCTAGTTTTACTTGCAAGGAGGAAAATATAGTTCAATAAACAAATGAATGTATTTTAATCACATAAACTGAAAGTACTAGTCACATAAGATTGTCTGGTAAACTCTGTACATTGTCTATCTAGGATGTACAAATGGGTCTAGGATGACAACACAATGCATATATATCCTATATGGACTAAGTATAGAAGTTTGTATAGAAAGTACAAAATGATTAGAACCAAAGATTTTATGCATCCTTAGTCCAGAAGTTTGTATAGAAAGTACAAAATGATTAGAACCAAAGATTTTATGCATTGGAAACTATGAAAATATAGAATGAAACAGACTAACGAAAGGATCAAAAGGAAATATCACAAAGGATCCAATGAATGTAGCCTCTAGCCAACACAACACCTTCCTTCACCATCCATGCACACAGAAAAATGGAGATGAAAATGTTGGGGTTGTGATTTAGAGGTTTGCCACAATCAAACTCCTATTTCAATGTTTCCACCTCTACAGACAACCAAGATTGATTGATTTATAGATAATAATAGAGAATAAAGGGAATATCATAACTATTACTCTTTCAAAAATATGATAAAATGAACAATGTAATAAGCAAGAGAGGAAGGACACCCCCTCAACACCAAGAAGCTAGAGCTTGCTAGAGTGAAGAAAAGAATGAATCCCTGAAGCAGCTAAAGCTTCTACAATGGTGGTAGCACAATGAACGAGCATAAAATAGTGGGCAAGATGTAGAAAAAACCAACTATGAAATGTTAGGAACACACAATAATTTAAAAGATTTATTATAGACCAAAAGAGAGAAAAAATGAAGGCAAAAAGGCAAGATAAAGGGGACAAGAATACATCCTGATATTGGTGGTCATAGAAAGAGGCATTACACTACCAAAATTAGTAGGTGTAATGTACCAATGGCCACCTTTGGTATGAGTATTCATGAGACAAATGTGTGACATGTGGATGTCTATATGGCGCACGTGTCCGTGAACATATTAGTCCAAGTAGTTAGGAGGTCAGACAAAACAAGTGACAAAGTGGGCTGAGCAAACAAGCGAGGTGGAGGGTTGATCGTCATCTCTAATTTGTCTTAAAGAGGAGGATCCATGTGTAATTTATGACATTATAATTATATCACATATATGTATACCTTGTATACAAGGATCCCATAATATTGGGTTGCACTTTTATTTTGAAAATAAATAGTCATGTAGTTGGAAGTAACATAATTGCATAAATGTATATGAATGTGTATAAACAAGTATTTAGATAAATATGTTGTTATTTCATCAAAGGAATCATGTAGGGTATGTATACATAAGTGCAAGCATGTGGATAAGTATATCATTGCATTGGAGTAGTCATTTAGTTTAAAGAATTGGTTAAATCTGCACATGGAATATGACCAAATACCATATCATAGGAAGGATGCATAATCATAAATTCATTGGCATGTATATTTTTATGTGTTTTCAAGCTATGTTTTCAAGAAGGGGTGTTGAATATGGGTAAACAAAGAAGGATGATCCTCTTCTTGGAAAAATTGTATTTTTAAAGTGCTTTGTTCAAAGCCTAGTTCATTGAAATAGATGAATTGCCTAGCAAATTTACTTAATATGTTTCTTTTCCACATCTCGATAATATGACAATGAATTATTATATAGTAGATGTGCATGTAGATGTATCAAGTTGGACTATGTTTTTAATCTTACCATTGTTTCTAGGTAGATAGGCTCTTCGTGTAGGGTCTATGTCTCTTCATGTCGGGAAGAACTCTGGGAAAACATAATTGCTTCATGGTTGAGTGGAAAAGAACCTAGGCCATGTTAGCATACTCAACTTTTAGATGACTTATGGTTGGTGGCAAGAAAGGGTGATTGTATTTTGTGTATTTATATTTATTGTATATTGTAACCCATGATGAATCAATATTACTAATGACATTTGTGCCAATGTTTTAATTGTATCTTATATATGTGGTTTTCTGGAACAAGCATTGGAACTCCAAGTTGTATTTATTTATTAATCATTATTATTTATGGAGTTTTCTAATTAAAATATATCTGATGATTTTTTAATTGAGTAATTTATTCTATTATTTGAGATATTAAGGGAAAATACCTTGCATTCTCCTTGAGAAGTTTATTATTTTAAGAAGGATCCTCGTGACATTGTTTTTCTACAATTTTTAGTTTGTATATTTAAAAAAGAATCATCTAAACCCCAAACTAAAATAAAATAAAATATATGTATATACATGTTTGTAATAGTGATATTAACATCCTTATATAATTTTTTATTTATTTTCATGTTTATTTTGAGGAAAGACCCCTCAATATATATACATGATGATAAATGTCATAATCTTGTGAAAGTTCAAACCCATTTACCTAGATTTATCTACACATATCTTATGCTTATAGCCCTACATTTCCCTTATTTGTGCACTTGTTTATAAATTTGACCTATGTTTTTTATTCTTATACTTTTCCATTATCTAAGTCCTAGATACTTGTTGCCTACCATGACCCTACTTATATTTTTGATCCCAAGTCTAGTTTATGGTTGTGAGGTTATCCACAAAAGTACAAGTGTAATTTTCCCTTCCCATTTTTGGCCTTGATGTCAAGATATTGGCATTATTTTTTGATTATGTATCAAATGATGCATATGTCATGCTTGTTGTTGCTTTGAGTGTTGCATTGTATTATTGGACTGCTTATATGTTTCAAGATGAGGTTCTTCAACATGTCGACTACTAGTGTTATTTGCATTGATATATGTGTATTCCATTGTGTCAAGTTCCTTGCAAGGACTTGATTATTTTTTTGGGATGGTATTTATCGAGATGCATGTGTGATTCTTGGATGTTTGATTTACCATCATGTTTAACTTCTTAGATGTGTATTATTTGCATAGTGATTAAATATTGTCATGATTTATACCATTTAAATCTATTGAATTATTTTATATGATGATGTACCCCCTTGGGTGATTTTACTATTCTATGACTATTTATATATATATATTAGGTACCCTTGACATGTGCATTAATTGGTTATAGATATATGATTATTTATCCACTTGGATACACAAGTTTGAGTTATTCCTTTATAGAGTTAACTTACCTTTATATCTTAACCAATTTCCTTTCTAACCATATATGTCTTAGTCTCTATTACAATAAATAAATTGGTAACCCCTAGGTCAATCATGTCAAGTTGAGATGAAAGTTAATATGTAATCGTTATACAATCATATTCATATTGTTATTGATTAACATGTCATCACCATATAAAATAGTAAACAATATGATAATTATCAACTCAATTAAAAGTAAACATGGTAATTATGTTTTCTATTAACTAATCCCAAATTCAAATCATAAACTTAACAAAATTATATAGTGATTTATTCAAACAAGAAAAATAATTCTTCAATCCAAACTATTTTTTATGTCTTTATTGGTGTATTTCTTAGTTTGATTCATGCAAATTTCCTTATCTAGTTCTCCATGTAGAAAGGACATCTTAGCATCAATCTCCTCAATCTCAAGATTTTATGCAAGTGCAATAGATAATAAAAACTTAATAACTAGAGAGAATATCTCATCAAAATATATTCAATCAACTTAAACCTTTTACCACTAGTCTCACCTTGTACTTTTGATCTTTCCCTTAAAACCATTGTTTTCTTACAAAAATATTTGCATATAATAGATTTCCTATCCAGAGGAAGCTTCACCAAGTTCCACATATTATACTTTTCAAATGAATCCATCTCTTTTTCCATGTCCTTTTTCCATAACCTCTTTTTCTGTAGACTCTAAAGCCTTCTTCAATATTTTGAGCACATTTAAACTAGAAGTCAAAGTAACAATATAAAAGAAATATTATATGGTTATACACTTTGAGTGCTTTATTTTATTTAGTATATTTCTTGAGTAGTGGAGTGTGAGGTTTTTCTTCTATATCCTCATCTAAAATCTCATCTACTTCAACTATATCAATAGGTTCTTGATAAATATCTAGTGTAGATTTCTTAGTTTTTGGCTCTAATTGCACTATTTATTTATGCTTTTGCTTAGGTTTCTCTATAGAATATGATATGACATATTTGAACATTGTACATTGTGACTTAACACAATATTCATCATCATAATGTTTCAAAGATTATATCTCTTCACACCTTCACTATAAAAATGAAGATACACTTATCATCTTGTAAATCTAACTTGGATATATTTTCTTTAGGAACATGCATGCATGCATGTATCACAAAAATTATTTTGAGAAGTCAAAGTGAGGCCTTATTTCATATCCCTAACTCCTTAGGGGTCTTACCCAGATGTAGAAAATTAGTTGATAGGATAATCAATATTCACTACTTGATCCAATTTTTTTTTTTCTAATCTTGAACTACTAAGAATAGTTTTATCCTTTTCCATCAATGTCCTAGATTCATTCATACTACAAAGAGGTGTATATAATTATCTTTTATCTTACTATGTCATTGTACTTACAAAGTTTTTTAGTCTATTAAATTGAATTATCCACATTATCTATTCTTAAACTCTTAATTTTCTTTTCACTTTGTCTCTCTAGAAGAGGTTTGAATTCTTTGAACTTATTAAATAAATCAAACTTATGCTTAAGAAATAATATTCATATCTTTCTAGGGATCGTCATTAAAAGATACATAGTAAAAGGATTTGTCTAAGGTACACCAAAAAGGTCCAAAAATATAAATATTAACCAAATATAAAATCACTTCAAATCTAGAAGATATAGAGTATAATTTAACAAAATTTTATTTACCATATAAAATATTCCAAAAACTAAAATCCAAAGAACAATCAACAAGTTTCTTAACTATTTTTATAGACTCAAATACCTCTTTATACATTTTCCACCATTGTGGCCCAAACACTCATGTTGCAACATTACCTTTTCAACAAGAGGTTTCTAATGTCTAAATTAGAAGCTTTGTCAGTGCTATATTAATTCTTGACACTTGCATTGTAATGCCCACCAAAATACCCTAGAGCAAATGGCTAAACTAACTAACAAATAGGAACAATTTTTAATAAAGATATCTACTAATGCATCATATAAATCTACTATTACTCATATGTATGAATCATAATACATCATGATTGCATGAACAACTTAAACATAACCATATTAATCATAGTAACATATATTGCGAGCGAAAATAACATCATAATTATTATCATCTCAAATCATAGATACATCCATTTACTCTCTCCCTAGGGAATTCCAACATCACTACTTACTAGCAACAACACATTAACACATCCATAAAAAGAATTCATTAGCAACCATTACATTTAAGTTCTACTCAATTACTTTCTTCCTAACATGAGATTATGAGTTATCAAATGTCTATCTACATAACCCCATTAAATTCTAATTTTATTTTACAATACCAAAGAAAATATTCCTAATACCCATATCTTTCCATTATTCATCTATTACATCATGAATCTATATACATATATCCTTCTTTTACAAATGGACCTATAATACTCCGTTAAGAATAACCATGACACATTTCATCAAGACTACTATCTACCAACATATGCAAGATTATAGCAGCAAGTACTAATCTTCTTTCCAATCAGGATCTCATGCTATTATACCAATTCAAGAACCATTTGATACAACAAGAATGCACATAATATAATAATTAAATTTCCTAATCCAACATAAGATCTCAATCTTAACATAATGAACATTCTTACAACATGAACTATACAATGAATACATCACCCCATTCCATTACAAGATCATACTCTCTACATCATCATGTCCTATTACATAATTATACATGGTTCAAGTACATTCTCTTTTACATTTATAATGTATTCATGATACAAATTACTATCTCAATACATATAATTCAACTCCAACATTCATCCAAAGAAGAATATCCCAATGGAAGAAGGCATCAAACCACCCGACCATGTGGAACCAAATAGGAACCACCCCCTGTGCTAGGAGATGACACGGGGTTCCAACTCACACTCAAGAATTAGGCTGACACCTAAAAACCAAGGGACCCAACAAGACATCCACAAAGATAATCAACCATAGACAATGAATCAAATCCAATCACAAGACCAATCATAAATCAATAAACTCCCAGAGGCATAATCGATAAACACGACATAAGGATAATGAAAACATGTAGGGAAGAGTGTCATCACATGCTAGCCTCATTTGGGATCCGCCTCAACCTTGGAGACAAACAAGGGAGGTCGGCTTATCACATTAATGGTCTTCCCAATCTTAGATCCCAAAACAACCTCCCTAGGACTCTCCATTGATGTACAAAGTCAAATTCATTATCTTGATTAAGTGAATCCTAATTACCCAACCCACTAATAAATTTATTAAATTTATCACTTGCAATTACAAAAGAAAACTCTTCATGTTCTCCCATTTTGTCTAGACCCTTCCTAGAGGTCTATTGCTCATGACCATGGTCCTACACATGTAAGAGCCCACTCCCCCTATCCATGGACCAAGACCTTGGGGTGAAAATAAAAATAACATCACATGATCATTCAATCTAAAAGCATAAATAATGGCTATAATCATCCACAAAGAGCTATACATCAAGAACCAAGCCATGAAGCTAGCAATGCCAAATTACAACAATAGTAAAAAAGAATCAAGAAGGAAAATTACATATAAATAAGGGAAAACCATAATTCCAATAACAAAAAATAATCCTCTACAACAAAGCACAACATATCCTCTCGCTGGAGCAACAATAGTCCATCCTCAAACATCAAGGATTCACTCAACTTGCTGGAGCACACTATAAAAATTCAATGGACAAGCACAAAAATTATTGCCGGAGCTGAAATGAATACAATGTATCAAATATGAATAGAAAAATTCTCCAAGAATCTCAAACACATCTAATCAAAGCCTCTGGAATCAAAACAGATCGGAAAAACCAAATTAGAAGGGTCAAAATTGTCAAAAAGCTAAAAATACCCATTATGGCACGTTTGACACATATAGTGGTGTATAGGACCATTAATCTAGTGCATATTATGCTTTCTATGGTGCTTTTGATAATTCTTTTTGTGCATTTGAAATAGAATGAGAAAACTTAAGAAGCGAGACCCAAAATGACTCAATCTTGCCTAGATTTGGACACAGACTTCACAATGGGCACAATATCAATCCAGAAGAAACCAAAATTAAATAAAAAAAAAGCTCTAATAAGGTCAAAAACACCAAATTCGAACAATTCAACAACATTCATTAGCAATACATTGCACATACTTAGACAACGACACAACCCTTCCTTAATCTACTCAACCAAAAGGATAAATGATACAAGAAGGTCCTGGAATAAAGTACATAATGGAAAATAGAGCCTCAAATAAAACCAAATTAGTACCATAGTGTGTTCATTGGAAAATTATAACACAATAAACATACACAAATGGCCTTTCCTGGCAATGCTCATACAGAATCTCAAAATCAAATATAAATCCTTTCCCCAAAGTATTCTTTTCAATTTACTAATAATAATAAATTTATCATTCATTCCCAAATCTCCCCAAACAATCTTTACAGACACTGGCAAACAATCTTTCTAAATTAAAAATGGAGAAAAGGTATCCAAAATCGACCTAGAAATTGAAGCAATGGCAAAAGAAATCTGACGAAGAGTAATCCCAGATCCAACAAGCTCCAAATGCAAATCCAAAATCCAAACCCAAAGCAAGAATCCTTCAAACAATTCCGAGCAATCTCTGACAAGCCAACCCCCTTGAATGCTCATAAAGCCCAATTTATAAAAATCATAGTCAAAACTGTAGGGAAATAACAACCAATCAAAATATTGGATTAAACTATATAATATACACACCATACACAATATCGAGGCAAGTAATATTTAATAATATTATTTACTTACCTCCCACAATCCAACCAATAGAGTAAAAGGGTAGGTAGAATATATAATATATCCAATAACCATATAACAACAAGGTCAATACATATTTAATAGCAATAATATTGTAAACATTAGTAGATTAATAATAAATCAAACCCAATAGAATAATAGGAAAGGTAATAAATATAATATCCAAGAGAGAAATAATGAGTCAAATAAAACTATATAAATAAACTCCACAATAATTTATTAAATAACAATAATTAAATAAAATCAAATAAATAATAAATCACAATTAAACAATAAATAAATAATTAAATAGACATTAACAAATAAATAATAAATAACCAACAACAATAAATCAGTTAATTAAATAAATCAAGCTCAACTAATCCTTAACCAAGCCAATAAAAATAATATTAATTAATCATGTCCAAATAACAAATAAATAATCAAACTATAATATTAATGCTATATTAATCAAATGATAATTAAATATCAATCACAAACAATCACATCAAGGCAATCTGACATGGGATCGAACAATGACACAAAACTCTAACCACCGACTTGTGCCACAACACAAAATTGACAAAGTGAACAAGTTAAGCCTAGAGTGTAAGAGGGAAACACATCCCATCTCCAACAACTGCCATTGGGATAAAGATATACTCAAACCTATGAGACCAGGTGGAGTTGATGTCTGGTACTTTCAAACCTGCATCCACCACTAAATGCAATACAACATATATACAACACATGTACATAAAAAATGATCAGGCAAGTGATAGAGAATCACAATTTCATATTGTGCTTGCAATGAGTGGTATGCCATTGTCTCTAATTATGAAGACACTAGAAGACAATCACAATCATCAAAGCATCAACTTAGTTATCATAATCATAGAGTAGGGTTAGCGTAATCATAATGTCATCAAAATCCCATAAGCAATATGATCCATCATAAATAATGAGCACATAAAAACCATCAAATATAGGTCCATCATCAAAATAGTGTATGATGTATCAATCGTCCACATAAATCATCAAATAACATATGTCCACATAAAGTATCTAGTATCATCAATACCATCTGAGATAGAAATAGAGTCATAACCATGAATCAAAACATCAAATAAGAATCCATATATGTCTATCGATGCATAAATCAAAATGCAAGCCTAGGAGGGACACTACATGCATAAAATTTGAATAGAGATCCAATGTGAGCTCCTTTAGCTAGAATCACGACTTCTGCATAATTTTACATTGACATCCTCGCTAGAGTCAACCTACACTCCTACATCACTAATTCTAGTTATATAAATCAAATTTATAGTTAGACCAAGAATGTACGATATATTAGAGAGGGTTTTCATACTTCTATATAAAAAAAGAAAAATCTTCTCATAACTAAAATACTTTGAAATAAATGATGTCCTAAAATAATTTATCTCCATTAAATCCTTCATACTAAAAAAACTACTCCTTGTGGGAAGTCATGTAGTATGAAGCACTAGAATTGATTAGTCATGGATCAATGCATGCATGTGTACTAAACAATGCCAAGAGATCATATTGGATTATTTTTGCAAAAGTTTTAGAGTATGAATCATGAACAAAATTAGTCTTTTCCTTCTTCTCTTATAAAATTTATGAATATCACCTTTCTTCTCATAATTACATCATTTCACTTTTGAATTTCCTAGACACTTGGATCAATCTTTTGATTTAGATATAATATCCCCTTTCTTGTTATTGCCTTTCTTCTTCAAATGACCTCTCATGAACAAAACATACTTGATGGATGAAAAAAAATTCAACCTCATTTCTTTAGACAATAAGGAACCCACCTTCTCCTTAAGTTTTAATTTGGGGATAATGCTACCAATCACCATCACAAGGTTGTGCTAAGAATATAGTAATCAACACATCGTAATGCATTATAATCTTCATCCATATTACATTTATGGACTATAGATGATTCATGACAATGTTGAATTTTTATATGCTTAGCAATGGGCTCTCCATCATTCATCCATAAAGAATATATCTTCTTCCTTGGAAAAAGTTTATTTACTAGAGATTTAGTCTAGTAAATTTATCCCAACTTCGTCTACATGACTAGAGTGGAGAATTTCCTCGAAACATTTAAGAACACTAAAGTTGATAAAGAAAGAGTAACCAAGCTTCTTACTTTATGATCCACCACTTAAATTCAATTTTCATAAGTCATCATTGTAAGTTTTGAACTAGAAACTATATCTTATAGGTCTTTATCTACAAGCAAATCCCTAACCTTATAGAGATCATTAGTCCCATTCAACTTTTTGACCTCAAACCTTCCACTAGACATTGCCATCACTTTATATCTAAAAAATAGATCCTCATGCACAAGTCCCACTTAACCAATAATTAATTTTAAACTATTCTTAATCCTCTCATGGATCTAACACTTTGCCAAGCTCTAATACCAAATGAAAGGAAATAATGCATCAAAATGCAATAATATCATACTAAATTATATGATGAAAGTAATATAATTAATATATATGTAAAAATAATTTTAGTAGAAAGATACTTACTTGGAAATAAAGAAGAGAAGAACAATAGAATATAGGAGATACCCTAGAAAAAAAACCCCACAAGAAAAGAATCTCAATTTATTAACAACAATGAAAGGATTAGAAAACACTTTCACATGAACTCTTATTAGAAGATCTTCAATCCTCCATTAAGGATATAGTCTAACAACATAAGTAATTTTCAAAACATCTAAAGAATCTAACACTTGTCTCTACTTTCAAAACTTGCAAAGATAATTCATTTTTGAATGAATAAACCACTCATCCAAGACTTTTAATAGAAGTGAGCAATTCAATTAAAAGTCAAAAGTGCTATCCAAAATCATGGGCTAACCAACATGACACCTTATCAGAGGTTCAAAAATAGTTTCATGAGGTGACACTTACTTCCAAAAGATGTCTTAGAATAATTTCAAGATGTATACAAACATGTATGCACATTACAACAAATTAAAACTGAATGATTCCACCTTAAATATTTTATCTCCTCAACAAATATGTCACATCTCAACCAAATTTATTCTTATATTTTCTCTACATCTTGACTTTAAGCATACCCAATCAATACTCCATGCAACAACCCTATTATGTAAGGTGCACAATTATTTTCAAACATAAATGAGTGACATTTAATCTATGTGGAGACAACTTAGGCCAATCAAATTCAATTTGTAGATCATGCTATAAAGAAGTTGATGTGGCTCGAATGCCTACCATTTGAAAAGGGTCGATGCTTATGTGAAAGATCCTTATCAGTCTACGAGTACAAAAGCAATTCCATGGTTGGATTAGGTGGCATAATTCATTGCTTTCTACACAATGGTGAAATATCAACGTACTTTCATGCATATTCCAGCTTCATGTTGCATGCCTTCCACTAACGACGTTGATTGTTCTACAATGGAAAATAATTTTTCTCGTGGGGCCGAGCTGATATAGTGGTGCATGTGGATAAGTCTCTCTAGTTGCCTGCTTAATGCTTTCCTACTTGAAATTTTGTAGTTCCTGGTTGGTTCTTCATCAATGTGGGGTACCATCCAGTTCATATGAGCTTCCACATGTTTCACTTTGTCGTTGATTTTAAAGACAGACAAATGGCCTGCCATCCACATGAATCTTCCACTTATTTTCCTTAGAGGAGGGGCCCGTGCTGTTTTGGCGGCCATTAATGCGCTCAGGTACACCAACTGGGATCATGCCAGAAGACAAATACAAGCGAAGTTTGTTTGGGAGTGTATGAATATGTTCAAGTGGATTATTTGGAGCTATTTATCTTCCTTGTGTGGAATCCCCATTATCAATTTATTGTTATTTTATGCCCTTATTTTGACTAAAATGTGGATGTTTAGTTCGTTGTTCTTCACGTGGTCATCAGATCAGGGGAGTCTTTCTTTTGTATTAGAAGTGCTCACGCTCAAATTGATGATCTTGCACTCTCTCAAGTATTATACTAGAAAACCCTTCTATAGGGCTAGTAGAAATAGTTGTTCTATGTTTCTAAAGTAGCATTTGGTGACTTGAAACACCTCATCACTAGATGTAAATGTGTTTTTTAAGAAATCATGAGTATTTCTTTATCATTTGTGGATCATTAAGAACTATTGAATTGTATTGTATGATGTTTTATATTTAATGAATGTTATATTAGTTTGATTCAGAGAAGGATTTTGATTCATTTGTTAAGTTTGTATCAAATATTTGTTGTTGTTTTTATTTTATTTTAGATATTATTGTTAATAAATGAAATGCTAGTCATTAAAGATAATTGATCACAATAAACAGATTGAAATATAATTTCTTATAGTTTGTAGGGTAATTTATTGATGTTTGTTGCTATACAACAGTTTCTAGGAAGTTATAATTGAACACATAGATGAAAAAGTTAAATGGATGCACATCTGTATTCAAAGCTTGTTAAACTAGATAGTTCTATCTATAATTTAAGATTCTAACTAGAAAGCCTTAGCAAGTGAGCATGACAATTGATTTTTGAGAAAGAATTGAGTTATCTTCATGCATCAGGTGTAACTTGCCTTTTGGGTTTGAAATATTTATTTCTCTTTATTTACGCTATAGGAAATCAAGAAAATCCTTTTAATATTAGAAATTTTAAGTGTAGAAGAGTTGCTATTTTCTCTTTTAAATAGACCAAATCCACCTACATTTTAATAATTAATTTTACCTAATGTATAATTTTACAATCTATTAGAGTCATATTTAGACATTCTTATATGATTAGGTAGTGATCTTGGAGAAGAAACACGCACTAGGAAAAAAAGGTCTAAGAACCATAGTCTTTCATGCTAGAAATAAAGAGGCTTAGCAATAAAATAAAACAAGATCAACTGGATATGTAACACAACTAAAATAGATTATCAAATATCTAGAATCTAAAACAATAATGAACTATAGAGGGAGTGTCTTGTTCATATATAGTTATTAAATCTATTCACCATATATAAGTTCATGGCCATATGGAAATAGACCTCTTTGAGTAATAATTGTAGTATTATTTTTAAGAAGTTAATGGTCTTCATATTATTGAGCATCAAAAGTCTAATAATGAGGTAAATCACTAGTAGGAAACATAAAAGTGTCTCATCCTTCTTAGGAGGAATTCCCCACTTATCCGAGTAAAAAGTGATATAGCAATAGAAACTCATACAAGGAGACAAATACCAACCAATGTAGTTTATTTGGGGAGGTGAAAACCAACTAATGTGGCTTTTGGGATATCATATTGAACTCCTATCATGGCCTCTTCCAATACTCGTTACTATATTACAATAACAAGAAAAATGATACATCCTAGAAGAAACCCTTACTACAATGCAATGAGGATTGTCCTTTAGTTATGAAGGTACATTTGTAAATTAATAACTTCTAGGGTCACTTAATTGACCTTAACTTGAATTTATGAAATAATAATCAATTTTGCATACAATTAAAAAATATTTATCAACAAAAGCATTGAGAAAAGGGAATAATTTGTATATTTCTAAATGGTGAATGATATTTCCCCTCAAAAAGCATGCCAAATCTAGGTGAAATTTTCTAAGAATTTGGGCCAATCTCCCAAAATAATATTATGTCATGACTAAGAAAATTTTTAGTGGCCATATGTTGTGATTTGACTATTTTTGATATCTCTATCTACTATATATTTTGATATTTTCCTAATTCTCCTACATTTGATATATTTTCCCTAATCCCAAAATTAAATCAACTCGAGCTAGAAATTTTAAATCTTTAAGATGGACACTTATCGTGCTATTCTATATAAAAAATTGATCTCCTATCTCTCTAGTTTATCATGGGATGTATTATAAATTTTTAATGTTTCCCATTTAAACTTTTTTTTTCAAAAAAAATTATATATTGATAAAATATTAGACATGAATAACCATAAAATTTATATATTAGTTATAATATTTAGTCACTAAATTTTAAAAATAAGACACAAGGAAAAATATTTACATTCACTCTAAAATATGATTTTAACATTAAAAAAAATTGTCTACGACATTATTGTTCTTTGTAATGGATTCTTGGGGTCTTTATAAAATATTTAAGAGGTGATTTGATAATGTATGCATTGGCTATGATAGCTTGAATAAAAGTCCACTAGATTTATCTCTAAAACAAATAAAAAAAAGTTCTTAATTATCTCCAAGTGTACACAAAAAGGGCACTTGAGTGTTGAAATATCATGATAGAAAAATAAGGTCCCTAATTGTAATCAATAATAACTGATACAAGAAAATTAAACAATATTGGGTTTTAACATTTGTTTCTATAAATAGTTTGAAATCAATGATTTAACATTGTGGAATGAATTTGAGACAACATCGATCATTCAATTTTTGTACCATAAAAAAGTGGTGAAATCCAAGCATATCCTTCACTAAGCGTATAATTTCCAAATAGTGTATTTCGGAACCATTTTTAATCATTCCACCATATTCACATGGTTTATATCTCAACATTATACTATACATAAGGAATAAAAGCCTTCAATATTTTTAATTAAGTTTTCTTAGTCCTACTTGTTCAATTTATACTTAGCCTTAGCTTCTAGCCATATTAAAATTCAGAAAGCTTTTTTCTAGCTTAGAAGAATACCAAACATGATTTGTAATAATAATATTTAAGTATAATTGAAGCTATAAAATAAGGGAAAGTGGTTGGGAGTTGAATACAATTATGTATTTTAAACTTTATCAATCACAAATTACTTAGACAAAGAATAAGGAAATGCTTGTGAGGTGAAGAGGATGTCTATAAAGTGTAGTGTTGTGAATTTTACTCCTTAATTGTGAGCCCAATTTTAAACTCTCCTTAGCACTTTCTTTAGTTTTCACTCCCCTAAAATTTTTTAGGACCATTTATAGCCTTGAATTTACCCCCCAAATGGAGGAGATGTGTCCTATTCTATTTAAAAAACTTAATTATATTATTCCACATTTAATTATCATCAAAAATCAAAATTAGTATCAAATATAACATCACAGGACTATATTCTTGCATCTCTCTTTCATAAAACTCATTTTGGTGGGGATAGGGCACCCACAACCATGTCCCACCAAAATACTTCAATATTTCAAATATTTTGAGTGTTGGCCTTGACATTATGAAACCTTTTCTCAATTTTTGTTTATGATCATCTTATATCATATTTTTTACTAAAAATCAACCTTGTGGCTCATATAAAATCTAATCGAATTTCTCATTTGGATATACGATATTTATGATAGTGAAGAGCTATGAAATCAATCAGACATGTCTACAAATATGGAGGATAATCTGTAACATCAAGTTTTCAACATTGTTCATTCACCATTATTGTAAAGATGTTTAAAGCTTCAAGAAATATTGGAGGATGATAGGGAATTACTAACTGGTCATCGAATTGTAACTCTCCTCAAAGGTTTGGTATGATTATATGTTATTCTCACATTTCTATATGTTAATATCAAAATCTAACATTAGTCATTTATTTGATGTTATTTACCTATTTATGCACTCTTGAATTGGTCTGCACATGAATTTTCAATTCATTCATGTAGGGCTCACTCTAACTCACCTAAGTAGGGTTTTCATTTAAGTTTATGCATTTTATTGCCTGCCACAATCTTAGACACACTTAAGGTTCAAAGAACACACATTTTTATTTCAGATCCAATTAAGCTATTTGTGGAGGTAGGAATACCAAAATGGTGGCTCAACTAAGGAAAGATCCTATATATCCACAACCATTTTTCCTCTATTTATTCTTGTGTAGGCATTGATCTAGAATTTTATGACATTCTTCAAGTTAAAGAAGATTGAATTTATATAGATAGAGACAATCACAACAATTTTAGGAAAAAAGGCTTGGATAGGGGTGTGCAATGCACTAGTGCTACACATTTTTATATTAGTTTTGAGGAACATGAGTTCTATATATGTTGATCCCAAATCTAAATAATTATTATAGTTTGGATACCCTTTAGACTAGGGTGACCAACACATGTGTTGACCTTTTTAGGCAAGCTAATTGTAGTCATGGGTACCCCTATGTATCTCTGTTCCATTTCCATGAGTTTTAGTGGCTTCATGTGTCTTTAATTATATTTCAATAGTTTAGATAGTCATTTATTCATGCTCGTATACTTAAGTATCCGATATTTATATCAAAATCTAGGCTGTTTGACTATCTTTGATTAGAATTAGTCAAACTAGACACCTTTGGTCCATTTGTAACCCAATGTTTTATGGAAGAGAGGTTGGTTTTGGTTAAATTACTAGTACCTTTTACAATTTCACACATGGAAATTATTGGACCATTGGCCCCTCTTTCAATTGTTTCCTTGAGACATGCGTTTACCTAAAGACATGTTATTTAAGTGAAGGGGTTCATCTAACAACATGAAATCACAGGAAACTATTAATGAACTTAAATAAATTTGATAAGATGGATGGAAAGTTTCATATTCCTATCAAAACATCTGGGCTCCATTCTAGGATTTTAAACTATATATAATTAAATTAAATTTTATTATATCATTTTTTAGCATTACACCAAATAGACACTAACCCTTTTTTACATAGTTTTAGAAATCATGTTCAACTATTAGATCAAATGGTGACAACCATAGGGTTCTAGAGATCAATGGATAAAATCCCATTAGTTTCCTAGCATTAGGAGGATGAAAACCCTTGGAATTCATGAAGGAAAATCCATAAGGTTGGCACATCTATACTTTAAGGTTGAAGGATTTTAACATTTTGTCTATTTAGAATTTGTGCATTTTTGAAATATCTTTATAATATTAAAATCAACAAACCTTCCACAAAATGTTTAAAATTATTTCAAGTTGGAACTCATTTGAATGAAATACTTTTCTATGAAATGTTTATGTAAATAAATATATTCTATTTGTTATGGTTATGTTAGATCTAATAAATTCACATGAATACTTATTATGGTTATTTTAGATCTAATCATTTTATATGAATATTTTTGGTTGATGTTATCACAATTGTATTAAATTATTGGACTCGATAAATTGTAGGATATATTACATTGTTGACACGGGAAGTCTATTTAGTAATTTTATTTAAAGAAAGAAATGTAGATCATTTTCTATATAAAATGATACAAATACAAAATATCCAAGATAAAATGATCAATTTGTTTGAGCATGGGGTAAAAGAGTTACATTCTCAAAGCAACATCCATAACCTATTTCTCACTAAAAAATCACAAAAATTAGAGATTCATAGTCTTTGTGGATTACCATTTAGGGAATATGGTTCTTTGAAATCTAAGGTAAGTTTCAACATTTACTTGAAGATAATTATAAAATGGTATCATAATAGAAGAGATTTGAATGATGATAAAAGAGATTTGAATTAGATAAAATAAAGATAAGAACTAAAGATCTAACGATCTAACAAGCTCCAAAAGAGAATAATGAATCCACATTAAATGCTGAAGATAAATATCCCTTAACTAAGAAAATATTTATGATTTCTAATGAACTTATAACTCAAGTTTTTTTTACTTAATAGAATAGATGAGAAATTAATATTACAGGCTTAATTAAATATTTTATAATTACAAATGTTGTTCTAGTAGTTCCAAATAATATCCACAAAACACCTATAGATTAACATTTTAAGATAGACACATTGATGAAAATGAACCCATAAAGGATGGTCCCATTGGTTCTTCTTTGTTACTTGTATTTATTTTAAGAATGAAAATGTTTCTATGAATCTCTCAAAATTTATAGATCACTAAAAGGATGTTGCTTCCTTGATTACAACCTAGAAAATAAAGAGGATAATAGTTAGAATGTTTATTACACCAATTTCATATCAGATCATTCCACATCTTTTGAAATCATGGAAAATATTCTAATAGTAATAAGAGGTGATTAACAAAAAAATTAGTAAGGGAAACACATATCATTTTTCTCAAGTCTAAGATTTTTCATGTAAGTTGGTGTTGAATCATAGTGCTATAACCAATGAAATACAATAAGGGAATATTAAGATACACATGAAAGTTAAAATTTGTAATGGGATCAATATAATTATTTTTGATACATCCCTCATTCCATGTACTTATATAAGTAGACAGATAAATTTAGCCAAGGGTGAGCAAGAGGTATGTGATCAATTTTTTGTTATGAAAGCTAACATGGTTAAGGGTGTATAATGGGTACATTCTTTTAGTGAGTTTATATAAAACTATCAACTCATAGAGCTTGAACTTAATTTTTAGGGGAAAGGTATGTTACTTAAAGCTATCTTTGGTGGATCACTTAAGAGAAATTTTGGTGAGGGTCAATTTGATTGGGAAAAAGAAATATTTTTGGAGGATGACATGCATACCATTTCATTTTTCAGTGACACGTTGTTTATTTTCATATTCACTCTTTTGAACTAGCATAGTAGGGTGTTCAATAAAATGTAACTAGGATTGCCATCCTATAGAGAATTCCAAAACATCATAGTGTTGGAATCATACTTTAAACCTATCATGATCATTATTTAAAACCCAAGAATGTATATAGAGATGTAGAAGGTTATGAAGGAATTGCTTAAAATATGCCACTCTAGTTCTAGCCCGTTTGCTTGACTAGTGAAAAATTATAAGGAAAAAGATGGAACCATGATAATATGATAGTTTTGATACTTAAAGATAAGTACAAATGCCAAGTTAATAAGATGAGAGGGGGAGAGGAGGGGGGGTGAATCATACAAACTTAATCTTCCATTCAAACATCAGCTTCAACCTCGGTAACATATAATTCAGTAATATAACCAAAACTGCTAAACATGCAAACTCAAAAGCATATAAACATCATAACACTCATAACACTAGATTTAATGTGGAAACCCAAATAGGGAAAAACCACTGTGGGATTTCAGACCCAATAAGAAAAGTACTCTTCTAGAGTATGCTCGGTTAAAAGCAAATCCCGTTAAAGATTACAAACACATTGCTAGATGTGACCCAGTTAAGGGATTTCCCTCATATCTATTAGGATCTTCACCTTGCTAGAAGTGACCTTGTTAAAGGATTTCAAACACTCAATCTGAATGTCACCTTGCTAGAGGTTTTTACAAATGAGACTGTTAAGTCCACTCGGTTAAGAGATTTTCTGTCACTTCACAAAATAGCAGTAATAAAAATCTATCTGCAACTTCACATCTAAAATGCTAAAGCAGATTCTTATTTGCTCAATACAATATAGACATAGAACTAATCTTGTCCATCTGCTGGGCTCTATACTCTGTTATTCAAAACAGATCTTCAAGCTTCTGTGCTTGATAATCACTATGTAGCATCCCTGTGCATACATTTGCCCGCATACATTGTTTATCAACAGTCCCCTATTTATAAACAATTTGCCAACCGCTTAATCTCCTTGATCACATTTTCCATGATCAATCATAGCCATCCGATCTTCAAACTTTGACTAGGTTCAATGTATCCTTCGATCTGAAAATGTTTTACCCCACCTTGGAACTTGCATATATTTCTTGGAACTTGTGCTAGGGTATTGTAGTTCAATCTAAGTTGTAGATCTTCCTGCCAATTTTCCTTTGCCATAGATTCTTTAACAAACTTAATTCACGACATACTAATCATTTAATCATAGACAGCTCATCAACTTCCTTCATTAAATAATGCATGTAATCATTTAATGCAATCTGTTATTACTCAATTTCAACTTAGTAAATACTAAACTTCACTCGATAGACATTCTGCCTTCATTAACCAATAGCGATAACCTTAGGGTTTACCGACTAGGTTCTTTGCTCGGTAACATAGTATAGTATTAACCTTACAATCAATAACATATGTAGGATATCAAAACAATCTAATCATCATGATCTCATCATTGTCTAACTCGATAATAGTTGCCCATTGAATAACTTATTTCTCCCCTTATCCATCATATTCTTTATGTGTCTTTTACCGACATCTTTATACTCATCAAATCATATTTCTCAAGATATGGCAACATCATACTGAATTAGAAAATCAATTTCTTGACATCAATGACAAAATAATAATATTAAGACAGTAAACATCCCTAATCAGTTTTATCCATAATCATCAACAACCTTCTCAATATCCTTATTGAAATGCCAACAATCTCTTCTTGTCTGTTATAATGCCAAATGCCAACAATCTCCCCCTTTGGCATTGATGGCAAAACGAATTGATTTGACCTAATTGATTCGGATTACTGTGAGATTCTGAAATGCTGAAATGCTCTCCTTCTGTCATCAGAATTCTCCCCCATACATTAGTCTTCTCCTCTTCTTCAGTCTTCTCCTCTTCTCTTCTATCTTCTCCCCCTTTGACAACAATGCCAAAAAGTAAAGAACTAAAACATAATTTCTTCCTATAT
Organism: Cryptomeria japonica; assembly: GCF_030272615.1. Lineage (NCBI taxonomy): Eukaryota > Viridiplantae > Streptophyta > Pinopsida > Cupressales > Cupressaceae > Cryptomeria > Cryptomeria japonica. Next base: position 840,541,567 of record NC_081407.1, on the reverse strand, counting down.
GAAGTGATTTCCTGTTGTTATGTGTCAACTTAGTCTCGGTTAGAGCATTATGTCTTTAATTCCTGTTCCCTGTATTGTTTCCTATATTGTTTCATGCACACCTTTTGAAAACATCCTAAAGTGTGTTAATCAACATCAACTCCTAAAAGATATTCTATAGAGTCATTGAATTGATGCTTTCACCGAACTAAGACAGTGAGTAGAAGATAGGGGTAGGACCCCTAACTTACTTCTGAGATACTCAAAAGTGTCCCTTGGCAGTGGCTTGGTGAAGATATCTACTATTTGTTCCTTTGTGCTAACATATTCCAAGACCACTTTCTTCTCTTGAGCTTCTTCTCTAAGATAATGATATTTGATAGATATGTGCTTTGTCTTAGAGTGCATAACAGGATTCTTTGAAATGTTAATGGCACTAGTATTGTCATAGAATATAGTTACTGGCTCGGCAACTTTCTCATTTATACCTTCCAACAGTTGTTTGATCCATGCTATGTTGGTACAATTCAATGTTGCAGCAACGTATTTAGCTTTTGCTGTTGACTGTGAAACACATCCTTGTTTCTTGCTAAGCCAACTCACTAGTCTTTCTCCTAAAAAGAAATCTCCTCCACTTGTGCTTTTTCTGTCATCAATGTTGCCTGCCCAATCAACATTAGTATAAACTTTTAAATCAAAATCATTTCTTTTCTGATATACTAAGCCATAATCTTCAGTGCCTTTCAAGTATCTCAAAATTCTCTTGATTGCTAACATGTGTGTTTCCTTAGGATCTACAGAGAATCTTGCAACTATACCTACTGCATGTGCTATGTCTGGCCTGTTGTGAACAACATATTGCAACTTTCCAATCATGGATCGATAAAGTGTCTCATCAAGAGATGTAGATTCATCATTCTATGATAGTTTACAGTTGGTAGTCATAGGAGTACTTACTAGTTTTGAATCCTCCATTCCAAATTTCTTCAAGATTTCCTTTATGTACTTGGATTGAGTAATGAAAATCTCATCTCTCATTTGCAGTATCTGTAAACGTATAAAATACTTTATCTCACCGATTAATGACATCTCAAATTCTTTGCTCATTTCATTTCCAAAGTTATTACATAGAGAGTCATTCCCACAAAATACAATATCATCAACAAATATGGCTAAGATCAGTATTCCATTTTCATCATTCTTCATGTAAATATTGCTATTTTCACTTATTCTTATAAAACCAATCTTGATTAAATAAGAGTGCAATATTTCATACCATGCTCTAGGTGCTTGTTTCAGACCATATAAAGCTTTGTTTTGATTTACATACCTGATCTTTATTATTGTCTTCAGCAAATCCTTCAGGTTGTTCAATAAAAACTTCTTCTTCTAATACTCCATTCAGAAATGCAGATTTGACATCCATTTGATATACCTTGAAATTCTTGTAAGAAGGATATGCCAACAATGTTCTTACTCCTTCAAGTCTTGCTACAGGTGCAAAAGTCTCACCATAATCAATTCCTTCTTCTTGGGCATAACCTTTGCAAACTAGTCTTGCTTTATTTTGAATGACCTCTCCTTTTTCATTCAGCTTGTTTCTGAAAATCCATTTTGTATCGATTACATTTTTGTCCTTTGGTCTTGGTACCAGTTTCCATGTGTCATTCTTCTTGATTTGATCAATCTCTTATGTCATAGCATTTATCCAATCTTCACCGTTAAATGCCTCTTTCACTATTCTCGATTCAAATTCAGATATCAAACATGTGTTTTGTCTCAGTTTGTTCCTTGTCATCACTGGATCATCCTTATCTCCTATAATCTGACTTGCTGCATAATGTCTTCTGACATATTTGGCTAATACAGGCTCGGTAGGCTCTGTATGATCTTCTTCATCACTCGGTAACTGGATATTCTCTTCATTTCCTTATGTAGTTTTCTCAATAGGACTTGTCATTTGAACATAGACAAATTCATCATAATCTTCTGGTTCCTTGGAATTTTCTTCATCATTTGTTTTTGCAAATTCATCAATTTTTACATTTGCACTTTCTACTATTTTGTTAGATGATTTGATCAGACATTTAAATGCTTTACTTCTAGAAGAATAACCAAGAAATGTTCCTTCTTCACTTTTCTGATCAAACTTGCCATTTCTATCATCCTTGTGTACATAGCATCTACTTCCAAAGATTTTAAAATAACTTACATTAGGTTTCTTGTCATACCAGATTTCATATGGTGTCTTCAAAGTATCTTTCTTCAGTTGTACTCGGTTCAGGGCGTAAACTATTGTGCTTATTGCTTCTCTCCAAAATGTTTGTGGCACTTTCTTTTCAATCATCAGGGTTCTGGTACAATCCACAATAGATCTATTTCTTCTCTCAGCAATTCCATTTTGTTGTGGAGTTCTTGATGCAGAGACTTGTCTTTTTATACCATGATCATTGCAAAATAAGTTGAACTCAGCAGATGTGAACTCTCCTTCTCTATCTAATCTAAGACATTTCAGTTGTCTTCCTATTTCATTTTCAACTCTTGCCTGGTATGATTTAAACATTTGAAAAGCTTCTGATTTTTCTTTTAAAAACATTACTAACATCAGCCTTGAGTAATCATCCACAAATAATATGAAATATTTATCACCATAATAACTTTGAACTTTCATAGGACCACAAAGATCAGTGTGCACAAGATCTAAAATTCCCTTAGAAGTGTAAGACTTGTAAATCTTGATCTTTTCATTTTACCCATCTGGCATCCTCGGTACATAGAATTCTCAAGCTTTTCCAAACTCAGTAGACCTCTTACTCAGTGCTTCTTGCTTATTTTGATCAGATTATCAAAATTTACATGACAAAACCTTTTATGCCATTACCAGGTATTATCTATCTTTGCATACAGACATTTATTCTGAGTTGAGTCAAGATGAAATGTGTTACCTTTTGTTTGTGTCCCGGTAGCAGCTAACTTTCCATGCTTGTCATGAACTTTGACAATTCCTTTCTGAAATTCTATTTGGTATCCTGTATTGTTTAGCTATGCTACACTCAACAAATTGTATTTCAAACCTTCAACCCAATAAACATCATTGCATTTTGCATTTTCAAGAAGTGTTATGGATCCTTTACCTCTTACTGGACATGGTGCATCATTACCAAATCTTACATAGCCTCCATCATAGTCTTCTAACATAACAAACTTGTGTTTATCACCTGTCATGTGATGTGAGCATCCACTATCTATGATCCAAGAATCATTAGTATTTATGTGAGATATAAGGTCTTTTTCTTCATACCTTTCTTCATCTGATCCATCTTTGATAGCCACATAAACTACTTCCTCTGTATCAGTTTCATCTGATTTATCATCATTGGATTCCTCATCGGCTATTAAGCATGACTTTCTATCTCTTCTTCTGAAGTCTCGGTGTCCTCTGTAATGATTATCTTTCTATCTATCATCTCGGTAATCTCTCTTTTTAGTAGAATCTTTATCAGGACAGTTAGAAGCCATATGTCCTATCTTATCACAATTGAAACATTTCAAAGGTAGTTTTCCTTTATACTTACCTTTGCCTTTCGGTAACCTTTTGGCTAATAGTGCTTCAAAGTCTTCTTGCTTTCTGATTTCGTCATACAGTTTGTGTACTTCCTCCATGTTCTTGCAAAATCTTTCACTTGCTCCACTATGATCCCCTTTAGTGTACTTACTCATTCTATCATTGTAATCATTAGATTCACCAATATGAAAAGAACTAAATGTAGATTCAACTTTATTTACCGATGACCCACTGTTATCAAAGTTACTTAACTCAAATGCATGTAGCTTACCAATAGTAGCATCTAAAGAAACTGGCATGTTAGGTACAAACCTCAATTCATTGATTGCAGAGACTTGGATTGCATAAGCCGGTAGAAGGGTTCTTAACAACTTACTTGTTATATCCTTTTCTTCAATAGTTCCACCTTCTAGATCATTAAACTCTGAATCAGTCAATGCAGATGTTATTTCAATCATTACTTGGATAGGTGCTTGGTGTGATGAAATCATTCTCCAGATAATATACAACATATTCTCCAACTCCTGATAGGTGCAGCTTCATTCTTTTCTGCCATGTTGAGAAACTTGACTTGTTCAGCTTCGGTGCATCCCTCTTATACATCTTTGGATCTTTTCCTCAAGTACCTTTAAACTTTTCCTTCCGGAGTCCAAAGATTTGATACTAATTGATAGTTCTGATACTTAAAGATATGTACAGATGCCAAGCTAATAAGATGAGAGGGGGGGAAGGCGTGAATCATACAAACTTAATCTTCCATTCAAACATCAGATTCAACCTTGGTAACATATAATTCAGTAATATAACCAAAACTGCTAAACATACAAACTCAAAAGCATATAAACATCATAGCACTCATAACACCAGATTTAACGTGGAAACCCAAATAGGGAAAAAGCACTGTGGGATTTCGGACCCACTAAGAAATATACTCTTCTAAAGTATGCTCGGTTAAAAGCAAATCCTGTTAAAGATTACAAACACATTGCTAGATGTGACCCAGTTAAGGGATTTCCCTTAGATCTGTTAGGGTCTTCACCTTGTTAGAAGTGACCTTGTTAAAGGATTTCAAACACTCAATCTGAATGTCACCTTGCTAGAGAGTTTTACAAATAAGACTATTAAGTCCACTCGGTTAAGAGATTTTCTGTCACTTCACAAAATAACAGTAGTAAAAATCTATCTGCAACTTCACATCTAAAATGCTAAAGCAGATTCTTATTTTCTCATACAATATAGACATAGAACTAATCTTGTCCATCTGTTGGGCTCTATACTTTGTTATTCAAAACAAATCTTCAAGCTTCTGTGCTTGGTAATCACTATGTAGCATCCCTGTGCATACATTTGCCCGCATACATTGTTTATCAATAGTTCCCTATTTATAAACAATTTGCCAACCGCTTAATCTCCTTGATCACATTTCCCATGATCAATCATAGCCATTAGATCTTTAAACTTTGACCAGGTTCAATGTATCCTTCGATCTGAAAATGTTTTACCCCGCCTTGGAACTTGCATATATTTCTTGGAACTTGTGCTAGGGTATTGCGGTTCAATCTAAGTTGTAGATCTTCCTACCAATTTTCCTTTGCCATAGATTTTTTAACAAACTTCATTCACGGCATACCAATCATTTAATCATAGCTAGCTCATCAGCTTCCTTCATTAAATAATGCGTGTAATCATTTAATGCATTCTGTTATTACATGGTTGCAACTCGGTAAATACTAAACTTCACTCGATAGACATTCTGCCTTCATTAACTGATAGCAATAACCTTAGGGTTTACTGACTAGGTGCTTTAGGGTTTATCAACTAGGTTCTTTTCTTGGTAACATAATATAGTATTAACCTTACAATCAATAACATATGTAGGATATCAAAACAATCTAATCATCATGATCTCATCATTGTCTAACTCGGTAATAGTTGCCCATTGAATAACTTATTTCTCCCCTTATCCATCATATTCTTTCTGTGTCTTTTACCGACATCTTTATACTCATCAAATCATATTTCTCAAGATATGGCAACATCATACTGAATTAGAAAATTAATTTATTTACATCAATGACAAAATAATAATAATAAGACAGTAAACATCCTTAATCAGTTTTATCCATAATCATCAACAACCGTCTCAATATCCTTATTGAAATGCCAACAATCTCTCCTTGTCTGTTATAATGCCAAATGCCAACATAATAAGCATCAAATATATACACCATCCCCAAGATCAATGAATTCATTACTAACTTGCATGAGGAATTTTACTACTCAAAGATTGATTTGAGAATGAATCACTATCAAATCTATATAGAGGCTTGGATAAAACACAATAATTTTTAATGAGATCAAGAAGGTAATGAACTAAAGCCCTATAATTTGTTACTTCAAATTTATTATGACATTTTCTAATAGAATATAATGTTGGAATAGAAGGAGTTGGAATTCTTATAATTCAAAGAGGGTACCCTATAGTAATTGCGATAAGGTTGAAGAATTTTGATGTAACAAGAAAATTATTTCCATCATTAATGCTTTAGAAAATTTTAGACCATGTGTGGTTTGTGGTAGATATGTGGTTGAGATATGCTATAATATCTTAAAGTTCTTCTTGGGTGAAATATAATTATATGAAAAAAAAACAATGGGTAGGAATATCCAAGATTATAATTTTTATATAAAATATATGAATATAAAAAACAATTTAGTTATTGATTCTATTTCTATATTTCCGACTCCTTGTTCCATTTTTTCATTTATGGTAACTAGAAGGTTTCTATCATGATAAAATATGCCAAGTATATAGTTGTTAATATATTTGATTAAAAATGTGAGGGATGGAAAATATGTATTATGAAATGGTCTCATCTTGTTTAAGAATATAATCCTTTTAGTGCATGGGGTTTTAAGATGAAATAGAATACCTTGAAATCCTTACATGATGTACCCATAGTGGGATACTATAGATCTTACAAGAGTTGTAGGAAAATAGGAGATAAATATCTCATAGAAAGTTTTTAAGGAGGATCATAATAGGCATATATGCGAGTACCCTACTTGCCAATAGAATGATCGAAATGGGAAATTTTTTGTGTGTGCTTAATCGAAAGTATTCAAGTGATGAGATATTTTTTTTTATTAGAGGGGAGTTTAGCGAAAGGTTTTCTTAAAATGTTATGGAAGTTGAATTTGTACTTCAAATTTGGAGGACTTTAGCATTCTAGGTACTTCAACATTTAGATATTTTCATAATATCTTTTTAATTTTCTCACAAACTTCCATGGCCCCAGGCTGCTCGGTTAACCCACGGTAAATTTACTCAAAATTAGCTACAGGAGAAATTAATTTTTTTCAATTTCTCTATAGTTTGTGTACAATAATTTAAAATATTTTAAGATGTTTTAAATCATTTTGAGAGTAGCAATTTTGTGTGAATGTGAAAAGATTATTTCATCCTTTTAAAAAGAAGTAGTTACAGAAACTAAAAAGGCTGATTGGAGAGTCTTTAAATATGTAATTAATAGATTAAATGGATGGGGGTGACTCTTTTCATCTAGTCTTGTTGTACAGAGAGATGAGTCTAAAAACTCATTTTTTAATAGTGAAGAAATAAATGATATTTTTATATCTTTGAATTTCTTAATGTTTTTTTTTATGAACTGTGTTTCTTTGTGGTCACTCTTCAATGTTTTTGATTAAGATAAACATGTTTTGAGGGGACCAGAAACCCCATACAATAGGTTTTGAAGGGACCTGAAACCCTTAGATTTTTACGGATCTGGAACCCACAAAGAAACACTGCCAAAAGATACATCAAAGAAACACAACATCCCAGAGACAACCACACCAATCTTAATAGTCATTACAAATTTAGCAGTAAAGGAAGTTGTGAAAAACTTGGTAGCCACCACCAAACAGATCCTAGCTAAAACATAAAAGTAAATAATACAAACCAAGCTGATAGAAAAAGCAAATCTAAAACATCAAACTATAGATCTGAAAAAATAGAACACAAGGGTTTAACAAGCACCCTCAACCAACAAGTAGGGTTTTCCCAGGCTCCCTTAACCTATAATAAAGTGTTCATATCACCAACAACAAAACCTGATCTTAACCAAAAATAGACATTGGGCGAACTAGGCTCTTATTAACTACTGGCATCCAGTAGACCCCTGTACCATACAAAGAAAAAAGGGTTTTTCCTAGCTCCTTTAACCATGAGAGTGGGTTTCGAGGGATCCCACAACCAAACAAAGCCCATAACTTAGCAAAACATCCTGAAATAATAGTCTAGGAAACCAGGTTTTGGAGAGGCACCCAAAACCAACTGCATAAGAAACCAAGATGGTTTTTATGAGCTCCCTCAACCCACAGAATCAACAGCATGAGCAAAAGAAACCAAAATGCTTACCCACCCAAACTATCCACCTCAAAAGGAGACAGGTCCACCTCAATAAGATAAAGAGGAATGCATACCGATAGACCAAAAAAACCTATCGAAGCCACGAGTAGCATCCAACAACATAAGAAAAAAAGAGGGTTTTTACGGGCTCCCTCAACCCACAGAGCCAGTAGCACGAATAGAAGCAGCCAAAATGCTCCCTCACCTCATGCAGGAGCACCTAGATTTCTTGATGAATTTTCATAATTTTGGAGTGAATGATCCTCATTGGGTCAATGAGTGAATAAAGGACTAATAAAAGGTCCAAAAGTATGTTTTAAAGTTATTTTTAGTTTGATTGTCTCTGGTGTTATCTTATTCTCTCAGTTTTGGCCAATGTGCCTTTGTAAGCCTAAAATGGCATCATATAAAAAAATTGTGTAAAATCCTTGTAAGGCCTCATAAGGATTTTGGAAATGTTGGTTTGATGTTAGGAAACCATCCTAGGGGGTTAAGAGTGTGTAGATATGCACAAGTTGCAAAAATGCATTGTGGAGCAAAAGTTGTCATGTTTGCTTGATAACATTTTGCAACAAGATGAGCAATTTTTGAAAAATGCTCAAATCGGTGGTTAGAAGTCTGATGGGTGGTTGTTTGTGAGTGAGTAGGAATATATAAGTCCTTTCAAACCATTGTAAGTGGGTCAGAAGATCCAGATAATCAAATTCCTCAATAGGCAACTTAAAACATTTTCTTGTTTTCACAAAATTTGGCGAATTGCTTATTGTAGTCCATACTGGATGGATTAGATTTTGTACTGTACCTTAATGGTTGCTTAGTCTGTATTGGTGTGGTGTTTAGAAATTACTTGTGATAATTATTTTTGTAGATTTAATTGGTGTTTTGAAATTCTTGCTTATCTTATTGCTCTCAGTTTGAGCAAGGGGTTTAAGCCCAAAAGAATGGCTCCAGCTTGAATTTCCTCTGTGGTTCCTCTATTCCCTTAGGGATGCAAGTGATGGAGTCTATAAATAATGTAAATATTTCATTTTGTGTCCTGGAAGTTTCTTGAGATCATTTTTCCATCATGCTTTAGGCGAGCTCTGCCATAGGCCGGCTAGGAGCACAACTACTATTGTCAATTTTTTTTTGGGGGGTAATCTAGTCTGATAGTGCCAAGTGTTTGGCATTGAAGTTGAGTTCTATATAGTTCTCTAGTATGAGTAGGAAGATCTGACAAGGTGTGAAGAGCATTAAAACTCGTTGCAGAAAGCTATTAAGCCTAAAACCCTTCAAAAGAGCTAATTTGGGGGTCGTACCTATACGGACAAATAAGACCACCTCATCCCTTGAATCCTGAAGAGTGTCCAAATGGGTATCCAGATCATAAAAGTTTTTAGGGGGTCCTTTCAAAGTTTTTTGAGAAAATGAGCAAAAACTATGAAGGTAGAGCTAAAAGGGGGTCATAGGGCTGCTAGGCCTTGAAAATAGGAATCTATGAAAGTGATAAGCAAATGAAGGGAAATAAACTTCAAAACCACATGGTAGGAGTTGTTAAACCATCTTAGACTCTTCCTAGTCCCTTGCAAGTGAAGGACAAAGAATTTGACATGTTGGTGGTTGGGCTTACTCCTGTGAGTCAAAACCTTGATTGAGTAACTAGAGAAAATGCACTGATAAAGAGTTCTCCAAAGGAGTTTGGGAGGTTGATGTTGGTTCAAACAAGGAGAGAAGGGCATAGGAAAAACAAGGAAGCCCACATTGAGACCTATTTCTAATGTATAAGTCAAATTTCACTTCTTTGTGAGAGTCTCCCTATCAAAGTGGTATCGGAGCAAGTTAAGATTTGGGAAGAAACTAGTTGATGTCAGAGACTAAGTCAATGGGTGAAAATAGTCTCAGAATGGTGACTAATGTAGAGTTAGCCAAAAGAGTAGAAGACCAAGAGGAAGAGAATAGACTCCTTAGGGAAAAGTTGCAACGATTGGAGAACAAACCAGGTGAAGTAGAGGACAAAACTGAGAAGGTGACTATCAAAATCAATGAAGAAAAGGGTAAAGAAGTGGTAGAAGAGGATGGCACACCTAAACTAGATCCTATCTTTCTAGAATAATCTTTCCTTAGAGCCATCAAAGCCTTAGGATGTGAGTCCCTAGAAGGAGTGCCACGTTTTTGTGGAAAAATTGAACTAGAAGTGGTTATGGAGTGGATTGAAGGGTTAGAGAATCACTTTGAATGTGATGGAATTAGTTAAGCACAAAAAGTGAAGGTAGCCAAATCTAGATTGAGAGAAACCTTGACTTGGTGGAAGTTCATCCAAGAGGAAAGACAAAAGGAGGGTAAGAACCCAATTGCCACTTGGAAAGGAATGTTAGCCAAATTGAGAGAATCCTTTATCCCTGAAGACTATGAGATCCAACTACATAAGAGGAGATAAAATTTGAGAAGTTACACTGAAGAATTTCAGAAGTTGTGTTTGAGATCCAAGAAGAGTTAGTTTGTTGTATCCTAGTACTGTCCACAAGTGTTATCAATTGGCACTCAAGGTGGAAGAGAAGAGTAAAAAGAAACAAGAGAAAAGTAATAGAGGCAGAGGTAGGGGAAGAGATGGTAGAGGTCATAGAGGTAGCTATGGTGGAAGAGGTGTAGACCATAGATCCCAAGGGGAATCCATGTTGGTAGAGAAAAGTGGGGATTCCAATAGCAAGAGCAGCTATAGAGGAAGGTCTAGTGGATGAGGAATATGGTCCTATTTCTCCACAATGAAGTGCTACAATTGTCATCAACTTGGACACTCGACCTGTAGATGTCTTGAGAAGTCTTCTTCATCCCAAGGAGGTGAAAGAAGAGTGAGTTATATCCAAGAGGGTGCAGCAAATGTGAAGACATGAGAAGTGAGCTTAAATTCCGAAGTTGGAGAGAACCTCATGATAAGAAGAGTTTTGATCAAAGAACGGATAAAGGAGGAACCTAGTCAAAGAAGATCCTTGTTTAGGATAAAATGCAAGATCATGGGTAAGGTGTGTAGAGTGGTGGTGGATTTAGGATCCACTGATAACATAGTGTCAGAAGAAGTAGTAAGAAAACTCAAACTGCAAAGAATCCCACATAGTAATCCTTATAGGGTTACTTGGCTCAACAAGGGACAACATGTTTTGGTGAATGAGCAATAGGAGGCTACAAAGATAAGATTTTGTGTGATATCTTTCCATTGGATGCATGCCACCTACTCCTAGGTAGGCCTTGGCTATTTGATAAAAAACAATACACCATGGAGAAAAGAATTCCTATACCTTTCAAAAAGATGGAGTTACCTATAAAATTAAGTCCATTGGAGACCAAGAAGAGAGCAGATCTAAGGGTTCATATGTGCTATTAGCTGGTGAGAAGGAGTTCATAAACACTCTCAAAGAAGGTGAAGGAGTGGGGTTTGCACTTGTTGTGAAACCAAAAGAAGAAAAGAAGGACAAGAAGGTTTGTATCCTTGTTGAAGTACAGTAAATACTCAATCAGTTCAAGGAGATGATAAATAATGGAACACCTGCTACTTTGCCTCCTTAATGAGTCATAAGTCATAAAATTGACTTCATACCCAGAGCCTCATTGCCTAATAAAGCAGCCTACAAAATGACACTGGAGCAAAATAAAGAAGTGGCAAAGAAAATCCAAGAACTTTTGGATAATAGTCTGATAAGGAAGAGCATCAGTCCATGTGCATTTCCCACCATTTTGGCACCAAAGAAGGGAGGTAATTGGAGGCTTTGTACTGACTCAAGAGCCATCAACCAGATTACAATCAGGTATAGGTTTCCTATTCCAAGAATTGAAGATTTGATGGATTGTTTAGGGGGTGCTAAGTATTTCACCAAGATAGACCTCAAGAGTGGCTATGACCAAATCAGAATCCAGGAGGGAGATGAGTGGAAGACAACATTAAAAACCACAAAAGGTCTTTATGAATGGCTTGTTATGCCATTTGGACTCACAAATGCCCCTAGCACATTCATGAGACTCATGAATGAAGTGCTCAAGGATTACATTGGTAAATTTGTTTTTGTTTATCTAGATGATACTTGATTTTTAGTAAGTTTAAATAAGAACATCTTAGGGATATAGATATTGTGTTGAAGAAATTATATAATGAGCAACTAACTATCAATTTGGAGAAATGTGAGTTCATGAAATAGGAGTTGGTATATCTTGGGTTTGTAATCTCAAGTGGTGATTTTAAGATGGATACCTCAAAAGTGGAAGCAATAATTGAAGTTGTCCTACACCTAAAACAACAAGTGAAGTGAGGAGTTTTCATGCTTTGGCACAATTTTATAGGAAGTTCATTAGAGGGTTCAGTGAGATATGTGCACCTATGCTTGATACAGTCAAAGGGGGTGTAAAGACTAAGTTTTAGTGGACAAAAGAGGCCCAAATGGATTTGAATTCTTGAAGATGAAGGTGGCTACTCAACCTATCATTTTCCTCCCAAGCTTTGACAAACTCTTCACCATATAATTTGATGCAAGCAACATAGCAGTTGGAGCAGTCCTAAGTCAAGACAATAGACTGGTTGCATTTTTCAGTGAAAAGTTAAATGAAGCCAAGAAAAGGTATTCTTCCTATGATTTGGATTTATATGCACTTGTTCAATCACTTAGAAAATGGAGGCATTACTTATTACCTAAATAATTTGTGGTTTATATTGATAACCAATCTCTTAGTTTCCTCAACTCCCAAGAAAAGTTAAATCATAGGCATATCAAATGGGTAGAGTATTTGCAATCTTATACTTTTACCATTAAACATAAGAAAGGTAAATGTAATAAGGTTGCTGATGCATTAATTATAAGGTTTCTAATATTTCAAGAAGTGCAGCTCAAGAGCATTGGGGTTGATAGTTTTAAAGGGCTATACCAAGATGATGAAGATTTTGCTGACATCTACAAGATTTCCCAAGAGTTTAAGAATCATTTTCATAGTGAATATGCAGATTTTACTTTGCAAGATGGTCTTTTATTTAAATGAGGACAAATTTGTGTGCCAAGAGGGTCTATGAGAGAGAAATTGATGCAATAAAAGCATAATGGTTTCTTAAGTGGTCATTTTGGGTTGAATAAAACCCTTGGAACTTGTTCAAAGGTTCTATTATTGGGAAAAGATGCAAAGGGATATCAGAAAGTATGGTGAACAATGTGTTGCTTGTCAAAAGGAAAAGGGAACCTCTTCTAATGTTGGACTCTATCAGCCACTACCTATCCCAAACCGGCCATGGGAGTGTGTAAGTATGGATTTTGTTGTTGGTTTACCCAAGACCAAAACTGGATTTGATAGTATCTATGTTGTGGTAGATAGATTTAGTAAAATGGCCCCTTTCATTTCATGTAAGGTGACTCATGATGCTAGCCATATTGCTCATTTGTTTTTCAAGGAAGTCATTAGGATTCATGATTTTCCAATCAGTATAGTGTCAAATAGAGATACCGAATTCATTAGTCATTTTTGGAAAACTTTATGGCAGAGAATGGGTACTAACTTGTCTTTTAGCTCAGCATACCATCCCCAAACGGATGGCCAAAAAGAGGTGGTAAATAGGACACTTGGGAACCTTCTCAGATGTTTGACAAAGGAGTATGGACAAGCTTGGGATTATATCATCCATCAAGATGAATTTGCTTATAATGATAGTGTGAATAGATCAACCGATAAGAGTCCTCTTGAGGAATTTTATGGGATTTATCTAAGAGGTGTATTGGAGCTTAGAGATCTTGGAAGTATGGAGTAGAGGAGTGGACATGTTGTTGACATGGCTCAGTCCATGAAGGAGATTCATGAGCAAGTTAGGCAAGCTTTACAAGAAAGTTCTCAAAGGATCAAGGACAAAGTGGATGTAAAAAGGAAGAATGTCCAATTTGTTGTTGGTGACTTGGTAATGTTTCAATTGAACAAAGAAAGGCTTCAAAAAGGTGTCCCTATCAAGATTCAAATGAGTAGGATTGGACCTTGTAAGATCTTGGCTAAGTTTGGACAAAATGCGTACAAAATTGATCTACCTAGGGACATAGCTTTGTCTCCTATTGTTAATGTTGCAGACTTGGTGCAATACAAAGGCACACTTCCAGAGGAATGAAATAGAGTCTCAAATTTCTCTCAATCACTTTCAGACCTACCTTTTCCACCTCCGACCATGCTACAAGCCAAGAAGGTGTTGGATTCAAGAATCCTCAAGTAGACTAGGCACACCACCTACATGGAGCATTTGGTTCAATGGAAACATTTTCCAGAATATAAGGCCACTTGGCTACTTGAAGAGTACTTTCCAAAGTTTTGAATTGATCTCTCTTTGTTTCCTCAAGGAGTCACTTGACTTTTTTCTCATTGGGAGAGTATGGTGCAGGAGCACCTAGATTTCTTGATGAATTTTTACAATTTTGGAGTGAATGATCCTCATTGGGTCAATGAGTGAATAAAGGAATATTAAAAGGTCCAAAAGTGTGTTTTAAGGTTATTTGTAGTTTGATTGTCTCTAGTGTTAACTTATTTTCTCAGTTTTGGCCAATGTGCCTTTGTGAGCCTAAAATGGCATCATATAGAAAAATTGTGTAAAACTCCTTGTAAGGCCTCATAAGGCTTTTGGAAATTTTGGTTTGATGTTAGGAAACCATCCTAGGGGGTTAAGAGTGTGTAGATATGCACAAGTTGCAAAAATGCGTTGTGGAGCAAAAGTTGTCATGTTTGCTTGACAACATTTTACAACAATATGAGTAATTTTTGAAAAATGCTCAAATCGATGGTTAGAAGTCCGATGGGTGGTTGGTTGTGAGTGAGTAGGAATATATAAGGCCTTTCAAATCATTGTAAGTGGGTTGGAAGATCCAGATAATCAAATTCCTCAATAAGCAACTTAAAACATTTTCTTGTTTTCACAAAATTTGGCGAATTGCTTATTGCAGTATGTACTGGATGGATTAGATTCCATACTTTACCTTAATGGGTGCTTAGTATGTATTGGTGTGGTGATTAGAAAGTACTTGTGATTTGCAGATTTAACTGGTGTTTTGAAATTCTTTCTTATCTTACTGCTCTCGGTCTGAGCAAGGGGTTTAAGCCCAAAAGAATGGCTTCAACTTGAATTTCCTTTGTGGTTATTCTATGCCCTTAGGGATTCGAGTGATGGAGTCTATAAATAGTATAATATTTCATTTTGTGTCTTAAAAGTTTCTTGGGATCATTTTTCCATCATGCTCTAGGTGAGCTCTGCCATAGCCCGGCTAGGAGCATGACTGCTATTGTCAATTTTTCTTGTAGGGGTGATCTAGTCTAATAGTGCCAAGTGTTTGGCATTGAATTTGAGTGCTATAAAGTGATCCAGTATGAGTAGGAAGATCTGACAAGGTGTGAAGAGTAGTAAAACCTATTGGAGAAAGCTATTAAGCCTAAAAACCTTCAAAAGAGATAATTTGGGGGCCGTACCTATACGGAAAAATAAGACCACCTCATCCCCTGAATCCTGAAGAGTGTTTAAATTGTGAAGGTAGGGCTAAAAGGGGCTCATAGGGCTACTAGGCCTTGAAAATAGGAATCTATGAAAGCGATAAGGACATGAAGGGAAAAAAACTTCAAAACCACATGGTAGGAGTTTTTAAACCATCTCAGACTCCTCCTAGTCCTCTGCAAGTGAAGGACAAAGAATTTGACATGTTGGTGGTTGGACTTACTCCTGTGAGTCCTAACCTTGATTAAGTAACTAGAGAAAATACACTGATAGAGTTCTCCAAAGGAGTTTGGGAGGTTGATGCTAGTTCAAACAAGGAGAGAAGGGCATAGGAAAAATAAGGAGGCCCACAATGAGACCTATTTCTAACGTATAAGTCAAATTCCACTTCTTTGTGAGAGTCTCCCTATCATCACCCCAACTCTCCACCTCAATAGGAGATAGATCCTCCTCAATAAGACAAAGAGAAAGGAATACCGATAGACTAGATAATCCTTTTAAAGCCATGAGAAGCACTAGCCAGAATCCTCCCTCATTCCTCATCTTGGCCTCAAAAGGAGACATGGCCACCTCAATAGGATCAGAAGGAGAACAAACAGATTGTCCAAATAGTCCTTTCTCAACGAGGAGGCCAAAGAATCTTTCCAACACCATAAAAACACAAACCATCATAGGGATAGAATCTAGAAAACGAGGGGGAGGAGCAGAATAAACCCTAACCAGAGAGAAAAATGAGAAGAAAAGAGGGTCTTCTCACCTCCAAAACAAAAGATCCCCACCAAAATAGCCACAAACTATCATGACCAAGCAAATCCCTACAACCAACAACCAAAGAAAATAGAGGGAAGCAGGGCATCCCTCCAAGCAAGCAAAAAAAGGAAAAGGTGACCTCGAGTAGCCTACCCTATCCACTACGAGAACACAACTGAGCAAAGAAAGGCAGGGAAAAGACACCGTCCTTCCCGAGGTCAAACCCACGCACTACAAAAAGAGGCCACACAAGAAGATCTGACATGGTAGAGGCCACCATACCAAAAATACCACCAAGCAGGCCCTTGAGCTCAGTACATCTGCCTGCCACGAAAAAAACCGAGGAAGCCACACCACACTCCCCACCACACCCAACCTTGGCACTCACCACATCATAGAAAACAACACAGAAGAAAGAGTGACGAGCAAATACCAAACCCACTCCATCTGCCTCGTTGTCCTCATCATCATCACCTAGGTCTTTGGCCGTTGAAGCCCTAGCACACTTGCTTCCTCCTGTACTCCCTTTCCCACTCAACACCATCAATCTAAATGGATGGTTACTCTTGAATTTTATTCTGCTATAATTAACTGTATATGTATTTGATTCTGGAGCTTTCAATTCAAATTAAATCACCTATTGAAAAGAGTTTTCTATTCTTTCTTTTCTTGGATAACATCTGTGGGTTTGGAATAAGTAAACTTTGTGTTATTTATCTACATTCACTTCATTTTGAGCTTCCTCTTTCGCATCTAGTTTCATGGTTATGGGTAGATGTAAGTTTGCCTTTTCTGCTATCTTGTGAAAAGCATATCCTATTTTTATTCATTGCATATCTTTTGAAGGTAGTTGCACCTTGTAAAATAAGAAGAATACTTGCAAATACCATTACAAGTGAGTCAATTGTTGGTAAGATTGTCATTAATATGGTCAAGAGAGTATAAAACTAAAGTGACAAATTTGTTAACCAACAGATTTTTGGTGACTTTGCTGGGGAGATGAAAAGATAAGTGCCTTCTTGTTTAAGATATTTAATGGTGCCTTCCTAGTATGAAGGCTGGTGACTTTGTTTATTTAAAAGATCTCAGAAAAATGATTCAAGGCCAAGTCAAGAAAGGAAACCAATTCAAATCAAGAAAAAGATCTTCACCAATGATTAAAAAATAAATTTTCAAGGATGATCAAGAGCTTCAATTTTTTTTGGGATGCTTTCAAGGAAAGTATCTCTAAGGCTGAAAGAACAAAGTTACATCCATATGTAGGTTAAAAATCTGCATTGATGTTGAAAGGTGTGCATCAGAGATTTTTTCAACTCAAGGATATTGAAAGAGAGATTCATCAATTGCAGGCTCTGGTAAAAGGATTAAAATCGTTGGAAGAAGATAAGGAACCAATATCTTATAACTTCTTGGATCTTGGTGAGAAGAATATTGTGCAAACATTAGTGGAACCATCAATGTCTTGGGGTCACAATCAGCAACATAATAAATTTTTGCACCAAGTTGAAGATGAGGAACCTGAATCTTTTCCATCATGCATGCAAATGGAGCAAAGAGAAATCATTAATTTCCCTGAAGAAAAGGGGTTATCAGATGAAAACAAGACTGTCTTTATTTCAAGTTGGTTGTTGAAAGGTTCAAAAGATGAATTTTAGTGTGGAGTTGAGGACAAAAATGGTCATGTTACTGAAGTGGAGATAGAGGCACTCACTTACAACCTTGACGACATTGAAAGAGGTATAAAAATTGGTAAAAGGTTTGAAGAGGAGAAAATATCAGAAAAATAAATACATGCATGTAAAAGTAATCTGGTTGAATTGGTTAAAGGTGGGAATAACTTGCCTTTTCAATCTGCTTGTTTTCTCAATGAAGATTTTGTTTATACAAAGGGAGAGGATGTGATTTCTGTTAAATTTGACCCCATGATAGTAGAAAGTAATATTCAGAAGCCACATTCATAAACTATACACCCCAAAATTGATCTATCTTATGGTTTGCAAAAAAAATCTTTGATTTTTGATGCTTCTCTTTTGCATCAAAGTGAGATCATGATTGATGTTGCATCAAAAAATAATGTTACAGCAGTGATGAAAATGGATGACAGATTTAATGCATTATACATGCCCACATAATATTGTGAGGATTAGAAAGTTAGAGACAACCTGCGATTCGAATTTTTTGATTATGAATTAATTGATGAGAATTTATTTCCTTATCATGATAAAAATAAAGCGGAGGGATATATTCTTGAGAATGACTTTGAAAAACATAGTTTTGAGACCATGTTGCAAAAAGGGGAAAATCATATACATGTTGAATATAATGTTTTGGGCTACTGTGGACAAGTAGAAGATGGTCATGCTCATAATGTTTGCATTCCATATCAGTGCTTAAATATTCCTACCAATGATTATTTTTTGGAAAATAAAGTTACTATGCCTTGTCGACAAACTATAGTCGACGATTCTTCAGCTGATAAACAAGAAGACATAGAATTGGTGTGCGAAAAAGGATAAGGTGTTTGAATTGGTTGCTGAAGAAGATAGTCTGGTTGATTTTTTGGATGGTTCCTTTTGTGTGAAACAAAGCAATAAGTTGTGGAGGTCATATTCAAGAAGTCTATGATGAAAAATGGCTCTTTAATTGCACGTTGATATACAAGGGCTTCTTATACCTGGTGAGTATCCAATTGACCCACGTATTATTTTTTATTTTGCAAGGGCTTTGTATGTGCATCCCTCTTTTCCATAGTGGGTCATATTTCTCTTAGCCTTTTAATGGCTTTGAATGATTCATCTAGGGCTTTCTTGAGGTAAGGGGCTCCTACCCCTGTACATATTTGTAAATAGTTTTTGGTGTGTTGTAGTGTTAGTTGGTTTTGGTGTACTCATTTTTGTATTTTTTCTTGTTCCCCTCCATCCCTCTACAAGCAACTCTCTATCCTTTTTCTATTCTTTTTTACTCTGCAACCCAATGGACTTGGCACTCATCTTTGTTTAGAGTTCTGGATTCTTTTCATCCTGCTCAGTCCTCTTCTCCCTTCAGAGCCTGTTGTTGGTCCATTTTTGAACTTGGCCAAATGTAAAATTTTAAGTCCTAGTTCATAGTCAGCCTTTTTTCAATTTTTTAAGTTTCAAAGTTCCTAAAATGGTCGATTTCCTGATAGTTTCAGATTTCCTAAAATGATTGATTTGTTGACTTCAAAGGGTTCCAATGTTCCTTGATTCCCCAATTTTCCAACCTCAAAGGGTTACAATGCTCCAAAGTTTCCTAATTCCCCAATTTTCTGACCTCAAAGGGTTCCAAAGTTTCTTGATTCCTCAATTTCCTGACTTCACTGAGTCACAAGTCAAAAAATGCGTCCAAAAAAAGTTATAAATTATTTAAATCTAAAGATAACCCACCTAATATTTTGGTCTCAAATGCCCCCATTTTAATTTTATGTCCATACGAGCTCATGATATGTTATTTTAATATTTTCTATATGGAGCAGTATGGTTGGTAGGGCCAATTTACAAAGGAAGTACCTCAATTTTGCAAGCTGTAAAAAAATAGTTAATAAACCCATGTTTTGTTTCAATTATCATAACTACTCACAAAATTCCATGGTGCGAGGATGCTCGGTTAACCTATAGTGAATTTACTCAAAAGTAGTTGCAAGAGAAATTAAAAATTTCTCAATTTCTCTATAGTTTATGTACAATAATTTAAAACACTTTAAGATTTTTTAAATCATTTTGAGAGAATCAATTTCATGTGAATGTGAAAAGGTTATTTCATCCTTTTAAAAAGAAGCAGTTACAGATACTGAAAAGTCTGATTGGAGAGTCTTTAAATATGTAATTAATAGATTATGGATGGGGGGTAGCTCTTTTCATGCAATCTTGTTGTACAAAGAGATGATTCTATGAACTCATGTTTTGACAGTGAAGAAATACAAAAGATATTTTTAAATCTTTGAATTTCTTAATATTTTCTTTAAATTGAAATCAACTGTGTTTCTTTGTGGTCACTCTTCAATGTTATTATGCTATAATGAACTATATATGTATTTAATTCTGCAGCTTTGAATTCAGATTAAATCATCTATTGTTCTTTCTTTTCCTGGATACCATATGTGGGTGTGGAATAAGTAAACTTTGTGTTATTTATCTACGTTTGCTTCATTTTGAGCTTCATCTTTCACATCTACTTCCATGGTTATGAGTAGATGTCAGTTAGTCTTTTTGCTTTCTAGTGAAAAACATACCCTATTTTTATTCATTGCATATCTTTTGAAGGTAGTTGCGCCTTGTAAAATAAGAAGAGATTACTTGCAAATACCATTACAAGTGACTCAACTGTTGGTTGGATTGTCATTAATATGGGCAAGAGAGTATAAAACTAAAGTGACACATCTATAAACCAACATAGTCTTAAACAAACATGTCAATATATATTTGTAATAATTTGAAGCAAAAATATATTTGAATGAAATACACAATTCCAACCTTATGTGTGCATATATATTTTATTTTTATTGGTTATTTTAAACCTTAGTATTTTACATTAATACTTGTTGTGGGTTTTTTATTAGTAACATGATAATTTTGTCTTGGTTGGAGCTAGATGAGGCCACAAATAGGGGACCTTGTTCCCAATATGAATGCATAGAATTAACAAAATAATCCTAACCCAAAAGCATACTATCCTAGGAAGGGGACAAATCCTATGAGCACATTGATTTAGGGAGGGTTTAGAGTATGGAGTCACTAGCATGAATTCCAATAGCTTCAACTTGAAGGTTCAAATCCACAAGCACAATGGATAAGTGAGGTCACAATTCTCATTATCACAATGACTCAATGAGGGTTTGAATCTTGGTAGCTACAATAATAATTTCATGATTTAACCATCACACTATGCCATGAACAACCCTATTAGAGGTATTTCATATCTTAATATTTTACATGAACATTTTAGGTTAAAGTCAATCATAAAAATAAAAAAATAAAAGTTATAATCCTGAACAAATTGAAAAGATACAAGATATGCAATTTTCACCATTTAAAAAATAAATTATAAAATTAATAAGATTTTAGATTAAACAAAATATTTACAACTTCAAGACAAGATCTTCATTTTACATATTAATTATATCATTAAAATAAACATATTGAAATGAATCCTAAGCAAAGTGAAAAAGTACAAATTATACAATTTTCACCATTATGAACATAAAGATAAAATATCATCGTGGATAAAAAAATATGTTTATAACTTCAACATAAAATTCTTTTTTTACTCCCTAATTATTCCTTAAGAATAAAGGAATCAAGTGAAAAAAAATCCACCATTACAAACATTAATTTTTAAATTAGGTTGTTCTAAATTTTAAAAAATATTTACAATTTGATTAAGAAATTCTAATTTTTATCCATAAAGTATTTTAGTATAAATAAATCTATTAAAGTATTTTTTTTAAAAAAAAGTACATGATATATATTTTTTACCATTTCAAACATAAATTTTGAAATTAATAGTTTTTTAGATTAAACAAAATATTTACAACTTATCCTTTTTACACATTAGCTATTTCACTAAAAAATAATCAATTAAATAAATTTAAACAAAATAAAAAAGTACACAATTTTCTCCATTTCACACATCAAATTTAAAATTAGTGCTCTAAATTAAATAAAATATTTACAACTTAGATATCAAATCTTCATTTTTACACAATAATTATTCCATGGAAAAAATGCAAACAAAAATGAATACTAAACAAAGTGAAAAAAAAGTACAATGTATACAATTTTCACCATCATTGTATACATTGTACATTTTCACCATCATTGTCTGATGGCCATTGTAGTTCCCTGTGGTTTAGCATCAATTTTTTTATGTGTCACATTAACATATAAAAATAATCTAGATTAAACAAAATATTTACAACTTGAATTCCAAATTCTCATTTTTATATATTAAATATTTCACTAAAAACAAAGAAATTAAAATTAATTCTAAATAAAATGAAAAAGTATGTAATTTTCACCACTATAAAGTATATAAATGTATACGATTTTCACCACTACAAATGTAATTTTCAAAATTAATTTTATTCTAAATTAACAAAATAATATACAACTTGAATATCAAATCTTCAAAATACAAAATATATAATCTTCACCATAATAAACGTAAGTTTCAAAATTAATATTATCTTAAATTAACAAAACAATATACAACTTGAACAGGAAATCCTCATTTTTTATAATTTAATTGCTTCAATAAAACAAGCAAATTAAACTGAATCATAAATAAAATAAAATAAAATAATAAAATATACAATATTCACCATTACAAACATAAATTTCAAAATTACACATAATAGTATATAACTTTGAACACAAAATTTTCATTTTCACACACCAATCCTTTTATTAAAGACAGACAAATTAAAATGAATCCTAAATAAAATAAGCTATACAATTTTTACCATTAAAAACATAAATTTTAAAATTAAACATAACAGTATACAACTTGAACACAATCTTCATTTTTTACACACTAATCATTTTATTAATAACAAATGAATTATAAACCAAATAAAAAATACCCCTATAAAAATCTCGTCATTTGAAAACAGAAATATCAAAATTGGTGCATTCTAGAATAAACAATGATAGTAACATGGAATGGTACTATTATCTTTTTATTATCTTGATAAAAGATTAATTAGGACTTTTCACTTATTGGCTAATTTTCTTGGAATTCTCCAGACATGACGTGAATTGGAAGCATTCGGAAATTTCTTTATAGACTTTGACTCGTTAAAGTCTTTCGTCTAGGACACAAAATTAATAAAAAAAACACAGAATTCCATGATAAACCCTAAATTTTGGCCACGTCAGCAAGGCACTTAAGATTATATAATATAATACAATATTATTAGAAAACAAATACAAGAAGTTTATCTCTTGTACGTGGAATTCCAAATTAATGATGTGAGCTTTCCAGTAAGAAAAGGCAATTGTCGTGACGTCTAGTTTTAGGGTTTTTTTGTTTTCCTTGCTATGCTAAAGAAGCTCTCTACGCAATTGCCACCAACTCATTTCCCATTGAGCCAACTTCGTCTTATTGTCCACTTTTTTCTAAGTAAATCCATATTCATTACAGTGAAAATCCATGTCTATTTCAGAAATGATGTATGATTAGCAGTAAAGATTTGAATAATGTGGCAGAGAAAGTAATCCGAAGATTAGAATTTTAATTTTAGACCGTAGATTTTTGGGACAAATCTGTTAGAGAAAAGCAGCACAAGAAGTTCTGTAGATCTATCAAATCTTGTTACCTGCTCCTATTGACAGCCTTTTATCCTCTGCTTTATCTTTGAGTCTAAGCCAGGCACAGATGTTGCTTTCCTTCTGTATACTTCTATCCTTTTGTACCTGCTAGACCATAAGAACCATTATTTTAAATGTTTTCTATGCACCCAATTATTGTGTTCTTCTGTGGGTAATGATTGGATAACACCCTTTTATTCTGCGGGAAGTGCCAACAATCAGGCTGCTTTTGCAGGATCTATTTCTGGATCTGATTGTGGAATTTATTTTGTGTCAACATTTCAGATCTCACTGCAACGATTTTACATCAACATTTTGAATCACACCCAAATCCATTGTCTAAATTTGATTATGTTTGATTATGTTGAATTTATTCTACCTCAACGTTTGAGATCAGACTATTGATCCATCATCAGGGTTGTGGAAATTTGATATTCATAATTCTCAAAGTTGAAATAGGGACCGGACTGTACAAAATCTGGTACTATTTTGCAGAGAGAGTAGGGAAGAAGGAAGATTTTGTTGATGAGTATGGGAGAGAGCAATTCTAATGATAAGACCCAGAAAAGGAGCTTTAAGGGTAGAGAAATCTGTATTCCCAAGACATCAGCTGAGGTTAGAGTGGTTCATATATTGAGTCCTCCTGTTGTTAAGACCAGTGTGACTGATTTCAAGGATGTGGTGCAGAAGTTAACTGGAAAGGAAGAATCCTCAGTCCAGTCGCACAAGAATGTAAAGCCTGTACTGTCAATCAATACTCATTATTATCAATCCCAGGAGATTCATTGCAGTGCATCAGAAGTAGAAGATCTTTTCCATGATGAACTTCATTACCCGGTACCATCTTGTGATGAATTGCATGGCCCACTGGGAGGTTGTGTTCAGCCTGGATTTATCAAGAATTAAACATTTCCCTGTGAGCTTTAATTGATTTTGTAACTCAAGGCTTTCATCAGATAAGGTGATGGATCTTCAAGTAGTTTTTCTTCTCCATATACTTAGAATTCAGTTCGCTTCTATGTAGCAAGTGGGTAAATTACAGATCTTTGTTTTTTGAAACAATATTAATATAAATTTTGTGTTCTTCAAATTTTGTGAGTTCAGTATTAGAAGATAAAATATTTCTGTGAATTCAGATCTTGGGATGGAACATAGTAAGACATAACAAAGCTTATAGAATTTTTTTTGCACCTAGCTGATCTGTTTATCTCAGGGATTAAGGCTGTCCGTCCACAATCAATAAGCATCTTATCAGTACATCTTTATCTGGTTTTATCAAATACAACATTCTTTACTATAATTCATTAACAATTTAAATGTCTTTTAGTTTTTAATCTAAAAGATTTCAATCTAAGATTTGTGTTCTTATATCAAATAAACCTTTCATCTTATTGATGATATACTCGATGCATCCACCTCATTTACATGTACATGGTATGACAATGGGGTAACATCCCCATGAGAGTCCTCTTCAATTTCTAATTACATTCAAAGTAAGTTTTCGCTTCCTTTAATCCTCCTTTTTGCTTTTCCTTGTAAAGTAGCCAAATATGTTATTCTCGTGCATAATTACTTCTGATCTAATTATCTTAATTTTAGCTACGTGATGAAAGCTTGGGTTAAATTAAACATTTGTGTACTTTATGAATGGGGATTTCCTCCTGGAAAGTAATGTTTTTTTAACAAGTGATCTCCAAATGACTTATATTTCAATGAATCATACATCGATATGGATTTACATTTCCTTATATAGTGATCCATCATACAGTTCTGTTTAAAAAATAATGTTCATTTGGTGCTGTTACCCAGAACATTCCAGTATTTGGGTTCTTTCTTTTTACATTTTTCTACTTACTGTTGTAGGCCATCTAGAGAATAAAAATGGTTTATAAGATGAAGCATTAGACAATCAAGCATCAGGCAAATATAAGATCTGGTGTGCTGCTTTGTGATTCTGTATTTTAATGTGAATATTTGCTCCTTTAAATGTGATTCAGATATATTGACTATTTTCCCCAATATGGTATCACAGCTAAGTTAAGGAGAAGCAAGACCGGAGTTTTCAATCTTTAAGAATTCTCATAAATTTGTTAATGTGGAGTTTTTTTTTCTAAGTCTTAGTAAAAGGAAACAAAATTTTGATAAAAGAGATGAGAGGGTATCAATATGGATAAAGATAGCATTCTTTTGAAAAAGTTTGAGAAGGGGATTCAAGTTTTGGTTTATTTCAAAGAAATTTTATGAAAATAACATATGTTCTTTACTTTTAAGAAATGTAAAAGGAAAGAAGAATCTGAGTTTGTTTCATTTAAGAAGGACATAATGTTTTGTAAAAATAATTTTAAAAGTATTTTATAATCATATCAAACATTTATTAGAAGCCTAGATACTATTAATACATCAAAGGAAAATATAAATAGTTATGTGCTAAGCTAGTGTAGGAAGAGAATGTCTAGGGAGTCTTGAGCCTGTGTGATAAAGGGAAAGAACAACTACAAGAACTTTCAATTTAAGAATTTGTCAAAGAGAGGAATTGGATTTACCATGCTAGGTACAACTCATTAAATGATCATGATGATTGAAGAAATAAACTTATATGAAAATATAATTACTATAAACTAATAAAGTACAAGGTCCCAGCGCCCCCCCCCCCCCCCCCCCCCCCTCCTCTCGACACTGCTTGGTTGAAGTTAAATTTTGATGGGTCCACAAAAGGGAACCCAGATCATGCGAGATGGGTTTAGTGTAATTAGGAAATCAGAGGGAAAAGTGGTGGCGACCTATGAGGCTAATCTTGGTACCCAAACCTCCAACATGACAGAGGTGATGGTGGCTTTTAATGACATCTCTATTGCCAAAAATAAAGGAAGGAGGTTAATCATAGAAGAGGATTCCAAGAACATAATCATGGTGTTACAAGGCTCAGCCAGATTAGGTTGGTAGGTGGTGGATATAATTTCAAAATGTCAAGGTGTCACTGGCACATTAGACCATAAGGTATTTCAACACATCCTCAGAGAGGGAACTAGGACAATGGACAAGTTAGCCAACCTAGGTCCCTTCTCTGATGGTATTAAAGTCTGGATGGATCTGCATGAATTACCTATAGATATTTGTGTCATGATTAATGAGGACAATAAAATCTATGAGTCCTAATGATTTAAAAGTCACCTTTTTGCTTTGTATTATGTCCACAACATACTGCTATCATATCTTGAAGTGGAATTGTGTTTTTAAAGGAAGGGAAAGTGACATATTCAAATAGCATCCCTAATTGTTCTTTTTCCAATCTTGGTTTGTGCAATCCAGTCTTGGTCCTTGGCTTGGTTTTACTGTGGTTATCATGGGAGGAGATTTAATACAAACAAAGCCCAATAGTTGTGAGAAATTTAAAGAGAATAATGCCCTCTAGGAAAAAATTGGTGGAGGGTAATCTTGTTAACTACGTAGAAGACATGAAGGGATTTCTTCCTTCGATATTGGATCAATTTACCCAGTCCTAGGAGAATGGCGATGTTTAGTTGTGAAATGTGATGTTTATTGTATTAGTGGAGACTATTGTTGTCATCATTGGGTTGGTTGTGGAAGGCATTCCCTTCCCAAAAAATCCTAAAGGAAACTACAAGGAGGACTTCAAAATATTTATGGGTTCAGGGGAGAATATTGTCCGTCTCCAAAGAAGTTTCAAAAGGGATAAACTTCTTGCTATCTGGAAGGAGGCGGTGCTACTCTTGAAGAATTTTGTCACCCTAGATGGGCACTTTAAGCGATTTCACTCCCAACTTTTGACGATGCTCAATCACTTAAGTTATGGAATTAACATGAACTTCCCCTTTTGGATTTTCTCCTCCATATCCCAGTCTATGGTAGTGGCCAAGTCTAAGGGTACCCTCCCCTTGAACCAAGGTCTTATTCTATACCTTTATAATTTCTATTTGGGTTTTAACCCCAATTAGTGGCCTTGATATAAACCCTTTTGGTTTGGGCCTCTGTGTAGAGTTACTAGTCAATACAAGGCCAACACCTGCTATATAGGACTACACATGGCGAGCAAGGAAGGCTTTAGATGGGTCTAGTTGGAAAGTAACTCGCTTAATATTGTGAAGTACATGAGGGGTAGGACTAAGCCTAGCTGGACTATTTTGAACTTGATTAAGGATTGCCTTGAAATGATTGCTCACCTGGAGGACAAGATTTTGCACGTTTTCTGGGAAGGAAATAAATCGGCGGATCATGTCACCAACTTGGTTGTTGATAGCATGGCGATTAAATGGTGGAGGGGAAGGGAAACCTTCTCAAAAACTCTATGTGACTTGGCAAGAAATGATGTCAATATCTTCGACCTTAGAAATGACTTTAATGCTGAAAGATTATGATGGGATGGGAGTCATTGGGATGGTATTTCAAATTATTACCACTTTGAGAAGTTCTAGAACTTTTAGCTTGCCCTATTTCTGGTTTTATTTTTTCTTGGTTTTGCATCTGGAGTGTAGCTTCCTGGAGTGCCTGAGTAACAGAATGGGAGGGGAACAAGAATACGCATGAACCCATGACCTATGATAAGTGGCAGAAAAATAAGGAGGTCTAGGAGGAAATATTTGATTCTAGGATGGTTCCCTATTTGGAGAGACTTCATGGTAACTCTCCCTTGGTTACTGAAAGCTTTGTCAAAGGATGGAATAAGGGTGTGCTAGTTGTGTATGGGGCATAATTCTAGGTTGACAAAACCCTGGTTGCCATTGTTATTGGTCTTGGAATGGAGGGCAGGAAATTTAATAGTGAGAGAAAGTTGGGTGAGGAGGCCATTGTTGCTTTTTTTAATAAGGAAAAGGAATGACAGAGGGTGACAAAAATGGTGGATGGTGGCTACAATAGGAAAGATCTGAATTCCCTCTGGGCTAACATGGCAGAATTCATTATGAGGTATATCACTTTTGATGTCAGATATGCTAGTATTTTCTCATATCATTTTACAATCTTAAATCACTTTAGGTAGGATAAAATTATTTCCATCCCCTTCTATTTGGTTTCGTCCTTGGAAAATAGTTTAGCAAAACATGTTGAGAATCAGGATAATCCAGTGCTTCATGAGGGGATTATCATGTTAATCATGGAGTATGCCAAAGCCCATGAAGTGAAACCCTCCCCCATGGATAAAACCCACATTTGTTCTTCTAACCCTGAGGAGTAGTTTGTTTTTGACATAGAGATGGAAGAGGATGACAGTGGCACTGCCCTGGATTGGTGTAATATCAAGGATTCAAAGGACCCTGAGTATAGACTGAAGAAAGAAGGGGAGCCTATGGTGATCCCGGGAACTAACAGTAGTAGAAAAAACAACCTTCCAAGGTGGGTGACAAGCAAATTTAAATCTAGTAGCAAGAAAATGCAAGACCTAGAGACCCCCATCAGAAATAAAACAAAATTGACCAAGTCAAGTAGGTCCAAAGACAAGGACCACAAGATTAGGTAAGACATTCCCATCAATGTGGATAACATGAAATAAGGGACTGTGAATAAGGAGAAAGAAGGGGAGAAAAAGGGGGAGAAGAAGCTGGAAGATCTAATTTTAGAGGTCACTAGAGGCCATAAAAAATGTTGGAAGTGGGTGGATAAGGAAATTGGAACTCTAAAAGATGGAATTAAATGAATTATTGAAACCTTCACGGACTCCCTCGGGCCTAGTAAAATTGAGAAAATCATTATCATTATTCAGAAGATATGTCAGGATGTTGAAATTATGAAAATCATCCATGAGCGCAAAATTGATAAGCTGGAGGAGTATGTGAATGAAATCAAAGATAACTTGAATAATCTGATGGAAATCAATAGGGAGGTGATGAGTAACAATGTTTAAGGTTTGGACAAAATCAATGCCATGATGGCCAACTATAGAACTAGAACCATGGCCAGTGAACCTCCCTTGGGGGGAAAAAAAAAGAATGCTTTGGAGGGTGGCTAGAGTGCTGCTGGTGGGAAGACTAGTTCGGGTCCTTGTCCCTGTAAAAGGACTAGGAGCCGGAGCCAAGACCAGGGTACCTCCAGATTCATTATGGAGGATCTGGAGAAAATCAACAAGAAGATTATTCAGAAGAACACTGAACTGGTGCACTCTCTTAGTTGAGTGTTTTTTTCTATTTTTTTGGTCTTTTCGTCTTATTTTTTGGCGTTGGGTTTGTGTGGGATTTATCCCCTATTTCACTTTTGTTTAATGTCTTTTTGGATGCTGGCATTGGACTATAAAACTTTGGGTTTCAGGTCCCTATAAAACCTATTTATCTCTATCAAAAATAATCTATCACATTACCCACATGGCATGGATAAAAGTCACCTTTAGTTTTTTCAACATTTATAGAAGTATCTGGTCAACTTCTAGGACCCTCTACACAAGTGATTTGTTCGCTTATTATTGGTAGGATACAAAAATACCACTCCAATTAGGTGCAAACCCTAATAGGTGGTCCCATAGAGAATAATGGAAAAAATCCTCAAGGATGCAAAAAACGAGAAACAAGAAAACGTGTCCCCAATCATGATAGAGAAAGTTGAAATCACCATAAGCCAAATAAAGAATAGTGTGGTACTAGAGATGACTTTAAATACCTATAGAGAGGTATATCAATGAAGAAATGTGAAGAGGGAAGCATCCCTAAATATACTCATAAACATATATGTACCACATAGAAAAGAAGATATGGCATGTGAGACATGAGTGAGATAGATGAGATAGAATGCATGTGATAAAAGAGAGTTGTCAATATCTATGTAAAGAGAAAGAAAATATAATAATATATAAATAGATTAAATAAATATATGGGAATCTACTAGAAATGTATCAAGGAACTAATAGATACATATTATATGATGTTATAATGATTATATGAAGGTTGTTAAGAACCATTATGTGTATATGGTATATGTATGAGTGATTTATATTAGTTGATTTAGATTAGAATTCACTACACTAATCTATAATCCACTAGACAAGTTTTGAAATATTTTCTTATCTATGACACTAGGGTAAAATACAAAATACAAATGAAAATAGCTTAAATCTCTAGATTGCACTTTCTTGTCAACATTATAAAAAACTAACCTTTTGATCTTTAAGTGGAGAAATTGCTGAGATTATCTTGGATCTCCTATGAAACATAAAAATCATATAGGTGACCTACCAATCACTTAGGCAATTTGGCATTGAAAAATAGGTTATTCATCAATTTTATTAGCACACAGAGAACTTAGAATTCTAACCATTTTGCATGTAATTTTGGCCTTTGACTTAATTCCATTCCATTTGAAATGATATTCATGACTAATAAACTCTCATTTAAAACCTATATTTTATTAATATCTCATTGTTGAATAATATCAGATGTTGAGAGGGGGTGTTGAATTAACATAAACAAAAATCTTATCCGTTAATATTCTTTCAGAGTGGTTCATGTGCGGTATTTTGGTAAAGTTTCGGCTCCTTCCTTTAATTTTTGGCCCAATCTCTCAATCGCTCATGCGTGTGCCAAGTGGTGACTTGGTATTTCTCTAAGCGGCTCACTTTTCTCGCCCAGTGTTGAGAGAACGTAGAGCTGCCACGTGGCGTAGGTCTTTTCTTCACTGTATGTTTCCTAGCCCCACCGTCTTCCGTGTGCTGGAAACGACACTTGGTGCCCCGCATTGCATGTTCCGGTTCTCTTTTTTGTGCTCGACTTCGGGTCTCCCTCAAGTCACTGCGTGTATTCTTTGATGGTTCATGAACAAGAATGTTGTTTGCACTGCGATTTTCCTTTTTCGCAGGTGCAGGGGTCGCCATGATGCGGTTGGAGTAAAAACATTAAACATCATTTTCCCTGGGTAGCGTCTCAGGGAGTGCCACGCTGGGAGATTCCTAATCAAAAGCGGTTGCTAGCATCTTTTCTGATGCTTTTGTGTTGTTTGTTGAAGGCCGAGGTTTTTATATAGGCCTTCTTTTATGCTTTTTAGAGGGTGGAGACTTTCATGAGAATTGATTAGACTTTGTCTCATTAAAAAAACTTTATGTTAATTAAATTAGGTGAATGATAAACATATAAGATTGTGCCTATGGACTATGTGGTTGTTTTATTTGAAGCTTAGTAAATTGACTTATATGATGTATTTAGATTCAGTAAATTCTATGATATATGTTGTGAGACTGTACAGATTAAACTATATTTTAGGACTTGTTATCCATTGAATGAAGTTTAGTTTGATCTTCTTCTCTAATGATGTTGAGCATGTAGATTGTTGAATGAGCTTTAAAACTACATGTATTTGGGTTTTATATGTTGCTAATGTCCTAAAAATATTTTGGCGTATCACCTAAGTAGTGTAGCTTTTTAAGTTTTCCTCTTACCCTTTTCTCCCCCAATTGTATGAAGAGTTGGCTTCTCAAACCCGAAGGTTATTCAGTGAGTCTCGCACAAAAGGTCCCCTATCACTAAATTTCCCATAAGGTTGTTAGCATTTAATGTAAAATTAAGAGTCAACAATTCTTTTTCTGGCAAGCCCGGTGGGACTTGAATTTTGAATAAGCCTAAGAAAGTTTATGGGCCATAGACCTATTACCACGAGTCAAACAAATTTAAATCCCAGTTTGATTCTCCCAACCCTGGTAAGCATCCATTTGGTCGCAGCTACTTCTTCTCAGAATACATCTATTATCCTTGTTGTACATGTTCCCGTAGTAATGGCTCAAGTTGCTCCTAGAAACTTCGTGACTTGGAATAGCGGCAGCCCTCTCATCCCTCTCATTCTACCTGCAGTATGGGGGCCAATTCCTACCTTTGTGGCAAATGTTGTCCCTAAATTCACCAGAGAATGTTCTAAGACATTGGGGGAACACCTACAAGATGTGACCGATGCCTGCACCATCCATAACATTACAAAGAAAAAAGTAGCTCTAAGATTGCTTGCAACTTCATTCAAAAGAAGAGCTTTAGATTGGTATATATCTCTTGGTCCAAACTTTATAACCAAGTGGGACCAACTGGGTGACCACTTCTTTGAGAGATTTTCTGACAAGGCTGATAGATCATCTCTAATGTAGCAATTGATTACCATCAAAAGGGCTCCTCAGGAAGCAATGACAAAATTCAATATGAGGTTTCAGAGGAGTTGACAGAGGATACCGTTGTCCGCTCGTTCTCCCACAGATATGGCATTTGTTTTTTTATCTAAAAGCCTTCGATTCAGATATATATGTGATGATTCAATCTCTTGGAGGAAATACTCTCCTGGATGCGTACGACTTGGTGGTCCGAGCAGAAAACAATTTAATTGATGCTGGAAAGCTTGTGCCATGACCACTCATGTTGGTATTCCCTAAGTTATCAAATCAAATTCTTGAGCCAGTCGTACCTAGCACATCTGCACCCCAGTCTATGTATATGTATCTCGGATCCCAACAAGCAAGCACATCCTCCCCCTCATCTTTGGCTGCGAAAGTCAATGATATGAAAAATTTGTTGAGATCTTTCTCAAATAAAATCATTAATTTGAAAATATCCCAAATTCCCCCTGCTAGACCTCCCTTCCAACAAAATTTTGAAGGGAATAGACCCACATATTAGCAAAACCAATATGCGAATAACTGAGCTTCCTCAAGTCATTCGAATGGCCAGATAGTTCCATTGCCCAATCCTTTGCAAACTATCTATCCTAGCATCAATAAAGAGTTGATTGTAGGACATAATAATCTAGTGGATGACACCAATTCTTGGTGTTTCCCATGTAACAATGCCCATGCCCCAATAAACTGCCCAAAAGGCAATTTGCAACAAAAAATTACAGATCAGCAAAGTCAAGTTTTTGCCTCGGATGATTCAATTTATGATTCCCCTGGCATGGACAATGTGGCTCTCATCGCATAGATTCAAGGTATGTCAATAGAGAAGGAAACAGAGATAGCTTTGGACCATGATTTATTATCTTGGATGGAGGATGAGGATGTCGTACTCAAAAACGATGCAATTGCATCAAGCTTAGGAGCTCCTTAAGTGCATTCAAATTACAACCTCTGATCAAAAAAATGTTTTATGGGAGAGAATGCAGGCATGGAGGGGAGGTTCATCTCAGATAAATTTCCTGAACAACCCACAGTTGCTACCACATATTTGAGAAAGGAGTTTATTCCCTATAAGTCAAGAGAAGAAAAAACATCAGTGCCATCAGTATTGGACATGTTGGAGTAGCTAAATAAATCCCTGACTAACGTCTCCTAATGGGATCTCCTTAGCATCCTAGAGTAGAAGAGTCGGTTAAAAGAAGCTCTCGTAGAGGTGGAGAGACCTGCCGACAGGAATGTTGACAGTTCCTCGCAGGCTAATGAAGAAAGATTCACGACCCTCGCATCACAATCACGCTCGCCGACAGTGTTGACAAATGAGGCCACACCACCTAGATCCCAGGTGGAAGGTAAGCCTAAACCAAACCCTTTCTATTTGACCCTCATAGTAGGAGACAAGCTATTACATAATTCTATGATAGATTTCAGTGCTATCACTACCATCATGCCTAAGAAAATTGTTGAGGTTTTGAACATCAAATATGAGCCTCTAACTAGGGGTGTTATGGAACTAGATGGAAATAAAGTCCAAGCTGTGGGTCTTATTAAAATCCTTCCACTGATATTGTTCGTGTGTCCTAGTGTCACCGTGTCCCAAGAAGTAGTAGTTATTGACATCCCACCTGTTTTTGGCCTCTGCCTCTCCCGAGACTTTACCACCAAGATAGGAGGTTACCTATCTTTATATTGGTCCCACCTCATCCTCTAGACCCAGTATGGTGCTAAGCTCAAAATTCTTTTAGAACCCCTACACATCGAGCATGTAGCTAATCAAGATATGCTCAACTTTGAGCCTACTCATACCTCCATCTCTAATGAGGAGAGAAAAATGATAGAACTGCTAGAGGATGAAGAGGTGACCGGGGATATTAAACCAGAGCAAGAAGTTTTTCTCAACGAATTCATAAATTCTAATCCATATTCCAATTACCTTGCCATGGGTCTTGGTACCTACTATATTTTTTATGAGGATCAGATAATCCCAAAACTAACTAAGCGTCCACTAACCAAGGAAGAGTTGTCTTATGTGCTCTGGACCTTACACTTTGATGGTGCGAGATGCAAGGTAGGTTCAGGTGCTGGAATTTGCCTTACTTCTCCTTCCGGTGAACAAACCCTAAGATCTTTCCACCTGCAGTTTGCTTGCTCCAACAATGAAGCGGAATATAAAGGTTTGATCGAAGGTCTAAGTTTAGTAGAAAGGATGGAAATAAAATAGCTGAAAGTTATGGGTGATTCTGAGCTGATTGTGCACTAGGTCCAGGGAATCTCAAGCACCAAGCATGTTCTTATGAGGTCCTACAGTCATAGGACATGGGATTTGATTGAAAGCTTTTCTTCTTTCAACATCCAAAGGATTCCTCGAAAGATCCGTTGATCAGATGGCCACTATTGGGTCACAATTAAACCATCTTGTGGATTTGCTCGCCAACTCTCAGGCGGTCTGCGTGATTGTTCGACCAACTATTCTAGACAATGAAACAAACTAGAAAGTTTTTGAGAGTGATGAGCAAATTTCTCTGTTCATTCAAAACTCTATAGAGTTTGCTGATCAAATGCAGTCTAAAGTAAAGGAGGCTTACAAGGATCAAATGATTCAATTGAAATCCAACAAGATCCCAAATGGATTGATCACCTTGGAGAATTTATTTGACCATGAGGATGCTAAAAAAGACAAGCAAAAACTCACGACTGATTAAGGTGACTACGTCGAAATGTTAGTAGGGAATGGGAGAACACTTAAGGTCAGAAAGGAAGTTCCCCTAGAAGATTGAGAAAGGTTGGCTTGATATTGTGATGAATACATGGGCATGTTAGCATGGTGATATGAGGATTTGAATGGTTACAATTCTAGCATCATTTAGCACACCATTGAGCTTGTCGATGGGGCCAAGCCGGTTCGACAGAAGCAAAGACTTGTCAATCCAAAGATTGAGGTTCTCATGGCACAAGAACCGAAGAAATTGATAGAGTCCAAGATTGTCTATCCCATCAAGCATAGTACATGGGTATCAAATTTGGAACCAGTTAGAAACAAGAATGGGGATATCCAGCTTTATGTGGACTTTCGTGACTTGAACCAAGCCTCTCTAAAAGACCATTACCCTTTGCCACCAATGGAATAGTTGTTAAGCACTATGGCAGGGTCGGAGATGTTTTCGATGCTGGATGGATTCTTGATTTTTAACCAAGTGTTGGTAAAGCCAGAAGACTAACATAAGACAACCTTCACAACCAAATGGGGAACATTTGCTTACCAGAAAATTCATTTGGATTGTCAAACGCAGGTGCCAGTTTTCAGAGGGCTATGGATCTGCCTTTTAAGGAGTTGATTAATAAAATCATCCTCATCTACTTGGATTAATTAATGGTGTTTTCAAAGCATAAAAAAGATCATTTCAATCATCTTGAGCTAGTTTTCTAAAAGTGTTTGGAATTTGGCATTTCATTGAACCCAAAGAAATGCATCTTTGGGGTCCTGCAAGGGAAATTATTGGGACACGAAGTGTCAAAAGAAGGAGTCTCCATCGATCTAGATTGAGTGAAGACAACAAAAGAGCTTCCTCTTCCCGTCAATAAGAAGGGCATTCTGTCCTTCTTAGGCAAGGCCAACTTTGTTAGCTGTTTCATCTCAGACTTTACTGGAATGGTGAGGCCTATCACCTTAATGATTAAAATGCCACTCAGGCCAATAATGATGGAAGAACCCTTTGCTCAATGGGGTCTATATTTTGTAGGAATGATTAATCCTGCTAGCTCAGCCAGACACAAGTGGATCCTTACTGCTACTGACTAATTCACCAGATGGTCTGAGGCTGTACCCCTAAGGAATTCATCAGAAACATAAATACTAGCCTTTTTGGAGGAGCTAGGATGTCGGTATGGTCCACCAAAGACCATAATATCAAATAATGCACGCATATTCATGGGCTCCCATGTAACTCAATTTTATCTCCACCAGGGCATATATCTAAAGACTTCCTCTGATTATTATCCTCAAGGAAATGGCCTAGCTAAATCTACCAGTAAGAACCTTATAAGACTCATTAAAAGAATGGGGTCTGAACGTAAAAGGGAGTGGCATCACCACTTGAGAAGCATGTTATGGGCAGACTAGATCATGCCTATGAAGATTTTAAAGAACTCTCCATACAAGTTGGTCTATGACAAAGATACCTTATTCCCCGTGTCTTTGGAGATCCCCACTTTGCAGCTCCTCATGTTCATTGAGGTGGCCGAAAATGAGCCCATGGAAGTAATGTTGGCAGAGCTTATCAAGCTAGAAGAAGTAATGGAAGCGACATTTGAGTCTCTTCAAAACCGCCAACAAAACCGGGTAGGCCCAAAAGCCTTTTGTAAATCCTCTAACAAGGTGGTTCACATCTATGGATCTAAAATCCTCTAGAGAGGTAGTCTTTAATCGGACTTATCTCCTAACAGAGATTGAGATTACTAACATGTTTTGGTAAAGAACATTGTAAGACCTTAACCGGTCTGACCTTAACCGGTCTGGTTCCTATTCTGCAGATAGTTACTTGTGAGTTCCATCTCACGTGGTTTTTCCCATTTGGGTTTCCACGTCAAAATCTCTTGTGTTATGGTGTTTTTGCTTCTGTTGGTGAATGCATTATTAGCTATTTGGTTTGCAAGTGTGTTAACCAGTTTGTCTGCTAAACTATTTTACCGATTTACTATTAGTCTTGCAAAGTGTTTAAGTGCAGAGATTTTTGGCATACTAATTCACCCCCCCTCTTAGTATTCATCAACTTTTCCTAATCATTTACTAACCATGTCCTCCAATGGGATGGTGACCGACACCACATTTCTTTTCTTTCCAATGGCAGCTTCCAGCCATCTTGGTGCATTGGTAGATCCTTTAGGTGGTGGGGTGACCTGTGTATCTCGAGAGGTCATGATTACCAAGGCATTCATGGGATCCTGTTGAGTTCCTACTCCTTCATTTGTATCCACTTCTTTTATCCCAGGCTCGCTTTGATCCCGTGGGTCCATTATTTGTTCAGGCTCTTCACTAGGGTCGAAATCCACCACGACCTATTGCAGAACAAGCTCTCCACTCTTCTTCTTGCTTCTTGACTGGGTTACTTGGGCAGCTGTAAGACTGGATGGCGACCTTCCTAACCTTCTTGGTGGTATTTTCTCTACAACGGGCTTTGAGACACCTGCAATATCAGTAATTTTGTTAGTGGTAAGAACAAGAGATTGAACCAAGATGTGTGAATCACTTCTTGATTCATGTGGGGACATGGAAGGACCCTCCTTGAATTTCACTTTCCTCAACCATCTCTTTGTTCTCCTGACAACATTGAAGGTCCTTGTTTGAATGCTATCATCTTCTTTTATGTTCCAGTCAATTTCTGGAATCGGTTTCCCTTCAATCTTAGTACCAAACTCAGGGTCCAGGGCATCTTGCTCTGTATCTTCCAATACACCTGATGTATTAATTGGGAGCCTCAAGACAACTATCTACCGCAAAGTGAATCTTGACCATAGCCTCTTTCTCACTTCATGCTCATCCTTGCAATTTTCCCAATAGTCTTCTATTTGGGGTTCATGGTAGAAATGACTGTCTATGTTAAGGTTCTCCCTTGCATAACCTTTGCTGTCAAATCTTCGCCTAGCCACATATGGCTGTAGGTTCATCCTTTTGAACTCCATTTCTAGATTCAAAGCATCTGATACCGATTTGCAACTGTAATACCCAAGCTCAACCAAAAAAACCACCCCGAATTCTCCCTTTGCCCCTAGTCTTTTATCTATATGAGCTAGCTGCCTGCTCACCTCTGTAAGTACGAAGCTATCAAAGGCATACCTGGGCAATTTGAATGGTTGGCCTTCAAAACCACCTGCCTGTATGTAATTAAATCATGGAAACTAGATAAAGAAGCTTCCATAAACACTCACAAACTCCATAGCCTCTACGGACATTCTCTTGTTGGCATCACCCTAGAGTTCAAAGGCCAGTCTTCCCGCAAAGACTCCATTCCATTTTTCAATTTGTTCAACATATCTCTGTTGTTGCAACAAAGGGTAAAAATCATAGACCCTCATTCCATCAATCCAAGGTTCATTGGGTAATCCAGGCCAATGTTTTGTGCAAGCTAAAATATAAAACAGGTAAGAAGACATGTAAAACCCACTCATACCCACAAAATTGCTTAGCCCTTTGTGAAGCCTCTCTGTAATTACCTGAGACCAATCTAGAAATCTATCACCAGATAGAACCACTTGAACGAAAAAGTACATCCAATCTTCCCAGTAGAAGGAATGTGAATTCCCTTTTACTCTGTTTAAAAGTACAACAATTTCCTACACCTCAGTGATGAGGTTTTCTCTGGTTAAGGGTTTGGGTAGTCGTGATCCTCCTCTATGAACCCTTAAAAGCCAATTTATTGCAATTACACTTCTGTACTTGCTCTTCTTCTCCAAGAAATAGGCATATGAATTTCTAATGGTCCAATCCTTATACTCCTCTTTATGCAGAATACCCATTGTTTCCATCACCCTTTCCCTATTAATATGGACTAACACTTCACCATCACTAGTTCTAATACACCTATTCTCAGAGTCATATCTGTTCATACAAGCCAACACTAAATCTGGACACGACACGACTAATGGAAATGTAGCAACTTCCACAAGACCACTCTTAACTATCTTCTCCATTAGTGACCCATCCTGAGGATTTTTAGTCCTTTCAACTAAATTCCCTAAATCTACAAGAACTAAGGAGGTGTCTTCCATTTCTGGTAAGATACTCACTAAACATGAGGTTCGGTCAAGCTTTGGCAGCATAGGCCTCAATTTAACTATCTATTCCCTTAACCAAGAAATTCTAACAACAATACAGTATGCTACCCCAACAATTTTTTCAGATTTTCCCCTTTTCTATACTGATAAAACTTCAGTGCACAAAGAAACACAACATAGGAGAAGACAACTGAACTTACCCGATAACACCATGAAAACTGGAAATTCTTCTGGAGAACAGAGCTGGATTTACCTTCAGCGCCTCCAATTAATTGAACTATGGCAACTGTGACCTTCCTAAATATGGAAATAAACTCATACATTTTCCTTTAATCAGAGAAGCAAATATCAATAGGGTTGCACATGCTTTGTCATGATTTACTCAAGCGTGTGAAGTAATGGTGAAATGACAAATCCAACACCTTAATTACCCATCACTTCCACACAGGCAATTTGATATTTTCATGATTACTTTCCACATTTAGAATTTCAAAAAGCCAAATAAGGGAATATTCCTTCTTGTTGCGCCACTTTTATTTCCACCAAAAAGATTTTTGGATTAGTTTGAAAAGAACTTATGAACCTTGAACCACTTGAACACAAGATTCAATGGTTTAAGTTTATTTAAGAAATAAAACAGTAACGGTCGGCACATAAACAACACCGGGAACGAGTGACAAAGAAAAGAAATAATTAAAGTGAACCTTGAACCTCTTGAACCGCTTGAAATTTGGTTCAAGGTTCAAGACCAAATATCAACTCAACATAAAAAGAAAGACTCGTGCTCGTCATATAACAATACATTGTCGTGACCCACTAAAAGGCATTTTGAACCTTGAACCCTTGAACCACTTGAAATTTGGTTCAATGGGTTCAAAACTTCAATGACCGAAGACAAAGTGAATGCATTTGAAATTTTGGTGACAAAGACCAGAACAACTGACTTTTTTTAAACTGCGCTTTGAACCTTGAACCTTTGAACCTTTTGAAAAAAAAAGTTCAACGATTCAAGTACGAAGAGAACAAATGACCCGACGGAAACAAAAGGCACAAAAAGACAACCCACAAATTGGAATATATTTTTTTTTAAAAAGGAAAAATTACGGGTGGACTAACGCCTTGACAAGCATCTTCTTGTCCTGCAGCCCTTTCCTTATCCTCACAGAGATGTGCGGGATAAAGAAACCTTTCCTTTTCCTTTATACTCTTGTCCCGCGGGCCCACTGGCATTATCCTAGTCTCGTGCGGGGTAGCGAGAGATGTCTTTCATTTATCTTTTTGTGTTATCCCACGAGGTAACCTCTCTTTCATCCTTCTTGGTGCGGGATAGCAGGGAGCCTTGAGATCCTTTGATTTTTCTTATCTCGCGAGGTCTTTCTATCTAACCTTCTATGGTGCGCGATAGTGGGATAGACCATTTTTCTCCGACTTCGTCATCTTGCAGGGTCATTTGGCTACCTTCCAACTCCCTGTAGGATAGAGGCATGCCTTATCATACATGATGGGTCCCACATGAACACAACAAAACATAAGTGAACCATAGAGCTACCAACATGTGGACAGATGGCGACCACTTGGTTCACCAAACTTAAGTTATCCCATGAGGCATTCAATGCTCAAGCAACATAATGCGGGATAAGAAGAAACATCATGTGCACCTCACAAGTGTTATCCCGCATGACAAGCACATGACCTTTTCCACACCATAGGATGAGAGGGACTGCCTTATTCTTCAAACATAAGTTATCTTGCATGATCTTTTCCCTACTCATGAACACAACATGGAACCCACAGATACACATGAGCCAAATACCTGCTGCCACATGGAAAAAGACTTGGTGACTATTACTGACATGAATGACTTGTGAAGACATTGGAACATGTAAAAAACATGATGATAAATTGGTCGAAACCCTTGCAACATAACATGATGTGTGATTACTATTTGCTTCTTAGCAATCTGCAACCTCTGGACATCCCTTGACATCTACCTGCTTCTTTGCAACCATTTGACATCCTTTTAACATCAATGACAATAATGCCAATATAGGAAGGACCAGTTGATGAAGCATGAGGTGCCACTGTAGGATCAATTATAGACATCCTTCCTCATTTTTCTCTAGGGCCAGTCAGAGGAATAAGAGGTACCCTCAAATGCTGAGATACAAAAGCCAGAGGAAAATGATGAGCATGGGGAAAACACATACCCTTTCCATATAGAGTAGGACGAGGGATGTCTGTGAGGATAGGAAACTTAAACAAAGGGTGAGCCTTGGACTTCAACAATATGATTGTCTTTCCCCTATCTATGTTAGGCATAGTTACGAGAACATAAGACACCATTGGAGGCTGCATGGTCCTTGGTGAATAGGGAGGTGTACCCTTAGGAATGGGTTTGTCCTTGTAGCATCATAAATTGTACACCCCTAATTAGGTTTGTCCAATTCCACACTTAGGTTAACACCTGCCTCAGTGTGTCCCATTACATTATGCATTTATCAGGATTTTTTAGGCATGTAATTATTAGTTTAATTAAATCTAATGCCCTCTTTCACCAATTCACACATTATAAAATTGGGCCCTTAATCCTAGGTGTGCCCCTTTTTATTTTATCTTAAATTAATCCTAATAATATCCTAATTTAAATCTTCAAGGCACATTTTTCGCATATTTATACATCTTGGATTGACCTACCATGCTAGATTTGAATTTATTATCATGATATCTCACATCCCTAGAAACTTGAACAAAATTTGATAGGACATCGGTGGTCACCACCATGGTCCTAAAATTTTTCCCCCAAATTTTAGAAGCTTAATTTTGTGGTATTATAATATTCAAATCTTGCTTTGTGTCATTTTTTACTAATTCTATGTTGACCTATTATCAAATTTTAAATTAAGGTTTCATATATAAGGCCTTTCTTTCTCTCATTTGAAGATCCTAATCTAGCATTTGGAAAGTAGATCCTTGTGAAGAAAAAGGAAAACTTTTGTGCGAGATCTAAATCGGAAAATTCATTCATCAATCAAGTCTTCATCAATATTTTTTATCAATCATGGAAGCTTTAGGATATATTGAAGAATAATAAGGAGACCACCGACTATTCATTGGCTTTTACCTCTTCCTTAGGATTTGGTATGGTCTTATGTTATTTTTATATCTCTATTTTAGTTTCAAATCTACATAATATTGATTTTCATATTTGCATTATTGCTTTAGATCTGTATGTTCTTTGTGATTTGAAGCTTTACATTACACTCATTTTAAGGTTTTTACTCAAAACATAACTCTAGGTTGCATTTAGCTCATAGGAATCTTACAAACACTAGAGATTCTAGGGTACACACACTTTTCAATACAATATTAACTATTTGTGGAGGTGGAAACCACCAAAACAAGGGGTTTGTCTAAGGAAAAATCCTATATAGCCACAAACACACCATTTTCTAGCTTCCAGGTGCAGTTACAAGTTTTTGTCAAAGCGGTCAATTTATGGGAGATCTCAACAAACAAGCATAGACCTAGTATCAGAATTTTTACCTAGATCTGAGGGACTAGGGAACCTAATGCCCTATTCCTCTAGGAATAGGGCACTCCATGCCTTGGTACTCCTCAACCAACCTTAAATTTTATAGGAAGCTTTCTGATAGGTTAAAATTTCACCCCTCTAGTTTGCAACTCAGTCTAGTCTCTAAGACTAGGGTGCCCAACACCATAGTCCTATCAAATTAGGCTCAATTTTGTTTTATAGGTGCACATTAGATCCCTATTCTCAAATTTATACTTTCAATCTCAATTCTTCTTTTGTATGAGACTGTTATCACTATTGTTATGTTTTTTTTCATTCATCTTACTAGCTTAATCTTTGCATTCTCTTACACTCAACACATTCCCTTTCATATCAGTGAAGGAATAGAAACCCTAAAAGTGTCCCTTGACTCTCTTTTACAAGAGTTAGTCAAAGTAGATCACTCCTTTAGGTGCTTTTGGATTCCAATATATGAATGAAAGTGGGATTAAAAATTCTTATCTCCTATGGAAGAGATAGAGAAAGACACAACAAACTACAATACATGAGCATACAATGATGAGGGGCATAGACAAATTAAAGGGGAGCTAAAGACATAGTAGGATGAACTAATCTTGATGCCAATTCCCTAATTTTATACTTATAATAAGTATTATACAATATATCACTACTAGGAAGCATGATCCAACTGGACCAGGCCAAAAATGATTAAGAGAAAAGCCCGCACAACACACTAGTGGTTGATACCCAATATTCTAGATAATGTTCACAACACCCTCATGAGGAAACTTAAGACATATGTGTACCATTGAGGGGAACACATCCATAACAACCAACTAGGGAATCCCAAACTTCCCACATAATTGATTGGACTCAAGGATAACAAAAAATATATGAGATACTACCTTGGGTTTGAGAAGGATCTTCAAAGTAGTGCACCCCATGGGATGAAAAGAAAGTCCATCATGCATGTTGAACCCAATGTAGGACTGAGAGGGGGGGCAAATCAATCTAAACCAAAAATTAATGCAACACATAAACAATTAAATAACAACACAAAATTAACACATCAACACCAAAATTTTCTACATGAAAAACCCAAACATGGAAAAACCACGGTGAGCACCTATCCACAAAATATATTTCCACTATGTATATCAGATTACAATGAAAGAGCTCACTGCTCTGGACTTGCAGACCAAGGCTAACTGCTCTTGGGGTAAGATACAAAAATGACTTGCAGACATGATGTTGACTACAATAAGGAAAGATACAACAAATTGATTTGAAAAGAAGGATCTCCTGATCATGAAGACACCATTGAACTTTGCATCAAGTGACCAACATCAACACACACAACTCAACCTCATTTGTAAACACATCATCTCACACTTCTGCCATAGTGTCAAACAACTTACATATCATTTGAACATAACTCTTCTTCTCTGTCCTCCACTAAATTTTGTTGTCTATATCCACATCACACACTTTACCATACATGCTTCTTTCTCAC
Organism: Cryptomeria japonica; assembly: GCF_030272615.1. Classification (NCBI taxonomy): domain Eukaryota; kingdom Viridiplantae; phylum Streptophyta; class Pinopsida; order Cupressales; family Cupressaceae; genus Cryptomeria; species Cryptomeria japonica. The sequence goes on along the minus strand of NC_081407.1, from coordinate 840,497,177 downwards.
TTACACAGTGCCATCCTTACATCAATTCTTTATATACAAGATAGATCATCAAAACCTGAACCAAGTTGGCCCGAAACAAAAATAAATCTTCCAGACCAAAAAAACACACATTGATCCACTCTAGGAAAAAGAGGGGACCGAAACACAACTTCTTAGGCTCAATCCACTAATCCACAAACACCAAAGCATAATCCACATCATTCTGACACATAATGTGTCCACATAGACAATTAACGAACCAAAACATATTCTCGAATGAAATAACTCTTATCTGGATCTCTACACACTATGGTAAGACCCGTGACACATCAAACCTTCCACAAATCATATCTGGAGAAAAAGTAGAGTTAACATAGAATAACACAAATGGGTATGAAATATACCACAACATTTGGAGAACACAAAGATATTTCTGGACCACCAAACTAACATATCCATAATGCCAAAAACATAACCAAAGAAAATAACAATACCAAGCAACATCAATAACACTTCTGAAACAACCAATAGAATAACCACAACACCAAAACAACAAGATATCTCTACGAAATAGACTTTTTGGACCAACAACTATCTAGAACAACAAGTTTGACATCAATGACAACCACAACAACACATACTTCCAATAATCTCCCCCTTTATCATTGATGGTAGCACTTGACCAATCTGCAAAACATATTGCTCTATCAGAAAATGCATTCTCTCTCCCCCTTTCCCATCAAAGAAAAAGGCCACTATACCAATACACACTCCACTGCTCCCCTTGAGAGTAGCCACCACATCAATCCAGGAAAATAAATAGTCATGAATCTCCCCTTGGAAAGATGCACCCACACAATGCACCTAGCTAAAATAAGGAGGGGCAACAACCCCAAGCTTCTCTCAAAAAAACTCAAAAGTATGCTTTGCCAATGCCTTAGTAAAAATATCTACAACTTGTTCTTTTGTAGAAATATATTCCAACTGAACTTCCTTCTCAACAACCTTCTCCCTTAAGTAGTGATATCTGATTGAAATGTGCTTTGTTCTTGAATGCATAACCAAATTTTTTGAAATATTTATTGCACATATATTGTCACACATAATAGGATTTGCTTCATCATATGTTACTTTGATATCTTTAAGAGTCTATCACATCCAAATTACCTAAGTACAACAAGATACTGCAACATTATACTCTATTTTACCATTAGATAGAGGTGAGATAAAGAAACTGAATCATGTTTCTTACTGAACCAGGAGGCCTATCTGTCTCCTAAAAAGATAGCACAACTACTAGTACTCTTTCGATCATCAACACTTCCAACCCAATCTACATCAGTATAGGCTTTCAACATAAAATCTCCACCCTTTTTATACCAGAGTCCAAAATCCATAGTACCTTTCAAATATCTGATTTTTTTTTTCACAACTTGCTCATGTGTCACCTTTAGATTTGCCTGATATCTAGTGACCAAAACAATAGCCTACATGATATTTGGTCTAGACACTGATAAGTATAATAATCTACAAACCATTGATCTATACTTCTTTTGATCAACTTTTAGAGACTCATCATCTTTGCTTAGCTTGCATCCAACAATCAAAGCAGTTGTAACAGGTTTACAACCATCAAACTGAAATTTCCTCAACATTTCTTTCACATATTTTTTTTGTGAGATGAAAATTCCATTTTCAGATTAAATAACTTGTAACCCAAGAAAGATAACTCACCAATCATTGACATTTCAAATTATTTCTGCTCTTGTTTAGAAAACTCTTTACATGTTATCATTTCATTTGAATATAATGTCATCGACATAAACTATACTGATTAGTAACTTATCTCCATCAATCTTGAAATAAAGATTATTTTTTGTTGTACCTTTCCTAAAATTTTGTCCTAGAAAATACCTGTCTAATCATGCATACTAGGCCCTGGGTTCCTGTTTGAGCCCATACAATGATTTCTTTAGTTTGCACATCATATCTATATCTTCGAATAGTTCAAACCCATTCAATTGCTCAATGTATACTTCTTATATAACTCCATTCAAAAATGTTGACTTGACATCCATCTGATAAACTCTAAATTTCTTGTAAGAAAAAAATGCAAGAAATATACATATAGCTTCGATCCTTACTACCAGAGAAAACGTTTCTTCAAAATCTATGCCTTCCACTTGAGAATACCCTTTACATACTAGTCTTTCTTTATTTCTTGTGACCCATCCTTTCTCATTTAGTTTTTTTTCTGAATACCCATTTAGTTCCTATCACATTCTTGTCCACCAATCTAGGTACCAACTCCAAAGTCTTATTCTTCTATATCTAATTTAGTTCTTCTTCCATTGCTTTTACCCAACTTTCATCTTTACTTTCTTCCTCATAAGTCTTTGACTTACTCATTGATAGAAGATATTAGTTGGATTGTTCTTGTGCTTTTGCAGTTTTCCTTCTTGTCTGAACACCTTTTTCCTTATCTCCAATTATCTGATTTTTTGAATGATGCTTCTGGATGTGCTTAGCAAGATATTTTTCTATGCTTCCTCTTCTTATTCTTCATTTGTTTCCTTCTCCTTGAATTATTTAAGATAACTTGTCTTCTTTGTAATTGTTGGAATATTCTCCACCTCAGTTTCAGTATTAGGTTCAATCCGATTCCATCCTTCACACACTTACACATTTGTACTTTCTACTACTCTATTCAACCTTCTATTGAAACACCGTTAAGCCTTTCTATTTGTAGCATATCCCAAAAATATCCTTTCATCTGCTCTAGTGTCAAACTTCCCAAGATTATCCTCATCTCTTTTGATATTACATTTACTTCCATTTTTTTAAAAGTATTTCATAGTAGGTGGTCTTCCATTCCATAATTCATAAGGTGTTTTAGTATGATTTACCTTGATCTACATCTTGTTAAGAAGATATATAGTAGTATGTACTTCCTCTTTCAAATACACATTAGCCAGATTAGCATCCTTTAACAAAGTCCTATCCATCTATATAATTGTCCTATTCTTTCTTTCCACAACACCATTTTGCTGAGGAGTCCTTAGAGAAGAAAAGTGCCTTCTAATCCCATGTATTTCACAAAAATATCAAACTCCCACGAAGTGAATATTCCTCCTCTATTTGATCTTAAGCACTTAATATTAGCATCTACTTGAGTTTTAACCATGGATTTGAAAACTTTGAATCTAGCAAAAGCCTTAGAATTATCTTATAGAAATATAACCCAAGTCATTCTAGAGAAATTGTCAAAAAGTAACATGGAATACCTTTCTCCATTTAATCCCCTTGTACTTGTAGGTCCACACATATTTGTATGAATTGGCTCCAGTAGTTTCCAAGTGGAATACTCCTTATTATTGAATATTCTCTTTGTTTTCTTCCCCAATGGGAATTCTCTACACATTGTATCAGTAGGCTTTACAAGTCTAGGTAAGTCTCTAACTGCTTCAGATCTACAAATCTTAATCATGTTATCATAATTGAGATGTTCCATCCTTTTATGCCATAACCAATATTAATTACTCTGCATTAGCAAACATTTTCTTTCTCTTTTATACTTGATGCAGTATACATTTCCACCTATTCTAACCCCTTCTGAAACCTTTTTACTAGTATTTTCTTTTTTAATCACACATACGGTTCTACTGAACAAAACTTCATACACTTTTCTACACATCTAACTAACACTTAAGAGACTATTTTTTAATACTTCAACATAATAAACATCATTAGTGTTATGCTTACCATTAATAGAGACACTTATAATACCTTGAATAGCTACACCATCTTCTTTGACAAATTTCACTGATCCACCATCATATCTCATGAGATCAATAAACTTGTCTTTGTCACTGGTCATATGATTTAAACATCTAGAGTCAATGGCCCATGTATTTGGTTCTATTTTTGCATGCAATGCCGTCTTGACTATTTTATCCTCTTCCAATTTCTCTAATGCATTCTTTTTTTCTTCAATTGCCAAAAACAAGGATTCTTCATTTGAGTCATCATCAAGTTCATCTTTAGATGAACATTCCTCTATAGAACTGTAGCATCGTAAATTGTACGCACTTGCTAAAGCAGTACAATTTCACACCTAGTTTAGCACCCGCCTTGGCGCAGTTTGCATTTTGCATTGCATTTCCCCTTTAGCACTTAATTAATCAAATTAATTAGGTCTAAAGGTCCTATTTAATCATCCTCCACATCATAAAGGTGGGCCCTTTCATTAAAGTGTGCCCCCTTTCATTTTATTCCTCCAATACATCACTTAATCAAAAACCCTAATTAGGCATTATTCTGAGCTTGGGGGCTTGATTTCGGGGGTCAAAACATCTCGAAATCACCTGTAACTTCGGGATTCTCTCTAAAATCATCATATCCGACGGCCCTGAAAATTTGGTGAAAAGTTGCTGGGACCATGGCGCTCGGAGTGCACACGGTCCCGGACATTTTTCCCAAAATTTTAGGAGCGCGATCCAATCATAAAATAAAGCTTAACCCCAAGAAATTGGAGGGATATTCAATCTCTAGGTCGGCCAAAAATTGGAATCAAGACCTAGGGTTTCATACATAAGAGCTCTCTTTCTTCATTAGAAAGGATCCGAATTTTTTTTTCAGGAACCTCATATGTAGCAAAAGAGCAGATCTTTGAAGACTTCAGCAACTCTCAACATTCATCCTCCAAGCATTCATCAAATCCATTCATTCACTTAGGGCTTTGAAAGCATTGAAGAGCAATAAGGGATCACCGACTGAAGATTGGCTTGTACCCCTCCCTTGGGGTTGGGTATGATTTCGTGTTGTTTTCATGTCTTTGCATAAGCCTCATTATGTCACTTACATTCATGCTTTAGATCACTTGGCATCTTGATTTGGAGCATTTACATTGTCATTTACAAGCAATTACGGTTTACTTTCTAGGTTGCTCTAGTTTGCTTACTTGCATTTTAGATCTTGCACACACACTACTTTTACAATACAACTTGGCTATTCATGGAGGTGGAAATCACCGAAGCTGGGGTTTGACTAAGGCAAAACCCTATATAGCCACCCAAACACCTTTTTAAGATATAAGTGCAGATTTCAGGATTCAGACGACGCCGCAAGTTGCAGATCTGAAAGAAGCAGACGAAGATTGAACCATACAACAAGTTTCAGAGTAGAAGACCAGGACAGGGGCATGGGGTGCCCTAGTCCTGCCAGGACAGGGGCGCTAGGTGCCCTGGTCCCTGGCATAGGGGCGCTGGGTGCCCTGGTGCTCCTGACAGACAGCAAGTTTTAGCATTTCCGACAGTTTTCCAGGTTGCAAAGTGGCAGTTTCAGGTGCAGTTTCAGGACAGTGGCGCCCGCGCCCCCATCCTGAACATTTTCACTCAGATTTTGACTCCAGGTACGCATCTGCATTCTTGTATTGTCCTTATGTTTGTAGCTTTCCATTGTTTAAGTTCAATTCTGCAATCTTGTTACTAGTTCATACTTGCATTTCGGGGTTAGGAATTGAACTTGCATAATCTTACCTTTCAATTACAACAAAGGAATAGAAATCCTAATAGGTAGCTCGTGGCTCTCTCTTTCACCAAAAAGAAGTAGCCAATTGTGCGATACCTCTAGGCTCTTTTGTATTCCGTAATGTGTGACAAAAGGTAGGATTAGGACATGTTAGCCTAGTCTCGCTTTTTCCCCCACACATTTTGGTGAACCCGACGTGAACGAATTATTTCTTTCTCTTGCATTGCATTTGTTAGATCTAGATCTAGATTTAGTGTGTTTCATTTAAGTTTCATTTTCAAAAAAGAAAAAAGAAAAAAAAAAAGAGAGTGTGTTTCTTTGTTTCTTTGCATTGTGTGTCTAAGTTTTATGCAACTTTTATTTCAAAATGTCGGATTTTTATTTGCAAGATGTTCATATTTATGATGATGTATGCAATTATGCCGATTATGAGTATAGCCAAGATGAATTAGATGAAGCTTTAGATGAGTTTTTGAATCCTAAAGAGGCCAAACCTTCATTTTACCAAAAACTCATAAACCTTGTTACTATGCCATTTCATTGTGACGAGAAAGATAAGTTGAATGATTCCTCTCAAGGTTACATTCCTATCAACTCTTCCACTGAATCTAGTAACATGGTTGTTTTCAATAATCCCCTCTATGAGGAGATGTCTCCTTTTGAATCAAAAGATAAACCTTTTAATAGATATGATCATGCTTTGTTGGATGATGCTCTTGATGACTTTGTGGCTTTATCGAAATCTCTAAACAAGAACAAAACTTCTAAATTAGTTAACATGATAAACCTGAATGAGCATAATAAGCCTCTCTTTGAAGTCCAAGGTGCTTGTCCTTCTACCACCTTTCAAGTTCCTAAATCACCTCTCCTTACTATCCAAGGGGGGTACGATTCCTTTCTTACTCCAAATAAACCTATCATCACTGTGCAAGGAAGAAAACCTATAAGTCCTTACAATTATGCCAAGCAATTAACTAGAGAGAGTTATCATGCGGTTGCCCATACTTATCATACTAGAAATAATAGGCAACCTAATCCGCCTCCGGTTACTCTAGTTTCTCCTCCTAATCCTCAACCAATTCTTCCGCAAGCTCCATGCATTTCACAAGTTCTTAGTAAGGAATATGATCTCATAGAACAACTTAAAGCTACCCCTGCTAAGATATCCCTTTGGGATTTGATTCAAACTTCTTCTGCTCATCACAGAATGTTACAAGATGCTTTGAAAGATTTGAATGTTCCTCCACCGAATACATCTAGTAATATAGTGTCTTTGGTTAACTCTGTGATGAATCCTAAAGCTCATATTGTGTTTACTCAAGATGAGTTGCCCACTAGTGAAATTCAACATCAATATGATCCCTTGATGATTGTGGTTATCATAAATGATACTGCTATAAGATGAACACTAGTAGATAATGGCTCTGGTCTTAATGTGTGTAGCATTAATCTCTTGCATAAGATGAATGTGGATACATCCTTAATTGAGCCTGACTCTCATCCTATTCGAGGCTTTGATAATGTGGCTAAAACTTCACTAGGTACTATCACCTTACCCGTCACAGTGGGGCCTGTTACTTTGCCTACTCCTATCCATGTTATGTCGGGAAATCTAACATACAACTTGCTATTAGGGAGACCTTGGATTCATAGTATGCAAGTGGTCCCCTCTACATTGCATAGACAAGTTAAATTTATTTATAACAATAAGACATATACCTTGATAGGTGATACTAATTTCCAAGCTTGTTTACAAACATCTACTTCCAAAGGGGGTTCTTCTAAGCCTTCCTCGTCTAGTGATGACTCTTTAAACAAGATACCTATCGATGAATCCTCGCTCTCTGATGATCAAAATTCTTTGGATGAGTCTGGAGCTCCTGAAGAAGATTCTTCTCGACTTGAATCTACACATAAGAAGGATTTTGATCCTGAGAAGGTTCTCACAGAAGACGATTGGGGATCTCTTGATTTTAATCCTACCTTTGTAGGTGAATATAAGGTTCCTTCTAGAGAGCTTAAATCTGAAAAGAAGGAAGAAGCTAAAAATCAATCAACATTACCTGAGCCTATGAGCAATAACTTCGTGGCCGCTTCTCAAACTTCTTCTTCTCACACTTCCAATTCTGTAGGGTTTGATTCTTTGCCTTATGAAAAACCACCTTCTCTTTCTGAAATGGCTGATCATTATGGTCATGGTTTTCGTATTCTAGCTAAGCATGGGTATAATGGAAATGGCTATGGCGCTCACGAATAAGGAATAAAGGTTCCTCTAGAGAATAATCTTTATGATTATGCCTTTGGACTTGGTTATAATCCCTGCAAGCGCACTAAAGCTTCTAGAAGACCATGTATTAGTGTTAATGTTATTTCTACATCTCTACCAATGAGACACCCTGAGTATATTGATCCTTCGTATGCCTGTGCTTTGGATGTTTTTCCTACCGATGATGCTTTAGCTGAGTATTTAGGAGCATATGATACTCTTCCTCGTTATCATCACAATAGGGGATTCCCTTATTGTTTGAACACTGAAGCCTATTTTGGAAAAGAGATTGATAACGATGAGATTGTGAAAGAATTTCCTCAGTTAAAGGACACTCCTCAACAAAGTAATCTTCTTATAAGCAACACCATTGATGTTAGGATGGATCCTTGCAATAAAGAAAAAGTTATTAAAATTGGAAAATGTCTGGACGAAGAGGAACAAAAACAATATGAAGATTTATTGCATGAATTCCCTGAGATCTTTGCTTGGACATATTCTGACATGCCTGGTATAGATCCTAAGATTGTCACTCATAATATTGTCTTAGTTCCTGATGCTAAGCCTGTGAAACAAAAGATTCGAAAAATGAATCCTAAGGTGGCTTTGCTTGTTAAAGCTGAGATTGAAAAATTATTGGAGGCTAGATTTATTTGCCCTATTGTTTATTCCCCATGGATTTCAAATATTGTCGCTGTGGCTAAATCAGATAATAAAATAAGAATGTGTACTGACTTTCAAGATTTAAATAAAGCTTCTTTGAAAGATGATTTCCCCTCCCAAACATTGACATGATAGTTGATTCTACAGCAGGACATGCTTTATTATCCTTCATGGATGGTTTTTCAGGATACAATCAAATTTTCATTAATCCTCAAGATCAATTCAAAACCACTTTCACCACTCCTTGGGGTACGTTTTGTTGGGTAATGATGCCTTTTAGACTTAAAAACGCCGGCGCAACTTATCAATGAGCGATGACCCTTATCTTTCATGATTACATGCATAAGATTTTAGAAGATTATGTTGATGATGTTTTAGCCAAATCCATTCTCCGCATAGATCATATTAAGATCCTTCGTCAAATCTTTGAAAGGATTCGTAAATATCACATGCGCTTGAATCCCTGAAAATGTGTTTTTGGTGTGGATAGTGGAAAACTATTAGGATTCATAGTTTCGCATCATGGGATTGAGGTGGATACTAAGAAAATAGATGCTATTGTCAACATGCCACCTCCTAGGAATATGTCTCAACTCAAAAGCTTACAAGGAAAGATTCAAGCTATTCGTAGGTTTGTATCTCAACTTGCAGATCGTACTTTTCCTTTTACTCAACTTCTCAAAAAGAATATCACTTTTCAATGGAATGAAGATTGTCAGCAAGCATTTGAAGATTTAAAAGTGTATTTGGCTAATCCTCCTATCCTTCAACCTGCCGAACCTTCTAAACCCTTTCTTCTTTATACAGCTGCTTCCTCTCATGCTCTTGCAGCATTATTGGCACAACATGATAAAGATGGTAAGGAGTGTCCGGTTTATTATATAAGTCATACCTTACTCGATTATGAGACCCGATATTCTGTGATAGAAAGACAATGCTTGGCCTTGGTGTTTGCGACTCAGAAATTGAGACATTATCTTTTAAATTCAGAAGTCCACGTCATAGTAAAGTTTGATCCGTTGAAGCATCTTTTCTCTAAAACTGATTTATCAGGACACCTAGCTAAGTGGGTTATGATGTTAACTGAATTTGACCTTAAATTTGTTTCGCAAAGAGCAATTAAAGGGCAAGCGTTGACCAATCACCTAGTTGAGGCCCCTTCACCTTTCTCCTTCCCTAACCCTGAGTCTTTTCCTGACGACGTCATCCTTTGTACAGAGAAAGATGAAACTTGGGAGTTATACTTTGATGGCTCTAAGTGTCGTACGGGATCGGGGGCAGGTGTTGTTCTGATTTCTCCTACAAAGAAGTCCATTCCCTTATCTTATCGTCTCAATTTCCTATGTACCAATAACATTGCTGAGTATGAGGCTCTTATAGCAGGAATAAAGGCAGCCTTAGCTTTGAATATAAAACACATACATATTTTTGGAGATTCTCAACTGATTATAAGACAAGTAACAAGACTATATCAAGCAAAACAAGACAAATTATCACAATATAAAGACCTTGCTATCTCTTTGTTACAAAAATTTGATTCTTACACCATGGAACCTGTTCCTCGAAAAGATAATCGACATGCGGACGCAATGGCATGTGTGGCTTCTCTGGTATCTTTAGAGGACCCTGTGGTTGATCTTAAATTTGTTATTCACAACCTTATTTCTCTAGCTATTGTAGATGATTCTAGCTTGGTGACATGTTGTGACTTTATAGACTCAGATGAATGGTATTCGCATATCGTAAGATACTTGACCGATGGTACCTTTCCTGATTCTGCTAATAGGAACACTAGGGCTAGAATTCGCAAGCTTTCCGCTAGATATATCATTCTTTCTAATGTTCTTTACCGAAGGGGTTATAACGGTCTTCTCCTTTGTTGTCTTAACAAATTGAAAATCCCTATTGCTCTTGAAGAGGCGCATTCAGGTGCTTGTGGGGGGCATTTTGGAGGCAAATCCTTGGTTCAAAGGTTGCTCCATATGGGATATTATTGGCAAACTATGCAGCAGGATTCTTTTTCATTTGTTAAGAAATGTCATCAATGTCAACAACACAATAATTTGATTCATGCTCCTGCCCAAGAACTTCGTTCTCATGTAGCTTCTTGGCCTTTCTCTGCATGGGGGTTGGATCTTATCGGTAAAATCTCTCCTCCTTCATCTCAAGGACATACTTTCATTATAACCACAACAGATTACTTTACAAAATGGGTAGAAGCTATTCCCCTTCGCTCTACTACTGCTGAAGTGATTTGTCAATTTATTCTAGAAAACATTATTTCTCGATTTGGGATACCTTCCACTATAATCTCTGATAATGGGACATCATTTAAGAACAAGGATGTGAAGAAATTCCTCGATAAGTATCATATCAAACATCAATTTTCTACACCATACTATCCTCAATCAAATGGTCAAGCCGAATCATCCAATAAGATAATTGAACAAATTCTTCGTAAAACCGTGAATAAGCATGGTAAGGATTGGAGTACTCAGCTAATCTATGCTCTTTGGGCCTACCGAATGAGTGTACGAATTGCTACCGGAACTACCCCTTATAATCTTGTTTATGGTGTTGATGCTATTATGCCTTTAGAATTAGAGATTCCATCACTTAGAGTTTCTCTCAAAGGTATAGTAGATGATGACGCTTATAGAGAACAAAGACTTCAACAGCTTGAGATGCTTGATGAATAGTGTATAAATGCTCTTGAGCATATTCAAGCGTATCACAAAACTCTACAACGAAGCTATAATGATAAGGTTATTCAACGTTCCTTCTCAGTGGGTGACTTAGTTCTCTATGAGAATCAGCGCAATGTGAATGCCTTACCTGAAGAAAAAGGAAAATTTAGTCCTAATTGGCTTGGACCGTATATCGTTATTGAAGATTATGGATCAGGTGCTTATAAAATAGCGGGTGTAGATGGTATGTCTCTTAAAGACCCTATAAACGCTATGCACTTGCATAGATACTATGCTTAATTCCTCATTTCTTATCATTCATCTATTTCCTTTCTCACTTCTTCAAAATTGGATAATATGTTAGCATATCTTTGTTAGAGCAAATAGAATTAAATGATGTTTTGTTTAATCTATATTTCTTCGTTCCTGACAATCGTGTTTCTTTACTTTATGGTTTGTCTTGAATTCATTTATGTAAATTGCAAAAGATTTACATTTTTCATTATGTTGGCATATTATACAATGTCTTTATGTGTTAAGTTGAATTGTGTCATGTTGTGTTTAAATTCAAATTAAATCACATTAGTGATATGATTCTTAGGCTTAACACATATTTTCTTCCCTATCATCAATGTAGTACTTGATCAAGTATTTTAATTAAGTCACACATGTATCAATTTAATCATGGAGCATTGAGAAATCAATCACATGGAAATTAAATTCAGAACATACATGTACATCTACCAAATGTATTAACTTTAATCAAAATACACATTGTTTAGACATTAAAGATAACGCGTTTGAGACAAAGAAGCATGTATATATATATATATATGGATCAATATACAAAGGTAGGTCACTATACATCCAAAATGTGACCTACCCTACATCATAAGATCATCTCCTATCCCTAGGGTTGGCGGCTGGAGAGTGACGACTAGATGCTCCCTCCTGATCTGGCCATGCAGGTGGACCCATAGGGGTATACCGTGATATAGATCGTGAGTGACTCCGAGAAGAACTCCTACGATCCCTATCCATAAGGATCACGCGATACGAGGTAGCCTCGGCCTGAGCTGCTACTAGATCACGCTGTGCCCGCTGAAGGTCCTCTGATAGAGCTCGCTCTCTCTCCCTCCATATCTCTACCTATACTCAAAATGGAGAAAACAAATCATCATGCTGACCCGCGTTCCCTTGAGGTCTAAAAGAAACTTGTGAGGAACTAGGGATCTGCACCGTCGTGGAGATATCTGTCACTGCTTGCTGGATCAGGGAACGCCACTCCTGCACATTAGCTATAGCAGTAGAACAAATCATGTATTAGTACCATTTTATATCATCAAAACATCAATCAATCAATATAAACCTACTATACCTGGATCTCCCTCATGCCAGTAGGGATCGTGATATGGTAGCATTTGTGACTGGGAACTACTAGGCTCCCCACGCTCGAATGATCTGTGTGCAATGGGTACAGGTCTCCGTATCGCCTCGTGTTCCCCCTTTTGGGGAATAACGGGAGGATCTAAGGCTATGGTATCATCTCCTGAATGATGGGGAGCTGCATCTGACTCCTCCTCATCATCCTCATCCTCATCTGCATCCTCATTCTCCTCCTCATCATCTCTATCTATGTCATCTTCCTCTCCTTCCTCCTCCTCGACACTAGGCTGATCTCCTATGGGTGGATTAGGCCCTCCTGCCTCCTCATGACCCTCTCCCTCCTCTGGCTCCTCCGATCTGGATCCCTGATCCTCATCTTGGTCTCCATGTCTCCATGGACCTGGATGGCCTGTCGGGTGATCTGGTGGAAAGATAGGCCCCGAGTATGTCCTCATAAACCATGAGAGATACCTGCGCTGTGCCCCGGGGTCTGCAACATAATTAGTGACTACATCCTAGTCGGACCCCTCTATATCTGTGATCTTGATATCATCTATCGTAGGTCTCGCTACAACTCTGGGTCTGGGAAGGACTCGTGAGTGTCGAGTGTAGATGGGCACATCGGCTAGAACACACTGCTCTAGCCCAAACTGCCTCCATACTCGGTCAAAGTAGAATGGGACTATGATGTGTGGATATCGTCCTCTCAGTAAGCGGTTCTTTTGTAAGCATGCTAACTGTCTCTCCATCCCATCCCATCTGTGCATCCGCAGATAGGGTCTCCATACAATCACCTCAGTTGTCAATCTGTCAAATGTCACTCTCCAATACAGTAGATCTCCAAATCTCCACTCGCTGGTAAGTGGATAAGAAAATACCCTAGGTCGCTCGCTAGCCACACTCATCGGATAGCCGACGGGCCTGGTGCATGTAAAGTGCTCAAATATCCACACCTGCAGAAGTGTGCATGTCATCAAGCTGCAACCCTGTCCGAAAACATACTCCTCGAGGTCGTGATAGAGATGTGCAAGCATACTCTGACCCCAGGCATATACTCTCCTATGTCTCTCCATAGCCCTGATGCACCATGTGAGACCCCCATGCATGTGTGTACCTCGCCCATTAGGGCAGACAGCTAGTGCAATGATGGATATCATAAGACGTCTCATGAGGGGCACCTCTCCTGTAGGATGTAAGAGCCAGCTGACCATGATACGACCTCTTGTCTCACTCGGCATGACTCTCCCTATGCAATATACCTACTCCCTCTGATGATCCTCTGCTGACCGATCAGTTGCATATGTCATGGTAGCTCCTCTGATCGGTAGGCGAAGAATGCGGTACACATCCTCAAGTGTCACCGTCATCTCCCCTTCTGGAAGCTGGAATGTGCATGTGTTAGGATCCCATCGTTCCATGAGTGCCATCAGCATCGCGGGATGAAATCGAATGGCCGACATAAGAATCATAGACCACAAACCTACTATAGACAATGTATCTCTCTCTGCCTGAGTCAGCCGAGGAATCTGATCTCGTAAACTATGAAGAATCTGCCCCGCCGTGTGCTCTCTCATGTATGGGAGACCCTGCAACACAAAAAAATCAGTGTAATCAGTAATCAATCATCAAAATCATCTATGCCAAATACGCAAACTGACGAACATCAAAAGTTGACCCCTGCCAAGTCCTGATTGGGACCATGGTGCCCTGAGGGGACCATGGCGCCCCACAGGGACCATTGCACCCTGAAGGGACCATGGTGCCCTGGTGGGACCATGGTGCCCTGGTGGGACCATGGTGCCCTGGTGGGACCATGGTGCCCTAGGTGGGACCCAGGGTCAGATTCTAGGGCCTGCTTTCGATCACAGAATATTCGAGTCAACAGAAATGCAGAAAGTCAAAGTTTAGTCAACTCACCTCGTCCAGTGGCTCGTCGTCGATCATGACCTATTGCATGATCTCAATCCTCGTGGGACGCTCTGGTCGTCGTGAAGGCATGATGATGGCTATGTGGGCTCCGCTGCAATGAATAATACTCAGAATCAACAAAGTGACAAATGCAATAGTCACTTTCAAGGTATATACTTTCATTCCTTTACCTTTACTTTCAAAACCCTAATTTTCCTTAAATCACTCATTTCATCATAACTTGAGTTTGGGAGATGCGATTTTCAAACTGTTTATTGTGTAGGAATCTTATTTTCGTTCCCTTACTCCCTTGATGTTCCAAAATGTGCTCTGATGAAGCCTTTGTAGTGAACATCTCTCATCAATAATCATTCACACAATTTGTTGTAAGTAAACATGCTACCCTATTTCACCTCCCTAATAAGCAAGCCAAAACAGGGGGGGGCATATAGCTACTCACAAATTTCATCACTTTCCTTAGTAAGCATTAGGTGATTTTGTGATCTAACGTGTATTTTGTAGGGTGCGGTTCCTAACTGTGTACTACAAATATTGCTGGGGGCTTCGTTCGACGAACTTATGGATATATCCTTTTTCAAATAATGTTTACTTTCCTGTACTTTAGCTTGCATATGCACGTAGTACTCATATGACCGCTAAAGTGGGGGCTAAATGTAGCATCGTAAATTGTACGCACTTGCTAAAGCAGTACAATTTCACACCTAGTTTAGCACCCGCCTTGGCGCAGTTTGCATTTTGCATTGCATTTCCCCTTTAGCACTTAATTAATCAAATTAATTAGGTCTAAAGGTCCTATTTCATCATCCTCCACATCATAAAGGTGGGCCCTTTCATTAAAGTGTGCCCCCTTTCATTTTATTCCTCCAATACATCACTTAATCAAAAACCCTAATTAGGCCTTATTCTGAGCTTGGGGGCTTGATTTCGGGGGTCAAAACATCTCGAAATCACCTGTAACTTCGGGATTCTCTCTAAAATCATCATATCCAACGACCCTGAAAATATGGCGCCCGGAGTGCACACGGTCCCGAACATTTTTCCCAAAATTTTAGGAGCGCGATCCAATCATAAAATAAAGCTTAACCCCAAGAAATTGGCGGGATATTCAATCTCTAGGTCGGCCAAAAATTGGAATCAAGACCTAGGGTTTCATACATAAGAGCTCTCTTTCTTCATTAGAAAGGATCCAAATTTTGTTTTCAGGAACCTCATATGCAGCGAAAGAGCAGATCTTTGAAGACTTAAGCAACTCTCAACATTCATCCTCCAAGCATTCATCAAATCCATTCATTCACTTAGGGCTTTGAAGGCATTGAAGAGAAATAAGGCATCACCGACTGAAGATTGGCTTGTACCCCTCCCTTGGGGTTGGGTATGATTTCGTGTTGTTTTCATGTCTTTGCATAAGCCTCATTATGTCACTTACATTCATGCTTTAGATCACTTTGCATCTTGATTTGGAGCATTTACATTGTCATTTACAAGCAATTAGGGTTTACTTTCTAGGTTGCTCTAGTTTGCTTACTTGCATTTTAGATCTTGCACACACACAAGGTCTGCACACACACTACTTTTACAATACAACTTGGCTATTCATGGAGGTGGAAATCACCGAAGCTGGGGTTTGACTAAGGCAAAACCCTATATAGCCGCCCAAATACCTTTTTCAGATATAAGTGCAGATTTTGGGATTAAACGACGCCGCAAGTTGCAGATCCGAAAGAAGCAGACGAAGACTGAACCATACACCAAGTTTCAGAGTAGAAGACCAGGACAGGGGCATGGGGCACCCTTGTCCTACCAGGACAGGGGCGCTAGGTGCCCTGGTCCCTGGGACAGGGGCGCTGGGTGCCCTGGTCCTCCCGACAGACAGCAAGTTTTAGCATTTCCGACAGTTTTCCAAGTTGCAAAGTGGCAGTTTCAGGTGCAGTTTCGGGTGCAGAATCAGGATAGTCGCGCCCACGCCTCCGTCCCGAACATTTCACTTAGATTTTGACTCCAGGTACACATCTGCATTCTTGTCTTGTCCTTATGTTTGCAGCTTTCCATTGTTTAAGTTCAATTCTGCAATCTTGTTACTAGTTCATACTTGCATTTTGGGGTTAGGAATTGAACTTGCATAATCTTACCTTTCAATTACAACAAAGGAGTAGAAATCCTAATAGGTAGCCCGTGGCTCTCTCTTTCACCAAAAAGAAGTAGCCAATTGTGCGATACCTCTAGGCTCTTCGTATTCCGTAATGTGTGACAAAAGGTAGGATTAGGACATGTTAGCCTAGTCTTGCTTTTTCCCCCACACAAGAACATAAGCCCTTTTTCTCTTTTCTATTAAAGTTACATCTTCTAGTTTAGTTTTTCTTCTCATCATCATCCAGTCTCTTATAGTCCTCTCTGTAAGTGCAGTGAGAAGCATAATGTCCAATTCTACCACAAGAAAAGCATTTCAGAGGTAACTTACCTTTTTTATTTTCTAGTGCCTCGTTCCAATCTCACAAAGTTTGCCTTAGCTTCATCCATGTCTCCACTGCATTCTGGATCATCATGTCTTGAAACATTAAATGTTGCCTCATTATTTTCTTTTCTCTTCCTTTGTTTCTGAAATTTCAAAGGTTGCTAAGGTACCAGTAAGCTAATCAATGGTTTCTGAAATTTCAAAGGTTGCTAAGGTACCAGTAAGCTAATCAATGGTATACTTGATTAAATCATTTATTTCATGTATCACGCACCTCATTGCTTTGTAGGATTTTGGTATTATCAACAAAATGTTTGTAACAACATCACCTTCATCTAAATGTCCATCGATAGCTCTTATATCATCACCAAGTTCAGTCATTCTATGCATATAGTTCTCAACACCTTCATCTTCAAGCATTCTCAGATATTCATACTTCTACTTTAGATTCATCACCCTAGCCTATTTTGTCTTTGGATATCCTTCAAATTCCAAACACAACTTGTTCCATATAGATTTGGATTCTTTAAATGCTCTTACTCTTCCAAACACTGGATCACTTATACAATTGAATATTATAGCTCTAGTTTTTACATTTGTCTCTTGTAACATTTTCTCATTTGAAGTCCGAGAACCACCTTGCGGGGTTTTATATCCTATTTGAATGATGTCCCATATTCCATTCTATAATGTCTCCAAATGTGCCTCCATTCTCTCCTTCCAGTACAAAAAGTTTGTACCATCAAATATCAGAACTTTGTAATGCACGTCCTATGCCATATCAGATTTGCCTCAAGTGGTTAAGCTTACTTAAGAGGAACCTTTCTCTGATACCAATTTTTGAACCCAAGGTAGGATTGAGCGGGGTGAATAAGTCTAAACCAAAAATTAATGCAACACATAAACAATTAAACAACAACACAAAATCAACACATCAACACCAAGATTTTCTATGTGGAAAACCCAAATAGGAAAAAACCACGGTGAGCACCTACCCACAAAATATATTTCCACTATGTATATCAGATTACAATGAAAGAGCTCACTACTTTGGACTTGTAAACCAAGGCTAACTACTCTTGGGGAAAAATACAAAAATGACTTGTAGATGTGATGTTAACTACAACACAACAAGATACAACAAATTAATTTGAAAAGAAGGATCTCCTGATCATGAAGCCGTCCTTGATCTCTGCATCAAGCGACCAACATTAACACACACAAGTCTAACCTCATTTGTCAACATAATGTCTCACACTTCTACCACAGTCTCAAACAAATTGCATATCATTTGAACACAACTCTTCTTCTCTATCCTTCACTAAATTTCGCCATCTATATCCACATCACACACTTTACCATACTTGCTTCTTTGTGACTCACACATCACCATCCTTACATCAATTCTTTATATACATGATAGATCATCAAAACCTGAACCAAGTCGGCCTGAAACAAAAATAAATCTTCTTGACCAAAAACACACACACTAATCCACTCTAGGAGAAAGAGGAGACCAAAACACAACATCCTAAGCTCAATCCACCAATCCACAAACACTAGAATATAATCCACAACATTCCAACACATAATATGTCCACATAGACAATTAACGGACCAAACAATAATCTCCAATGCAAATAACTCTTATCCAAATCTCCACATGCTATGGTGGGACCCATGACACATCAAATTACCTTCGACAAATCATATCTGAACTAAAAATTAGAGTTAACATAGAATAACACAATTGGGTATAAAATATACCACAAGATCCAGAGAACACAGATATTTCCGTACCACTAATTTAACATATCCATAATGCCAAAAACATAACCAAAGAAGATCACAATATCAAGCAACATCAGTAACACTTCTCAGACTTGAACACTTTTAGAAGAACCAATAGAATAACGACAACACTAAAACAACAAGATATCTCTGCACAACAGACTTTTCAGACCAACAACTATTTGGAATAACAAGTTTGACATTAATAACAACCACAACAACACATACTTCCAACAATGCATTCATATGGTAGCATGACACTCGTCATATTCTCTTGATGATGATTATTAATGAATAAGACCTCCTCCATTTTAACGTCGACTCTGCATGATGGGTCAACCATATTAGCCATGATAGTGTTATCATTGATTTTAGTAGGGATATAGAGGGGAGCAGGCTCTTTGCTATACAACAAGTCTAGAGGTGTGAATGATATATCCAAACACCTTGTCCTATATCTCGGGGGATAAATCAAAGTGATATTAACCATATTGACATAAGGACAATCAATTGATGTAGGGTTAGATCATGCAAAAATAAAATTTGAAGAATCAAGTGAAAATCAATTAGTATAGATCATATGCAAATTACTATTTTTTTGTCAACAGACTTACTAGATTTTTGCTTTTTATCTCTAACCTGGATAGTATTGTTATCTATATGATCTTGGATGTTATGTCATAGATGCATGCAATTTTCAATATTGTGTCTAGTGACATGATGATATTGATAGAATTTTGAACAATCATACTAATGAGGGTATAGTCTATTTTTCAAAATCGGTCTAATCTTGGGGAGGGTCACTAGATTATCCTTTAATAGTTTTTTCATTATACTCAATTAAGAATTGAATAACTTAGAAAGTATCCAATTTTGTTGAGGATTTTGTATGTTTTATTCATTTGATTATGGAATTGTAATAACATTACTCACAACTTTTTTCTTTTGAGACCCAACCAAGGAAGACACACCTCCAAAAGTATCAACATGAGAATTTGGAGCAGAATCTCTGAACTAACTCATAGTGTGTTGATAATTAGTGAGTGTAGAGAAAAGATTGGTGAAATTTAGATACCTATTCAAGGAAAGGTTTTTCCTCAATATTTTCTATAGATTACAAATAAACATGCTTTGTAGATCAATGTTTGGTAGGAAAAAGGGGACTTTAGTTAATACAGATTCATACCTTGAGATAAAGTCAATGATTTTCTCATTCAACCTTTTTTTGCAATGAACAAGGTCAATGATGGTGACCTTATTACCAATGTTATCTTAGAAAAATTTGAGAAATGAATCCACCAAAAGATCAAAAGTTTAGATAGAATAATCAAGTAGAGCACTGTACCGCTCCAATGCGGTCCCTTTAAGGAACTGCAAGAATAGATTAAGTAAAATATGATCTTGACTATGATAATCACTACATAAAGTAAGAAAAGAATTAATGTGTGCATGAAGACCTCCATCATCATTATATTGATCAAATTTTAGATTCTCAACCCATTGAGCAAGGTTAGTTTTAAGGACATGCAAAGCCAACTAACTATGACAATAGTATGGTAGAAGAGAAGGTTGCTTAGTAGCATTTGAACGGTTAGCAAGCTCTTGTTGAAATTAGCCCATGTTATGCAATATGGTATTAAGAACAAGTCTAAGAGGTAGATTTTGCATGCCAACAAAGATATTAGTGTTAGACTTGTGTGAATGTTGTCATTGATGTCAAACCCCATGATCCAGTTAGGACCACATGTAGCATGTTGAGCAGCAGTGGAAGTCAGGTATGTATGTAATGTTGAGCAACAATGGAAGTAGGTATGTATATGATATGAGCAGCGAGGCATGTATGGTTTATAGGAGTAATTTACAAAAGATCCTTTGCTTTGGAATATAGTGTTATACTAGTCATGGTTGAGCTTTTCCCTTTGTATGCGGTGTTGGTATTAGTTGTGACAATTGAATTGCTACCTAGATGTTAGTATTGCAATATTATCCATGAATCCTATACTCCAAAATCTATGTAATTCGTATCTTGAAGATGAAAGTTTTTTTGCTTGGAATTTATGTTTATGGGTCCAACAAACCTTTGTTTTTTTCCTAGTAATTAAAGTGTGTGTTCTGATATTTAAGAAAGAAATGCGTAGAAGATCAGTGAAGGCCGACTTCGTTACCCTGTTTTGGTTGAGGGATATTTGAGTAATGTGCTTATTCAAGCAATGCATTATTTGTATAAACCTTTTGTGCTTGGATGACATATTATCTTGGTGTATGTGCTTACCAATATACATACATGTATGTGGATGTATAGATGGTGTGTGTGTTTGTGGCATGTGTACAAGAAAATAAGAATGAATGTGTGTGAGTAGTAGAGTTTGATGTGAGATATAGGTGCAAGAGAAAAGGTGTGTATAAGTGTGGAAAGTGCGAGTGAAAATAGTGTTGCAGTAATACCTTATCAGATCAGCTGCAAGAATTTGGATTGATAAATTGAAGACAGTGTTGTAGTAATCCCTTACTGGATCTGTTGCATGCAGTTGTGTTGGAAAGTTGAAGAAAGTGTTGCAAATATTTCTCACCGGATCTACTATAAGTTGTTTTGATATATAAGCTTATCTTGGAACTGACCTCATGTATTTGGAGATGCAATTTTCTTCATTTCACTTATTTCTATTCTAGTGAGCATTCTGACAATGAGTCATGTTGTAATCAGGCAGTGAGCCATCCAACAATAAGCCACCCCTTTTGTAAACTCCATATAACTAGTTGTATTATCTTGAGAGCTAACCCTCTCCATGGTTTTTCCCATTTGGGTTTTACACATAATTTTTTTGGGAATACTGATTCACCCCCCTCTCAGTATTCCAGTCCATTCAACCATTCAACAAGTAGCAATAGCATTAGTGGGAGGACTAGTACTAATACTAGCAATAGTTCTTTGACCAACACCAACACTAAAAGCATGAGCTGAAGATGTGGCAACAGAGCTAGAAGAAGGTTTTGTATACACCAAAGGAATTTGAGAAACATTAATAGTCAAAATAGTACCACCAAATAGAGGATTGATATTAGGAATTTTATCCACCATATAAACTGATACCCCAAGCATAGAAACACCAATATAAGGATCAATGTTGTTAGATTGAGTGTCCTAAGGATTAGGGACAAAATGAGACACATGAGAGCCTACTATCATAAAAAAATTTACTAAGCACCTCCAAGCCCTTATGATATGAGATGAGCATCTCTTTCAGATTGCTAATAACAAAATTTCCCAAGGGAATTCATTCTCCCATTTTAAAAAGTCTCCAAATTCTTTAAGTTCTCCACACGGGATTGAATTTGATTGAATGAAATCATCAAAATAGACTCATTATCTATGGGAGGAGGAGATCCCGAAGGGGTATTTATCAACATACTATTTTAGGATTTAGGTTGAGAGATAGTTGTAAATTAGAACCACCAAGACTTTAAGTAAGGGGTTGAGAAGAAAAAGGATCATTAGGATCTATAGTTTCTAAGAACATCAGACTAGGTCCTGTGGCAATATATCAATAAGGAGGAATGCTAGGTCTAGAAGTTCTCCTCACAACAACCCTTGAAGCATTTTGGGTTGTAAAGATCATAGATGAGCTAAACAATGCTATAAAAAACTTAAAGAACGCACAAGAGAGAAAACAAACAAAAGAACAAGTTCTTTAAGAAAAAGTGTAAAAGTTTTAAAAAAGTTTTTGAACCAAGAGGTGGGTTCATGTCGAGTTTGCCAATATGTAGAGTGGGAAAATTGAACCACTACAAAGGGTGGATAAACCCCACAAGGACTAAATAACCTCCTCTCCACTTAGAGTAAACCTCTAGGGTTATTTAAACTCTTGATTTACTTGCAAGGAGGAAAATATAGTTCAATAGACAAATGAATGTATTTTAATCGCATAACTTGAAAGTACTAGTCACATTAGATTGTCTGGTAAACTCTGTACACTCTCTATCTAGGACATACACATGGGTCTAGGATGACAACACAATGCGTATGTGTCCTGTATGGACTAAGTGTAGAAGTTTGTATAGAAAGTACAAAATGACTAGAACCAAATATTTTATGCATTGAAAACTATGAAAATATAGAATAAAATAGACTAACGAAAGGATCAAAAGGAAATCTCACAAAGGATCCAACAAATGTAGCATCCAGCCAACACAACACTTTCCTTCACCATCCATGCACATAGAAAAATGGAGATGAAAATGTTGGGGTTGTGATTTAGAGGTTTGCCACAATCAAACTCCTATTTCAATGTTTCCACCTCTACAGACAACCAAGATTGATTGATTTATAGATAATAATAGAGATTCAATAAAGGGAATATCATAACTATTATTCTTTCAAAAAGATGATAAAATGAACAATGTAACAAGCAAGAGAGGAAGGACTCCCCCTCAACACCAAGAAGCTAGAGCTTGCTAGAGTGAAGAAAAGAATGAATCCCTGAAGTAGCTAAAGCTTCTACAATGGTGGTAGCACAATGAACAAGCATAAAATAGTGGCAATATGTAGAAAAAACCAACTATGAAATGTTAGGAACACACGATAATTTAAAATATTTATTATAGACCAAGAGAGAGACAAAATGAAGGCAAAAAGGCAAGATAAAGGGGTCTAGAATACATCCTGACATTGGTGGTCATAGAAAGAGGCATTAGACTACCAAAATTAGTAGGTGTAATGTACCAATGGCCACCTTCGGTATGAGTATTCATGGGATGAATGTGTGACATGTGGATGTCTATATGGCACACATGTGTCTGTGAACATATTAGTCCAAGTAGTTAGGAGGACAGACAGAACAAGTGACAAAGTGGGTTGAGCAAACAAGCGAGGTGGAGGGTTGATCATCATCTCTAATTCAGCTTAAAGAGGAGGTGCCATGTGTAATTTATGACATTAGAATTATATCACATATATGTATACCTTGTATACAAGGATCCCATAATATTGGGTTGCACTTTTATTTTGAAAATAAATAGTCATGTAGTTGGAAGTAACATAATTGCATAAATGCATATGAATGTGTATAAACAAGTATGTAGATAAATATGTTGTTATTTCATCAAAGGAACCATGTAGGGTATGCATACATAAGTGCAAGCATGTGGATAAGTATATCACTGGATTGGAGTAGTCATTTAGTTTAAAGAATTGGTTAAATCTGCACATGGAATATGACCAAATACCACATCATACGAAGGATGCATAATCATAAATTTATTGGCATGTGTTTTTTTATGTGTTTTCAAGCAATGTTTTCAAGAAGGGGTGTTGAATATGGGTAAACAAAGAAGGATGATCCTCTTCTTGGAAAAATTGTATTTTTAAAGTGCTTTGTTCAAAGCCTAGTTCATTGAAATAGATAAATTTCCTAGAAAATTTACTTAATATGTTTCTTTTCCACCTCCCGATAATATGACAATGAATTATTATATATTAGATGTGCATGTAGATGTATCAAGTTGGACTATGTTTTTAATCTTACCATTGTTTCCAGGTAGATAGGCTCTTCATGTAGGGCCTATGTCTCTTCATGTCGGGAAGAACTCTGGGAAAACATAATTGCTTCATGGTTGGGTGGAAAAGAACCTAGGCCATGTTAGCATCCTCAACTTCTAGATGACTTATGGTTGGTGGCAAGAAAGGGTGATTGTATTTTGTGTATTTATATTTATTGTATGTTGTAACTCATGATGAATCAATATTACTAATGACATTTGTGCCAATGTTTTAATTGTATCTTATATATGTGGTTTTCTGGAACAAGCATTGGAACTCCAAGTTGTATTTCTTTATTAATCATTATTATTTATTGAGTTTTCTAATTAAAATATATCTCATGATTTGTTAATTGAGTAATTTAATCTATTATATGAGATATTAAGGGAAAATACCTTGCATTCTCCTTGAGAAGTTTATTATTTTAAGAAGGATCCTCATGGCATTTTTTTTTCTACATTTTTAGTTTGTATATTTAAAAAAAAAAATCATCTAAACCCCAAACTAAAATAAAATAAAATATATGTATATACATGTTTGTAATAGTGATATTAACATCCTTATATAATTTCATATTTATTTTCATGTTTATTTTTAGGAAAGACCCCTCAATATATATACATGATGATAAATGTCATAATCTTGTGCAAGTTCAAACCCATTTACCTAGATTTATCTACACATATCTTATGCTTAAAGCCCTACATGTCTCTTATTTGTGCACTTGTTTATAAATTTGACCTATTTTTTTATTCTTATACTTTTCCATTATCTAAGTCCTAGATACTTGTTGCCTATCATGACCCTACTTATATTTTTGATCCCAAGTCTACTATATGGTTGTGAGGTTATCCACAAAAGCACAAATGTAATTTTCCCTTCCCATTTTTGGCCTTGATGTCAAGATATTGACATTATTTTTTGATTATGTATCAAACGATGCATAGGTCATGCTTGTTGTTGCTTTGAGTGTTGCAATGTATTATTGGATTGCTTATATGTTTCAAGATGAGGTTCTTCAACATGTCGACTACTAGTGTTATTTGCATTGAGATATGTGTATTCCATTGTGTCAAGTTCCTTGCAAGGACTTGATTATTTTATTGGGATGGTATTTGTCGAGATGCATGTGTGATTCTTGGATGTTTGATTTACCATCATGTTTAATTTCTTAGATGTGTATTATTTTCATAGTGATTAAATATTGTCATGATTTATACCATTTAAATCTATTGAATTATTCTATATGATGATGTACCCTCTTGGGTGATTTTACTATTCTATGACTATTTATATACAGATTAGGTACCCTTGACATGTGCATTAATTGGTTATAGATATATGGTTATTTATCCACTTGGATACACAAGTTTGAGTTATTCCTTTATAGAGTTAACTTACCTTTATATCTTAACCAAGTTCCTTTCTAACCATATATGTCTTGGTCTCTACTACAATAAATAAATTGGTAACCCGTAGGTCAATCATGTCAAATTGAGATGAAAGTTAATATGTAATCTCTATACAATCATATTCATATTGTTATTGATTAACATCTCATCACCATATAAAATACTAAAAAATATGATAATTTTCAACTCAATTAAAAGTAAACATGATAATTATGTTTTCTATTAACTAATCCCAAATTCAAATCATAAACTTAACAAAATTCTATAATAACACCTCGAGTGATTTATTCAAACAAGAAAAAGACTTCTTCAATCCAAACCTTTTTTTATGTCTTTATTGGTGTATTTCTTAGTTTGATTCATGCAAATTTCCTTATCTAGTTCTCCATGTAGAAAGGACATCTTAGCATCAATCTCCTCAATCTCAAGATTGTATGCAAGTGCAATAGATAATAAAAACTTAATAACTAGAGAGAATATCTTATCAAAATATATTCAATCAACTTAAACCTTTTACCACTAGTCTCACCTTGTACTTTTGATCTTTCCCTTGAAACTATTGTTTTCTTACAAAAATATTTGCATATAATAGATTTCCTATCCAGAGGAAGCTTCACCACGTTCCACATATTATACTTTTCTAGTGAATCCATCTCTTTTTCCATGTCCTTTTTCCATAACCTCTTTTTTTGTAGACTCTAATGCCTTCTTCAATATTTTGACCATGTTTAAACTAGAAGTCAAAGTAACAATATACAAGAAATATTATATGCTTATACACTTTGAGTGCTTTATTTTATTTAGTATATTTCTTGAGTAGTGGAGTGTGAGGTTTTTCTTCTATATCCTCATCTAAAATCTCATCTACTTCAACTATATCAATAGGTTCTTGTTAAATATCTAGTGTAGATTTCTTAGTTTCTGGCTGTAATTGCACTATTTATTTCTCCTTTTTCTTAGGTTTCTCTATAGAAGATGATATGATATCTTTGAACATTGTACATTGTGACTTAACACAATATTCATCATCATAAAGTTTCAAAGATTATATCTCTTCACACCTTCACTATAAAAATGAAGATACACTTATCATCTTGTAAATCTAACTTGGATATATTTTCTTTAGGAACATGCATGCATGCATCACAATAATTAGTTTGAGAAGTCAAAGTGAGGCCTTATTTCATATCCCTAACTTCTTAGGGGTCTTACCCAGATGTAGAAAATCAGTTGATAGGATAATCAATATTCACTACTTGATCCAATTTTTTTTTTCTAATCTTGAACTAGAATAGTTTTATCCTTTTCCATCAATGTCCTAGATTCATGCATACTACAAAGAGGTGTATAGAATTATGTTTTATTTTACTATGTCATTGTACTTACAATTTTTTTTAGTCTATTAAATTGAATTATCCATATTATCTATTCTTAAACTCTTAATTTTCTTTTCACTTTGTCTTTCTAGAAGAGGTTTGAATTCTTTGAACTTATTAAATAAATCAAACTTATGCTTAAGAAATAACATTCATATTTTTCTAGGGATCATCATTAAAAGATACATAGTAAAGGGATTTGTCTAAGGTACACCAAAAAGGTCAAAAAATATAAATATTAACCAAATATAAAATCACTTCAAATCTAGAAGATATAGAGTATAATTTAACAAAATTTTATTTACCATATAAAATATTCAAAAAACTAAAATCCAAAGAACAATCAACAAGTTTCTTAATTATTTTTATAGACTCAAATACCTCTTTATACATTTTCCACCATTGTGGCCCAAACACTCATGCTACAACATTACATTTTAAACAAGAGGTTTCTAATGTCTAAATTAGAAGCTTTGTCAGTGCTACATTAATTCATGACACTTGCATTGTAATGCCCACCAAAATACCCCAGAGAAAATGGCTAAACTAACTAACAAATAGGAATAATTTTTTATAAAGATATCTACTAATGCATCATATAAATCTACTATTACTCATATGTATGAATCATAATACATCATGATTGCATGAACAACTTAAACATAACCATATTAATCATAGTAACATATATCACGAGCGGAAATAACATCATAATCATTATCATCTCAAATCATACATACATCCATTTACTCTCTCCCTAGGGTATTCCAACATCACTACTTACTAGTAACAACACATTAACACATCCATAACAAGAATTCATTAGCAACCATTACATTTAAGTTCTACTGAATTACTTTCTTCCTAACATGAGATTATAAGTTATCAAATGTCTATCTACATAACCCCATTAAATTCTAATTTCATTTTACAATACCAAAGAAAATATTCCCAATACCCATATCTTTCCATTATTCATCTATTACATCATGAGTCTATATACATATATCCTTCTTTTACAAATGAAACTATAATACTTCGCTAAGAATAACCATGACACATTTCATCAAGACTACTATCTACCAACATATGCAAGATTATAGCAACAAGTACTAATCTTCTTTCCAATTAGGATCTCATGCTATTATGCCAATTCAAGAACCATTTGATATAACAAGAATGCACATAATCTAATCATTAAATTTCCTAATCCAACATAAGATCTCAATCTTAACATAATGAACATTCTTACAACATGAACTATACAATGAATACAACACCCCATTCCTTTACAAGATCATACTCTCTACATCATCATGTCCTATTACATAATTATACATGGTTCAAGTATATTCTCTTTTACATTTATAATGTATTCATGATACAAATTACTATCTCAATACATATAATTTACCTCCAACATCCATCCAAAGAAGAACATCCCAATGGAAGAAGGCATCAAACCACCCGACCATGTGGAACCAAATAGGAACCACCCCCTGTGCTAGGAGATGACATGGGGTTCCAACTCACACTCAAGACTTAGGCTGACACTTAACAACAAAGGGATCCAACAAGACATCCACAAAGATAATCAACCATAGACAATGAATCAAATCCAATCACAAGACCAATCATAAATCAATAAACTCCCAGAGGCATAATCGATAAACAAGACATAAGGATAATGGAAACATGTAGGAAAGAGTGTCATCACATGCTAGCCTCATGTAGGATCCACCTCAACCTTGGAGACAAATAAGGGAGGTCGGCTTATCGCATTAACAGTCTTCCCAATCTTAGATCCCAAAACAACCTCCCTAGGACTCTCCATTGATGTACAAAGTCAAATTCATTATCTTGATTAAGTGAATCCTAATTACCCAACCCACTAATAAATTTATTAAATTTATCACTTGCAATTACAAAAGAAAACTCTTCATGTGCTCCCATTTTGTCTGGACCCCTTCCTAGAGGTCCATTGCTCATGACCATGGTCCTACACATGTAAGAGCCCACTCCCCCTATCCATGGACCAAGACCTTGGGGTGAAAATAAAAATAACATCACATGATCATTCAATCTAAAAGCATAAATAATGGCTATAATCATCCACAAAGAGCTATACATCAAGAACCAAGCCATGAAGCCAACAATGACAAATTACAACAATAGTAAAAAAGACTCAAGAAGGAAAAATATATATAAATAGGGGAAAAACATAATTCCAATAACATAAAATAATCCTCTACAACAAAGAACAACATATCCTCTCGTTGGAGCAACAATAGTCCATCCTCAAACATCAAGGATTAACTCAACTTGCTGGAGCACACTACAAATATTCAATGGACAAGTACAAACATTATTGCCGGAGCTGAAATGAATACAAATGCATCAAATATGAATAGAAAAATTCTCCAAGAATCTCAAACACATCTAATCAAAGCCTCTAGAATCAAAACAGATTGGAAAAACCAAATTACAAGGGTCAAAATTGTCAAAAAGCTCAAAATACCCATTCTGGGGTGTTTGAAACATACAGTGGTGTATATGACCATTAATCTAGTGCATATTATCCTTTCTATGGTTCTTTTGATAATTATTTTTGTGCATTTGAAATAGAATGTGAAAACTTAAGAAACGAGACCCAAAATGACTCAATCTTGCCTAGATTTGGACACATACTTCACAATGGGCACAATATCAATCCAGAAGAAACCAAAATTAAATGAAAACAAAGCTCTAATAAGGTCAAAAATACCAAATTCGAACAATTCAACAAAATTCATTGGCAATACATTGCACATACTTAGACAAGGACACAACCCTTCCTTAATCTACTCAACCAAAAGGAAACTTATAACATATACCATAATGCATTCATTGGAAACTTATAACAACACAATGCATTCATTGGAAACTTATAACAACACAACAAACATACACAAATGGCCTTTCCTGGCAATGCTCATACATAATCTCAAAATCAAATATAAATCCTTACCCCAAAGTATTCTTTTCAATTTACTAATAATAATAGTTTAATCATTCATTGCCAAATCTCCCCAAATAATCTTTACAGACATTGGCAAAAAATCTTCCTAAATTAAAAATTGAGAATAAGGTATGCAAAATCGACTTGGAAATTTAAGCAATGGCAAAAGAAATCTGACGAAGAGCAATCCCAGATCTAGCAAGCTCCAAATACGAATCCAAAATCCAAACCCAAAGCAAGAATCCTTCAAACAATTCTGAGCAATCTCCGACAAGCCAACCCCCTTGAATGCTCATAAAGCCCAATTTATAAAAATCATACTCAAAACTATAGGAAAATAATGACCAATCAAAACATTCGATTAAACTATATAATATACATACCATACACAATATCGAGGCAAGTAATATTTAATAATATTATTTACTTACCTCCCACAATCCAACCAATAGAGTAAAAGGGTAGGTAGAATATATAATATATCCAATACCATATAACAACAAGGTCAATACATATCTAATAGTAATAATATTATAAACATTAGTAAATTAATAATAAATCGAACCCAATAGGATAATAGGAAAGGTAATAAATATAATATCCAAGGGAGAAATAATAAGTCAAATAAAACTATATAAATAAACTCCACAATAATTTATTAAATAACAATAATTAAATAAAATCAAATAAATTATAAATCATAATTAAACAATAAATAATTAATTAAATAGACATTAACAAATAAATAATAAATAACTAGCAACAATAAATCAGTTAATTAAATAAATTAAGCTCAACTAATCATTAACCAAGCCAATAAAAATAAATAATCAAACTATAATATTAATGCTATATTAATCAAATGATAATTAAATATCAATCACAAACAATCACCTCAAGGCAATCGGACATGGGATTGAACAATGACACAAAACTCTAACCACCGACTTGTGCCACAACACAAAATTGACAAAGTGAACAAGTTTAGCCTGGAGTGTAAGAGGGAAACATATGCCCTCTCCAACAACTTGCCATTGGGATAAAGATACACTCAAACCTATGAGACTAGGTGGAGTCGATGTCTAGTACTTGCAAACCTGCATCCACCACTAAATGCAATACAACATATATACAACACATATACATCATAAATGATCAGGCAAGTGATAGAGAATCACAATTTCATATCATGCTCGCAATGAGTGGTATGCCATTGTCTCTAATTATGAAGACACTAGAAGACAATCACTATCATCAACTTAGTTATCATAATCATAGAGTAGGGTTAGCGTAATCATAAAATCATCAAAATCCCATAAGCAATACGATCCATCATAAATAATGAGCACATATAAACCATCAAATATAGGTCCATCATCAATATAGTGTATGATGTATCAATCGTCCACATAAATCATCAAATAACATATGTCCACATAAAGTATCTAGTATCATCAATACCATCTGAGATAGAAATAGAGTCATAACCATGAATCAAAACATGAAATAAGAATTCATATATGTCTATCGATGCATAAATCAAAATGCAAGCCTAGGAGGGACACTACATGCATAAAATTTGAATAGAGATCCAATGTGAACTCCTTTAGCTAGAATCACAACTTCTGCAGAATTTTACATTGACATCCTCGCTAGAGTCAACCTACACTACTACATCACTAATTCTAGTTATATAAATCAAATTTATAGTTAGACCAAGAATGTATGATATACTAGAGAGGGTTTTCATACTTCTATATAAAAAAAGAAAAATCTTCTCGTAACTTAAATACTTTGAAATAAACGATGTCCTAAAATAATTTATCTCCATTAAATCCTTCATACTAAACAAACTACTCCTTGTGGGAAGTCATGTAGCATGAAGCACTAGAATTGATAAGTCTTGGATCAATGCATGCATGTGTACTAAACAATGCCAAGAGATCATATTGGATTATTTTTGCAAAAGTTTTAGAATATGAATCATGAACAAAATTAGTATTTTCCTTCTTCTCTTATAAAATTTATGAATATCACCTTTCTTCTCATAATTACATCATTTCACTTTTGAATTTCCTAGACACTTGGATCAATCTTTTGACTTAGATATAATATCCCCTTTCTTGTTATTGCCTTTCTTCTTCAAATGACCTCTCATGAATAAAACATACTTGATGGATAAAAAAAAATTCAACATCATTTCTTCAGACAATAAGGAACCCACCTTCTCCTTAAGTTTTAATTTGGGGCTAATGCTACCAATCACCATCACAAGGTTGTGCTAAGAATATAGTAATCAACACATCGTAATGCATTATAATCTTCATCCATATTACATTTATGGACTATAGATGATTCATGACAATGTTGAATTTTTATATGCTTAGCAATGGGCTCTCCATCATTCATCCATAAAGAATATATCTTCTTCCTTGGAAAAAGTTTATTTACTAGAGATTTAGTCTAGTAAATTTATCCCAACTTCGTCTACATGACTAGAGTGGAGACTTTTCTTGAAACATTTAAGAACACTAAAGTTGATAAAGAAAGAGTAACCAAGCTTCTTACATTGTGTTCCACCACTTAAATTCAATCTTCATAAGTCATCGTTGTAAGTTTTGAACTAGAAACTATATCTTATAGGTCTTTATCTACAAGCAAATCTCTAACCTTATAGAGATCATTAGTTCCATTGGACTTTTTGACCTCAAACCTTCCACTAGACATTGCCACCACTTTATATCTAAAAAATAGGTCCTCATGCACAAGTCCCACTTAACCAATAATTAATTTTAAACTATTCTTAATCCTCTCATGGGTCTAACACTTTGCCAAGCTCGAATACTAAATGAAAGGAAATAATGCTTCAAAATGCAATAATATCATACTTAATTATATGATGAAAGTAATATAATTATTATGTATGTAAAAATAATTTTAGTAGAAAGATACTTACTTGGAAATAGAGAAGAGAAGAACAATAGAATATAGGAGATACCCTAGAAAAAAACCCACAAGAAAAGAGTCTCATTTTATTAACAACAATGAAAGGATTAGAAAACACTTACACACATGAACTCTTATTAGAAGATTTTCAATCCTCCTTTAAGGAGACAGTCTAACAACATAAGTAATTTTCAAAACATCTAAAGAATCTAACACTTGTCTCTACTTTCAAAACTTGCAAAGAGAATTCGTTTTTGAATGAATAAACCACTCATCCAAGACTTTTTATAGAAAAGAGCAATTCAATTAAAAGCCAAAAGTCCTATCCAAAATCATGGGCTAACCAACATGACACCTTATCAGAGGTTCAAAAATAATTTCATGAGGTGACACGTACTTCCAAAAGATATCTTAGAATAATTTCAAGATGTATACAAACAAATATACACATTACAACAACTACATTTAAACTGGATGATTCCACCTTAATGATTGTATCTCTTCAACAAATGTGTCACATCTCAACCAAATTTATTCTTATATTTTCTTGCCATCTTGACTTTAAGCATACCCAATCAATACTCCATGCAACAACCCTAAAATGTAAGGTGCACAATACTTTTGAAACATAAATGAGTGACATTTAATCTATGTGGAGACAACTTAGGCCAATCAAATTCAATTTGTAGATCATACTATAAAGAAGTTGATGTGGCTCGAATGCCTACCATTTGAAAAGGGTCGATGCTTATGTGAAAGATCCTTATTAGTCTACGAGTACAAAAGCAATTCCATGGTTGGATTAGGTGGCATAATCAATTGCTTTCTACACAATGGTGAAATATCAACGTACTTTCATGCATATTCCAGGATCATGTTAGGCCAATCAAATTCAATTTGTAGATCATGCTATAAAGAAGTTGATGTGGCTCGAATGCCTACCATTTGAAAAGGGTCGATGCTTATGTGAAAGATCCTTATTAGTCTACGAGTACAAAAGCAATTCCATGGTTGGATTAGGTGGCATAATCAATTGCTTTCTACACAATGGTGAAATATCAACGTACTTTCATGCATATTCCAGGATCATGTTGCATGCCTTCCACTAACGACGTTGATTGTTCTACCATGGAAAATAATTTTTCTCGTGGGGCCGAGCTGATATAGTGGTGCATGTGGATAAGTCTCTTTAGTTGCCTGCTTAGTGCTTTCCTACTTGAAATTTTGTAGTTCCTGGTTGGTTCTTCATCAATGTGGGGTACCATCCAGTTCATATGAGCTTCCACATGTTTCACTTTGTCGTTGATTTTAAAGACAGACAAATGGCCTGCCATCCACATGAATCTTCCACTTATTTTCCTTAGAGGAGGGGCCCGTGCTGTTTTGGCGGCCATTAATGCGCTCAGGTACACCAACTGGGATCATGCCAGAAGACAAATGCAAGCAAAGTTTGTTTAGGAGTGTATGAATATGTTCAAGTGGATTATTTGGAGCTATTTATCTTCCTTGTGTGGAATCCCCATTATCAATTTATTGTTATTTTATGCCCTTATTTTGACTAAAATGTGGATGTTTAGTTCGTTGTTCTTCACGTGGTCATCAGATCAGGGGAGTCTTTCTTTTGTATTAGAAGTGCTCATGCTCAAATTGATGATCTTGCACTCTCTCAAGTATTATACTAGAAAACCCTTCTATAGGGCTAGCTTCTCCATAAATAATATCATTTTAGAAATATTTGTTTCTATGTTTCTAAAGTCACATTTGGTGACTTCAAACATCTTATCACTAGATGTAAATGTGTTTTTTAAGAAATCATGAGTATTTCTTTATCATTTGCGGATCATTAAGAACTATTGAATTGTATGATGTTTTATATTTAATGAATGTTATATTAGTTTGATTTTGAGAAGGATTTTGATTCATTTGTTAAGTTTGTATCAAATATTTGTTGTTGTTTTTATTTTATTTTAGATATTATTGATAATAAATGAAATGTTAGTCATTAAAGATAATCGATCACAATAAACATATTGAAGCATATTTTCTTATAGTTTGTAGGGTAATTTATTGATGTTTGTTGCAACAAATTTTAGGAAGTTATAATTGAACACATAGATGAAAAAGTTAAATGGATGCACATTTATATTCAAAGCTTGTTAAATTAGATAGCTCTATCTATAATTTAAGATTCTAACTAGAAAGCCTTAGCAAGTTAGCATTACAATTGATTATTGAGAAAGAATTGAGATATCTTCATGCATTAGGTGTAACTTGTCTTTTGGGTTTGAAATATTTATTTCTCTTTAATTATGCTATAGGAACTCAAGAAAATCCTTTTAATATTAGAAATTTTAAGTGTAGAAGAGTAACTATTTTCTCTTTTAAATAGACCAAATCCACTTATATTTTAATAATTAATTTTACCTAATGCATAATTTGACAATCTATTAGAGTCATATTTAGACAATCTTCTATGATTAGGTAGTGATCTTGGAGAAGCAACACGCACTAGGAAAAAAATGTCTAAGAACCATAGTATTTCATGCTAGAAATAAAATAAAACAAGATCAATTGAATATGTAACACAACTAAAATAGATTATCAAATATCTAGAATCTAAAACAATTCTGAACTATAGAGGGAGTGCCTTGTTCATATATAGTTATTAAAGCTATTCACCATATATAAGTTCACGGTCGTATGGAAATAGGCCTCTTTGAGTAATAATTATAGTATTATTTTTAAGAATTTAATGGTGTTCATATTAATTGAGAATCAAAAGTCTAATAATGAGGTAAATCACTAGTAGGAAACATAAAAGTGTCTCATCCTTCTTAGGAGGAATTCCCAACTTATCCCACTAAAAAGTGATATAGCAATAGAAACTCATACAAGGAGACAAATACCAACCAATGTAGTTTATTTGGAGAGGTGAAAACCAACCAATGTGGCTTTTGGGATATCATATTGAACTCCTATCATGGCCTCTTCCAATACTCATTACTATATAACAATGAGAAAAAAATGATACATCCTAGGAGAAACCCTTACTACAATGCAATGATGATTGTCCTTTAGTTATGAAGGTACATTTGTAAATTAATAACTTCTAGGGTCACTTAATTGACCTTAACTTGAATTTATCAAATAATAATCAATTTTGCTTACAATTAAAAAATATTTATCAACAAAAGCATTGAGAAAAGGGAAGAATTTCTATATTTCTAAATGACGAATGATATTTCCACTCAAAAAGCATGCCAAATCTAGGTGAAATTTTCTAAGAATTTGGGCCAATCTCCCAAAAGAATAATATCTGATGACTAAGAAAACTTTTAGTGGCCATATGTTGCCATTTGACTATTTTTCATATCTCTATCTCCTATATATTTTGATATTTTCCCAATTCGCCTACATTTGATATATTTTCCCTAATCCCAAAATTAAATCAACTCAAGCTAGAAATTTTAAATCTTTAAGATGGACACTTATCGTGCTATTATATATAAAAAAATGATCTCCAATCTCTCTAGTTTATTATGGGACATTATAAATTTTAATGTTTCCCATTTAAACTTTTTTTTTCAAAAAAAATATATATTGATAAAAAATTAGACATGAATAACCATAAAAGTTATATATTAGTTATTATATTTAGTCACTAAATTATAAAAATAAGATACAAGGAAAAATATTTACCTTCAATCTAAAATGCGATTTTAACATTTAAAAAATTGTCTAGGGCATTATTGTTCTTTGTAATGGATTCTTGGGGGTCTCTATAAAATATTTAAGAGGTGATTTGATAATTTATGCATTGGCTATGATAGCTTGGTTAATATTGAAAGGGTTAGAAAAGTCATGAATAAAAGTCCATCTAGATTTGTCTCTAGAACAAATTAAAAAAAAGTTCTTAATTATCTCCAAGTGTACACAAAAAGGGCACTTGAGTCTTGAAATATCATGATAGAAAAATAAGGTCCCTAATTGTAATCCCTAATAAATGACACAAGAAAAATAAATAAGGTTGGGTTCTAACATTTATTTCTATAAATAGTTTGAAATCAATGGTTGTAACATTGTGTAATGAATTTGAGACAACATCGATCATTCAATTTTTGTACCATAAAAAAGTGGTGAAATCCAAGCATAGCCTTCACTAAGTGTATAATTCCGAACAGAGTATTTGGGAACCATTTTTAATCATTCCACGATATACACATGGTTTAGATCTCAACATTATACTATACATAAGGAATAAAAGCCTTCAATATTTTTAATAAAGTTTTCTTAGTCCTACTTGTTCAATTTATACTTAGACTTAGCTTCTAGCCATATTAAAATTGGGAGAATCTTTTTTCTACCTTATAAGAATACCAAATATGATTTGTAATAATAATATTTAAGTATAATTGAAGCAATAAAATAAGGGAAAGTTGTTGGGAATTGAATAAAATTATGTATATTAAACTTTATCAATCATAAAGTGTAGTGTTGTGAATTTTACTCCTTAATTGTGAGCCCAATTTTAAACTCTCCTTAGCACTTTCTTTAGTTTTCACTCCCCTAAAATTTTGTAGGACCATTTATAGCCTAGAATTTACCCCCCAAATGGAGGAGATGTGTCATATTCTATTTTAAAAAACTTAATTATATTATTCCACATTTAATTATCATCAAAAACCAAAATTAGGATCGAATATAACATCACATGACTATATTGTTGCATCTCCCTTTCATAAAACTCATTTTGGCGGGGATAGGGTATAGGAGTTAAGAAAATACAACACCATAGGAGCCTAAATAATCTCTGCAAGCTGAAAAACTTGTTACAAGGAGAAGCAATGAAGCAAATCACAGAAGGAAAGAATACACAGGAAAAATATGCTCCAAAAGATGAGAGCTCAATAATCTCCAAAATGTATTGTCAATAATAATCCTTCTTCATACAATGAAAAGAAAGAACTCAACCTTTAATAGGTCAAGAAACCCTAAAAAGGGAAAACCTAGGTTTGCACATAATAATTAATTAAAATAATTAATTATATGCACCTAAAGTTAGCTTAAGTATAAAAGAGATAAAGGGAACTAAAATAATTAAACAAATATTGTTTAATTAATCAAGTAAATACCCGAATACTCTAACACCCCCCCTTAAGCTAGACTTAGGGAGAAGCTAAAACCTAGAACAACTATTGAAAGCAATAAAGATGGGTCCCGACAACAAGGCCTGATCAAGTACCCAAATACCATGAAATCTCTATGAACTGGAGAAATAGAGAATACCACGTGGGAACAAAACTCTACTCCAAAAAGAGATGAAAAAGAATATCACTGAAGCATGAAGAACCTGCAAACTCTGTCGAAGAATAACTGCTGATCTGGAGAACCTCCACTGAACTAGAACATGACCAGGTAGAGAAGACTGTAATCTGCATGAGAGGCCTCAAATGACACTAGTCGAATCAAGAGGCAAACAAGGCAAAACAACTGAAATCGAAGATAGAGATGGCATGAGAAACCAAAGCTTGAAAAGCTTATCAATCGAACCACGGAAGCAGTAGAACCAATAGGATAAACCTCCCCATAATGCAGAAGTGGGAGAGGGACAGGAACACTGAAAAGGACAGCCAAAAACAACTGCATGATGAAGAACCAAGAACATCAAAGGTGCTGAGACACATCATCATGAGTTGAATGTCGTGGAAGGAACAATCACTTGAAAAAGGAAGATGGCAAACAACAGGCAAACATCAACCCCCTCATGGCACTTGATCAATAGTGCATGTACAACAAGACACAAGATATGTAAGATTCCAAGTAAACAATGCATGATGGCACTTTATCTCAGTGTGTTTGCATAAATACAAGCTACAATGATAAGAAGACTTGAAATAGAAACGAGAATCAAAATGGAGACACCCTACTCAGAAAAGAGATCCCAGGACCTGAAACAACCACGATATCAACCAGAGTGCTAAAAAGAAAAAAACTAAATAAAATATGCATGGATTAGAATCTAGAAATAAAACTCATATTTATGGAAATTAAATGACACACGCTTTCCGAAAATATAAATTTTTCAAAAAATGAAGGTCAGATGCTCATTCTACGTCTCCCGGAGTGCAAAACCTAGACCTCATTTGACTGTAAAAAAAAAATAGTCAAACAGAAAAATTGGGAAAAATTACCAACACCATGAGGTTGGCCTCGGAACCAGCTTTCCGATGCCTATTCGTTTTTGAAAAAATGACTCTGTATGCCCAAGATAGGGCCAAAAAATAAACCCCCCCTTGAAAAAGCCAAAAAAGGGGGTCTGGTGGCCAGTGGGTGGTCCGGTGGCCAGGGAGCGATGCTCTGGTGGAGGCCGGGTGGTAGGGCAGAGCCTCCCCGAGAGCTGGGTAGAGCGGAGTGGCCGGGCCAGGTGGAGCTGAGCGGCAGGGCCAGGTGGAGCGGCGGCCGGGGAGTGGAGCGGCGGTCGGGGAGTGGAGTGGCGGCCAGGCGTGGGCGACGAGCCGGGGAGCTGAGCGGTGGGGCTAGGCTAGGCAGTGAGCCAAACAGAGGAGGCTGCATAGGTAGCAGCCAGAGGTAGAGGACTGGGCGGTGGGGGCCGCAGGCAGCGACCGTGGGGCCGGCGGAGGCCGGGAGGTGGTAGCCGGGGAGTGGGGGGCCGTAGGCGGCGACGAGTGTCGTCAGAAGGAGGCCGAAAGGGGGATGGTGCTGAAAAGTACAAGGAGGCCAATAGGGGGTGTGGGGCCCGAGGTCCTGTAGGGTCTGTGGAGCCAGGGGGCCCATGGTACCTTGCGTACTATGGGATCCCCCCCCCCAAAAAAACTTTTCCCAAATTTTTTTTTTAAAACAAAACCCTATTTTTTTACTTGTTTTTTTTTCAATAAATTTTTTTAAAATAAAATTTCGGCCTGCATTCCATAAAAAGGCAAAAAAAAAAATTTCAAAATTTTTTCTGAATCTGCGTGCCAGGGCCGTACGACCTAGATCTGAGAAAAAAATTCATCTAGAGGCTCAGGAACCAAAATAGGTTGAATTTTATATGACCATAGGGGTTTTCGGGCCTTCGGAGCATGATGGTGAGGTCCGTTTAGGCCCAAAGTGCTCAGAAAAAGGTCAAACCCTAGGTACATAAAAAAATTCCTGAAACCCCAGATCTGCTTCTAAAGCAAAAATTCTCAAAACAAGAACAGGTAGCTGAAGATCTGAAGCTCTGATACTATATAGGAGTTGAGAAAATACAACACCAAAGGAGCCCAAATAATCTCTGCAAGCTAAAAAACCTGTTACAAGGAGAAGCAATGAAGCAAATCACAGAAGGAAAGAATACATAGGAAAAATATGCTCCAAAAGATGAGAGCTCAATAATCTCCAAAATGTATTGTCGATAATAATCCTTCTTCATACAATGAAAAGAAAGAACTCAACCTTTAATAGGTCAAGAAACCCTAAAAAGGGAAAACATAGGTTTGCACATAATAAGTAATTAAAATAATTAATTATATGCACCTAAAGTTAGCTTAAGTGTAAAAGAGATAAAGGGAACTTAAATAATTAAACAAATATTGTTTAATTAATCAAGTAAATACCCGAATACTCTAACATAGGGTACCCACAACCATGTCCCAACAAAATATTTCAATATTTCAAATATTTTGAGTGTTGGCCTCGACATTATGAAACCCGGTCTTAATTTTTGTTTATGATAATCTTATGTCATATTTTTTTACCAAAAATCAACCTTGTGGCTCATATAAAATTTAGTACCATTTCTCATTTGGGTATACGATATTTATGATAGTGAAGAGCTATGAAATCAATCAGACAGGTCTATAAATATGGAGGGTAATCTGTAACATCAAGTTTTCAACATTGTTCATTCACCATTACTGTAAAGATGTTTGAAGCTTCAAGAAATGCTAGAGGATGATAGGGAATTACTAACTGATCATTGGCTTGTACCTCTCCTCAAAGGTTTGGTATGATTATATGTTATTCTCACATTTTTATATGTTAATCTCCAAATCTAACATTAATCATTTATTTGATGTTATTTACCTATTTATGCACTCTTGAATTGGTTTGTACATGACTTTTCAATTGATTCATGTAGGGCTCACTCTAACACACCTAAGTAGGGTTTTCATTTATGTTTATGCATTTTATTGCCTGCCACAATCTTAGACACACTTAAGGTTCAAAGAACACAAATTTTTGTTTCAGATCCAATTCAGCTATTTGTGGAGGTAGGAATACCAAAATGGTGGCTCAACTAAGGAAAGATCCTATATATCCACAACCATTTTCCCTCTATTTGTTCTTGTGTAGGCATTGTTCTAGAATTTTATGACATTCTACAAGTTCAAGAAGATTGAGTTTATATAGATAGAGACAATCACAATAATTTTAGGAAAAAGGTTTGGATAGGGGTGTCCAATGCACTAGTCCTACACATTTTTATATTAGTTTTGACGAACAATAGTTCTATATATGTTGATCCAATAATTACTATAGTTTGGACACCCTTTAGACTAGGGTGACCAACACATGTGTTGGCATTTTTAGGTGAGCTAATTGTAGTCATGGGTGCCCCTATGTATCTTTGTTCTATTTCCATGAGTTTTAGTGGCTTCCTGTGTGTCTGTAACTATATTTCAATAGTTTAAATAGTCATTTATTCATGCTTGTATACTTAAGTATCTGATATTTATATCAAAATCTAGGTTGTTTGACTATCTTTGATTAGAATTAGTCAAACTAGACACCTTTGGTCCATTTGTAACCCAATGTTTTATGGAAGAGAGGTTGGTTTTGGTTAAATTACTAGTACCTTTTACAAATTCACACATGGAAATTATTGGACCATTGGCCCCTCTTTCAATTGTATCCTTGAGACATGCATTTACCTAATGACATGCTATTTAAGTGAAGGGGTTCATCTAACACCATGACATCCCAGGAAACTATTAATGAACTTAAATAAATTTGATAAGATGGATGGAAACTTTCATATTCCTATCAACACGTTTGGGCTCCATACTAGGATTTTAAACTATAATTAAATTAAATTCTATTATTTCATTTTTTAGCAATATACCAAATAGACACTAACCCTTTTTTACATAGTTTTAGAAATCATGTTCAACTATTAGATAAAATGGTGGCAACCATAGGATTCTAGAGATCAATAGATAAAATCCCATTAGTTTCCTAGAATTAGGAGGATGAAAACCCTTGGACTTCATGAAGTAAAATCCATAAGGTGGGCACATCTATACTTTAAGGTTGAAAGATTTTAACATTTTGTGTATTTAGAATTTGTGCATTTTTTAAATATCTTTATAATATTAAAATCAACAAACCTTCCACAAAATGTATAAAATTATTTCAAGTAGGAATTCATTTGAATGAAATACTTTTCTATGAAATGTTTATGTAAATAAATATATTCTATTTGTTATGGTTATGTTGGATCTAATAATTTCACATGAATACTTATTATGGTTATTTTAGATCTAATCATTTTATATGATTATTTTTGGTTGATGCTATCACAATTGTATTAAATTATTGATCTTGATAAATTGTAGGATATATTAAATTGTTGACACGGGAAGTCTATTTAGTAATTTTATTTGAAGAAACAAATGTAGATCATTTTCTATATAAAATGATACAAATACAAAATATCCAAGATAAAATGATCAATTTGTTTGAGCATGGGTTACAAGAGTTACATCCTCAAAGCAACATCCATAACCTATTTCTAGCTAAAAAATCACAAAAATAAGAGATTCATAGTCTTTGTGGATTCCCAAAGGGAATATGGTTCTTTGAAATCTAAGGTAAGATTCAACATTTACTTGGAGAGAATTATAAAAAGGTCTCATAATAGAAGAGGTTTGAATGATGATAAAAGATATTTGAATTAGATAAAATAAAGATAAGAACAAAGATTGAACAAGCTCCAAAAGAGAATAATGAATCCACATTAAATGCTGAAGATAAATATCCCTTAACTAAGAAAATATTTATGATTTCTAATGAATTTAGAAATCAAGTTTTTTTTACTTAATAGAATATATGAGAAAATAATATTACATGTTTAATTAAATATTTTCTAATTACAAATGTTGTTCTAGTAGTTCCAAATAATATCCACAAAACACCTATAGATTAACATTTTAAGATAAATGCATTGATGAAAATGAACCCATAAAGGATGGTCCCATTGGTTCTTATTTGTTACTTGTATTTATTTTAAGAATGAAAATGTTTCTATGAATATCTCAAAATGTATAGATAACTAAAATGATGTAATCATTTTTATTGTTTCCTTGATTACAACTTAGAAAATAAAGAGGATAATAGTCAAAATGTTTATTACACCAATTTCATATTAGATGATTCCACATCTTTTGAAATCATGGAAAGTATTATAATAGTAGTAAGAGGTGATTAATAAAAAATTTAGTAAGGGAAACACATATCATTATGATTTGTCTAATATTTTTCATGTAAGTTGGTGTTGAATCATAATGATATAACCAATGAAATACAACAAGGGAATATTAAGATACACATGAAGGTTAAAATTTGTAATGGGATCAATATAATTATTTTTGATACATCCCTCATTCCATGTGTGACAGTTGAGAAATACAACACCACAGGAGCCCAAATGATCTCTGCAAGCTGAATAACCTGTTACAAGGAGAAGCAAGGAAGCAATAATAGAAAAACAAATACATAGAAAATATGCTCAAAAGATGAGAGTTCAATATTCACAAAATATGTAATGTGATAATCCTTATAATACAATGAAAAGAATTAACCTCTAATAGGTCAAGAAACCCTAAAAAGGAAAACCTAGGCTTGCACATAATAATTAATAAAAGAATTAATTATTATGCACCTAAAGTTAGCTTAAGTGTAAAAGAGATAAAGGGAACTTAAATAATTAAACAAATATTGTTAAATTAATCAAGTAAAGACCCGATTACTCTAACACCCCCTCTTAAGCTAGACTTAGGGAGAAGCTAAAACCTAGAACAACTATTG
Source organism: Cryptomeria japonica (assembly GCF_030272615.1). Taxonomy (NCBI): domain Eukaryota; kingdom Viridiplantae; phylum Streptophyta; class Pinopsida; order Cupressales; family Cupressaceae; genus Cryptomeria; species Cryptomeria japonica. The sequence goes on along the minus strand of NC_081407.1, from coordinate 840,453,157 downwards.
AAAGCAAGAAAGATGGGTGCCGACAACAAGGCCTGATTAGGTACCCAAAAACAACCAAATCTCTATGAACCAAAGAAATAGAGAAAACCATGTGGGAAAAAAAACTCTACTCCAAACAGAGATGGAAAAAGCAAGAAGGACTGAAAAAGCCCCCAAACAAGAATGTTCCAAAATGATAGGAACAAGAGAAGATCAGAAGAATCATTGAAGCATGAAGAACCTGCAAACACTATCGAAGAATAACTGGTGACTTGAAGAACCTCCACTGAAATAGAACATGACCAGGTAGAGAAGACTGTAATCTGTATGAGTGCCCTCAAATGACACTACTCGAATCAGAAGGAAAACAAAGGCAAACAAATGAACTCGAAGATATAGATGGCATGAGAAACCAAAGCCTAAAGAGTTGATCAATCGAACCACGGAAGCATTAGAACCAACATGACAAACCTCCTCATAATACTGAAAAGGGAGAGGGATAGGTACACTGAAATGAACGACCAACAAGAACTGCATGACAAAGAACCAGGAACATCGAAGGCACAGAGAAAGTACATAGTGTCGTGGAAGGAACACTCACTTGACACACAACATGAGGTGAATGTCATGGAAGGAACACTCACTTGACAAAGATGGATGGAAAACAAGGAAAACATCAACCCCCTCATGGCACTTTATAAGTAGTGCATGTACAATAAGGCACAAGATGTGCAAGATCCCAAGTAAACAATGCATGATGGCACTTTATCTCAGTGCTTGTGCATAAAAGAAGCTACAATGATAAGAAGACTAGAAATAGAAAGAACAGCCAAAACCGAGACATCCTACTCAGAGAAAAGATCCCAGGACTTGAAACAACCAAGATATCTACCAAAGTGCTGAATAGAAAAAAACTAAATAAAATAGTCCTGGAGTAGAATCTGGAAAGAAAACCCATATGGCTAGAAAGTACATAGAACAAGATTTCCAATGATATAAAGTTTTCAAAAAACGGAGTTCGGATGCTCATTCTACGACCTCAGAAGTGCTGAAAAGAGACCCCACTTTGATTGGAAAAAAATATAGTCAAATAGAAAAATTGGAAAAAAATTCCAACACTACGAGGTCCAACTTAGAACCATCTTTCCAACGCCTATTCTTTTTCAAAAAAATGACTCTGTTTGCCCAAGTTATGGCAAAAAAACCAACCCCCCCTAAAAGAGGCAAGAGGGAAGTGCAACGGGGGCAGGGCCGGGTGGAGGTGGCTCGTGGGTGGTGCTCTGGTGGCGGGTGGGTGGCACAGTGGTAGCCGGGTAGTGGAGCTGCGGTTTCTAGTAGAGGAGCCATGGTGGCCGACATGGGGGGTGGGACAAAGACAATGGCGACCGGGCGGAGGGTTTCCGGAGGGCACGGGCGGGAAGGCCGGCAGCGACCGGAGGAGAAGCAGTCACAGGGGAGTAGCGGGGCCGGCGGGGGCCGGAGGAAGCGCTGGCAGGGGCTTGTGCTGACAGCGGCGGCAGGGCCTACGACATGTCAGGGGGCCCCACAGTACCCTGCGTACCGTGGGGAGCCCCAAAAAAATAGATTTTGGAGTTTTTTTTTTATAAAACTTGCCGATGTTAATAATTTTTTATTTTTTTATCATAAAATCATTCGGTTTGCAGCCATAAAAAGGCATTTTTTTTTTGAATTTTTTTTCTCGAACGGTGTGCCAGGGTCGTACGACCTAATACGGGAGAAAAAGAAACTCTTAAAGGCTCAAGAGCAAAAAATGGTCAAATTTTATATGACCATAGGGGTTTTTGGGCCTTCTGAGCACGATGCTGAGGTCGGTTTAGGCCCAAAGTGCTAAGAAAAGAAAGACCTATCCTTAGGTGCATAAAAAAACTTCCCGAAACCCCATATCTGCTTCCAATGCAAAAAATTCTCAAAATAAAAATAGATAGCTGTAGATCTGAAGCTCTGATACCATGTGATAGGACCAGAGCCAAGATAGAAAACAAAGATAAAAGTAGACTTCCTATTAGTGACATCACCAGCCCAATCTGAGTCAGTGTAGCCAACAATGTGAGGTTCCCCTGATGTGTAGTGAATGCCATGAGAAATAGAGCCTTGAATGTACCGCAAAATACATTTGGCAGCTTGCCAATGACTCTCATGAGGATCATGGGAGAATCAAGAGACAAGGCCAACCACAAAGGAAAGATCAAGATGAGTATGTGTCAGGTACAACAAACTGCCAACCAACTACTTGTAAAGTGTAGATTCAACTGAAGGAGTGGGACAAGTAGTAATCAAAACAACCCCTGACTCAAAAGGAGTGGCAACAGGCTTGCAATCAAGCATGCCAAAGCGTTGAAGCATGTCAAGAGCATATTTTTGCTGGTAAATGCAGATCAGAAGATTGAATCACCTGAAGACCAAGGAAATAGTGTAGAAGACCGAGATCTGTCATCTCAAACTGGTCCATCAAAGCTCGCTGAATATGCTAAATCATAGAGGATGAGCGACCTGTGATGAAGAGATCATCAACATATAGTACAAGAATCAAGATCTCACCCTCAAGAAGTTGAATGTACACTGTGTGGTCAGAATGACTGCGGGTGAAACCAGTGGAGAGAAAGAAAGAATCCATCTTCTCATACCAAGCCCGAGGGGCCTGTTTGAGACCATGCAATGAACATCGAAGTCTGCAAACCAAAGAACTATCCTACACAAATCCCTGAGGTTGCTCCATAAAGATTTCCTCCTGTAGGTCCCCATGCAAGAAAGTACTCTTCATATCCATCTGAAAAATGGGCCATCCCCGAGAAGCTGCAAGAGATAGTACAAAGTGAATAGAGTTCATCTTGGTGACAAGGGCAAATGTCTCGAAGTAATCAATACCCTCAACCTACGAGAAACCCTTCGCAAAAAGACATGCTTTGTACTTATCAATCGAACCATCAACAACATACTTAGTGCGATACAACTAGCGACACCTAACCATCTTTCTGCCCTTAGGAAGAGGACAAAGATCCCAAGTATGATTCCTCATCAAAGAAGAATACTCCTCCATAGCACAATCCCACTTAGGGTGTCCTGTAGCCTCTGAAAAATTATGAGGATTATCTGAAATGGCATGACTCAAAAGACTAGAACCCATAGTATGAGAATGAGTGCGACGAGTATCTGAAGGATCACCGACCATAGAACCTGTCGCCTCAACAGTAAATCGAGCCCACTTGGGCATCTGAGGTAGAGCAGGTGGAGGTGGGGATGGTGGATCATCAACACCATCATTAGAATCATCCTCAAAATAATCCTGAAGAGATGCAGTGGGAGGAGCTGGCAAAGGAGTAGACCTTAGAGTCAGGGTATCCATTGTGGGAAGGTGCTCATCAAACTGAACATCCCATTGAAACAAGACCTCTCTGGAATCAGGATCAAACAACTTGTATGCCTTAACATCCTCACAATAGCCAACAAAAATGAGGGGTTGGCTCTTCCGCTCCATTTCTTTCCTCTGAGCATCAGGAATAAAAGTCCATGCCTCACTGCCAAACACTCAGAAAAAAGAAACATCAGGCTTGTCATGAGACCAAGCCTCGTCAGGTGTCATATGTCGAATCGCCTTGTGAGGCATCCAATTCTGAATATAGTTAGCACAATTGACTACCTCAGCCCAAAAAGATGAATCCATGGACCTGGACTGAATCATACAATTTGCCCCCATAAAGTTCGGTTCTTGCGCTCAGTGACACCATTCTACTGAGGGTTGTAGGGAACAGTAAGTTGATGCTGCAAACCATGCTCAGTGCAAAAATCTCTAAAAGCCTGATTCACATACTCCCCCCATTATCTATACATATCCATCGAATAGAACAACCTGACTGCTTCTCTACAAATGTCTTGAAGATGCGAAATGAATCAAAGACATCAGACTTGTACTTAAGAAAGTACACCCATGTGCATCTGGAGAATTCATCAATAAAAGTGAGTACATACTTGGTCCCAGAAAAAGAAGAAGTAGGAAATGATATGAGATCACTGTGAATCAACTCCAAGTGTGCCAAATAACGATGGGCTCTTCCCTTCGGAAAGGGATCCCTATGATGCTTGTCAAGCACACAACCATGACAAACACCATCAGTGCAGGAAATCTGTGGGAGCCCAAGAACAAGTTCCTGTGTACTCATCTAAGTTAAAGATATCTGTAATTGACATGGCCCAAGTGCTCATGCCAAAGCTTACTCACTAAATCTGCATGTGCTATAAGAGACAAACCTGCACCCGCAGAGGACTCAAATCCATCAAATCTGTAAAGACGAGATGTAGTATCAACATTCCTCCCAGCCATCTCCTAAGTCTGATTCTAAACCACCATTTGCTCTGAAACATGGGAAATCTTCACAGTCTAGTGAGCATGATGGTGAGGTCCATTTAGGCCCAAAGTGCTTTGAAAAAAAGGCCTAACCCTAGGTGCATAAAACAACTTCCTGAAACCCTAGATTTGCTTCCTTGCATCTTCTTGTAATAGGTTATTCAACTTGCAGAGATCATTTGGGCTCCTGTGGTGTTGTATTTCTCAACTCTCACATGGTATCAGAGCTTCAGATATGCAGCTATCTATTCTTGTTTTGAGAATTTTTTGCATTGGAAGCAGATCTGGGGTTTCAGGAAGTTTTTTTATGCACCTAGGGATAGGCCTTTTTTTCTGAGCACTTTGGGCCTAAACGGACCTCACCATTGTGCTCAGAAGGCCCCAAAACCCTTATGGTCAATAAAAATTGACCATTTTTGGCTCCTGAGCCTCTGGGAGTATTTTTTCTCCAGTACCAGGTCGTACGTCCTTGACATGCAGTTCGAGAAAAAAAAAGAAAAAAAAATGCCTTTTTACGGCATGTTGGCCGAATGATTTTTTGATCAAAAAAATAAAATAAATAGAAAGAAAAAATCAATAACATCGGCAAGTTTTATAAAAAAAAACTCCAAAATCTATTTTTTTGGGGTCAAGGTACCGTGGGGCCCCCGACATACTGAAGGCCCTACCGCTGTTGTCAGCGTCGGCCCCTGTTGGCCCCCGCCGACCCTACCGGCCCCCGGCCCCTGTCGATGCCCTGCCTTTGGTGCTTCCTTCGGCCCCCGTCGGCCCCGCTGCTCCCCCACAGCCGCTTCTCCTCCAGGCACCACCGGCCTTCCTACCCGCGCCTACCGGAAACCGCTGCCCGGCCGCCGCTGTCTTTGCCTCATTGGGCCACCCCCTGCGCCGCCTGTGCCTGCTAGCCGCTATGGCTCCTTTGCCAGAAACCAAAGCTCCACTACCTAGCCACTTCTGCGCCACCCACCTGCCACCGGAGCGCCGCCCATGGTCCACCTCCGCCTGACCCTGCCCTCGTTGCACCTCCCTCTTGCCTCTTTTAGGGGGGGTTGGTTTTTTTGCCTTAACTTGGGCAAACGAAGTCATTTTTTCAAAAACAAATAAGCGTTGGAAAGCTAGTTCCGAGCTGGACCTTGTGATGTTGTAATTTTTTCCAATTTTTCTATTTGACTATACTTTTTTCAGTCAAAGTAGGGTCTCTTTTTTGCACTTCCGAGGCCATAGAATGAGCATCCGAACTCCGTTTTTCAAAAAATTTATATCATTGGAAAGCTTGTTCTGTGTAAGTTCCATCCATATGGGTTTTCTTTCCAAATTATTCTCCAAGAATATTTTATTCAATTTTTTGCTTTTCAGCACTCTGGTAGATATCTTGGTTGTTTCAGGTCTTGGGATCTCTTCTCTGAGTAGGATGTCTCGGTTTTGGTTGTTCTTTCTCTTTCCAATCTTACTATCATTGTAGCTTCTTTGATGAAAACACACTAAGATAAAGTGCCATCATGCATTGTTTACTTGGGATCTTGCACATCTTGTGCCTTATTGTACATGCACTACTTGCTTTGTTGCTTTCAGTAGTTGTTCTAGGTTTTAGCTTCTCCCGAAGTCTAGCTTAAGGGGGGGTGTTAGAGTATTTGGGTCTTTACTTGATTAATTAAACAACATTTGTTTAATTATTTAAGTTCCCTTTATCTCTTTTACACTTAAGCTAACTTTAGGTGCATAATAATTAATTCTTTTATTAATTATTATGTGCAAGCCTAGGTTTTCCTTTTTAGGGTTTCTTGACCTATTAGAGGTTAATTATTTTCATTGTATTGTAAGGATTATCACATTACACATTTTGTGAATATTGAGCTCTCATCTTTTGAGAATATTTTCTGTGTATTTATTTTTCTGTTATTGCTTCCTTGCATCTCCTTGTAACAGGTTATTCAGCTTGTAGAGATCATTTGGGAAAAGACCCGATTACTCTAACACCATGTAATTATATAAGTAGACAGTTAAATTTAGCCAAGGGCGAGCAAGAGGTATGTGATAAATTTTATGTTATAAAAGCTAACATGGTTAAGGGTGTATAATGGGTACATTCTTTTAGTGAGTTTATATAAAATTATCAACTCATAGAGCTTGAATTTAATCCTTAGGGGAAAGGTATGTTACTTAAAGCTATCTTTGGTGGATCACTTAAGATAAATTTTGGTGAGGGTCAATTTGATTGGGAAAAAAAAATATTTTTGGAAAATGACATGCATACCATTTCATTTTTTAGTGACACATTGTTTATTTTGATATTCATTGTTTTGAACTAGCATAATAGGGTGTTCAATAAAATGTAACTAGGATTGCCATCCTATAGAGGATTCCAACACATCAACTTTAAGCCTATCATGATCATTATTTACAACCCAAGAATGTATAAAGAGATGTAGAAGGTTATGAAGGAATTGCTTAAAATATGCCACAATAGTTCTAGCTCGTTTGCTTTACTAGTGAAAATTTATAAGGAAAAAGATGGCACCATGATAATAAGCATCAAATATATACCCCATCCCCAAGATCAATGAGTTCATTACTAACTTGCATGAGGAATTTTACTACTCAAAGATTGATTTGAGAATGAGTCACTATCAAATCTATATAGAGGCTTGGATACAACACAATATTTTTTAATGAGATCAAGAAGGTAATGAACTGAAGCCCTATAATTTGTTCAAATTTATTATGACCTTTTCTTATAGAATATAATGTTGGATTAGAGGGAGTTGGAATTTTTATAATTCAGAGAGGGTACCCTATAGTAATTGAGATAAGGTTGAAGAGTTTTGATGTAACAAGAAAATTATTTCCATCATTAATGCTTTAGAAAATTTTAGACCATATTTGGTTTGTGGTAGATATGTGGTTAAGATATACTATAATATCTTAAAGTTCTTCTTGGGTCAAATATAATTATATGAAAAAAAATCAATGGGTAGGAATATCCAAGATTATAATTTTTATATAAAATATGTGAATATAAAAAATAATTTAGTTATTGATTCCTTTTCTATATTTCTGACTCCTTGTTCCATTTTTTCATTTATGGTAACTAGAAGGTTTCTATCATGATAAAATATGCCAAGTATATAGTTTTTGTTAATATATTTGATTAAAAAGTGAGGGATGGAAAATATGTATTATGAAATGGTCTCATCTTGTTTAAGTATATAATCCTTTTAGTGCATGGGGTTTTAAGATGAAATAGAATACCTTGAAATCCTTACATGGTGTACCCATAGTGGGATACTCTAGATCTTACAAGAGTTGTAGGAAAATAGGAGATAAATATCTCATAGAAAGTTTTTAAGGAGGATCATAATAAACACATATGCGAATACCCTACTTGCCAATAGAATGAAGTGAAGCATATTTTTTCTCCAAGTTTAGTGGGACCATTATATCTTTATGATCGAAATGGGAAATTGTGTGTGTGTGCTTCATCACAAGTATTCAAGTGATGAGATATATTTTTTTATTAGCGGGAGTTTAGCACATGGTTTTCTTAAAAACATGGAAGTTGAATTTGTACTTCAAATTTGAAGGACTTTAGCATTCTAGATACTTCAACATTTAGATATTTTCATAATATATTTTTAATCTTCTCACAAACAACCATGGGCCTAGGGTGCTCGGTTAACCTGTAGTGAATTTACTCAAAAGTAGCTACAGGATAATTTTTTATTTTTTATAGTTTCTCTATAGTTTGTGTACAATAATTTTAAAAAAATTAAGATGTTTTAAATCATTTTGAGAGCAACAATTTCATGTGAATGTGAAAAGCTTATTTCATCCTTTTAAAAAGAAGCAGTTACAAAAATCGAAAAGGCTGATTGGAGAGTCTTTAAATATGTAATTAATAGATTATGGATGGGGGTGGCTCTTTTCATGGAATCTTGTTGTACATAGAGATGAGTCTGAAAACTCATATTTTGATAATGAAGAAATAAAGGATATTTTTCAATCATTGAATTTCTTAATCTTTTTTTTTTAAATTGCAATGAATTGTGTTTCTTTGTGGTTACTCTTCAATGTTTTTTACTATAATAAAAAGGTTTTGAGGGGACTAGAAAGCTTGTACAATAGGTTTTGAAGGGACCTGAAACCCTCGGATTTTTACCGATCTGGAACCCGCAAAGAAATACTACAAAAAGATACATCAAAGAAATACAACAGCCCAGACACAACCACACCAATCTTAACAGTCATTACAAATTTAGCGGTAAAGGCAGCTGTGAAAAACTTGGTAGCCACCACCAAACAGATGCTCGCTAAAACATAAAAGTAAATCAATACAAATGAAGCTAGCAGAAAAAGATCTAAAACATCAAACTATAGATCTCAAAAACAGAACACAAGGGTTTAACAAGCACCCTCAGCCAACAAGTAGGGTTTTCCCAGGACCCATTAACATGTAACAAAGTCTTCAAATCACCAACAACAAAACCTAATCTTAACCAAAAACAGACACTGGGTGAACTAGGCTCTTGAAAACTGCTAGCATCCAGTAGACCCCTGGACCATAAAAAGAAAAAAAGGGTTTTTCCTGGCTCCCTTAACCATGAGAGTGGGTTTCCAAGGATCCCACAACCAAACAAAGCCCAGAACTCATTAAAACATCCTGAAAGAATAGTCTAGGAAACTGGGTTTTAGAGAGGCACCCGAAACCAACTGCATAAGAAACCAAGAGGGTTTTTATGAGCTCTCTCAACCCACATAACCAGTAACATGAGAAAAAGAAGCTAAAATGCTTCCTCACCCAAACTATCCACCTCAAAAGGAGATAGGTCCACCTTAATAAGATAAAGAGGAATGTATACCGACAAACCAAAAAAACCTATCAAAGCCACGAGTAGCATCTGACAACATAAGAAAAGAAGAGAGTTTTTATGAGCTCCCTCAACCCACAGAGCCAGTAGCACGAATAAAAGTAGCCAAAATTCTCCCTCACCCCAACTCTCCACCTCAATAGGAGACATGTCCTCCTCAATAAGACAAAGAGGAAGGCATACTAAGAGACCAGATAACCCTTTCAAAGCCACGAGAAGCACTAGCCAAAACCCTCCCCCATTCCTCATCTTGACCTCGAAAGGAGATAGGGCCACCTCAATAGGATCAGAAGGAGAACAGACAGACTGCCCAAATAGTCTTTTATCAATGAGGAGGCTAAACAATCTCTCCAACACCACAAAAGTGCAAATCATCACAGGGAGAGAATCAAGAAAATAAGGGGAGGAGCAGAATAAACCCTAACCAAAGAGAAATCATGAGAAGAAAAGAGGGTCTGCTCACCCTCAGAACAACAGATCCCTGCCAAAATAGCCACAAATTGTCGTGACCAAGCAAAGCCCTACAACCACCAACGAAATAAAATAGAGGGAAGCAAGGATCCCTCCAGGAAAGAAAAAAAATGAAAAGGCGACTTAGAGCAGCGAACCTCGTCCACCACGAGAACACAACCGAGAAAAGAAAGGCAAGGAAAAGACATCATCCTTCTCGAGGCTACACAAGAAGATCCGGTATGACAGAGGCCACCATACCCAAAATACCACCAAGCAAGCTCTTCGGTTCCCTGCATCTGCTCACCACAAAAAAAACCAAGGAAGCCACACTGCCCTCCCCACCACGCCCAACTTTGGCACTCACCACATCACATAAAATAACACAAAAGAAAGAGCGGCGAGCAAAGACCAAACCCACTCCATCTGCCTCATCATCCTCATCATCATTGCCTAGGTCTTCGGCTGCCGAAGCCCTAGTACACTTGCTCCATCCTACACTCCCTTTCCCACTCAACACCATCGCTCTAAATGGATGTTTACTCTTCAATGTTATTCTGCTATAATGAACTGTATATGTATTTAATTCTAGAGTTTTGAATTCAGATTAAACCACCTATTGAAAAGAGTCTTCTATTCTTTCTTTTCTTGGATAACATCCATGGGTGTGGAATAAGTAAACTTTGTGTTATTTATCTACATTCACTTCTTTTCGAGCTTCATCTTTTGCATCTACTTTCATGGTTATGGGTAGATGTCAGTTTGCCTTTTCAGCTATCTTGTGAAAAGTATATCCTATTTTATTCATTGCATCTTTCAAAGGTAGATGCACCTTGTAGAATAAGCAGAGTACTTGCAAATACTATTACAAGTGACTCAATTGTTGGTTAGATTGTCACAAAAATGGGCAAGAGATTATAAAACTAATTGACAAATCTGTTAACCAACAAATTTTTGGCGACTTTGCTGGGGAGACGAAAAGACAAGTGCCTTCTTGTTTAAGATATTTAATGGTGCCTTCCCAGTATGAAGGCTGGTGACTTTGTTTATTTAAAAGATTTCAGAAAAGTGATTCGAGGCTAGGTCAAGCAAGGAAACCAATTCAAATCAAGAAAAAGATCTGCACCAATGATTGAAAAAATAACTGTCGAGGATGATTAAGAGCTTCATTTTTTTTTGGGATGCTTTCAAGGAAAATATCTCTGAGGTTGAAAGAACAAATTTACGTCCATATGAAGATAACAAATCTGCATTGTTGTTGAAAGGTGTGCATCAGAGATATTTTCAACTCAAGGATCTTGAAAGAGAGATTCATCAATTGCAAGCTCTGGTAAAAGGATTAAAATCGTTGGAAGAAGATAAGGAACCAGTGTCTTATAACTTCTTGGTTCTTGGTGAGAAGAATATTGTGCAAACATTAGTGGAACCATCAATGTCTTGGGGTCACAATCAACAACATAATATTTTTTTGCACCAAGATGAAGATGAGGAACCTGAATCTTTTCCATCATGCATACAAACATAGCAAAGATCAATCATTAATTTCTCCTGAAGAAAAAAGGGTTATCAGATGAAAACAAGACTATCTTTGTTTCAATTTGGTTCTTGAAAGGTTCAAAAGATGAATTTCAGTGTGGAGTTGAGGACGAGAATGGTCATGTTACTGAGTGGAGATAGAGGGACTCACTTGCAACTTCGACAACATTGAAAGAGGTATGAATATATCATTGTTTGAATCTTTTGGTAAAAGGTTTGAAGAGGAGAAAATATGAGAAAAATAAATACATGCATGTAAAAGTAATCTAGTTGAATCAGTTAAAGGTGGGAATAACTTGCCTTTTCAATCTTCTTGCTTTCTCAATGAAGATTTTTTTTATATAAAGGGAGATGATGCGATTTCTGTTAAATTTGACCCCATGATAGTAGAAAGTAATATTCAGAAGCCACAGTCATCAACTATACGCCCCAAAATTGATCTATCTTATGGTTTGCAAAAAGAATCTTTGATTTTTTATGCTTCTCTTTTGCGTCAAAGTGAGATCATGATTGATGTTGCATCAAAAAAGAATGTTAAAGTAGTGATGAAAATGGAGGGCAAATTTAATGCATTATACATGCCCACATAATATTGTGAGGATTCGAAAGTTAGAGACAATCCGCTCTTCAATTTTTTTGATTCTGAATTAATTGATGAGAATTTATTTCCTTCTCATGATAAAAATAAACTAGAGGGATATATTCTTAAGAATGACTTTGAAAAACATAGTTTTGAGACGATGTTGCAAAAAGGAGAAAATCATATACATGTTGAATATAATGTTTTGGGCTATTGTGGACAAGTAGAAGATGGTCATCTTCATAATGTTTGCATTCGATATCAGTGCTTAAAGATTCTTGCTGATGATTATTTTTTGGAAAAGAAAGATACTATGCCTTGTCGGCAAATCATAGTCGATGATTCTTTAGCTGATGAACAAGAAGACATAGAATTGGTGCGGGAAAAAGACAAGTTGTTTGAATTGGCTGCTGAAGAAGATAGTCTGGTTGATTTTTTGGATGGTTCATTTTTGTCTAAAACAAAGCAAGAAGTTATGGATGATCATATTCAAGAAGTCTATGATGAAAAATGACTTTCTAATTGCATGTTGATAGAGTACAAGGGCTTCTTATACCTGGTGAGTCTCCAATTGACCCACGTGCTATTTTTTAGTTTGCAAGGGCTTTGTTGGTGCATCCCTCTTTCCCATAGTGGGTCATATTTCTTTTAGCATGTTAATGGCTTTGCATGATTCATCTGGGGCCTTCTTGAGGTAAGGGGCTCCCACCCCTGTACATATTTGTAAATAGTTTTTGGTGTGTTGTAGTGTTAGTTGGTTTTGGTGTACTCATTTTTTGTATTTTTGCTTGCTCCCCTCCGTCCCTCTGCAAGCATCTCTCTGTCCTTCTGCTATTCTTTTTTACTCTGCAACCCAATGGACTAGGCACTCATCTTTGTTTAGAGTTATGGATTCTCTTCGTCTTGCTTAGTCCTCTTCCCCCTTCAGAGCTTGTTGTTGGTCCATTTTTGAACTTGGCCAAATGTAAAATTTTAAGTCCTAGTTCATAGTCAACCTTTTTTCAAGTTTTTAAGTTTCAAAGTTCCTAAAATGGTCGATTATCTGATAGTTTCAAAGTTCCTAAAATGACTGATTTGTCGACTTCAAAGGGTTCCAATGTTCTTTTATTCCTCGATTTTCCGACCTCAAAGGGTTCCAATGTTCCAAAGTTTCCTAATTCCCCGATTTTTTGACCTCAAAGGGTTCCAAGGTTCCAAAGTTTCCTGATTCTTCAATTTCCTGACTTCACTGACTCACAAGTCAAAATGTGTCCAAAAAAAGTTACAAATTATTTAAATATAAAGATACTTCACCTAATATTTTGGTCTCAAATGCCCCCAATTTTAATTTTATGTCCATACGAGCTCATGATATGTATTTTAATATTTTTTATATGGAGCAGTATGGTTGGCAGGGTCAATTTATAAAGGAAGTACCTCAATTTTGTAAGTTGTAAAAAAAATAGTTAATAAACCCATGTTTTATTTCAATTATCATAACTACTCACAAACTTCCATGGCCCCAGGATGCTCGGTTAACCCATAGTTAATTTACTCAAAAGTAGTTGCAAGAGAAATTAAAAATTTCCCAATTTTTCTATAGTTTATGTACAATAATTTAAAACATTTTAAGATGTTTTAAATCATTTTGAGAGAAGCAATTTTATGTGAATGTGAAAAGTTTATTTCATCCTTTTAAAAAGAAGTAGTTATAGTAATTGAAAAGGCTGATTAGAGAGTCTTTAAATATGCAATTAATAGATTATGGATGGGGGGGTAGCTCTTTTCATGCAGTCTTGTTGTACAAAGAGATGAGTTTGTGAACTCATGTTTTGACAATGAAGAAATACAAAAGATATTTTTAAATCTTTGAATTTCTTAATATTTTCTTTAAATCAAAATGAACTGTGTTTCTTTATGGTTAATCTTCAATGTTATTATGCTGTAATGAACTATCTATGTATTTTATTCTGTAGCTTTGAATTCAGATTAAATCATTTATTGTTCTTTATTTTCCTAGATACCATCTGTGGGTGTGGAATAAGTAAAATTTGTGTTATTTATCTACATTTCCTTCATTTTGAGCTTCATCTTTCACATCTACTTTCATGGTTATGAGTAGATGTCAGTTTGCCTTTTCTGCTTTCTATTGAAAAACATACCCTATTTTTATTCATCGCATATCTTTTGAAGGTAGTTGTGTCTTGTAAAATAAGAAGAGAGTACTTGCAAATACCATTACAAGTGACTCAACTGTTGGTCAGATTGTCATTAATATGGGCAAGAGAGTATAAAACTAAAGTGACAAATCTATTAACCAACATAATATTAAACAAACAAACATGTCAATATATATTTGTAATAATTTGAAGCAAAAATATATTTGAATGAAATACACAATTCCAACCTATTTATGTGTGCAAATATATTTTATTTTATTGGTTATTTTAAACCTTAGTATTTTACATTAATACTTGTTGTGTGTTTTTTATTAGTAACATGAGAATTTTTTCTTCATTGGAGCTAGATCAAGCCACAAATAGAGGACCTTGTTCCCAATATGAATTCATAGCATTAACAAAATAATCCTAACCCAAAAGCATACAATCCTAGGAAAGGGACAAATCATATGAGCACATTGATATAGTGAGGTTTTAGAGCATGAAGTCGCTAGCATGAATGCCAATAGCTTCAACTTGAAGGTTCAAATCCACAAGAACAATGGATGAGTGAGGTCACAATTCTCATTATCACAATGACTCAATGAGGGTTTGAATCTTGGTAGCTACAGTAACAATTTCATGATTTAACCATCACACTATGCCATGAACAACCCTATTGTAGATATTTCATATCTTAATATTTTACATGAACATTTTGGGTTGAGGTCAATCATAATAAATAAATAAATAAAAGTTATAATCCTAAACAAATTGAAAAGATACAAGATATACAATTTTCACCATTTAAAAAATAACTTTTAAAATTAATAAGATTTTAGATTAAACAAAATATGTACAACTTCAACACAAGATCTCCATTTTACATATTAATTATTTCATTAAAATAAACAAATTGAAATGAATCCCAAGCAAAGTGAAAAAGTACAAATTATACAATTTTCACCATTATGAACGTAAAGCTAAAATGTCATTGTGGATAAAAAAATATGTTTATTTCATTAATATAAACAATTGAAATGAATCCTAAGCAAAGTGAAAAAGTACAAATTATACAATTTTCACCATTATGAACATAAAGTTAAAATGTCATTGTGGATAAAAAAATATGTTTATTTCATTACCATAAACAAATTGAAATGAATCCTAAACAAAGTGAAAAAGTACAAATTATACAATTTTCACCATTATGAACATAAAGCTAAAATGTCTTTTTTTACTTCCTAATTATTCATTAAGAATAAAGGAATCAAGTGAAAAAAAATCCACCATTACAAACATTAATTTTTAAATTAGGTTGTTCTAAATTTTAAAAAATATTTACAATTTGATTAAGAAATTTTAATTTTTATCCAAAAATTATTTCATTATAAATAAATCCATTAATATATATATATATTTTAAAGTACAAGATATCTAATTTTTACTATTTCAAACATAAAATTTGAAATTAATAGTGTTTTAGATTAAACAAAATATTTACAAATTATCTTTTTACACATTAGCTATTTCACTAAAAAATAAACAATTAAATAAATTTAAACAAAATCAAAAAGTACACAATTTTCTCCATTTCAAACATCAAATTTAAAATAAGTGCTCTAAATTAAATAAAATATTTACAACTTAGATATCAAATCTTCATTTTTACACAATAATTATTCCATGGAAAACATGCAAACTAAAATAAATATTAAACAAAGTGAAAACGTACAATGTATACAATTTTCACCATCATTGTACATACATTGTACATTTTCACCATCATTGTCTGATGGCCATTGTAGTTCCTTGTGCTTTAGCATCGATTTTCTTATGTGTCACATTAACATATAAAAATAATCTAGATTAAGCAAAATATTTACAACTTGAATTCCAAATTCTCATTTTTATATATTAAATATTTCACTAAAAAACAAAGAAATTAAAATTAATTCTAAATAAAATGAAAAAGTATGTAATTTTCACCACTATAAAGTATATAAATGTATACGATTTTCACCACTACAAATGTAATTTTCAAAATTAATTTTATTCTAAATTAACAAAATAATATACAACTTGAATATCAAATCTTCAAAATACAAAATATATAATCTTCACCACAACAAACGTAGGTTTCAAAATTAATATTATCTTAAATTAACAAAATAATATACAACTTGAGCAGAAAATCCTCATTTTTTATAATTTAATTGCTTCAATAAAACAAGCAAATCAAAATGAATCATAAATAAAATAAAATATACAATATTTACCATTACAAACATAAATTTCAAAATTACACATAATAATATATAACTTTGAACACAAAATTTCCATTTTCACACACTAATCCTTTTATTAAAGAGACAAATTAAAATGAATCCTAAATAAAATAAGATAATACAATTTTTACCATTACAAACATAAATTTCAAAATTAAACATAACAGTATACAACTTGAACACAATCTTCATTTTTTACACACTAATCATTTTATTAATAACAAATGAATTATAAACCAAATAAAAAATACCCCTATAAAAATCTCGTCATTTGAAAACAGAAATATCAAAATTGGTGCATTCTAGAATAAACAGTGATAGTAACATGGAATGGTACTATTATCTTTTTATTATCTTGATAAAAGATTAATTAGGACTTTTCACTTAGTGGCTAATTTTCTTGGAATTCTCCAGACATGACGTGAATTGGAAGCATTCGGAAATTTCTTTATAGACTTTGACTCGTTAAAGTCTTTCGTCTAGGCCACAAAATTAATAAAAAAAACACAGAATTCCATGATAAACCCTAAATTTTGGCCACGTCAGCAAGGCAGTTAAGATTATATAATATAATACAATATTATTAGAAAACAAATACAAGAAGTTTATCTCTTGTACGTGGAATTCCAAATTAATGATGTAAGCTTTCCAATAAGAAAAGGCAATTGTAGTGACGTCTAGTTTTAGGGTTTTTTTGTTTTCCTTGCTATGCTAAAGAAGCTCTTTACGCAATTGCCGCCAACGCATTTCCCATTGAGCCAACTTCGTCTTATTGTCCACTTTTTTCTAAGTAAATTCATATTCATTACAGTGTAAATCCATGTCTATTTCAGAAATGATGTATGATTAGCAGTAAAGATTTGAATAATGTGGCAGAGAAAGTAATCCAAAGATTAGAATTTTTATTTTAGACCTTAGATTTTTGGGACAAATTTGTTAGAGAAAAGCAGCACAAGAAGTTCTGTAGATCTATCAAATCTTGTTACCTGCTCCTATTGACAGCCTTTTATCCTCTGCTTTATCTTTGAGTCTAAGCCAGGCACAGATGTTCCTTTCCTTCTGTATACTTGTATCCTTTTGTACCTGCTAGACCATAAGAACCATTATTTTAAATGTTTTCTATGCACCCAATTATTGTGTTCTTCTGTGGGTAATGATTGGATAACACCCTTTTATTCTGCGGGAAGTGCCAACAATCAGGCTGCTTTTGCAGTGCATATTGAGCGTTCCCATAACTTAATTTCGCATTTGATTGTGTCAATTTTCTTTTTAAACTTTCAGATCACAATCGATAATCTGGATCTGATTGTGGAATTTATTTTGCTTTAACATTTCAGATCTCATTGCAACAATTTTACATCAACATTTTGAATCACACACCCTAACCCATTGTCTAGATTTGACTATGTGGAATTTATTCTACCTCAACGTTTGAGATCAGACTATTGATCCATCATCAGGGTTGTGCAAATTTGATAATAATTCTCAAAGTTGAAATAGGGACCGGACTGTACAAAATCTGGTGCTATTTTGCAGAGAGAGTAGGGAAGAAGGAAGGTTTTGTTGATGAGTATGGGAGAGAGCAATTCTAATGATAAGACCCAGAAAAGGAGCTTTAAGGGTAGAGAAATCTGTATTCCCAAGACATCAGCTGAGGTTAGAGTGGTTCATATATTGAGTCCTCCTGTTGTTAAGACCAGTGTGACTGATTTCAAGGATGTGGTGCAAAAGTTAACTGGAAAGGAAGAATCCTCAGTCCAGTCCCAAAAGAATGTGAAGCCTGTACTGTCAATCAATACTCATTATTATCAATCCCAGGAGATTCATTGCAGTGCATCAGAAGTAGAAGATCTTTTCCATGATGAACTTCATTACCCAGTACCATCTTGTGATGAATCGCATGGCCCACTGGGAGGTTGTGCTCACCCTGGATTTATCAAGAATTAAACATTTCCCTCTGAGGTTTAATGGATTTTGTAACTCAAGGCTTTCATCAGATAAGGTGGTGGATCTTCAAGTAGTTTTTCTTCTCCATATACTTAGAATTCAGTTGGCTTCTATGTAGCATGTGGGTAAATTACAGATCTTTGTTTTTTGAAACAATATTAATATAAATTTTATGTTCTTCAAATTTTGTGAGTTCAGTATTAGAAGATAAAATATTTCTGTGAATTCAGATCTCTGGGATGGAATATAGTAAGACATAACAAAGCTTACGGAATTTTGTTTTGCACCTAGCTGATGTTTTATCTCAGGGATTCCGTCCACAAGCAATAAGCATCTTATCAGTAGATCTTTATTTTGTTTTATCAAATACAACATTCTTTACTATAATTCATTAACAATTTAAATGTCTTTTAGTTTTTAATCTAAAAGATTTCAATCTAAGATCTGTGTTCTTATATCAAATAAGTTTTTCATCTTATTGATGATATAAAGTCATGAAAGCACTAACTACAGAAAATACTCATATCTTCATGTGCTATACTGGATGCGTCCACCTCATTTACATGTACAAGGTATGACAATGGCGTAACATCCCCATGAGAGTCCTCTTCAATTTCTCATTACATTCAAAGTAAGTTTTGGCTTCCTTTAATCCTCCTTTTTGCTTTTTCCTTCTAAAGTAGCCAAATATGTTCTTCTCGTGCATAATTGCTTCTGATCTACTTGTCTTAATTTTAGCTACGTGATGAAAGCTTAGGTTAAATTAAGCATTTGTGTACTTTATGAATGGGGATTTCCTCCTGGAAAGTAATGCTTTTTAAAGAAATGATCTCTAAATGACTTATATTTCAATGAATGATACATAGATATGGATTTACATTTTCTTATATAGTGATCCATCATACAGTTCTGTTTAAAAAATAATGTTCATTTGGTGCTGTTACCCAGAACATTCCAGTATTTGGGTTCTTTCTTTTTACATTTTTCTACTTACTGTTGTAGGCCATCTAGAGAATAAAAATGGTTTATAAGATGAAGCATTAGACAATCAAGCATCAGGCAAATATAAGATCTGGTGTGCTGCTTTGTGATTCTGTATTTTAATGTGAATATTTGCTCCTTTAAATGTGATTCAGATATATTGACTATTTTCCCCAATATGGTATCACAGCTAAGTTAAGGAGAAGCAAGACCGGAGTTGCTACGCAAGGCAAAGGAAAGGAAGAGTTAATAGCAATTGAGAAGAAAATCATGTATTAAATGAAAGGGTAAGGATTTCAAAACTGTTTTGCAAGTAAGAATTTGTGGCTGGGTTATTTGGATAAGAAATTAATTTTCTTTAGAGGCTATTTTGTGTGAATAAATATTTTCAGTTAATTGTTTGTTCTTATTAGAAAGTGAGAATTTAATATAATAGAATTTTGATGGTCCTGTTTTGTATAAATTAAATGGCCATGTTTTCACTCTTTACGAGTTGTCACTGTTAGTGCTCGCACTCCAGAGGGTATCAATATGGATAAAGATAGCATTCTTTTGAAAAAGTTTGAGAAGAGGATTCAAGCTTTGGTTTACTTCAAAGTAATTTTATGAAATAACATATGTTCTTAACTTTTAAGAAATGTAAAAGGAAAGAAAAAATTAAGTTTGTTTCATTTAAGGAGGACATAATGTTTTGTAAAAATAATTTAAAAAGCATTTTATAATAATATCAAACATTTATTAGAAGCCTGGATACTATTAATACATCAAAGGAAAATATAAATAGTTATATTCTAAGCTAGTGTAGGAAGAGAATGTCTAGGGAGTCTTGAGCCTCTGTGATAAAGGGAAAGAACAACTACAAGAAATTTCAATTTAACAATTGGTCAAAGAGAGGAATTGAATTTATCATGCTAGGTACAACTCATCAAATGATCATGATGATTGAAGCAATAAACTAATAGAGTACAAGGTCTCCTCCCCCCCTTGACCCTGCTTGGTTGAAGTTAAATTCTGATAGGTCCACAAAAGGGAACCCAGATCATGCGAGATGGGTTTAGTGTCATTAGGAAATCAGAGGGAAAAGTGGTGGTGATGTATGCGGCTAATCTTGGTACCCAAACCTCTAGCATGACAGAGGTGAAGGTGGCTTTTAATGACATCTCTATTGCCAAAAATAAAGGGAGGTTAATCATAGAAGAGGATTCCAAGAACATAATCATGGTGTTACAAGGGTCAGCCAAATTAGATTGGTAGGTGGCAGATATCATTTCAAAATGTCAAGGTGTCACTGCCACATTAGACCATATGGTATTTCAATACATCCTCAGAGAGGGAAATAGGACAATGGACAAGTTAGCCAACCTAGGTCCCTTCTCTGATGGTATTAAAGTCTAGATGGATCTGCATGAATTACCTATAGATATTTGTGTCATGATTAATGAGGACAATAAAATCTATGAGTCCTAATGATTTAAAAGTCACCTTTTTTCCTTTGTATTATGTCCACAACATACTGCTATCATATCTTGAAGTGGAATTGTGTTTTTAAAGGAGGTGAAAGTGACATATTCAAATAGCACCCCTTCTGCTTTTTCCAATCCTAGTTTGTGTAATCCAATCTTGGTCCCTGGCTTGGTTTTACTGTGGTTATCATGGGAGGAGATTTAATACAAACAAAGCCCAATAGTTGTGAGAAATTTAAAGAGAATAATGCCCTCTTGGAAAAAAGTGGTGGAGGGTAATCTTGCTAACTATGTGGAAGACATGAAGGGATTTCATCCTTCGACATTGGATCAATTTACCTAGTCCTAGGAGAATGGTGATGTTTAGTTGTGAAATGTGATGTTTATTGTATTAGTGGAGACTATTGTTGTCATCATTGGGTTGGTTGTGGAAAGCACACCCTTCCCAAAAAAACCCTAAAGGAAACTACAAGGAGGACTTCAAAATATTTATGGGTTCGGGGGAGAATGTTGTCCATCTCCAAAAAAGTTTCAAAAGAGATGAACTTCTTTCTATCTGGAAGGAGGCGGAACTACTCTTGAAGAAGTTTGTCACCCTAGATGGGCACTTTAAGCGATTTCACTCTCAACTATTTGACGATGCTCAATCACTTAAGGTATGGAATTAACATGAACTTCCTATTTTGGATTTTCTCCTCCATATCCCAGTCTATGATAGTGGCCAAGTCTAAGGGTACCCTCCCC
This sequence comes from Cryptomeria japonica, assembly GCF_030272615.1. NCBI lineage: Eukaryota > Viridiplantae > Streptophyta > Pinopsida > Cupressales > Cupressaceae > Cryptomeria > Cryptomeria japonica. The sequence goes on along the minus strand of NC_081407.1, from coordinate 840,431,826 downwards.
TTGAACCAAGGTCTTATTCTATACCTTTATAATTTCTATTTGGGTTTTAACCCCAATTAGTGGGCTTGATATAAACCCTTTTGGTCTAGGCCTCTGTGTAGAGTTACTAGTCAATACAATTGAAGCTAATGCTTCCCCTAAATCCCTTAAGATTCCCACCCGAGTTACACTTCTCAGTTTGCTAAATCAAAAATCCCTCTGGGTCCCCTTGTTGGTGAATATTCTGTTAAAAAAGATGATTATGGTTGAATAAGGTTCGGAGGAGACAACTTCTTCATGTTCCACTGGGTCAAATTGGACCTTTGATAACTCTATGAGCGATGTGGCTACCCCTCTCTCCCTCCCTCCCTCCACCTAATTACCCTAATTATTCTCCTCTGAGTGCTTTGATCAAGGAGGAATTTCCCCTCTTTGCGACCAAAGTGAATAAACTCTATGAGGGGTTCAATAAGAATGAACTCGCTATCCATTGGCTTCTAGGATAATGCAAGGTTGTATTTAAAAGAAAATTAATAGACTTGAATCCCTTGCTAAAGGGGATGCTAGAGCCTCGATTTGGGTTGTAGATGATAAGGAACAATGGGTTTGGATGGCAATGGGAAAATTTTCTGCTCTGGTTGAAAAGTGGGAAGTGTTGGATAAATCTGTGAAGGAGATCGGTGAGAAAGATAGCCATAGTAATAACATGAAGGATTTGGTGGAGGTGGTGGAGGCCTTGCATGATAATCAAGGCTCCATTAAGAGGAAAATGGAGAGTATGTTTCCATAGAAAATGGAGATGACTGAGAAGAATTATGCTGCTCTCCAAGCTATTCAAGATGAAATTGCAAGGAGGCGTACTAAGAAGAGGAGACATTTGGAGTTCTCCACTACTGTGGGGCTTGACGTGTCTGTGTCTAAGGTGAAAGCCACACCGGATTCCTCAGCTATCTCCATAGGGTAAGGGTCGAATAGAAATATCCCCTTTATTAGAAAAGGACAAAGAAATATGCTAGGATAGGAAGTTAGTGTTCTCCCCCACCAGGAAAGCCATCGATTGGTTCATACTTTTAGTGGGGGGGTGTCTAGTTTTATTTTTTTTGTCTATAGGGCCATGTTGTTCCATTTTCTGGGTTTTGTTAGTGGTGGTTGAAGCCTGTTGGGATTTGTTCTTTTTTTGGCAGTAGGCTCTTGATCTTGGGTCCTCACCCCTCATGAGCCCTTGGTTTTTGTCACTCATTTGTTGTGGTTATGTAAAGGTTCGGGCCTCTCTCAGTATAATATATTCAAAATTACTAGAGTAAAAAACAAATGAATATTGTAAGAGAATCTATAATCTCTCAAAATTGTAGATATTATATAAAAATCTAATGATGATCTAACAATCTATCATATTACTTCAAATATATGGAGTCTACTGCTCAAGTGGTGGCATTTAGAATAAGGAATGTTGTTAAGGAAAACTTTCTTAATTATTGCCCTGGTAGGAAAAATGATCCTCCACTTAACTCTAACTAGGAGGAATGGGATACTATCAAAAGATGGCGGATTTGTTGGGATATATCTGTTCTAGTCTATAAAATAAAACACAACAGAGTGAATGTGTCTTGGAATCCACCCTCTCTGGGGTGGATCAAAATCAATATTGATGGGTTTGCTGGTCTCCGCAGTGGCACTCCCTTTGGGCACCCAGACTAACCATTATGCGGAGGCCAACGCCTCCTATATAGGACTACACATGGCAAGCAAGGAAGGCTTTAGATGGGTTTGGTTGGGAAGTAAATTGCTTAATATTGTGAAGTACATCAGGGGTAGGAATGAGCCTAGCTTGACTATTTTGAACTTGATTAAGGATTGCCTTGAAATGATTGCTGGCCTGGAGGAGTTCAAGATTTCACACATTTTCTGGGAAGGAAATAAACTGGCAGATCATGTTGCCAACTTGGTTGTTGATAACATGGCGATTAAATGGTGGAGGGGAAGGGAAGCCTTCCCAAAAATTCTGTGCGACTTGGCAAGAAATGATGTCGATATCTTCGACCTTAGAAATGACTTTAATGTTGAAAGATTATGATGGGATGGTATTTCAAATTATTAGCACTTTGAGAAGTTCTAGAACTTTTAGCTTGCCCTATTTCTGGTTTTGTTTTTCTTGGTTTTACATCTGGAGTGTAGCTGCCTAGAGTGCCTGAGTAACAGAATGGGAGGGGACAAGAATAGGCATGAACTCATGACCTATGATAAGTGGCAAAAAAATAAGGAGGTATGGGAGGAAATATTTTAAGGTGGGATGGTTCCCTATCTGGAGAGACTTCATGGTAACTCTCCCCTGGTTACTAAAATCTTTGTCAAAGGATGAAATAAGGGTGTGTTGGTTGTGTATGGGGCAGAATTCCAAGTTGACAAAACCCTGGTTGCCATTGTTACTGGTCTTGAAATGGAGGGCAGGAAATTTTATAGAGAGAGGAAGTTGGGTGAGGAGGCCATTGTTGCTTTTTTTGACAAGGAAAAGTAACTACAGAGGGTGACAAAAATGGTGGACGGTGGCTACAACAGGAAATATATGAATTCCCTTTGGGTTGACATGGCAAAATTCATTTTAAGTTATATCACTTTTGATGGTAGATATGCTAGTATTTTCTCATATCATTTTACAATCTTAAATCACTTTAGGCATGTTAAAATTATTTCCATCCCCTTCTATTTGGTTTCGTCCTTGGAAAATAGTTTAGCAAAACATGCTGAGAACCAAGATAATCCAGTGCTTCATGAGGGGCTTATCATGTTAATCATTGAGTATGCCAAAGCCCATGAAGTGAAACCCTCCCCCATGGATAAAACCCACATTTGTTCTTCTAACCCTAAGGTGTAGTTTGTTTTTGACACAGAGATGGAAGAGGATGACAGTGGCACTGCCCTGGATTGGTGTGATATCAAGGATTCAGAGGACCCTGAGTATAGACTGAAGAAAGAAGGGGAGCCTATGGTGATCCTGAGAACTAACAGTAGTAGAAAAACCAACCTTCCAAGGTGAGCGAAAAGCAAATTTAAATCCAGTAGCAGGAAAATGCAAGACCTGGAGACCCCCATCAGAAAGAAAACAAAATTGACCATGTCAAGTAGGTCCAAAGATAAGGACCATGAGATTAGGTTAGAGATTCCCACCAATGTGGATAACGAGAAACAAGGGACTGTGAATAAGGAGAAAGAAGGGGAGAAAAAGGGGGAGAAGAAGCTGGAAGACTTGATTTTGGAGGTCACTAGAGGCCATGAAAAATGTTGGAAGTGGGTGGATAAGGAAATTGGAACTCTGAAAGATGGAATTAAATAAATTATTGAAAACTTCATGGACACCCCCGGGCCTAGTAAAACTGAGAAAATCATGATCATTATTCAGAAGATATCTCAGGATGTTGAAATTATGAAGATCTTCCATGAACGCAAAATTGATAAGCTAGAGGAGTATGTGAATGACATCAAAGACAACTTGAATAATTTGGTGGAAATCAATAGGGAGGCGATGAGTAACAATGTTGAAGGTTTGGAGAAAATCAATGCCTTGATGGCCAACTATAGAACCAGACCCATGGCCAGTGAGCCTCCCTTGGGGGAAAAATAGAAAAAGAATGCTTCAGAGGGTGGCTAGAGTGTTGCTGGTGGGAAGACTAGTTCGGGTCCCTATACAAGGACTAGGAGTTGGAGACAAGACCAGGGTACCTCCAGATTCATTATGGAGGATCTGGATAAAATCAACAAGAAGATTATTCAAAAGAACATTGAATTGGTGCACTCTCTTAGTTGAGTGCTTTTTTCTATTTTTTTGGGTCTTTTCATCTTGTTTTTTGGCATTGGGTTTGTGTGGGCTTTATCCCCTATTTAACTTTTGTTTAATGTCTTTTTGGATGCTGACATTGGTCTATAAAAGTTTGGGTTTCAGGTCCCTATAAAACCTATTTATCTCTATCAAAAATAATCTATCACATTACCCACATGGCATGGATAAAAGTCACTTTAGTTTTTTCAACATTTATAGAAGTATCTAGTAATCTTCTAGGACCCTCTACACAAGTGACTTGTTTGCTTATTATTGGTAGGATACAAACATGCCACTCTCATTAGGTGCAAACCCTAAAAGGTTGTCCAATAGAGGATAATGGAAAAAATCCTCAAGGATACTAAAAACTAGAAACAAGAAAACATGTCCCCAATCATGATAGAGAAAGTTGAAATCACCATAAGCCAAATAAAGAATAGTGTGGTACTAGAGCTGACTTTAAATACCTATAGAGAGGTATATCAATAAAGAAATGTGAAGAGGGAAACATCCCTAAATATACTCAATAAAATATATGTACCACATAGAAAAGAAGATATGGCATGTGAGACATGAGTGAGATACATGAGACATAATGTATGTGATAAAATAGAGTTGTCAATATCTATGTAAAGAGAAAGAAAATAGAATAATATATAAATAGATTAAATAAATATATGAGAATCTACTAGAAATGTATCAAGGAACTAATAGATACATATTATATGATGTTATAATGATTATATGAAGGTTGTTAAGAACCATTATGTGTATATGGTATATGTATGAGTGATTTATGTTAGTTGATTTAGATTAGAATTCACTACACTAATCTATAATCCACTAGACAAGTTTTGAAATATTTTCTTATCTATGACACTAGGGTAAAATACAAAATTCAAATGAAAATAGCTTAAATCTCTAGATTGCACTTTCTTTGTTAGGCCCAATATGGAAAGCTAACATACTGAGAGGGGAGGGGTGAATCAGTACTTCAAATATTTTCTTCAACAATAAGTTTACTGTTAAGCATAAATTGAATATTGCTGAAACATAATATAATGCTAAAACAAATAAATAACAATCATACATGATTCACTCCATAACACATATATTTTGGTTACGCAGAAACTTCTTGTTAGAGAGAAAAACTGCGGTGGAGATGGCACCCACAACTTCACTACTGCAATAATAAAGGTTGCTCGGTTAGAGCTACATGTTTAGTTATTTTTTATAGCTTACCCTGTTAGGAGTATCAAGATCTTTAGATCTACCTTGCTAAAGGATTTTACAACACTTACTCTAAATGCTACACCTGGTTAAAGGCTTTACAATTTATAGACTTTGTTAGAGTCTTTTACCCTATTAAAGGTTTCTCTTACAACTCAAAATACTACAATCAAAATCTTACAAAATATCTGCAACTTGACATCTAAAATATTATAGCAGATTCTATGTGCTCAAAATGAAATTACCTTGCTTATAGCATACCTCAATAAATCATAAATTAACTCGGTAAACCTTTCTGTTTACTCTGTTCCTTGACTGTTCTCTGAAATCCTTCTCAGTGACCTCTGTGTATCTGTAACAATCATAACACTCGGTGCTTTCCCATGATATTTTGATTTTCACATATGTCTTGCTTCACACTCATATTTGATCCTCAATTCATGTTGTATAAATAGATCTCTTATGATGGTGATCATGTTCATGCTTTGATCTTACAAACATGATTCATTAAATGAATAACCATACAAATTATTTCATTGGATAGATGTCCTCAAAATCATACAAAATCTTAAGTGCAATTTCCAATGTGTTAACGGTTTCTTTTTCCTCGATCTTTGTAACACGTTTCCCATATGTGTCTAGGTTCAATGAATCTGGTAACACGTTTCACTCGGTGAGTCTCAACTCGATATACCATCTTTGCTGCTCAGTAGTCATAGAACGTTACTCAGTAGATAGCTCGGTGTATACTAAACTTTGTGACTTGTAACTTTTGTAGCCGATTGCTCTGTGCTTATCGACTAAATATTTCAATAGTAATAACCGATTAGAGTATATAGAATGACTTTGGACATAAAACTAATGACAACTTAGTAAATAGTAACATTCTTGTCAGCATTATAAAAACTAACCTTTTGATCTTTAAGTGGAAAAATTGCTTAGATTATCTTGGATCTCCTATGCAACATAAAAATCATATAGGTGACCTACCAATCACTTAGGAAATTTGGCATTGAAAAATAGGTGATTCATCATTTTTATTGACACGCAGAGAACTTAAAATTCTAACCTTTTTGCATCTAATTTTGGCCTTTGACTTAATTCCATTCCATTTGAAATGATATTCATGACTAATAAACTCTCATTTACAACCTCTTATTATTAATTATATTCTATTAATATCTCCTTGTTGAATAATATCGAATGTTGAGAGGGGGTGTTGAATTAGTATAAACTAAAATCTTATCTGTTAATATTCTTTCGGAGTGGTTTGTGTGTGGTATTTTGGTAAAGTTTCAACTCCTTCCTTTAATTTTTGGCCCATTCTCTCGATCGCTCATGCGTGTTCCAAGTGGTGACTTGGCATTTCTCTAAGCGGCTCACTCTTCTCGCCCAGTGTTGAGAGAACGCAGAGATGCCATGTGGCATAGGTCTTTTCTTTGGCATATGTTTCCTAACCCCACCATCTTCCGTGTGTTGGCAACGACACTTGGTTCCCCTATTAGGGTTTCAAGAAGATCCAAAGCAAATAGGAACTAACAATTATATGTAGATTTAAATACAAAAGATAAAGGAATAAAACAAGACACAGATAACACAGAGATTTAATGTGGTTCACCTAGAATGGGTTACGTCCACCATACACAGCCGTCCAATCTTTCTTATTATCCAGCAAAATAGTACATCAACCTTACAATGCCTTAAGCATCCCAACCGCTTATGACATGCATTTTTAGGGCAACATGCAAAGTCAGCCTTTTTAGGGTTTTATTACAATGTCGATTTTCATCAACAAAAAAAGGGCAAGGATATGTGTTGAGTGTACAGTACTTTGCTGATCAGTCACCACATATCAATAATCTCCCACTTGGAGACTGATCAGGCTCCACACCAAACAATCTCCCACTTGGAGACTGATACTAGATGACACCACTGTAATTGCAGCATCCACTGGATAAAACACTTGGACTTGACTGGTATAAATTCTATAATTATCAGTCAAGAAGACCAATAGAAACTGATGAAACTATCAAATTTTAAATACCATTGTCGGGGTGCTTGCTTTAGGCCATACAAACTTTTCTTCAACCTGCACACTAAGTTCTCCTTACCTTTGACCTCATATCCCTGTGGTTGCAAAATGTAAATTTCCTCCTCCAAATCTCCATGGAGAAAAGTTGTTTTGACATCTAATTGTTCAAGATGTAAATCATCTGCAGCAACAAGACTAAGTACAATTCTAATTGAAGTCATTTTTACAACTGGAGAAAATATTTCATCATAATCTATACCCTTTTTCTGTGCAAAACCTTTTACCACAAGTCTGGCCTTATATCTTTTCTGACCTCCTTCCTCCTCCTTTAGCCTATAAACCCATTTGTTAGGCAAAGCTCTTTTTTCTGCAGGTAAAGGGACTAAGTCCCAAGTCTTATTTTTCATCAAGGAGTCCATCTCCTCTTTCATGCCTAGCTCCCACTATTGTTTGGTATCCACCTGCATTGCTTCTTCATATTCTTCTGAATCACCAGAATTAGTTAATAATATAGAATACAAAGAAAGAGAAAATCTTTTAGGGGGTCTACTTGACCTTGTAGAATGTCTAACAATTGCAGGAGTTTGTGGGACATTTTGTTGTTGTTGAGCATCAGGTACCTATGACATTTCATTTTCAGGAATCTCATCCAACACCACATATTCTTGCTTGTCCTGTTCATGCTTCTTTTCCTGCATCTGTCCTTTATACATAACCTTCTCATTGAATATAACATCTCCACTTCTAATTATTTTCTTATTTTCAAAATCCCATAACCGATAGCCATATTCATCTATCCCATATCCAATGAAGGTACATTTATGAGATTTAACATCAAGCTTGGTTCTGTTTTCTTTATCAATATGGACAAACGCTTCACAATCAAAGGTTTTCAAAAATGAATAATTTACCTTTTTACCAGTCCATGCCTCCTCTGGAATACCACCATCCAAAGGGGTTGAAGGTCCTCTATTTATCAAATAGACAACATGTACAACATCTGCCCAAAAATGTAAGGGCAATCTAGCATGCAATCTCATGCTCCTCGCACATTCCATGATAGTCCTATTTATTCTCTCTGACACACCATTTTCCTATGGAGTTCCTAGAACTGTCTTCTGCTTTCAAATCCCATTTAAGGAGCAGTAATATTCAAATTCTTTTTTGCAATACTCACCTCCATTATCCGATCTGAGACACTTTAACTTTTTTCCTGTCTCATTCTCAACCAAAGCTTTCCATTTCTTAAAAGTTTCAAAAACATCTGATTTTTGTTTTAGGAAATATACCCATGTTTTTCTGGTTGAGTCATCAATAAAAATAAAATAATAACAAGAGCCACCAAGAGATGATACCTGAGTCGATCCCCATACATCTGAATGCACAAGCTCTAACTTCTCACTCTTCTTCTCTTTCCCAACCTTGAGAAATCTGACTCTTTTCTGTTTACCATAAACATAGTTTTCACATAACTCTAAATCAATCTTCTTTAGTCCTGACAATAGATTTTTGGAGTGAAGGATTTTCATCCCTTTCTCACTCATGTGCCCAAGCCTATGGTGCCACATTATTGAATCTGTTCTTGCAACATCTATTGTTGTTGTCCCTGCAGTAACTTTATCTGTAGCACCTAGGGTAGAGTAAGTGTTACCAGTACATAGATATAATGTGCCTACCTTCGCACCTTTAGCTACTACTAATGATCCTTTAGTGACCTTCCAGATACTATCTAAGAAGGTAACTATGCAACCTTCACTACCTAGTTGCCCTATAGAAATTAAATTTCTTCTTAAATTAGGAACATGTCTTACCTCCTGCAGAAACTAGTCATTTTCATTCTGCAACTTGATCTTTATCTTTCCTTTTCCAACAATTTGACAGGGCTCATCATCACCCAAATATACCTGTCCAAAATCACCTTGAACACAATATAGAAAATATTTTCTATGGGGTGTAGCATGAAATGAAGCCCCAAAATCTATTACCCAGGAATCATTAACATTATCCAAACATAAGATTAAAGAATCTTGTAAAGTATTACTTGCAATATTAACTTCCTTACTGTCATTTTCATTTTTGTCTCCTTCTTCTTCTTTTTTTCCGAGACCAACAATCTTTCTTTAGATGACCAGGCTTTCCGCAATACCACCAATCTTTCTTTCCTCTAGATTGAGAGCGTCCTTTTTTTGACTTCCCTCGTGACTTCTCATTCCAAGGGCATTTTCCTCTTTCCTTTGATCTTCCTCTGTTCTCCACATTCAAAACACTAGTTGATGATGTTGGAGTCTCACCTGTACTTTTCCTTCACATTTCCTCACATAGGATAACACCAACAATATCATCAAATACCAAAGTATTTTTACCAGAGACCGAGTTACTTACAGCCATAACCAAGCTATTCCATCTTTCTGGTAAAGAACATAAAATCAAGAGAGCCCTTAACTCTTCTACAAAAGTAATTTTTACCGAAGGCAATTGACTAGTAATTGTATTAAATTTATTTAAGTGCTCCGCTACAGATCTTCCCTCACTCATTTTCAAATTAAACAAACGCTTCATAAGAAATACCTTATTCGAAGCCGAGGGTTTCTCATACAACTTAGCCAATGTCGCCATCAAATCTATAGTCATTTTTTCTTTTGTTATATTGAAAGCTACAGATGGTGCAAGGCACAATTGAATGGATCCCAGTGCCTTTCTATCTAAAATGTCCCACTCTTCATCTGACATTGTGGTCGCTTTCTTTGCCTTTCCTTCCAACGACCACCACAAATCCTTTTGATATATGTAATCCTCCATCTGCATTTTCCATTACTGATAATTCTGGCTGTTAAACTTTTCGACCTTGAATTTAGAATCCTCCATTGCTCTCACTCAAATCCGAGAGTCTTTCCAATTCACAAAAAACCTCGCTCTGATACCAATTGTTAGGGTTTCAAGCAGATCCGAAGCAAATATGAACTAACAATTATATGTTGATTTAAATACAAAATATAAAGGAATAAAATAGAACACAGATAACACAGGGATTTAACGTGGTTCACCTAGAATGGGTTAACTAAGAATGGGTTACGTCCACATATCGACAGCCCCCGCATTGCATGTTTCAATTCTCTTTTTTGCTCTTGACTTTAGGTCTCCCCCAAGTCACTGCATGTCTTCTTTGATGGTTCGTGAACCAGAATGTTGTTTGCACCTCAATTTTCCTGTTTGGCAGTTGCAAAGGTCGCCATGATGCAGTTGGAGTAAAAACATTAAACGTCATTTTCGCTAGGTAGCGTCTCAGGGAGTGCCACGCTGGGAGATTTCTATTCAGAAGCGGTTGCTAGGATTTTTTCTAATGCTTTTGTGTTGTTTGTTGAAGGCCAAGGTCTCTATATAGGCCTTCTTTTCTGCTTTTTAGAGGGTGGAGACTTTCGTGAGAATTGATTAGACTTTGGCTCATTGAAAAGCCTTTATGTTAATTAAATTAGGTGAATGATATACATATCAGATTGTACCTATGGCCTATGTGGTTGTTTTATTGGAAGCTTAGTAAATTGACTTATATGATGTATTCAGATTCAGTAACTTCTATGATATATGTTGTGAGACTCTACAAATTAAATTATATTTTAGGACTTTTTATCTATTGGATGAATAGTGAATGTCATATTATGTTGAATGAAGTTTAGTTTGATCTTCTTCTCTAACGACGCTGAGCATGTAGATTGTTGAATGAGCTTTAAAACTACATGTATTTGGGTTTTATATGCTGCTAATGTCCTAAAAATATTCTGGTGTGTTGCCTAAGTAGTGTTGCTTTTTAAGTTTTCCTCTTACCCTTTTCTCCCCTAATAGTATGAAGAGTTGGCTTCTCGAACCCAGAGGTTATTCAGTGAGTCTCGTGCAAAAGGTCCCTTATCACTGAATTTCCCATAAGGTTGTTAGCGTTTAATGTAAAATTAGGAGTCAAGAATTCTTTTTCTGGCACGCCTGGTGGGACTCAAATTTTGAACAAGCCTAAGAAATTTTATGAGCCATAGACCTATTACCACGAGTCAAACAACTTTAAATCCCAGTTTACTTCTCCCAACCCTAGTAAGTGTCCATTCGGTCGCAGCTACTTCTTCTTAGAATCCACCTATTATCCCTATTGTATCCATTCTCATAGTAATGGCTCAAGTTGCTCCTAGAAACTTCATGACTTGGAATAGTGGTAGCCCTCTCATCCCTCCCATTCCACTTGTAGTATGGGGGCCAATTCCTACCTCTATGCTAAAAATTGTCTCTAAATTCACCAGAGAATGTTCCAAGATGTTAGGGGAACACCTACAAGATGTGGCTGATGTCTACACCATCCATAAAATTACAAAGAAAAATGTAGCTCTGAGATTGCTTGAAACTTCATTCAAAGGAAGAGCTTTAGATTGGTACAGATCTCTTGGTCCAAACTCTATAACCGATTGGGACTAGCTGGGTGACCGCTTCTTTGAGAGATTTTCTGACAAGGCTGATAGATCATCTCTAATGTAGCAATTGATTACCATCAAAAGGGCTCCTCAGGAAGCAGTGACATAATTCAATATGAGGTTTTAGAGGAGTTGGCAGAGGATACCGTTGTCCACTCATCCTGATGTAGATATGGCATTTGTTTTTATCTAAAAGCCTTCCATTCAGATATATCTGTGATGATTCAATCTCTTGGAGGAAATACTCTCCTGGATGCGTACGACTTGGCGGTCTGAGCATAAAACAATTTAATTGATGCTGGAAAGCTTGTGCCACGACCACTCATGTTGGTCTTCCCTGAGTTATCAAATCAAGTTCTTGAGCTAGCCATGCCTAGCACATCTACACCCCAGTCTATGTGTGTGTATCTCAGATCCCAACAAGCAAGCACGTCCTCCCCCTCATCTTTGTCTACAAAAGTCAATGATATGAAAAATTTGTTGAGATCTTTCTCACATTAAATCATTAATTTGAAAAGATCCCAAACCCCCCCTACTAGACCTCCCTTTCAACAAAATTTCCAAGGAAATAGACCCACATATCAGCAAAACCAATATGCGAATAACTGAGCTTCCTCAAGTCAGTCGAATGGCCAGATAGTTCTAGTGCCCAATCCTTTGCAAACTATCTATCCCAGCACCAATAAAGTGTTGACTGTAGGACATAATAATCTAGCGGATGACACCAATTCTTTGTGTTTCCCATGTAACAATGCCCACACCCCAATAAAATGCCCAAAAGGCAATTTGCAACAAAAAATTGTAGATCAGCAAAGTCAAGGTGTTGCCTCAGATGATTCAATTTATGATTCCCCTGGCATGGACAATGTGGCTCTCATTGCATAGATGCAAGGTATGTCAATAGAGAAGGAAACAAAGATAGCTTTGGACCATGCTTTGTTCTCTTGGATGGAGGATGAGGACGTCGTACTCACAAATGACGCAATTGCATCAAGCTCGGGAGCTCCTTAAGTGCATTCAAATTACAAACTCCGGTCAAAAAAATGTTTTACGAGAGAGAATGCAGGCACGCAAGGGAGGTTCATCTCATATAAAGTTCCTGAACAACCCATAGTTGCTACCACATATTCGAGAAAGGAGTTTATTCCCTATATGCCAAGAGAAGTAAAAACATCAGTGCCATCAGTATTGGACATGGTGGAGTAGCTAAAGAAAGCCCTGACTAACGTCTCCTTGTGGGATCTCCTTAGCATCCCAGAGTAGAAGAATCAATTAAAAGAAGCTCTGGTAGAGGTGGAGAGACCTGCTGATAGGAATGTTGACAGTTCCTCGCAAGCTAATGAAGAAATATTCGCGACCCCCGCAACACAATCACGCTCGCTAATAGTGTTGACAAATGAGGCCACACCACCTAGATCCCAAGTGGAAGGTAAGCCTAAACCAAACCCTTTCTATTTGACGCTCATAGTAGGAGACAAGCCATTACATAATTCTATGATAGATTCTGGTGCTAGCACTACCATCATTCCTAAGAAAATTGTTGAGGTTTGGAACATCAAATACGAGCCTCTAAGTAGGGGTGTTATGGAACTAGATGGAAATAAAGTCCAAACTCTGGGTCTTATTAAGATCCTTCAACTAACATTGTTCGTGTGTCCTAGTGTCACCGTGTCCCAAGAAGTAGTAGTTATTGACATCCCACCTATTTTCGGCCTCTGCCTCTCCTGAGACTTTACCGCCAAGATAGGAGGTTACCTATCTTTATATTGGTCCCACCTCATCCTCCAAACCCAGCATGGTGCTAAGCTCAAAATTCTTTCAGAACCCCTACACATCGAGCATGTAGTTGATCAAGCTATGCACAACTTTGAGCCTACTCATAGGTCCATCTCTAATGAGGAGAGAAAAATGATAGAAATTATAGAGGATGAAGAGGTGACTGGGGATATTACACTAGAGCAAGAAGTTTTTCTCAACGAATTCATAAATTCTAATCCATATTCCAATTACCATGCCACAGGTCTTGGTACCTACTGTATTTTTTATGAGGATTAGATTATCCCAAAACTAAGGGTCCACTAACCAAGCAAGGGTTGTCTTCTACACTCTGGACCTTGCACTTTGATGGTGCAAGATGCAAGGTAGGTTCGGGCACTGGAATTTTCCTTACTTCTCCTTCTGGTGAACAAATCCTAAGATATTTCCACCTGCAGTTTGCTTGCTCCAACAATGAAGCGTAATATGAAGGTTTGCTTGAAGGCCTAAGTTTAGTAGAAAGGATGGGAATAAAATAGCTAAAAGTTATGGGTGATTCTAAGCTGATAGTGCATCAAGTCGAGGGAATATCAAGTGCCAAGCACGTTTGCATGAGGTCCTACCATCATAGGACATGGGATTTGATTGCAAGCTTTGATGCTTTCAACATCCAGAGGATTCCTCAAAAGACAAATGCATCCATTGATTAGATGACCACTATTGGGTCAAAATTCAACCATGTTGTGGATTTTCTCGCCAACCCTCAGGCAGTCCATGTGATCGTTCGACTAGCTATTCTAGACAACGACACCCACTAGCAAGTTTTTGAGAGTGATGAGAAAATTGTTCTATTCATTCAAAACTCTGGAGAGTTTTATGATCAAATGCAGTCTAAAGTAAAGGAGTCTTATGAGGATCAAATCATTCAATTGAAATCTAACAAGCTCCCAAATGGATTGATCACCTTGGAGAATTTATTTGACCATGATGATGCTAAAAATAACAAGCAAAAACTCACGACCGATAAAGGTGACTATGCCAAAATGTCAGTAGGGAATGGGAGAATACTTAAGGTCGGAAAGGAAGTTCCCCTAGAGGACTGAGAAAGGTTGGCTCGATATTGTGATGAATACGTGGGCATGTTAGCATGGTCATATGAGGATTTGAAAGGTTACAATTCTAGCATCATTCAACACACCATTGAGCTTGTCTATGGGGCCAAGCCGGTTTTACAGAAGTAAAGACTTGTTAATCTAAAGATTGAGGTTCTCATGGTGCAAGAATTGAAGAAATTGATAGAGTCCAAGATTGTCTACCCCATCAATCATAGTACATGGGTATCAAATTTGGTACCAGTTAGAAACAAGAATGGGGATATTCGGCTCTGTGTGGACTTTCGTGACTTGAACCAAGCCTCTCTAAAAGACCATTACCCTTTGCCACCAATGGAATAGTTTTTTAGCACTATGGCGGGTCGGAGATGTTTTCTATGCCGGATGGATTCTCTATTTTTAACCAAGTGTTGGTAAATCCAGAAGACTAACATAAGACAACCTTAACAACCAAATGGGGAACATTTGCTTACCAGAAAATTCGCTTGGATTGTCAAATGCAGGTGCCACTTTTCAGAGAGCTATGGATCTGGCTTTTAAGGACCTGATTAATAAAATCATCCTCATCTACTTTGATTAATTAATGGTGTTTTCAAAGTATAAAGAAGATCATTTCAATCATCTTGAGCTAGTTTTCCAGAAGTGTTTGGAATTCGGCATTTCATTGAACCCAAAGAAATGCATCTTTGGGGTCCTGCAAGGGAAATTATTGGGACACGTAGTGTCAAAAGAAGGAGTCTCCATTGATCTAGATCGAGTGAAGGAAATAAAAGAGCTCCTCTTCCTATCAAAAAGAAGGGCATTCGGTCCTTCTTAGGCAAGGTCAACTTTGTTAGTTGTTTCATCTCTGACTTTGCTGGAATGGTGAGGCCTATCACCCTAATGATTAAAAGGGATACATTTTAAATGGACTCCTAAATGAAAATAAGTGTTTGATAAAATCAGAGACGCCATATCTTTCACTCTAGTACTCTCAAACCCTGATATGTCTAGGGATTTCATAATGTATGTTTTCTCTAGCAATTATAGCATTGACATGGTACTAACCTAGAAAGATATAGACAAAAAAGGTGAGCATCCCATAGCCTTTCATTCCAAAAATCTAAAGGAGTATGAGGCTAAATACAACTTTATTGAAAAACAAGCACTGGCCATTGTAAAAGGCCTCAAAAAGTTTAGGCATTTCATTGCCCACAATAAGACTACTGTGTATGTCACTCATCCTTTAGTTAGGGAATATGTAATGAAGGGTGATATTACAGAGAAAAGGGCAAATTGGATTACCAAGATCTTAGAATATGACATTGATGTCAGGCCCACTAAGGTAATTCACAGAAAAGGCCTTTGTGAATATATAGCCCAAGAGTCTGACCCTCGAGAAACCGAGACTACTGCAGAGGAGGTCGCGATGTTCGCCTCTGAGCGAATAGAAGCAAGTTGGATCGAGAGCCGAAGACACTTCATGGAGACTAGAATCTTCCAATCTGACATCTCTCCTGAAAAGAGGAGATTCTACAAAATGTAGAATACCAATTTCCACCTTGTTGAGGGAGTTCTTTTTAAAAGGAATTTTGGTGGGATTCTACTCTGTTGCGTAGACCAAGACCAAGCTTGTAAAATCTTACATGAATTCCATCATGGCCTTTCATGGGGTCATTATTCAACACAAACCACCATCATCAAGATTACCCATGCTGGATATTTCTGGCCCTCAATGTTTAAAGACACACATTCTTTGGTAAGAGAATGCAAGGAGTGTCAATGCTATAGTGGTAGGCATAAGAAGGCAACAATGCCACTCAGGCCAATAATGGTGGAAGAACCCTTTTCTCAATGGGGTCTGGATTTCATAGGAATGATTAATCCTGCTATCTCAGCTAGACACAAGTGGATACTTACTGCTACTGACTACTTCACCAGATGGTCTGAGGCTATACCCCTAAGGAATTCTTCAGAAACATAAATACTAGTATTTTTGGAGGAGCTAGTATGCCGATATGGTCCACCAAAGACCATAATATCGGATAATGCATGCACATTCATGGGCTCTCGTGTAACTCAATTTTCTCCCCACCAGGGCATATATCTGAATATTTCCTCGAATTATTACCCTCAAGGAAATGGCCTAGCTGAATCTACCAATAAGAACCTTATAAGACTCATTAAAAGAATGGGGTCTGAATGTAAAAGGGAGTGGCATCACCACTTGAGAAGCACATTTATGGGTGGACCAGATCATGCCTAAGCAGATTTTAAAGAACTCTCCATACAAGCTGGTCTATGACAAAGATGCCTTATTCCCTGTATCTTTGGAGATCCCCACTTTGTAGCTCCTCATGTTCATTGAGGTGGCCGAAAATGAGCCCATGGAGGTAATGTTGGCAGAGCTTATGGAGCTAGAAGAAGCAAGGGAAGTGGCATTTGAGTCTCTTTAGAACTGCCAACAAACCTTGAAGAGGTGGTTTGATAACAAGAAGAGTTCTGACCTTGAGCTCAAACTGAGCAATCTTGTTTTAAAATATAATGAGAGGGTGGCCAGGCCAAGTTAGGATTCTAATTTGGATGGTTTATGGGAGGGACCCTTCTGCATCATGAATTGTAAGGGTTTTAATGCATTCGATCTCGCTAATATGCAAGGGGAATCTCTTGAAATCCCAGTTAATGGGTTTCATCTTAAACCTTTCTATTAAAGCTTAGTGCCCCCAATGTAAATAATGTATTCTAGTGTGCCTTATTTATTTAATTATGTTTCTTCATGCATTATAAAGAAAAAAAGTAAATCATAAGATACATCATAAACAAGAAAAATATTTGTTATATTATATATATCAGTATCTTTATACAATGCCATAAATAGGCTCGCAGCCTATAGATTATTAGTAGCAGGATGGCAGATCTTAGTACCAAGGTGGAAGTCTTTCAATTGTCTTCCTCATTCTCATCCTCGTCCATGAGAAATTCTTCATCATCATCTCTCATCCACTCATGGCTGAAGTCACTGTTGGATTCCTAAGATATCGACACAAGCACTAGGTTTGGAAGAATATGTGAAGTCTGGATCTGTGGAACTCGGTATACCATGTTGTGTCGGTCAAAGTGGGCACTATTAGATTGACTCTGAGGAGCTTCGTGGCATGCTCTAAGTGTAGGTGATGAGCGAACAATGACATACTATTTAAGCCACCTATAAGCGGATAACAAGTCACCTCCTCTCCAAGGGTAATCAAACGATACAAGTCTCAAGCAAAGGGAAAACCTATGAAAGGGATGAAGTATTTAGTGGCATCCTTAAGGCTACCCAGATACTCTAAGGGGAAGAGCATATTGGTCAACTTCATCATCAGGTAGTCGTATGTCCCAGCATCCAGCAATGAAGCCACAAAGAGGCAACAGATATGGGTGTTGACACGATATTTGTCAACGTCATCAATAAAAGCTTCCCTGAGCACCCATTTAATTGCAGTAGTGATCAATGGATTTCTTCTCCACATCATTCCTGGCAACCTTCGGTTTGAAATGTTGCCAAGAAAATTGACTTGTGCCTTGTTGCTGGTAAACTTGAAGGGAGTATCCATAACTCAAGAAACTCCTCCATTGAGCTAACTTCTATGCAAAGGAATGTCTGAAAAGACATATTTATAGCTGATTTCCAGCTCTGATTAATAAAATCAAATTAAGAGCCAATACCCTCGATCTCTGATGTGGTTGTCCTTTCTCATTACTCACACAAGTGAATGGGGTTGAGCTTGAAGGTTGCGTATCTCATGTCAAGAGCCTCGAAAAGAAAAAGCAATATACTCAGATGCCACACGTATTTTTGAGTACGTTGTGCCTTAACCCAGTAGTCCACAAGTCTATTTTGGCTCGTGCGAGCGTCGCTAGTTGTGTATTTTCTCTTAAATAAGGAGATCCATCCGAACAAGCAAATCATCCCTAGTAGATTGGAATGACGGCATAGTGGGCTAACATCTTTTCAAAAATGTAAGTGGCAACACTTCTTCCCATTTTAGCATTAATGTTGCCAATAAAATGAAGTGGCATATGTATGTGTCGGTGGATGCCTATCATGAATGCTTCATTTTGGTGCACAAATCTAGGCATATGATACATTTAAGGAAGAGATCTTCAAAAGTGCATGTCATATTTGAAGTTTGCATTCCTAGTGCCAAAATTTATAGTGTCAGAAAATCTCATCTGCAAAAATAGAGATGGATACCATAGCCTCAAGTTCTTCCCAAGGTGAAATGTGGGTGGACATATACGTGGAAATCTCATACTCATCCCATGCCATGCCCCCCAAAATAGAATATCCCATAACCAAACCCAAATCAAAGACAATCACCCGTGATTCCATGGTGATGATTGATTCCTTAGAAGAGGTCATTGAGCCCGAACTAAACAAACAACCAAGAGCTCTCAGGGAGGCTGCGTTCGGAAGAATGCTAAATCACTGAAATGAGCTACAGTCTATGCTGTTCAAATTCTAGAATTTTGGCACTCCCCAGTTCGTGGTCCCTATGGTTCCACATTGTCCAAAATTTGTGGCTACATGTGCAAGCAGATTCATGCTAGACTCTCTTTCAATACAGGGCTCCTCTTTGTGGGTCATCATAACCCCAGAAGCTATTCAGGACATGTTGTGTTGCCCCAGAATTGACAACGTAGAGGTGTTTGATAAAGACGCTATGGAAGACTATTGGCATTCTAGGTAGGATATTGTCCCATTTTGTCAAGCTAATCTGAACTGGAGTTCAGTGGTCGAGCCTCCAAAAATCCCTATCCACTATAGTGATTTAAGGAATGATGATCTCAAAGATATCTCCTCTACCATTGTATTCCTGTCCAGTCATGAAAATGACCGAGAGATCACCGCTCCTATGATGGGTTTCTTGTTCAAATCTCGTAAGCAGAAGGAGCCATTCCATCTTGACTTCTTTGTGTTGATAGCTAGAGAAATGGTGAGGCAGTTAGTTGAATTTGAGCAATCACGACAGTTCAGGTTTGCCCCATTCCTAGTTCATTTGTTCGTACACCAAAATGTCATTTTCTTTAGTCAATTTATGCCATTGGCTATGCATAATGAGTTAGGAAACAAAATGCCTGTATCCGCCTGGACCCCCGTACTATTAGCCACTTATGATGTATACCAGTTTTCAGACTATTTCTTGGCTCCCATCCTTCTCGATTTTGGTGTCAACCCTAAGGAGCCTCTCGCTAGTTTTTCTAAAATCCAAATAAATTGGATGAGTAATGAATGCCCCTGCTATGACTGGTTCTTGGGTAAGGATTTATCTTTTGTCCCCCTTCCTACTTATGTTACTGAGAGAACCCTGGCTCTTGAGATATCACGACAACTGGTGGAAGTTGAAAGGGCTATAGAGTTAGGAAAGCATGATACATCTATTACTGAGGACCACAAAGTTATTGGCCCTATTATTCTTGAGCGAAGAAGCATCGTTGAGAGGGTCCTAACCTCTAAGTTAGTGCAACTAGGCTTGGTAGCATTGGATGATGTATGGAGCTATGACCCGGATGACTGTCTGTCTAGTAAACATGGGAAAAATGCTTTTAAGCATGTGCCGCAAAACTCATGGGAGGTAGGCACCTGCCTGCTCGCGAATGATCTAAGACTTTATGTGGGTCCTAGTGACTTTCCTGTCCTTCAGTGCCCCCCATGGTTGGATTTTTACCATATCTTTCAAAGGCACAATCTAGCTAAGCCTATTCCTCAGAACATGTGGCAAGCCATGGAAAATGATCATTGGGCAAAGAAGAAGAGAAATAATTTTTGGATCTATCGCCAAGAGACTAATCAGCCTAGGCCTAATCTGGGGAATGCCCATTTTGATGAGCTTTTTGAGGAAGAATGGCATAATCATAATGAGTCAGAAGAAGAGACAAGTGATGAGTCCTCGTGTGATGAATCCTCCCCCAAGGAGGTCCAACCTCAGGAGGATGAGATTATAAATATAGAAGAGCAAGGTACCGGAGCCGACATTTCAGTTTCTCTCGTTAGCTCAGTTCGGAGGCCCCATTCCTAATCCACCAAGAGATCAAATGAAAAGAAGACATCGATTCCCCTTCTAGGAAGAAACAATATTTGGGTTCAATGAAGAAGGGTTCATCTTCTCAAGTCCCTGTGGTTCCTCCAGCCCCTCAGCAACTAATGGCTTCTATGAGTCAGGTATGCTCTACTCTTCCCTTCCTCTCTGCTCAATCTATGGTTTCCTAAACTCACCAAGTTGTGTCGATGTCTTCTCAGGTCCCTACTATCTTACATTAGCCCCCACCAAAACTTCGGTTGAGCCTCAAGTTACATCATCGTGGGTTGTTTATTCACTCTCTGCTCCTGATGTCATATTTCCCGCAATGTTTTTCCCATAGATTTCTACTCTAGTCGGTGTTTCGCGTAGGTTTGGTTTTGGAGAGTCCACTCCTCCCCCAAATGTTAGTATAGCATCCGTTGATCTTGCTCTTTCAAGACCCTCTCCCTTTGTACAGTTGTTCTCTCTAACAATGCTAGCGCAGCCCATTCAAACCACTTTCACTGACCCTATTTCCCATTTCCCCTATGCCATCCGTCCTAGTGCAATGTCTGCAGGACAAGCCATTGCGGTTCCGGATACTTTTTATCAGCAAGTTACCTATTCCAAATTTGCGCAGGCTAGTCGGGTACGCAAGAGAAAGGAGAAAGATGGTGCAAAGTCATCTCGACCACATGTGCAGACACATTTCAGTGAGGAAAATAATAATCTCCTCTTTTCAACCATGTTCCTAAAGGTCAACAAGTCGAAGGCCCAAATGAAGCCCAATGATTACACTCTACATGTTGTCGGGGTTAATCTCTCAAATGCCAGGACTATGGATAAAGTAGAAATGATGGAATAAACTTTAAAGGTGATGTCTTCGGATTTCATCAAGAAGATCCATCACCTAGACAAGATGAAAGTAGAGCTCATCCACCTCAGAGAATCTTTGGATACTCAGAGGAAGGAGGACAAATATAGAAGTGCTATAAGATGAACCGCTTGCAGGGCTTGTTAACTCAAGCCAATTTTGAAAAAGGAAAGTTGCAATCCACCTTGAACAATGTGAGTTCTCAATTGAAAGGGAAAGAAGTGATGAGGAATGTGGCACTAAAATAATTGTATGAGAGGGGGCAAGAGATACAATAGCTGAAAGTAGCTTCCAGAGATGCTACCTAGATTCATAGTCAGCTACAAGAGGAAGTCCGCCTGAATGAAGAATACGATTGGCAGCTGAGCAAAACACAGGTCACGCTTTCTGAAGAGAGAGAAAAGTTTGAAACAAAAATGTGCGAGATGTAGAGTAACCTAGAATAGACTAAGAAGAAATCCTAGGATATAAAGAGATTATTATAGCTAGAGAAGGATCGCACAATGCAGCTTCAGGAGGCTTTTCAAGATGGAGGTACTAAGATCCTCGCTTTGGAACATCAAGTGTCCCATGAGAAGGACATATGCAAAAATATCCTGAATGAGATAAGAGCAAAGGACGATGAAATTGCACACTTATCTCATCTTCCTCCCCCTTTGGAAGTTCCTCAGGCTCTATCTCCGATCATGGAAAAATTATATGTTTCTCATTTGGAGAAGATCAAGCAGTATTTCCCTTCGTTGCAACCCGTGTTGAGGTTCCTAGGTGAGGCGCAATTTCTCTGTACCAGAGCGAATGCTCTTACTGACAATATTACGCTTTTCATTGGTCCTAAGCTCCCAGTGGCCCATAGTTTGATTCAGCTGTTGTATGCTGCTTTAGATGAGGAATTAAAAGAAAAAGGGGTGGCAAATTGCAAACAATTGATCAAGAAGGCCAACATTTTCATTAACCAGCATAGGGCAATCATGTAAGCATCAACAACACTTAATTCCTTGAGGATTTCAGTTCTAGACATCAAGTGGCATGTGGAGAAGTTTGTGTTCCTGGGTCTTCCTTCACATGTTCCCGCAAATGGCTCCATGCTAGGGATTGAGCAATTTATGAATCAAATTGAGCAATTGTAGCAAGATCGGACTTTCCTACAACACCTTAGCATTCCTATTTTGACGCAGGAAGTCGAGCATCTCTTGCACCCCTTGGTCTAGCTCTACGCACTCCTGAAGATAGTCCATGATGAACTGATGAGCTTTCCATTTGATGAAGTGATCTGTTTTGACCAGAATTGTCAGAATCTCGAAGCTCAGGTGTTACCCTCAGAATATGATTGGTTTTCATTGCAGTAGGTTTTTGATATTCTTTTTCTTGTTCAAGCATGAAGTCTAGTCTTTGAACCAACAATTTTGGGTCCTATCATTCCACAGGCAGAATTCTCCATTTAGTCACCAAGAAATGTTAATATTCTTTTGCACTGGCTCATGTGTGGTATTTTGGTAAAGTTTCAGCCCCTTCCTTTAATTTTGGGCCTGCTCTCTCGATTGCTCGCACATGTGACAAGTGTTGACTTGGTGTTTCTCTAAGCGGCTCACTCTTCTTGCCCGGTGTTGAGAGAATGCAGAGATGCCACATGGCGTAGGTCTTTTCTTTGGTGTATGTTTCCTGGCCCCACCGTCTTCCGTGTGCTGGCAACGACACTTGGTGCCCCCGCATTGCATGTTCCAGTTCTCTTTTTTGTGCTCGACTTCGGGTCTCCCCCAAGTCACTGCATGTCTTCTTTGATGGTTCGTGAACCATAATGTTGTTTGCACCTTGATTTTCCTGTTTGACAAGTGCAAGGGTCACCATGATGCGGTTGGAGTAAAAACATTAAACATCATTTTTGTTGGTTAGCGTCTAAGGGAGTGCTACACTGGGAGATTCCTATTTAGAAGCGGTTGCTAGGATTTTTTCTGATGCTTTTGTGTTGTTTGCTGAAGGCCAAGGTCTCTATATAGGCCTTATTTTCTACTTTTTAGAGGGTGGAGACTTTCGTGAGAATTGATCAGACTTTGGCTCATTGAAAAGCCTTTATGTTAATTAAATTAGGTGAATGATAGACATATCAAATTGTGCCTATGGCCTATGTGGTTGTTTTATTTGAAGCTTAGTAAATTGATTTATATGATGTATTCAGATTCAGTAACTTCTATGATATATGTTGTGAGACTCTACAAATTAAACTATATTTTAGGACTTGTTATCTGTTGGGTGAATAGTGAATGTCATATTATTTGAATGAAGTTTAGTTTGATCTTCTTCTCTAACGACGTTGAGCATGTAGATTGTTGAATGAGCTTTAAAACTACATGTATTTGGGTTTTATATGCTGCTAATGTCCTAAAAATATTCTGGCATATCGCCTAAGTAGTGTTGCTTTTTAAGTTTTCCTCTTACCCTTTTCTCCCCCAATTGTATGAAGAGTGGGCTTCTCAAACCCGGAGGTTATTTAGTCTCATGCAAAAGGTTCCCCATCACTGAATTTCCCATAAGGTTGCTAGCGTTTAATGTAAAATTAGGAGTCAACATTATCAAATCAAACTACTTGAAACACATCATCCATTCAATCCAATGTGTAGGAAAGTAAATAACAAAAATAGTAAATGCATCAACACAAGAACATTGAGACTTTTATGTGGAAAATCGAAACAAGAAAAAACCATAGTGAGAATCAACCTCAAAATATGTATTAACGGTTTACAATATTTGTGGCAACTAGCCAAAGAGCTTATTGCTCTGAACTTGCAAACTAAGGCGCACAACCTTAGACAAGATACAAAAAGAGACTCGCACAACTGAAGATCACTTCTTTAGGGCAAGATACAAATAAATATCCAAATACAATATGAGAAAATAGTTTGAACTGTAAGAAGAAAAACATCTATTAGAATGTATATAACAGGTCATAGTTTAAGCACTCATCTAATGGATCTGAAGCACTTCCAGATCTCTAACTAACTTATGCTTTGTATCATATTCACATTATATATATATATCTTCCTATCTCAACATCATTTTACACACCCATTGCTCAATAATTCTGACATATATATACCATCTGAATAACTAGAATTCATCTTGAAGTTGGCCTAGAGAAGATGTAATGTGTGTTTTACCACTAGAACAAAAACAATTTATTCCACCAACGTGGACTGCACAAAATTGCGTAGACCTTAATAATATCGACTTCGTCATGTAAAAGAGTTCTATCTATTCTACACACAATCGTGTATCTAAAAACACCTTCAAGGGATAGGTTGATATAGACTAGTCCTTAATCCGAACCAAAAAAAATTCTTCATATATTTTGGAAACACGTCATGATAACCTTATTTGACCTTTTGATCATCTTTAGATAGATTCTGATCATTTAAATAATATCTGACACATATATTCATAAATTGTGCTTAATTGCACCAAATTGAAAACCACCAAACTACTTCTGGCCCTGAGGGTTGACATAAATGACAAGCTAAGGGCATATTTGCAACACTCCTCAAATGAATTTGCATGAGTCTTTTGTTTGTAACTTCTAAATAATTTTTAGTATCTTGTCTCTCCTTTCACAACCATTATAACAAGTTAGATTATCAATTTAAGAGTGTAGACAACTCAAATTTAGGCCTGACTTAAAGAGCACACACTAAGCTCGACTTTCAAACTAATTAAAATATTTTATTTCTCATTTCTGTATTCTATTTTGTCATCTTTGTTAGAGTTAGGTTTTGCACCCTTCACTACTTGCTTGCCTACATTAACCATACTCCTGAGAGTGCCTTATGTGGAGCCCCTCTCATCCTGTCATGTTCACCGTTTCTTTTGTTGTTACTCCCATCAGCTATTCATGCCATATAAATTTGTAATTTTTAAAATTATTTCTCCCACTCAGTCAGATCTCTGGATGCATCTTTCAGATCCAACAATTTGCATTTTCTTGCTTACTCCCAGCATGTGCCAAAATAGGATCTCTTGAATAGGTATAATGAAAGGATGATTATTATCATATTTCTCGCTTAGAAATTCTCTAGTAAACACATGCAAAAATACTGAGGCATGGGCCTAAAATTTACATGAAGTCCCTTCTAGAAATGACTAGTAGGAAGCACAACAAAAACTCTGCATGCTTGGCAACACCCATATTCACTGGCATTCCTGCAAGGCACTCCAAGAGGGCCTCTCCACTATTCCATCGAACTTGTGCAAAGGGTAATGTTTTAAATGTCATTAGGAGTCTCAATGTGAACCCTGGCTCGCCTAGATTAGATATGTTTTTATTATCAGATTTTTTCCTCCCCTATCATGTTTTCACATCCATTTGAGCTGATTGGCCATCACTAAGTGTGATTCTACATTATTATATTTATTTTCCCTTGAATAAAAGCATAAGAGAGGGAATAGTGGTAGTTTCATATTCATTATGCCTAGGTATTCTACGGGACGAAAAAGATTATGGAGGGCGTTTGATCCATGAAGGATAGATAGTTCCATCAAGGATGAAGTTAACTAGACAACAAGATAAAAAAAATTGTTGGGCAACTATTTGCAGGGGATCAAGTTGATATAGTTTTGAATAAAGGACATTACGGAAATCTAAATATGGGCAAAAATTTTATGGAAGTTTTCTCTTATGCTATGTATTTTTTTTATTACTATTCGCTGAAGGGTGTGTGAGTAGGTATATTTATCCTCAAAGCCAAGGTTAGAAAAATAAGGATTACATTAAGGCTGTAACTTTTCTGGCAGGGCTATTCCCTTCACAGAGGGTTGCCTCTATTTTGTTTCTTTCTATTTTAACTTGTATGATATGTACCTCATCTAATTTGTTTCTTTACTATTTTCTTGTCCAGATATTCATAGGTAAAGGATTAAACCACTATCTCTATTGCCATGAAAAAAATTAGGTGCAAGTGCAACATGAACATCATGATGGGTTGTGCAAAAGTGTAAGTTATGATTCTACAGGTAGATTGGAGATTAAAAAAACACTTTATGTTAACAAGTAACCCCTACAACAAATCTCATTGCAACATGTATAATGGCTCAAATAATCCAAATAGACAATGAAAACTCCTAGATTTCATTTGTATTCTACATTACATGGATACCTATTTTGTTGAAAATTTTTCTTTTGCATCAATCAACTCAAGGCTTGATAAAAAAAATTTATCTGCATAAATCAAATTTACTCATGTATTTATATACTTACAAAATTGAAACTATAGAAGTTGTTCCATTATTACTATAGGAGTGTGTTACATTTGCTTACTTTCTATTAAACATTCTTGCTTCAAAACACCCTACAATCTCTCAGGCAAAGAGATAAAGAATTTTCTGAAAACATGGGTTCTAATAAGCCTTTGAATCATAGCAATGTTGGTAAATAAAATATTTCCACTACAAATATTTATCTTGTAATTCCAACAGTCAAAAGAGAAAAAGCATTTTTTCCACACAATCATTAATAGGTCATCAAGTTATTTGGACACTCACCATTACCCCCAAGCCAAAATAACCCCCTAGGACTCCAAAAACTACTTGCAAAACATACGTTTCACATAAAAAAATACACACACACTCTCATATGAGTTCAAAAGATGCTTGATGAAACAAGGATGCAACACATCACAAAAGAAAATAATGCATGATTTCATATATTTGAAGCACTTTGTATGTTACTTATCTTTAATTATTCTATGCAAAAATAAATTAATTTCATGTAGTACAAACCTCAATTTTCTATTCTTATAAGGTGTCAATATTGCTTCTCAAATTTATGTTCCTTAGCATGCCACCAAGGTGCATGCACTATCATCTTATCATACTATTGATGATCTTGAATCCTATTTATTTAGATTATTTGATAGATTATTTGCACTTATCCCAAAGGGAAATACAATTAAACTCTACATCTAACTTTTCTCTATTGCACAACTGGTTAACTATATAAATATAGCTGTATACACCTAAAATTGACTTGAGATAAATTAATTAAATATTAATTATTTAGTTAATTCCTATTCATCTATCACTAAATAAATTATTTAATTCATTTATGTGATTCATGTTATCCTATTCTTCTTAAGGTTAAAAAAATATTAATTTGTTTAACTAAGTCCCAGGTCTTCTAAATTCTCCATTAATTAAATAATTCTAAATTATTTAAAGACAAAGTCAATTTCTCTAAAATCCACTTCACCTTTCCACCTCATCTGCCATCTCATCCTCATGTGGCTAAGAAAATTAAATATTTTAATATTTAATTACCTAATTATCTTCAACCCCCTTACTTGATTGAACTTTTATAAATGAAATGATCAACACTAATTGAATTTTTTTAATTGAATCAATAGAAAGTGACATATATGTTTTGAATTTTGAAATGATGTAAACTAGTAAAATTTATATTTTTTAGTTTATTTTATATTAGTATTTTTTTTTTAATTAAAAATTTATTTGAATATATTTTTTTATAAAATAGACACTAAAATTTAGTTGTTGATAAAATGTTGAATTTGAAGTTATATAAGGAGTCACACTTTACATAGTAAATTTTACTTTTTTTTCTTCAAGTTTTTTGTGTATATCGATAACTTGAAACTTTAGTGCATGGATGTATATTTTACTATTTTTTATAAATATATATTTTTAAATAAATTTGAAAAGTTGTGTGTACTAAAATATAACTCTTTCCATTTGGCACCACCTTTTTTCTTAATTATTTATCCAAATTAGAAAATAATTATATCATCTTGACATAGATTCTTTTCTCTAGTGCATCATATTTTTTCAAAAAATTTAAATAAATTTTAGTATTTTTCCTTAACAAGATAATCAATCTTATATTTTATTGTTGATGACCTAGTTTCAATAAAAATAAAACTTAAAATTTTTAAAATAGTTAAAATATTAAAAGATATATATATTTTTGAAAATTCACTTATAGATCTATATAAGGGTATTTTTACACTTCAAAAAAAAATTATTTATAAGAGTAGGAGTACAACGAGTTTTCCAAAAATGGATATTTTTTTGGTAATTAGACCCAAAGTGGTATAAAATATACATTTAGTAGACACTTACAATTGGAAAAGTTGTGGCTCATATATAACTTAGCTATAATGGATCTATATAGACCATATGTTTGACTAAAATTAATTTTTAGTTAGAATTACTTAAATTCACTTGTATTGATAAGTTGGCCTGAAACATGACACAATTTTGTACTTTTACCCCCTAGTCAAATGGAGGTGGAGACTTATGTGTCATCTTATTTCCTATTCATTCTCCATCTTTCCTATCCTCAATAATTTGGTCTCTCCACCTCACCATGGTCAAAGGTGATTCATGAGACACATGTCTTATAAGACCTACCTTTTCTCTCACATTCCAACAGCTTGGAATGTTT
The DNA here is from genome assembly GCF_030272615.1 of Cryptomeria japonica. NCBI lineage: Eukaryota > Viridiplantae > Streptophyta > Pinopsida > Cupressales > Cupressaceae > Cryptomeria > Cryptomeria japonica. The sequence goes on along the minus strand of NC_081407.1, from coordinate 840,403,115 downwards.
CCTCCTCTTCTCCCTCATGATCATGGAGAGAATCATGACATGTGGCCTCTCCTCCCACCTTTTCCTCCACCTTGTCAACATAAGAGGAATGCCCTCCTCCTTTCTCTCCCACAACTCAACCAACTCAATCTTAGCCATTCATTTTCACAACTCATTCTCATCTATTGATCTTTGCCACCTAGGATCAGAGCCAAGAAATTTATATTAAAGGAGACCTCACATCCTCATTTTGGCTAATTGGAAAGTGTTTTTAGTGTACTTTTTATGCTTTCAAGATATTATAGCAATTTCCAAAAGTGTGTCTTTGGCTTCAATCATTAGCATTAGCTTAGTATCATATTGTCATTGTATCTCCATCATAGCTTTCATAACCATTTTAGTTTCATTTATCATATTATTTTCATATTATTCCTCTACCATCATTTTAGATTTTGCATTGTAGGAATACTCCACTTTGCATTCCAATTACCACATAGTTCATTCTTCTTGAAGTTATCTTGGAATCATTTATGAAAAGTTCTGAGAGCGACAACAAGATCTCAGAAGATAGAATACAATGGGACATTAAAGAGGAATCAATGGTTAAGGTATAGTTCATATTTTTGTTGATTTATTTATAGTTTCATTGGTGCTTGTAAAAAGTATAATTTCTAGATAATTATGGTATATTAGTAGGTTGTGCATTTATTTACATTTCCAAGCTCATAATAGTAGTAGTCCATGTTGATTTCAAATGACTACCATTCTGGAAGGTCTATTATACTCATAATTTGAGGTACTAACTCTTGATAACCATCAGTGTAAAGGAGTCCAAATACCATGGCACCTAAGGGTCCATCTTCAACCCTAGGATACTTTTCACAAGGACTTAGTTTTTTCTATGAAGCAACAAGAGTGTATCTAATTGTGGATGAGTAGGCCAGGGACAATGTCCATAGAGAGTCATATTTTTTTTTATGGGAGTTCACTAGCTAGCACAAGAACAAACATCCATGGAAAAGTCGTAACACTTTGATGGAGGACCTCTAGCCCTTGATCCCTAATCATGTTAGCATATCTTCTTCCAAAGGTGAGGGTTGATACTGGAGGCTATAAAACTCCAACATAGAATACAATATGACTATCAATATCTACTTGCATACACATACAATATGTATATATTATAGATTGATTCACACACTCTTTTCAACAAGCATACACCAATACATTATAATTCAATACCACATTCATAACTATTTATTTACGCACATGATTGTCACAAAGGGTACATGTTGATGGATTGTTTATAATGTCTACCTCACCCTAACTCCAAGTTGGATACCTTGTATTGTATATTTGGGACACAAACACAATATCTACTAGTATTTCACATATCATGACACATGAATAGATAATTATTTAATTTCCACATGTTGCAACTCTTAGTTTCTATAAAATTAATCACCCATACAAATTAACCACAAGACATACATAAGTTAATACTCATTACTAAAATATTTATAGTGATTTTTATAATTATACCCCCTTTCATAATTCTCTCTTTTTTTTCTATTGCTAATTTATTCTATATTACATGTAATCATGGTTTAACTATTAACCTCCATCTAAGATTTAATTCATGGAATACACAAAACACTTGCCTTGCTTTGTTTTAGCATGTAATTTCCATTCTACTAATCACTAACATCATTTATGTATAAGATATGTAGAGTGATGGATTGTTTTCCATGTCCCAACTTGTTTTTATTTTCTCTTCTTAGCATAACCAAGTTTTCTATCTTTTCAAGACTTCCAATTATACCTTCATACAACTTAAATTTCTATAGTCACATTATAGGAATTCTACTTTTTAAGGTAATTTAATGAACATTCCCAATCGAATGGTCTTATTTTGTATGGCAAGCAATACCACTAGTGTATAACTAGCAAAATATTTTATTGATGTTAACTTGTTTAACTCAGTAATCCTTAAAAAACATATCAAATATCTTAACATTTCTACATTTTAAAATTTAATTCACTCGGAATATTTTACATTTATCTCTTCACTTCTAGGTTCTCACCAATAATATAATATAAAAAACACTCATAAGAAATAAGGAATTCCAATCAAAGTTTTATGATTATATGAATTATAATTCAACCTTATATATTTGTACAAAACTTCTATATCGCAATTACTAGCAAAGAGGATAATTGAAAACAACATTAATGTTGATCAACCTAGAAAATATACAATACACTTACATATTTCTACTTTCTTATATACTTTTTTATTTTATAACTTGACTAATTTAATTTTCCTTACAATTCTAAATATTAAAGATCATATTCAAAGAGGGAATGAAATAAAAAATATTTCTTGAAATAGTAATAATGTGAGATGATTGATAAAATATGAAAGGTGCATGCATCAATAACTCCTAACAAGAATTTTAGAACATTATATATTTATTTCCCAACATTAGTATAACTTATATAATATCTTCAAGCAATATATAGAACATAAGGCACACACATGGAGTAATAACACATAGAGAACATCCTTCTACTAATTAAGCCTAGTATTATTTATCATTTAATGCATTAAAGAATAATGAGAGTGAAACATATTTTCACATGGGAGAGGGGTCTCGAAAGTGATCATTCTTATTTGAAATCAATATATATTCCAAGGAGACATAGAGGCTCAATACTTAAAATACAAAGTGTTGAAAATGTGTACAATTTTGATTAACATCCAAAAGTTAGATCACTTTTATGACTTATTTTATATATTCTCTTTTATTGTGATTTGATGATATCCTTGGCACTTACTTTGACAAAGCTTTTTTAAATCAATTAAGGAAAAAATCTATCTATTTGCTAGATGGAAAATAAATCACTCTCATTTTACCTTACATGATTTGTACACATTTCTTGTCTCTTAGCTTCCTAGATTCAAATTTAATATTAAAATTACACTTCAATGTAGGGAGATGTGCTAATAATGCTAATAGGGTCACCCAAATGATACATACAATATGTTTATATCTTAATACATTCTATAAAAAAAATTAAAATTTGAATGGGGAGTATTATACCAAGGTTTCAAAAAGTAATATCATATTCTATCTTACGAGTTCATTATTAAAATCAAGGTGAAATTGCCTTTTGATTATCATGTCTCTATATAATTAGAGGACAATATCTATGTATTAGTCATTAACTTATAAAAAACTCTACCTCGCAAATATTTTGATATATTAACTTCAACCAGGATAAATGCAAATAAAGTGTCAGTGAAGTTTTTAGAAGCTATTTCAACCATCAAGAGTCAACCTAGAGAATTGATAATGGCCTCATAGACAAATACACACTATAATTGTAATAATAGATAAGGAAATACAACCAAAACAAGTGTTATGTTAATAGAACATTTTAAGGGTTTGAAAGAGGGAGAACAAGAGTGATTCAATAGACGATACAAATCCCATATATAGTCATCGTTATCAAATAGTATTATAAGAATTAAAGTTTTTTTATCATATATTGAACTTATATAATCATTTCTACCTCTATGCTGAAGAATTATCTCTTGTATCTTTGATTTTTATGATTCTAGAAAAAATATGAAAGTGTTGCAAATACCTTTTCGCATAACCATGCTATTTTTTCAAAATTTTCTCCAAGTATTTTTAATTCATTTTTTGTTATTTCATGTTTTGATCAATTTCTTAAACATCTAAACACCTAAAAATATTGTGTTTGTCTAAGATGACCTGATTTGATCTACTTTGCATGCATTGACAATAATGGTGTTTGATTTTATCATTTATGAAGGTATCATAGGTATTTCCATTTATCCTTTTATTGTAATAATGTAAATAGATAAATATATGTCTTAAAAAATGACATCTTAACACATCTCACTTGTCTTAATATTTTTTCTTATATTTAAGGAATCATTCTTGAACAAAATAAACCAAGAACTAGATGTTGGCAACAACAATGAAGGAAAAATGAGAGGGGGGGTGGTGAATCAGTTTTTACCAGATCTACAGATTTAACCACAAAAACAGATCTGATATAATTCATCAACCTTGACAACAAGGTCGGCTAAACCCTCAACTCACAATTACAAAATTGCATCACACAATACAAAGATCGACCATCAGACCAATATAATGATATACATGACATAAAATGGACCTAATTCAAATTTCCAACAACTCATCTCCACCGGAAATTACACCAAGATCAACTGCAAGACGCTACATCACTAGGAAAACCGCATAACACGAAGAACATCACCGATTCAACAAAATCACCAAAAACTCTCACAATGATCAATGCAGTTCATCAATACAAATATGAAACAATTAGGAAACATGAGAAATCATGTTAGAATCATCAACAACAGCTGCACCAACACCACTTATCAAATCTTCATCGATCAACATCCAAAACTCAAGAACACTCAAACAACAACAACTATCATGAAGAAAAGATAACTTGTGGTGCACCAAATCACAAAACCATCTGCAATGAAGATACACAAGACCATCCTAAACAATATCTGAAAACCTCAGCTCAAGATTTGATCACACCAAAATATAATGAACGAAATACTAAACTCTGCAAAGCATTGATCAAATAAACAAACTACAAAACCGGATCATCTGATATGATCAATTAATCATTTAGGATCACCAAAACCAATATAGAAGAGTATAATGATACTAGAAAAACTCCATACACCAAACCATGATCCCAATATAAACCAATCAACAACCACAGGAGCAGGAATGTGTTGACATCAATGACAACAACATATCCTAGCAGCAACAATGTCCAACAATCTCCCCCTTTGGCATTAATGGCCACATATGAATGTAAAAAATAATCAATGCAAAGAAAAAAAACATCTCCAACAGACTCCCCTAAGATCAAGCAAATAAAACAGTTTTTCACATGCTTATCTCCCTGTTTGACAGCAATGCCAAAGACAAAATACAAATTATGCTTCTCTCACAAAAACTCATCCTATAAGAAGAATAGTCTCCCCCTTAGGATAAACTGGTCATCTGAAACACACACTAACTACTCTGTTTGAGTAGAAGCATCAACTCATCAACCTAGATAGAAAGATAAGGCTCTAAAATCCACCGGATTGATGCAACTCAATGCATCTAGTTCTCATCAGGAGGGCTTGATACCCCCAACTTGTCTCTCAAATAGAAAAATGTATCTGTAGGCAAAGGCTTAGTGAAAATATTAGCAATCCAATCCTTTGTAGACACATTTAAGCTTCAGTTCCTCTTCACTGGCTTTTTCTCTCAAGTAATGATATTTGATTGACACATGTTTGATTTTTGAATGTTGCATTAGATTCTTTGACATATTAATAGCACTATAATTATCACAATATATGACAATAGGCTCATCATAGATGACTCTGATATCCTTCAACATTTGCTTCATCCAAACTACCTAAGTGTAGTTACTAGCAGCAACAATGTACTCAACTTCAACAGTAGATAAGGATACTGAATCTTGTTTCTTACTAGCCCATGAAACTAATTTATTACCTAAAAAGAATGCTCCACCAGTGGTTCTTTTCCAATCATCAACATCACCAACCCAATCAGCATCAGTGTAATCACATAACATGAGATTATCATTCCTCGGATACCACAAACCATAATCCATAGTTCCCTTCAAATATCTGAATATTCTCTTCACAATAATGACATGACTCTCTTTTAGATCAACTTGATATCCAGAAACCATGCACACAACATGCATAATATCAAGCCTAGTCTGAGTAAGATATATCAGTCTACCTGTAGACACCTAAAAATGTCTCATTAATTCTACATTGATTATTCAAATATTTAATTAAGTAATTCTTTAATTATTTGATTAAACTAACTATTCCTTCTAATCATCACCCTTCAACACTTCTAATTATTCTATTTCTATTCTCAAATCATTTTAATTAGTTAACCATATCTCAATTATTAATTAAATATCAATTATTTAATTAATTGAGACATTTTCCTTAGTTAAATAATCTATATTATTTAATTAATTCTATTTCCTAAGTTTAAATAATTTCATTTAAATTATTTAAATTAATTAACTTACTCTTCCAATTCCCCAAATTCTAATTCCAATTAATTCCATCTAATTTCATTTCTCTCAAATTTATATTTCCCCAAATTCGAATTTAATATCATTTCATGTAATTTCATATTTTCAAATTCACATTTTCTCCAAATCTAAATTTCAGATAATGCCATGTGCATTTCAGCATTCGAATGACCAAATTCAAATCCAAATTGAAAATAAAAATCAAATTCAATTTCAAATTCCTACAACACATGCTAAAATCAGAATTGATTATTCCAATCAGTTATCTTATCAGTTGACTCAGTTAACTCATCAATCATCCTTTTTAACTCAAAATCAATTCAGTCATCTCCCCTATCAATTTAGTTCACTAATCAATCAAGTGAGTTGACTAATCCATCTATTCAGTTCACTCTTCAATCAATCCAGTTGACTACTCAATCAAATGAGTTAACAAATCAATCAATTGAGTTCACTGATCAATCAATTTCAACTGTCTATCAATCAACACTTGAGTTCTATTTCTCACCCCCTTTGTGTTGAAAATCTATAAATTCAACCTCTCTTCTCATTTCAGTCTAGAATCATAGTCTTCAAAATTGTTGCTTATCTTATGTAGGAAATCAGTGCAATACCTAAGAGACACCTACATCAACAAAAATGGAGAAGAGCAATGGAAGCCTTGCCATGTCAATTGAGGGAGTCTTAAATAGATCATTTCAATTCAATTGATAATTAGCTTTATTTCATTGTTATTTAGGAGTATAATTGGATTTAGAGTTTTGATTCACTCTTAGATAATCTAATTTATGCAATTTATACCTATTTACTGCCTGAGAACATTTGGTGAACCCGACGTGAAACACTCTAACCTTCATTTCTGTTTTGACAAAAATTGCAAATCCGTAAGTGCATAAAAAACTAGATATCGCAATTGCATACGCAGAAATTCGCAATTGCTGATATCATATCGCAATTGCCTTGATATCATATCGCAATTGCCCTGATATCATATCGCAATTGAATAGAGAGGGGGTAAGTGCACCAAGATGGTGAACAAAAAGGGGGGTATAAGTGGCCACTTTTTTTTTTTCTGAAAACAAGTAAACCTGAACTTCAAAGAGCTATTTGAAGGTCATGCACTCAAAACTAGGAGTTGAGAAAATAATAAGAATTTTAGTAATCTAAATCTAGTTTCTAAACTACTATTTTTTTTTTAAAATGGATAAGATTAAGAGGGTCAAACCTTTCACACATGAAAAATTGTTCCTGATTTTTTCAAAAAAACATAACATAGTTGTTTTCGTGCGTTGCACAAAATATATAGTTAGATTTAGTATTTTGCAAAACCCTTTGGTAGGATGATAGCTAAGAGTGAGATCTAGAATTCGTGTATTTTTTTGTAATTTTCTTTTGAGTATTTTATTTTTTATAATTTTTGGAAGTGAATGCATCTTGAAAATTTGGTACCTGTTCGTGCATTGGGCATAACTTGCATCAAAATAATAAAAAATGCAATTTTGTTTTTTCTAAAGTGTATAGAATCTAGTGTAGAACAATAATATATAATTTATTTTGAATTTGGTCAAGTATATCAAAAGTTATTAAAAAAATGGTAGACATATGTCTGTGAGGACTGTCAAGGCACTGATAAAGAAAATTAAAGTTTACTATGCTAATGTTGTCCAAAAATTAAAAAATTATATGGTCAGAAAACTAAGAAGATGTGTGAGATTATGGTGGTAATTTTAGAGATACCCACTTCATCATTTGTAAAGCTGATGATGATGAAGTCAATAAATCATGGTGGAGGATGAAAAAACATGTAAAGGAAAAAAAAGGGGGGGGGAAATGGGCTTGCAAGCCTTAGTGTCATTTTCCAACCCTCTTACCAAGCCAAAACCCGCACGGGTGGAGGA